>NC_054740.1:67426355-68113855 GCF_018143015.1 Lytechinus variegatus
ATATTGCAACAATGTGGTATCACTTTCAAATACCTCCTCCAGCCCAAGAACGCCTCAAGAGTAATAAATCACTTACAAACGGCTTTATGAAACACATCCTGCCTTGTTTTCACGCACTTACCATCTATATTGAGCATCATTTTCCACATGGATGGGCGGATACTCTGATGGAAACCAAACCACACTTCTCTACCGCCACCTAAAGGATGTGAGTACTCATCAGGAGGAGAGAAGAAGGATCGACCAACAGGGGTGTACCTGAAAGAGCAAAATACAGATTTAAAGTAGACACATTTGGTATACGTTGACAGGAAATGGTATGGAGAAGCAAATCAAATAGATAGAATGCTTTAAAACCAAATTAGCTTCTTCAAATTACCTGAAGGATCCCCAAATCTTTCTTTCTGATTTTAGAAATAATTATTGGTTGCACAGATACAGTGACATCACAGAAAGCAGACGATTAAGAATAAATATCATCAAGAAATTTTGAAAATCTAACTTTGGCCCTTATATAATTTTAAAATATACATTACCTCAGAGATGGTAAATGTCTCATGATAACATCCAGAGCTTGCACAGCATCGTGTGGTATATTGACTACTTCTCCTTTCAAGGCCGACTCTAGCAGGGCCAAACTCACTTTGCCTTCAAACTTAATGGAAGCTTTGAATATCCTGTCTTTCCCCTCTCCTGGTAAGGTCACTTCAAGTTCCACCTGCTGCTGGTTCAGAGAGGCAAAAATAATTAAGATTATTCTTCCTGATCAAAGCTTAGAAAACATAGTTGCAACCAAACAATTATTTCATAAGAAAGTTATTAACATCAAGGTTCATTGCTACAAAATATTTGAAGGCCTAGATCTGGCACTTTTACAAAAACATGTGATTACATTTAAGATCACCAACAAAGATAAACACATGTGGTGCAGTGTATTATCAATGCCTGGATTAGACCCTACACCTGGATTGTCCTGCTTATTTTACTAATTTAACAGGAACTACACAATTCCTACCAGAATCACTCGACATAATGTATAAATACTTTGATAGTAATTTCATTAGATTCAGTCCAAACTCATTTTGAAATCTTTACTGCAACTAGCATGTACATTTAATTCTAACATCTTAAATACTAGTAGTATACAGTTTCAAAATCTATCCTAATTTCAGTACTTTCAGGGCAGAAAATTTGACTGAGGAATGATGAATTTTTAGAAAGAAATATAAATTTTTAATTGCCAGATACAAGATTACGATCTAATACATGTAAAAAATAAATTGTCATTAATCTGTGCTGCATCTTTCAGCAGGAATCAGGCATTAAAGTCGTTTCTTTTAGAACAAATCCAGAGCCTATAAGGCGTTACATGTCTTACTTTTGTTTTTCTTTTTCCTTAACCTTTCCTAAAGATTTCTGCATTCCAATTATTTCAGCTATGATGAATTGTGAGGATTGGTAATTGCATGATTCCTGCAGGAAGACACTGTTGAAACTTTTGAGAACCAACAAATTTGATATTGGATGAAAGTTCAATCTACTTCAATCTCACCTTTTCTCGATCCAGAGGAATCTGTTCTTTACAGTACATGTTTTTCCTGCCATCAAAGACAGGCAGGTTGTTCTGAAAATATCTCCCCTTGAAGGCTGTTACAAGTGTGTCTATCACATCTCTGAAAAGGAATTGAAATTCATTGAAATGATAATAGAAAAAAATAATGAAAATGATGATGACAATAATAATGATAATTAATAATGATAATAATATCAACAATAACAATATGTAACACAGCATACAAGCACTACTACATACTCGACTGCACTTTGAAAGATACTTCCATTTCTTATTCTACAAAGTAAGAAAGTTTGTAACTTAATTGCTTCCTACATGTAGATTTAAAACCAGGAAAAGACTTGGCCTTTACAATGGGAAGTTAATCTTTTTCTTTCAAGTTTCCATTCAAATTTAAATGACTTAGTTTGGTCTACAATGTTTAGACAAAATTGGGTTTAAAAAAAAAATAAACCTTGTGTTTAAAAAAAAGAATACTGTGATAAAGGTATACAGTTAAGAGGGAAAAGGAGATTATTAAATGCGGTATGTGGATTATCAAATCAATGATAAAAAGATAAAATAAAATAGCAGTAAATCCAAGAATAAGCACATGGGCTATTCCACGGTTACCCATGTTACATTTGGAGACACCTTGACTCATACTTGGAGCTGTAACTCCATTATTATTATTGATAGGAACTAAACATCTCTTTATCACAACAAAGTACGCAGTCTGACTATCCTTTGTATAAAAACAAAACTTGGGAAATTTTATTATGCTCCTGGCAAATTTTTGAAATGTGTCGGTTACTCATGTTACATGATTTGGACATGCATAAAATGAAAAGTCGACATAAGTGAAAAGTGTCCTCATAAAAGGCTCTTACAGTACATACATGTATGAAAGTTGATTATATCCATTTCAATTTTCAAAGAAGTATATTAGGGAGACAAACTTTGTACATAATTAAAAAAAAAAAGAACACATGGTTTTTACTAGGGGTGCAGATAAAGTGGTTACTCATGTTACATTTTTGTCCATGTATGGTCAACAACATAAATGTCACTAAAAATTCAATAATGTGTCTAAGGTTTTTGTTTCTGTTTCGTAATAATATGAGTAGGATTTCAGATGCCAGTTTATGTTTAAAGGTAACATTCTGAATAAGTTCCTCCTCTCTTTTACTTAATTGTCAGTATATTGGTAATGTATTCACTAAATTGTACGAAATCTGGCTTGGGCTGTGTAAATAAAAATATGTAAAACAAATGCATTCCATTTCTTGCCTCAAGAGTCAAGCCCTCAATATCAATTAAAAAACCAGCAATAAGTATAAGTAAGGCAAACACAATTAAAATGTACAGTTCAGATATGCTATACAGTGCGTCCCACAAAAAAACCAAGCTTTATCGATAATTTAACATAATCACAAAAACAATAGACAAATGACCTACCATTTTAAAGCTTAGAATCTCCTCTGTCTTCTAGTTCTAAAATTACTTAGATTATTTCTCATTCACGCATGAGTGAGCAAAAACAATTTGAAAAGAGGATACCAAAAAGTCACTTGGCGGGCCGTTCTGGGTTTAAAAATATCACATTTTAAAAAAGTTCAATATCTGCTCTTTAATTTGATCCCTCAATTACAGAAAATGGTCAAGAAATTAAAAAGTTCTGGTTGTTTGAAATAAGGCTTGAAATTCAATAATTTTCAAATGAAGAGGTTTTACAGGCTAGCGTCCAAACTCATTCGACACTATGTTTTATTAACGATCAGCCATGCATTAAGTCTTTTGTTACCGTGCAAAAGCTTCTGTGGGAAACCGGTGAAAACATGTCTATTTGATGAAATTATGGAAATACAAGCATTATTTCGAAGGATCATAACTTCTTTACTTCTTGACCATTTTCTGTGATTCAGGTATCAAACAAAAGAGCAGAAATTGAACTTTTTAGTCATGTGATTTTTTAGTTTTTGGCATCCTTTCTTCGAATTGTTTTTGCTCACATGCATGAATGAAAAACAATATAAGTAATAACAGATGAAAGAGGAGATTCTCAGCTTTACATTGGTAGGTCATTTGTCTATTGTATTTATGATTAAGTTATGATAAATCTTTGCTAAATCTCGGTTTCATTTTTTCTGGGACGCACTGTATATTGAATTTGAATTTTTAAGCTCAAGTCCACCAACCTATGAAATTGCCCACATTGATTTCACCCACACAGCCGAGCCTACAGGTAGACACACTCATACACATTCTTCACTCCAACACGCAGCATTTTCACACTCGCAACAGACAAAAACAATACACGGGAAGTTCAAAAATTGATTTGAATAGAGACAGAGAAAATTCAAACAATCATAACACTGAAAATTTCATCAACTTTGGATATAAAATAAGCAAATATTACATGTATGTATGTAGATTGACATGTATGTGATCTACAATTGCATGAGAGGTTATGTTTAAGGGGCTTTAACTATTCTAAGGAGTAAAAGTGTCAAAATCACAAGTCAATAAATTTTTTTTACAGAACAATGGTTCTGGAAATTTGGTGTCCCATTTTCGTGTATAATCCTCAACATCATTGTTTACCAAGTTCAAAGTAAATGTATATACTTTATATTATGACATATGTGACTACCATGAAACTTGGAAAAGAGCAAATCCTACTGTACACACCTGTTGATTCTCCTCGGACATTTCTCTGGCGTGATATTAACTTCATAGTGGAAAAGATCCAGGGGCGGGATCTTCACCTGGAAGTGGTTTGCACGAAGGGCAATGGGACGACCATCCTGACCAAAGCCAGGTCTTCTGGGCATGGCTACTAGGTCTGTGGACTGAGGAGGGGTACCTGGAGGCTGTCCTGGCTGCTGAGGTGGAGGCTGCTGGCCTGGTGGAGGGGTGAAGGGAGCACCACCCGGTGGACCACCAGGAGGGCCACCAGGAGGGCCGCCAGGAGGGCCGCCGGGTGGACCACCAGGTGGACCGCCAGGAGGGCCCCCACCTGGAGGACCTCCGGGCGGACCCCCAGGAGGACCTAATGGGAACTGCCCTGGGAGCCCAGGTTGGTTTGGCGGATACTGGGGCATCCCTGGAAAATAAAAAGAAAAAAAAATGACAGGTTAAAGCATACTGTACATGTATATGTAGGTACATTCAGGCTGGACACTTTAGGGCAATTCCATAAAATGATCAACCTTTTTGTATGTCCGACAGTCTTACTTTAGTTACTGAAGTTTATAAACTGACTAATTCATGGTCCTTTTGATAACATTACAGACTGTCAAAAACACAAGAAATCAGAGATAGAAATTTTTATGAAAGTCCCACATATAGGGGGTCGGACGAACATATTTTATGGAATTACTACATGTAATTAGTCACTGCACAAGTGAGGCTTCACATGTAATACCATGCATGTTGGGTAAATGTAGGCCTGAAAGTAAAACAGTCAGTGCATTAAAAAAGTACATGAATATCAACAAATGGCATCCGTAAACTAATTCTTACACAAATCGAACAGTCACCAGATGGTACATTTAATACTGATTTGATACATTCAACTATCAAAAGTACATGTACATGGCTATAAATGATGATATTTGGCAACATAAAGCCAGATACAAAATTATATTCATAAAACTTTATGAATTCAAAACATGGCAACTCTTTCACGCAAAACAATTAGGGCTGCACTAGCGAATGCATAATTCAGGTGTGTTGATGATGTGGAGCATATATGTACTGAAAATTTATGTTTTACAGGATAAATTTGAGATTTTACATGAAAAAATGTAATCTTGATCGAGTGTCCCATAAAATAAAAATTTTTAGACTTGAATTTTCAAAATAAAAATCCTTTTCAAAAGCATACATGTATTGTAGACGGGGCTGAAAATTTCAGACATAATCTTTGTCTGTTGCTTCATGATATATCCAATTCCTAAACTTAGAAGATAAAATTGGGGCCCTAAAGAAAAATCAAAATAAAATAAAAAAATAATAGGTGCTAGATTTGAATATTTAAATTTTCACAAAGAATCAACAGTTGAAAAAAAAGAAAAAAATATAAGTTGTTTACAGGAAGATTTGAATATTAGACAATGATCAAATTTAATTCACATAACTGACTATTCAAAGGACAAGTCCACCCCAACAAAAATTTGATTTGAATAAAAAGAGAAAAATCCAGCAAGTACCTGTACAACAATGAAAAGTTCATCAAAAATAAATCGGATGTAAAATAAGAAAGTTATGAAATTTTAAAGTTTCGCTTAATTTCACAAGACACATCCAAATGAAGGAACATGCAAATGAAGGAACTGATGACTTCACTCACTCACTATTTCTTGGTATTTTATTATATGAAATATTCTAATTTTCTCCACATTGTCCTGTGAAACAAAGTTTTATTTCTCCCTGAAAATGTTATACCATCGCTTAGCATTTTATGGTTCAGTCAAGATGGTCCTTATTGTCAAATCTGCAAAAATTGAAATAATTTACAATTCTAACAATAAAAACAGAAGAAATAGTGAGGGACATTTTCTTGTTTGCATGTGACTAAATTGTGCATATAAAAATAAGCGAAACTTTAAAATGTCATAATTTTCTTATTTTACATCAGATTTTGATGAAATTTTCAGCATTGTGCTTGTCTGATTTTTATCTATTGATTCAAATCAGTTTTATGAGATGGACTTGAACTAAAGACAGGCTTCAAGTTAATGAGTTCTTATGTCTAAAAAACATGCAAAAATTTACAAAAATATATGCCTCAATAATAAAATCTTAATCAAAACTTTGAAAAGTTCAATTTCATTTTCCTTAAATTTTTAAATACTGAATTGCTAGGGTTTTTCCACAAAATTGGGGCAGAAAATCTACCCTATATTTTGTGCCATTTACAATAACAGTACTCGATATTTATAAACATAGTATGTAATGAGAAATGCAGTGTATTCGAATGTTATATGGACATGATCTTCCTTTGGTCCTAAAAGTAAACTTTCACATTTGCTGGACACTGGTACATGTAGTCTACATGTAGACTACAAACTTTGTACAATTTTATAAATTTCTTATTACTAGTGTCCGTATCGTGGGTGAAGAACAATAGATAACAAGATGGCGGCGTAAACATCGGGCAAGTCTCTTCCTTCTTTTCATATTTTTCTAATTTTTTTATGAATTCTTGTCTAAAAATAAAATCCATGGCGTAGAAATGTCGGAAATGAAGTTGTATCCCATGTAGGATGGGGGGTTGGGTGTCCGGACACTTTATATTTTTGAAGCCTTCTTTTTTTTCTTTGGATTACCATAAAAATATGAATTCAATAGTTGTAATCATCTTCTATTTTGTTCTCTATAACATTTCCTACATTTTGTACTAAAAATTGATGTAACTTTGCCTGTAATTTTTTTTCAAATGACTTCCTAAAATTGATCGTCCGGACACACAACCTGTCCGGACACACAGCAACTAGGTATGGTTGTAACTACCCCTTATCGACCACCTAATATTCTAAGCATCGTATCTGCGAAAATATTCATCAATTTTACCCAGTTTTCGTCTCATTTGTGCAGAAAATTGAGCAGAATAGAATCCCATGTTTCGCGTGGCGACTCCGATTCAATCCGCGTATATATCGACGAACAACGAATGCGACGATTTTACGACGATTTTACATTTGCTCATTAGCACCCGTCTTTTGAAACCGACCACCCGCGATACACTAAGTTTACGGTCGATTCTTGTCGCGGTGGCGAAATATTTTTACTCTTTCAAATCAGTTCTATGACGTCAACATGCTAAATGATCGCCTCACTACTTCCACTGCGAGCGCCGGCGCATGATTCGACGATTGACGACGGATATTTGTTCTAAAGCCGTTTCCTATCGGATTTCTTGGTTTTTCAGCAGGGTTTGGGTTTGGTCAATACAATTTTGATTAATTCTACTAAATTTCTACTTTTTGTTGCTTCTTTTTTTCTCGTAAAATTGATTCTTACAGTTTCTATGGACACTGCGCCTACTCTCCCGTGCGTATCGTTTGTAATACGCAATAATTTTAACGTGCACATGGTGGTTGGTTTCAAAAGAGGTGGTCAATATGTGGTAGTCTCACCATATAGATCTAGGCCTACATGATTTTTTAGGCTAGGCCTACATTGTAGATCTTTTACATGTAAGTACAAGTGAGTTTTGTCATTTGTGATATTTTTTTCTTGCTTAATCATGATCTTTAGAATATTTGCTACAAGTTAGTGACAGATTGTTCAAATATTAAAATTGGCTTAGTCCTTTCGTTTGTAAACAAAGTGCGTAGCTTTAGGTCCCCCCATCATAAATTTGTCGCGCACGAAAATAATTCATTGTTTTTCGTGGAGATCTGCGGCACATGTGATGCAAAAAAAAACGGTTGGTAAAAATCAAATAATTTTACCATATTCATAATTTTCATGAGAGTTGGAATACCGAGTGCAAAATTATCTTGATTCCTCTAACTTTCAATTGTCATTTTTAAAGCAAAGGTGTCCTGTAAATACGAACCGGTACCTACCCGGCCTACCGACGTACGTACGTAGGTCGGCACTGTGTAGCACAGCCACAGGCGCAGTGCAGCGTTTGCAATGACGAATGCGGCAGATACGGTATAATTTTTTCAATATCTAATGACAAATATTCGTACGGTCTTACCATATGGGAAATTGGGCGGAAAGGCAGGTGGTTGATACATCTTTCCTCTTTCAAAAATTATATAATTTGAATTTAAATAATGGCAAAATAGGCCGTAGTTGAACGTTTATTTCAGCATGTCAAGTGATCTTCCTGCTTCATTTTTGCACGTCCCGATTTGCGAAAACTCCATGACCCGGAAGTTCACTCGATGCAAGAAAAAGGCCGAGGTCGTGCTTCTTTGTCATAACTGCGGTGTTGCATGTCTTTCTTTCTTTTTTGTTTGTTTCTTGGTTTATTAGTTTGCTTTTTTTTGGAGGGGGGGGGGGGTCTGCTGAGATTTTTATTCGTCGATGCATGTATACAAAGGAATTTAGTTTCAAATACATAGGTACACAAAGATATATATATATATATATTTAATAGAATAAGCGAGTTAAAAAGTTTGAAAAGCCTGGTTGTACTTTTTATGGGAATCCAGCTCGAATTGGCAAACATATGCTTCCGCAAAGTTTTGTTTCAAGTTGTACACAATTTCCCCTTTATTTTACATATTTCACATCATTTCTTTCTGACCCTGACATAATTATGTAGTGTGCATTATTTTCCCATGACAAATGTTATGCTCAGAAGGAGGCAATTAGATGCAATTTGAAAGATAATGGGAAAATATTTTAAAAATAAATAAATCGAGAGTTGTCCACAAAATTTCATGCGCTTCTAAAGGATAGTCGACTAAGTAGGATATTTAAAAGGAATAAATATTTGGGAAGCTATTAGACTTATAGATGAAAATGATCTTTCACTCGGCAGAAAAATATCGGCATATCTAATTGGCCATTGATTTTGAAAAGGCATTTTATTCCGCTGTTTCACATTGCTTTTTTTTGTAAATGGATATGTACTTTGTATAAAAAAAACTGAAAGCTGTGTTTTAATGGCAGTATTTCAACAGGTTATACTTTGATATAGGGAGGGAGGGGGGCGTTATCCCCCTATATCTGTCTATTTTATGTATTGAAATCTTGGCTAACAGAATAGATTTGAACCAGAAATTCACGGAATTAAGTTTGGCAACACAGAAGTTAAGCAAATTTTATACGCAGATGATATGACAATTTTTGTAAAAGACACTCGATCGATTGAAAACCTAAATACGATGGGTTCGAATGCTTTTCCGAAGCGTCAGGGATGAGGATGAATAAAGCTAAAACCTTTATGTTACTGGGACACCGAAAAAATAGATAAAATTTTATCTATTGGTAAAGTGGAGAAGATGGTTAAGATCTTAGTTATATATTTTGTCAATAGATAGAGAAAGTCAGGTAAGAATTAATTACAAATAATAATAAAGAAAATTTTGATGTGGTGGAAGCAAAGGGATTGGACATTAATGTGTAAAATCCGGTTAATTAAAACAATTTTGTACGATATAAATTGATATACATTTCTTCTTTTACCCTTGTCGCGACATAGAGGATCTTAATACATTGATCTCTGGATTTTTATGGGGTGGTAAAGACATATTGTCTATTATGATAATGCTGGTCTAAAAATGACAGATTTTCAGTTGTTCATTAAGACACAAAGAATTCAAAATTGAAAAAATATTTCAGACACTATTAGCAAATGGTATGGGAGAATTTCTATTTTTATTAGTAACCTCACAATGAATTTGATAGAATTTGAACTGTCAGAATTTTATACAGAAATGTTTGATGTATGGGTTAATAAGAAATTGTTTTACTTGAAGAAGAAAAGAATAAAAGAAATGAGATTATTTTCAATAATAGGTTCATCCGTTTGAATGGACAAATATATTATAATGAAAAGCTGCCTTTTAAAGAATATTTATAAACTCCATCATATTGTAGATAAAGATGGGAAGATAAAGTCTATATCGACCTTTTTAAAAATGGGTTTAGATCGTTTTGAAATAGAAGAGATACTCGAAATTTTTAATAACATTCCATACCTATGGATGGACTCGCTGAAAAAGAGGGTCAGTATCATACAGAAAGTGATTGGTATTGGATTTTCATTTAAAGGGTAGGATTTTTGACTTGCAAGACATCACATAAAAAAGAACATATGATACTTTTTTTAAGATTGAGAAAGGATAAACCAAAAGCATTTAAAAAGATTGAGGAAAAGTACAATATAATAAAAAGATATTTCTTAACTATATTTTTCTAAGACCGAAAATCCACTCTGAACAGTAGACTCAGAGAATTTCAATATAAAACATTTTTGCTCTACAAAAAATATTTTAAATGACAACAGATGATTTATGTTCATTCTGCTGTAAAGAAGAAGAAACGTTGAAATTGAAAATGAACATAATGATCATATAGTTTTCATGTGATAAGATAAAAACTACACAGAAAGAATGAGGGAACATATGCTTCAACACAAATATAGATCAAAATTAAAAGAAGTTCACGTTGGCTTGGAAGGTTCAACTCGAGGAGAGGCCCAATTATTAAATCACATAATAATCCTAATAAAGTATATTATTTTTGAAAAATAGTAGAAACACAAAGGATATCAACCGACCCTTAACCATATTAAGGAGAAAATACAAGAAGATAAACTAGAAGAAAGAAAACTAGCTGAACAGAGAGGTCTATTAACAAACCATTTCGACGAGTCACAACTCATGGAGGGGACGCCCCCTGACCCCCTGACGAGTCACAAAAGATCCAGGAGACGGGCCCCCCCCCCCCTCTTGAGAAGCAAAATTAATAATATGTAATGTAAAAATGCAAGATCTTTTTTTTTGGGGGGGGGGCTTGCATGTCAATTTTTTCGCGGACGAAATATCCTCAAAAAAATTTGCCCCCCTCTTGGAAAATCCTGATGGGTACGGCGCCGCTGATGCTGGGGCAAATAAGTTCAAGCATAGAGTTATTAAATACTGTAAATGCAAGGGAGATGGTTTGGTCCCTATATCGCACTATAGGTCGGGGTGGTCATTTTTTTGGTGGGATGTGTGTATTTGGGGTGCCTTGTGGGGCTTGTGGTTCCTTCTGGAGTGAAAATGAAAAAAAATGATATATAAAAATGATTCTAGGACATCTACCCCCTGGACATCTACCCCCCGGACATCCACCCCCGGACATCTACCCCCCGGATATCCACCCCCTTAGGACAAGTACCCCCTAGGACAAGTACCCTCTAGGACATCTACCCCCCGGACATCTACCCCCCGGACAACTACCCCCGGACATCTACCCCCCGGACACCTACCCCCCGGACATCTACCCCCGGACATCTACCCCCCGGACATCCACCCCCGGACATCTACCCCCCGGACAACTACCCCCTGGACATCCACCCCCCGGACATCCACCCCCTTAGGACAAGTACCCCCTAGGACAAGTACACTCTAGGACATCTACCCCCCGGACATCTACCCCCTCATCTTTAAATTGATTTTGAATTGATAAGATATATATTTTTGCTCGTCTGTGAGCGATCATAACGAACGAGCAATTTGACAAAAAAAATGACAGGGGGTAGATGTCTGGGGGGTAGATGTCCGGGGGGTGGATGTCCGGGGGTGGATGTCCGGGGGGTGGATGTCGGGGGGTGGATGTCCGGGGAGTGGATGTCCGGGGGATAGATGTCCTAGAAGGTACTTGTCCTAGGGGGTACTTGTCGTAAGGGGGTGGATGTCCGGGGGGTGGATGTCCGTGGGGTAGATGTCCGGGGGTGGATGTCCGGGGGGTAGATGTCCGGGGGGTGGATGTCCGGGGGGTAGATGTCCTAGAGGGTACTTGTCCTAGGGGGTACTTGTCCTAAGGGGGTGGATGTCCGGGGGGTGGAAGTCGGGGGGTGGAAGTCCGGGGGTGGATGTCCGGGGGGTAGATGTCCAGGGGGTAGATGTCCGGATACGTATAAAAATATATGCTGTTCGCTCCAGAGGGAGCTGAGGCGCGCTCTCGTCCCGCGCCGTTTCTGGAATGACTAGTACCTTGTCTCGCTCTGGGAGGGGTGTGATTGAGGGCCGGATCGAGTGGCTCTTTTGCATTTTGAGTGAAGATTCAGGTGCGCAAGTTAGACCATGGTTGCGGTACAGAATGCAGTTTGAAAGGGAGGGATTATGGCTGGGGTTTAGGGGAGGGAAGCAGGCCGCGCTTCCTGGGCTTGGATGGGATGTGTGTGTGTGGGGGGAGGGGGTAATTGGGGTGGGAGGTTGTATGTTCCTTTAATACTCATTCAGTTCAATTGCGTTGCTATAAATTCATTTTTGTTATATCTGCATTTTTTTTCTTCAGACTAAGCATATACCTTGTTCTAGATGATTTGAATGTAATATTCCGTTTTTTTTACAATATATATATATATATATATATATATATATATATATATATATATATATATATATATATAAGTAACAAAATATGCTGAAGATAAAAGGTAATGCTTTCAATGCCAATATAGTTTGTATTTACTCGAATTTTCGACGGACCTCCGTCTTCTTCAGGAGTATATACAATGTGTGGTATCAATCAGAGAGCGCATCCTCAGACAGATGTTGTTATGATGACTGGCTGAGGATGCGCGCCCTTCACAGAAACATACATAGTAACGCTTGTTTGTAATTATCTAATTGTTACGTAACAATTAATATTGCGCAATAACATTTAACAATTATTCGTAGTTCAGCGGTTCTTCTCTCGTCCGCTGATTTGTATCCTCCCCCAAATATGCACACTTTCACATCCGCTAACGAATGTCCAGGAAGGCAGAAATGTCTGGCAACAGGAAGGTCGGTACGTTTCTTCTGAATAGATGATTTGTGGTTATTGAAGCGCATTCGGAATTTCGTGCTGGTTTCACCAATATAGATTGCTCCTAGCCGAATTATTGTTAAATGTAGGAGCTTTGAGGGTGATGGTATGAACCGAGATCTGGGATTCCTAAGCGGATATTCATTCTTTCGTTAGTTCCTAAAAAGAAAAAAATACTTTGACAAGCGCCACGATGTTTGGTATCGTATCACACAGGAATTTCTCTTATTGCTCAATAATACCTATCCGTACTTAATACTTTCGAGAGAACCATTTTCTCTTAACCAATTTGATCTTCGTTCTATCATCTCATCTCTTAAATTTCTTATTGTTGCGTAACAAGAAATGTTATTGCGCAATATTAATTGTTACGTAACAATTAGATAATTACAAACAAGCGTTACTATGTATGTTTCTGTGAAGGGCGCGCATCCTCAGCCAGTCATCATAACAACATCTGTCTGAGGATGCGCTCTCTGATTGATACCACACATTGTATATACTCCTGAAGAAGACGGAGGTCCGTCGAAAATTCGAGTAAATAAAAACTATATTGGCATTGAAAGCATTACCTTTTATCTTCAGCATATTTTGTTACTTGTCTATTAGAGAAGCCAATACGTGAAACTTTAAGATATATATATATATATATATATATATATTGATAATCTCTCCTCGGTTTTAGTAAATATCAATGTGTAATTAATATCGATGAACATATCACTTAATTCTCTTTAAAATGATATCCTACATGATATGGCTCACATGGAGGTGCCGTGCCTTGAAATGTGGGGAAAGGTCAAAATTTAAAAGTACACAATATTGAAAGTCACTGTTCTTTTTCCGTGGTGATGAGTGAGTTTCTCAGCGGTTTCTTTTGTTTTCATGCACCTAAACATCAACATAAACATGCAATCAAACACACCTCTGCACAAGCAAACACATAAGAAACAAACATGCATGGGTATTTCAAACAACGACTCCAACCATGATATCTCACAGAACCATCACTACATAAACCACAACAATTATTGACACAGACAAAATAATCATGTTCTGTGTTGACCCTTCATGACTATTTCTGCTCGTTTTGCAGCTTTTCCATTCAGACCTCATCCAACAATTTTGAATCCTGCTCTTTTTGTGATAATAATAATAATAATAATAATAGGTCCATTTATATAGCGCAGCTACTATGTGCATATACTCTACTGGCATGATCATAACAAATATGGTATCATTTTAAAGAAAATTAAATGATCTTTTGAATGATGTCAAATATGCATTGTATAAAATTGGGAGTTGGGAGAAATTAATGACCAAACTCAGATTTTCAAAATTTTTTGCTGCAAATGATGTATGTTCATTTTAATTGTAATATTATCATGATACATTGATCATAAATAAGCAAATATAGATTAGAAAATTAACAACAACACTTGAAAATTACAAATATATCAAGTTCCCTTTTTTTCATAAAATTCACACCAGAAATCAACAGAAATACACGAGGAAAATCGCAATGCAGGATATCTATATTTTATGCACATGGCAGGATATATCCAATATTTATATGTTTACTTTACATTTTATACAAATATAAAGAACAATGGACCTAATTACCATCAATAACTGTGCCCTTGATGATTAAGAGGCCATCAAGTTTTAAACTTGCTACAGCAAGGATTGTATGCGTGAAGCTGCATAATGTTCATCATGTGTTATCAATACATAATCAATAATAATGTATGAAGATATTCTGGCACTCAATCGTGGTGAAATTGATTCCCAGAAGAAGAAAAAAAAGATTTCCAGTGACATTAAAAAGGTGTCAGCTTCCAGATAGGTGTTTCACAAGGAATTAAGTAGTGTGACTTTAGAGTTGTGCTTAAAAGCCAACACACACATGTTATTTAACATGTAATATGATTGATGGGTATGGTGTTGTGTATGATTTGAACAATGCAGTGATGCGTTACGTACCGTATGCAGCTGAAATTTGAGTCCAACTCTTTTAAATCTTTGTAAAACACACCCCCTTGTCAAATATCAAAGTTTACCAAGTAAAACCAAATCATAGCATACTAAATAAGATGCATCTATCCATGATTAAACAAATATATATTTAATACAAAAAATAATGCACATCAAGATCAGGTGTGCTCATAGAAATTAATTGATGATATCTAAGAACAGGTTTGGCATCTGTGAGATGGAAAACGGATATGTGCAGGGGGATATCTAACGTACATGTTTGTGCAATTACCCTTATGTCCAAGTTTCATGAATATGTACATACTTTCTTTATGACGACAGTTCAAAAAGTTGGCATTGGTTAACATTTCAGCATTGACTTCCTCGCCGTCAGAAAGAGTAGAGCTTATGTCTCGTCTCTGGCATGAAGGCGAGAAAGAAAAATCAATAACCATACTTGTCTTCCAGCTCAATCACCCGATAGGATTTTATTACTGATAAGGCTCTTGAATTTACAGTGTTCAATCCTTCAGCATTTGCACATTATCAGATTCTAGGCATGCAATGGGATGAGCATAGTGCAAGCCATGTTATCATTTCAACCAGCGCCATCACAAACACAAACTGACAACTTCTCTTTGTGATGACAAAGCCTACTCCCCCATAGTTTGTGACCGGAACTTTATTTGCATCTGGCATTTGGGAAATGTTCTCATGAAAACGGGGCCTGCAGTATGGCGTCTGCAATCCGGTGTTCAGCGAAGAGTTCTTTGATGCTCCTGATTTTTGCTTTGGATAGTTCTCCTGCATGGGGAGAAACATAAGCAAATAACAGAAATGTGAATAATGGATTTGATTATTTCCCAGGATTGCACTAAGTCGAGTTGAGTCTTACAAGCAATAAGTATGATGAAAATTTTCATGTACATTATTCTCCTCTCCAGATCGAATCATTATCTCCAGATTCCTGGCACGAAATTTACTGAATCCAGCAAGGGAATGCTTGTGATCCACTTTGATGGTACATAGTAGTAACAACCTCACATTTTGTGACCTGCCATCCCACACCAGTAAGTCACACAAAGTGATTTTTTTTTCTACTTGAAAAAGCACACCAAAAGCTATAAAATAATATATAACTTGTCAAAATTGATAAAAATATAACCTACATAAGTAGTTAATTGAAAATAGACGGAATTCAATGAGAGATCCAAAGAATAGTGAGGGAGAAAACAAAGTCTGAAGGACAGGGATCACTGAAGCATGATGCAAGGTCTATGAAACTTAAAGAAGTAGGGAAAAACAAATGAGGTCAAAGAAACTTTTGTATCCCATCTTTTATTCAATTATAGACAAGAGTTATCGTGTTTACAAGCAAAAGATAACGGACGGACACCGAGCATGATACAATAATACGTCCAATAGGACGGGCGTATAAAAAGAAGAATTGCCTATTCACATAAATTTATTTATACATACCTCATTTAATTTTTACTTTTAAAAACCAATTAACTACTTAGGCTATCTACAGAGAACCTACTATGGCAACCTATTGTTGCTTTGGGGTGGCTGATCATATATGTATGTATGTAATGGGGATTTCCATTGCTTTTCACAGAGCCTATGTCCAATGAAAGGTGATAACAGTTGGCTTGAAACTCACCATTTGAATGAACGGTTACACTGGTGGGTCTATCTCCTTTGAGGTCATCATAGATAAGCTGAACATCGCAAATTGCCTGTCCGGAGTTTGATAAGGTCATTCCGATGTTGTTAAAGGCATTGCTTGAAGTCACCTCTCCTGGGATCAATTTCTTGCAATTCTCCTGAAAAATAACACAAATTGAATGAATGGAGTTATTCAAAAGCAAATGGATTTCATGCACATGTATCACCGTTAAAACAGACATTTCAGTCACATGACTCTTAAATCAAGGGTCGAGGGTTCGAATCCAACCTTTGGCAAGGCACTTATCCATGTTTGTCACCCTCCAACCAGGTGTTAAACGAGTACCGGTACCCGCTGTAGGATGTGGAAGTCAATGCGATTAGATTGGCATGTGTGCAACGATAAACGGTTCCCTGGCCAGGATACTCCAAGGGAGTGGAGATAGTGCACAGAATGAGTGGAACAGTGAATGGATCCTATGAACGGGGTAATAATAATTACAAAGTTAAGCACTTAGAAACCAATGTATGAAGTGCTACAATGCAACTATTGCTATTATTAATGATAACATGAATGTTTTTAGGACCCAGAGAGAAGCCGGGCTTGTGAGAGGGGTCATACATGTATCTAAAGCAACAAGTGGAATGCCTCTGGCCGTCTCACCTGCATCACGCGGTTCAATATAGCAGCAGTGCTGACTTTGAATACTACTCTAACTCGCACAAGATGTTCAGTGATACATGGTTACTCTTATGTCCACTTTTTATGAACTAGACCAATAAACTTACAGAGATATGATGGTTATTCAACAAAAAAACCAACATGGCCAAAGTTCATTGACCTTACATGACCTTTGACCTTGATCATGTGACCTGAAACTCGAACAGGATGTTCAGTGATACTTGATTACTCTTATGTACAAGTTTCATGAATCAGATCCATAAACTTTCAAAGTTATGATGGTAATTCAACAGATACACCCAATTCGGCCAAAGTTCATTGACCTTTGACCTTGGTCATGTGACCTGAAACGCGCACAGGATGTTCAGTGATACTTGATTACTCTAATGTCCAAGTTTAATGAACTAGACCAATAAACTTTCAAAGTTATGATGGTAATTCAACAGATACCCCCGATTCGGCCAAAGTTCATTGACCCTAAATGACCTTTGACCTTAATCATGAGACCTGAAACTTGCACAAAATTTTCAGTGATGCTTGATTACTATTATGTCCAAGTTTCATGAATCAGATCCATAAACTTTCAAAGTTATGATGGGAATTCAACAGATATCCCCAATTCGGCCAAAGTTCATTGACCCTAAATGACCTTTGACCTTGGTCATGTGACGTGAAACTCATGCAGGATGTTCAGTGATACTTGATTAACCTTATGTCCAAGTTTCATGAACTAGGTCCATATATTTTCTAAGTTATGATGACATTTCAAAAACTTAACCTCAGGTTAAGATTTCGATGTTGATTCCTCCAACATGGTCTAAGTTCATTGACCCTAAATGACCTTTGACCTTGGTCATGTGACATGAAACTCTAATAGGATGTTCAGTAATACTTGATTAACCTTATGGCCAAGTTTTATTAACTAGGTCCATATACTTTCTAAGTTATGACATCATTTCAAAAACTTAACCTCAGGTTAAGATTTGATGTTGACGCCGCCGCCGTCGGAAAAGCGGCGCCTATAGTCTCACTTTGCTTCGCAGGTGAGACAAAAACTAATGCTCATTCATTTGAACATGTTGCCCCCCACCCCCTCATGTTACAAGGAAATACCAGCAAAAATGAACTCATGCTTTCCAATTCCATGGAAACTTGTGAAAATAAAGATTTCATAAGTGTTTGTTCAACCTACTCACCGAGTATGGAAATTATTGTTTTAAATGAAAATTTCAAGATGGCGGCCAAAAAATGTAAAAATTTTGAACCCCATGGACCCGGAACATAAGAGGTCATCAACTAGACACTTCAGGCAGCACAAAAGAGTTGGTTAATAAAGTGTTCTCTGATGGGACCCCTATTTTAGACAAGTTTGGCTATTGCTCTATAAACCGGTACAAGCACTCACTTTTGCTTCTTCTACTTGATGTCTTCTTGAAACAAATGCATTTAGGCTGTCGCTGACCACCTGTATGAAGGCCTGCATATCTGTGTTGAGATGGTCCTTCTCCAAATCCTTGATGGGTAGAAAGTACGGTAGGTTATGCTTGACAAGGTGGAGATTCTTTGAAGCGTTGTTGGATATGACTGCGTAGTATGGTTGAAAGTACTGCCCATGGTCGAAGGTGTCCCATCGTACCCGCACCCTATTTCCATCTGTTTTGTGGACAGTGCAGCCTGGAGGGAACAAATATTAAACAGACATATTTATCACAATTCAGATGTAAACTCGTGGTCTGAGGAAACGTCATGGCCTGAATTTTTAGAATGCAAGAAAAAAATTGAATGTGTGAACGTGTGTTGTAGCTAGTCTGCAGGTACAGACCCTGACTGAAAATGTATCCTACTTGTGGGTTTGGGGACAAGCCTAGCTAGCAAAAATTCAACTTCACAACAAGGCATTGTGGCATGCACCTGTAATCCAAGCTAAAAAGGGGAAGTTACAAATTGATGGAGAGGTTCTAGCCCTGGATCATGTCTTTCGGATGATGTTTTATTCATCCTTCTCTATCTCCAAGTGGCAACCCAATAGAAGTCCACGGACGGCTACCTGTATTTCACAACTTTGCTTCTAAACTGGGATTACATGGTGCTTTTTTTAATAATTTAATTTCAGTGCATTTCAATTCACTTAGCATGTATTTACATACATGTACTTATATCAAGAAGTGAAAATTATTTGTGGTTATTTTGATGTAAAATTTGTTCATGAAAATAATACCAACCCACCTAAACAAAAGTGTATTAAAAAAAGACAAAACATTTTAAATTCTCTTTTACCTGTTAGTCTATATGATACAGACAACTCTCTCTGTTTTAGTTTTGTGGCTTCAGTCACAGCATCCTTAAGAGTCTTTTTGTCTGTTGTCTTCAATGTTTCCTTGACAACCTTCATCAAGGCTTCATCACCAGAATCTGTGCTCTGCAAAACAGGGCCCAGCACCTGTACAAGGAGAGAAAAGAGGCAAAATCAACCTCTTGCAATGTAACTACGATCCATACCTGCCATCATTGCTAAAAGTTTGATTGAGATTTCCATGACTAATTGTTCAATGAAATAAAGTATTGTAATTTTTTTAATCCAGTAAATATGCACAAATTTTGTAATTTTCAAAGGAATGATTAAAACAAAATATCTGATGACAAACAAATCACCACAGGAGTGTTAGTTATTTTAGAAAATTCTATACATCAAGTTTATCAACACTCCTTCAACTATCCCATTAGCATGGCTTAAATTATTAAAAAAATCTAACATGTAACTCATCCCAAAATATTAACATAATACTGGTAATGAAAACAATTTTTTCAATAGAAAATGAATACCTGTAATAATAAAATAATTGAAAAAAAAAATTAATTGCATTTGAATTCTGTTGATGTACCAGTGCATAAACTGAGAGGCAAAGGGTTTTAACATTTCAAATAACTTCTGCAATCAAATACATTGTGTATTCTTTAACAACCTAATGACCTCACTAGGCTATTTGAGCCGACTGATTGCTTGCTATCCAGGGAACCAATGTAAACATGACTGGTGGTTCATCTTCGCTCTTTTAAAATTTCTTCTGCAATATCCTTCTACCTTGCCTGTATACTCAGCAAATTCACATACAGTCAAACTTGTCTATTTTTGCCACCCCCAAGGGAAACAGAAAAAAAATGACCACTGGAGACAGATTTCCTTTATCAGGGTTCCCAACTTTTCAAGAATACATAATTCCCTGATTTTTTCCTGATGATTATTCAAACCCATTCCCAGTTTCGCACGTTTTCTAAGTTTTTGCAGTGAATAACATGTATTTTCAGTGTAAAAAACAATAATGCAAAACTAACTACATGTACCACCATAACCAGTCATTCAATGGATGTTGTTTTGATAAGCAACAAAATATAACAGATTCGAAATGATTGACTACCATGCTTTCGACTTTTGGGCTGATCAAAATTCCCTTAGTTTTTTCTCTCATTTGAGGCATTTTTCCCTGATTTGATGTATGATTTATGAAATTCCCTGATTTTTTTCCCTGACTGGAAAAAAGTGAACAGGTTCTACAACTTCTTGATTTTAAAAGATTTAAATGCTAAAAACAAACACTGGGCGGTTATCAATAAACAGGAATATTCTTCATTTTCTTTCTCTTTTAAAAAAATATGGAAAACAGATGAACATTTCATGGATGTAAAAATGTGAAATTTAATCAAATTTCAGGAAAGTTTTTTTTTTCCATATGGACAAACAGGTACCAGTATGCTTTGAATGGTAATTTTAACAGCATTTTGACTTGGCCATAGCATGCAATTATGATTGGAATGAAAAATCCAGTCTCGCTTGAAAATCCTTCCCTGCCTCTTATAATTACATGTAGGCCTGGGTATATTGGTACCTTAATTGGTGAGTTTGCAACCTGAACCTTAAGGAAGTCCCTCCTCTCCTGGAGCTGGTGCACAGCTTTCTGAAGGGCTCTCAACATCCTCTCCTGCTTGGCCCTACTCCTGGATCCATGTCTCAGGTCCTGGGCTTGCTGCTCCAACTTCTGTAGATGCTGCAAAGTTCCTGGAATTGGCGAGAAAGAGAGAAAGAAACATGGAATTGCTCTTATTTTTTAATTTTTGGTGTGGATATTTGGATTAAATTCTCATTGCTTGCCCTGATTGCATGTAGATGTATAAAAATTCCATAAATACTTTTTGGCATGAACTTAAGGAATATATCTTCTTAATTTTGATTTGTTGTAGATTAAGTTACACTATATATCTATAGATTCTCTTTCATTTTATTTTTTAGAGTCTGTATTGAAGACTGAATAATGTCCTTTTAAAAGATCTATTTTTCATGCCTTTTGTCTCACTGGATATGTTGCAGAGTCAGCCTACATGTACATCCTCCCCACACATTTCTCGTTGTGTGGGTGTGTGTGTGTTTTTCTTACATCTTTTATTTTATTATTTCTCACCTTCATCCTTTCTTTCATGTTTTTTATGTAAACTTGTTAATTCTAATACCCTTTATCACTTATTTATTAGAGTCAAGCAAGTGGTGTGAAGTAAAAACAAAAACTACTTGCCCAAATCAGGCAAGCAAAACTCTCACTGTGAAATGAAATTTTACAAGGTTTTCCCATATTTCCCTACAAAAATACAGAAGAGAGAGAGAGAAATCCCCCCCCCCTCCCCCAAAAGTTAACAACTTCCTCAATTCAAATTGCAAGCCAGTTTGCACTATTTTATTTGATCTACATGTACATACAAATGCACAAAGTCTGTACACATACATGTAGCTGGTGGCCAAGTGGCCTCCCGCCTGCGTGGCACTGATGGCAAGCAGGAGCCTATAGATTGGTTCTCAATGCTGCTGCACCTGCACATCCTCGATCAAACTCAGAGTGAACAATCTCACATGAAAAATATTTTCCCACCAAAATTATCACAAAATCATGATATTTCAACAATTATATAGATTCTCAGATTACTCATTGGATGATTAGTGATGTGATTGGTATTGGAGGAGCAAGTTATTGAGTTTTCGAAACTACATGTAGTTGTTTCAGCCTTTGTTTTGAGTCTTGTACTCTTGTTAAGTTGTTGTGATCAGTGCAGACTTGTGGGAAGAAAATTGCATATATGCCACGATGATTCTTCTATTTTTTTTATTTTAATGTTTCACTTTAATATTTTACTCATTTCTAAAACATTTCATTTTTCTTGCAATATATATTTAAAAAACCCAACAAATATCGCTCATAATTTTAGTAGGATGAAAAAAAATCTTTGATTTTATTTTTGAAATTGAGCTTTCTTCGTCTTTCATTCTTACTTTCTTTTTTTATTCTTTAATTCTTTTTCCCCATCATTTTTTAAGTACAAGTCCACCCCAACCAAAAGTTGATTTGAATAAAAAGAGAAAAATCCCCAAAATATAAAACTGGAAATTTCATTAAAATCAGATTCAAAATAATAAAGTTATGTTATTTAAATGCTTTGTTTGATTTCAAAAAACAATTATATACACAGGCTGGTTGGTATGCAAATGAGGAGACTGATGACGTCATCCACTCACTATATCTCTTGCATTTTATTAAATGAAATATGAGATATTCTGATTTTTTCTTCATTGTCAAGTGAAACACTGATTAATTCCTCCCTGAACATGTGGAATTCAACTAGCAATGTACTATATGGGTCAATCCATGTCAAATCAACCAATGCTTGTCACCCGACCCTCTTCGATTTTCTTTAAACTCGCACCAAATGTTGCCCTAAGTGTCTGACGGAAAAATCTGAAATATTTTGCCCCAAGGTCAAATGGTTGCTAAGATACGGCCTCCCATAGCAACCAATGCGCACACAACAAAATTATTTTAAATAAAATTGCCTATTTTTGATTGACTACTGCAGCAAAGTTTGATTGATTACAGTCTTCATTTTAAGTAAATTGGAAGAACTTTTTGGTCTAAACATGCAGAGTATACTGTAGCGCGGACCTGTCAACGGATTTCGCACACGAGGTCACCGAAAATGGCGTTAAGCATCCGTGTCAATGATTTCAGAAGCATGTTTGGAGGCTCATAAATCCAAAACTAAATTAGCTTAGAACCAAATATTATGCACACTTATGGACTTTCAGATACTCAACAGAATTACAAAAAATTGACCCAAGAGTATGTGTCGTTTTCCTGTAGGGCGCCCTCAAAGTTGGATTTTTTTCAAAAGATGCCAAGTTCAAGGTCACGGATCACCTCCCGTCCCATCGAGGAGGGGGACCAATTTCTGTGTTTTGATAGACATTTACCCATATTTTCAAGTGTTACTTGAGAAATTTTGCTACCGGAATGTGAAGGGGCTAATTTGCGCATTCCAAAATGGTCGTAAATACCCTAAAATTGATGTTAATGACACATACATGCTTTTCAACACTTTTCAAATTGTGATAACTCAAAGATGAAGAGCCCAAAGACATTGATCTCTTCTGTGATGATAGTCTGTAATTAGTATTAAAAGGATATATCTTCAAAAATAGTTTGTATTGTTGGTAATGACCTTGAAAACACACCTAAAATTCAATAAAAACAGTAAATTGGCTAATTTTCCAGAATCAAAAGGCATTCAAATGTTGTTTACATTGACTTTCAAATGGGTGTCATTTCAAGACAAAGAGTGAGCTTAAGCTAAAACTTGAAAGACATGTTCAACTTTTGGTCTACTTTGAGCAACATAAAATATTTGAACTCAAAACCATATCATTTGACCTTGAAATTATTCCAAACATAGCTATTTGTTGCTTCATAAGTAGCATATTCAAATCACGCGTGTACATTGTACTTTGCAACACATTTCAAAATGGATTTTCTCATAGAGAGAATACCTGATCAGGCTGATATTTGCAGTATAAGTAGTCTGTAATGGGTTCTTGGAGGATCTACAGATTAAGTACCTATTCTCTCATGACAATGACCTTGAAAATACAGCTGAAAATCATAAAAATCAATATATCATACAATTCTCATTAATAATCAAGTGTTTTTATCCACTTTTAATTGTGTGTTATTCCATCTTAGATTGTGAGTTCATGCTGATAATTGCAAATCATGTTCCACTTTTGGTCTACTTTAAGCTACATGAAATATTTGAGATCAAAACCATATCATTTGACCTTGAAATTATTCCAAATATAGCTATTTGTTGCTTTATAAGTAGCATATTCAAATCGCATGTGTACATTGTACTTTGCAACACATTTCAAAATGGATTTTCTCATAGAGAGAATACATGATCAGGCTGATATATGCAGTATTAGTAGGCTGTAATGAGTACTTGGAAAATCTACAGTTTAGGTAACTATTCTATCAAGACATGAGTGGGTTAAAAACACTTGATTACTAATGAAAATTGTATGATATATTGATTTTCATGATTATCAGCTGTATTTTCAAGGTCATTGTCATGAGAGAATAGGTACTTAATCTGTAGATCCTCCAAGAACCCATTACAGACTACTTATACTGCAAATATCAGCCTGATCAGGTATTCTCTCTATGAGAAAATCCATTTTGAAATGTGTTGCAAAGTACAATGTACACGCGCGATTTGAATATGCTACTTATGAAGCAACAAATAGCTATATTTGGAATAATTTCAAGGTCAAATGATATGGTTTTGAGTTCAAATATTTCATTTAGCTTAAAGTAGACCAAAAGTGGAACATGATTTGCAATTTTCAGCATGGACTCACAATCTAAAATGAAATAACACACAAGTAAAAGTGGATAAAAACACTTAATTATTAATGAAAATTGTATGATTTATTGATTTTCATGATTTTCAGCTGTATTTTCAAGGTCATTGTCATGAGAGAATAGGTACTTAATCTGTAGATCCTCCAAGAACCCATTACAGACTACTTATACTGCAAATATCAGCCTGATCAGGTATTCTCTCTATAAGAAAATCCATTTTGAAATGTGTTGCAAAGTACAATGTACACGCGTGATATGAATATGCTACTTATGAAGCAACAAATAGCTATATTTGGAATAATTTCAAGGTCAAATGATATGGTTTTGAGTTCAAATATTATATGTTGCTTAAAGTAGACCAAAAGTTGAACATGTCCTCCAAGTTTTGGCTTAAGCTCACCCTTTGTATTGAAATGACACTCATTTGAAAGTCAATGTAAACACCATTTGAATGCCATTTGATTCTGGAAAATTAGCCAATTTACTGTTTTTATTGAATTTTAGGTGTGTTTTCAAGGTCATTACCAACAATACAAACTATTTTTGAAGATATATCCTTTTAATACTAATTACAGACTATCATCACAGAAGAGATCAATGTCTTTGGGCTCTTCATCTTTGAGTTATCACAATTTGAAAAGTGTTAAAAAGCATGTATGTGTCATTAGCATCAATTTTAGGGTGTTTACGACCATTTTGGAATGCGCAAATCAGCCCCTTAACATTCCGGTAGCAAAATTTCTCAAGTAACACTTGAAAATATGGGTAAATGTCTATCAAAACACAGAAATTGGTCCCCCTCCTCGATGGGACGGGAGGTGATCCGTGACCTTGAACTTGGCATCTTTTGAAAAAAATCCAACTTTGAGGGCGCCCTACAGGAAAACGACACATACTCTTGGGTCAATTTTTTGTAATTCTGTTGAGCGTCTGAAAGTCCATAAATGTGCATAATATTTGGTTCTAAGCTAATTTAGTTTTGGATTTATGAGCCTCCAAACATGCTTCTGAAATCATTGACACGGATGCTTAACGCCATTTTCGGTGACCTCGTGTGCGAAATCCGGTTGACAGGTCCGCGCTACAGTATACTCTGCATGTTTAGACCAAAAAGTTCTTCCAATTTACTTAGAATGAAGACTGTAATCAATCAAACTTTGCTGCAGTAGTCAATCAAACATAGCCAATTTTATTTAAAATAATTTTGTTGTGTGCGCATTGGTTGCTATGGGAGGCCGTATCTTAGCAACCATTTGACCTTGGGGCAAAATATTTCAGATTTTTCCGTCAGACACTTGGGGCAACATTTGGTGCGAGTTTAAAGAAAATCGAAGAGGGTCGGGTGACAAATTGTCTGAAAATTGGTTGATTTGACGTGGATTGACCCATATATAGTATATTGGTTCATTCTAGTTGGTTTTTATTGTCAAATCTGTAAAAAATGAAATATTTTATAATTCACAAAAACAAAAGAAATAGTGAGGGACATAATGGATCGTCTCGTATTTGCATGTCACTGAGTTGTGTATATCACTGTTTGGTGAAAATAAGCCAAACTTAAAAATGTCATAATTTTCTTATTTTTTTTTTATTTTACATCCGATTTTTAAGAAATTTTCAGCATTATGATAGTTTGATTTTTCTCTTTTTATTCAAAGCAACATTTTTCTGGGTGGACTTCAAGGACTTGACCTTTAATTCTTTGCCCTTTCTACTATCCTTGGCCTTCCTGCATGCCTTTTGTCCCATTCCCATCTATGCATATTTTCAATCTTCCTTTCTCTCTGGGTTCGTTTATTTTCTTAATTCTTTCGATCTTCCTCATTCTTTTTCTTACTTTCCTTTGTTTTCTATATTTCCTGATTTTCCTCCATTCTTTGTTTCCTTAGCTTCCTTCCTCTCCTTCTTTTCATTCTTTCTTTCCTTCCTTCTCACATTCTTTTCTTTCATTCTCTAGCTCTATTCCCTTCATTTCTTTCATTGTTTATTTTCATTTTTCCTTCTGTTCTTTTCCCTTTGTTAATAAGATTTCCTTTCTTTCTCCCTTGATCGAGTCCCTTCCTGTTTTTCTTTCTTCAGTTGCAAGCCATCACCAGACAGTAGGCTTTTCATCCTCACTTTTAGTTTCTTTTTTCTTTCCTGCTCCCGTTTTTAGATCTAGATCTCGATACTTTTTTTTTCATTCCATTTTCTCTCCTTCATTCCTTTTTTCACCCAGGGCCATTATATTCATCACATCAGTGTGAACATGGTGATTCAGTCAATCAGTGTGATGCCACCGGCTTTGACATGCCAACGATCAGAAAAGCATTATGATCGCCGCGCAGCTGCTGTGGAGCTCTCTATCTTATCCAGCTCATTGAATGAGTGCCGCCGCCCGGCCCGGCCCTGGCCGGCTGGCGACACGGAATTCGCTGACTAGCCGGGCCGAGTCCCCCCAGTCATGCCAGTCCTCGCGCCTCGGCCATGTCGGCCCGGCTAAGCCTAAGGGTAAGCCTAAATCTGATTTATAACGAGCAAAGTAATAACTGTACTCACCTCTGGATAATCCATCTGTTAAGACCTCCATGCCCAGTTTATTAATCTAACTTGGACCCTGTAAAAAGACTGAATTTAACACCGTAGATCTTGGAAAAGATTGTTTGAATCCAGTCGAGCCAAATTAAATTCTACCGCCGATCGATCGCGCACATTAATTTAAATTCTGTCAAACTTTTGTTTAAAAAAAATCAAAATATTTTTTCACCTTTTTAAAGTAAAAATTAAAGTAAAAATTAATAAAATAAGTATTTTAACAATATATTTTATGCTGATAATATGACTTTTTTTATATTTTGATCATCATTAAAATAAGAAATCTTGAACAAGCTTCATGAAAAATAAAAATGGCAGCCTCCATGGTGCAGTATGTTGTTGTAAGAGGCGATCTTTTACATGCCTTGAAATGGCCAACAGGTGCTGTCATAGCACAGGTAATTTCGATGAGATAACTCTACACTCCGGAATACTATTTGATTGATTTATTGAAGATTTTGTTTGAGAAGTAGATCATTTCCTGTAAGACTTCCTTTATTTTTGAGGTGAGGCTGGTCCCACGTGTTTAAATTCGTGTCACGAAAATAGGAGTCACGAAAATAGGAGAAACGCACTTGTTCACTGCTACCACCCTGCCTGTGGGGAATCTACAGGTAGGACTATGGTATGCCAATGTTGTCCAGACCACACACTTTAAAAAGTCATTAAAACATCACTTTTGTGACCAAAATTACTAATTTCCGTACAGTTGCAATTTATGTTTTAATTAGTAACTTGGGAATAATTTTTGTATTCACCAGAGCCCTCAAAAACTTGAATTTTGGGCATATTTTAGTGTACGCCCTCTATTGGTGGAAATTAATATGGCAAGAAAATTTTCATTTTTTGATCTCTATTTTTAATTAAGAAAAAAATGATTTAGAGTATCAAATTTAAATAAAGAGCCAAGTTGTATGAATAGGTGTAATGGAAACTCTCAGTGTAAAAAAAAAAAATCAATCATTTGCCCCAAACAAAAAGAGAAAATTAGCCAAACATTGCCACCCTTATTTTGCCACACATGGAGATATAACTGAGAACAAGGTTATATCATAACCTTGTTCATTGAATGAGTGGAGAAACGAAATAATGGATCTCGTCTAGCATCTCAACCTCATCTTACTTTACTAGACCGCATCAAGGGGCAATTTTTGAAGGAATATTTATATTGGGTTAGGTTAATGTCTCCCAGCTTTCCCTAGCCTAGACAGCTGGCAGCCGTCTGTTTCGAGGAGTTTTCTAACATTTTAAAAAAATTTCTCCTCGTACAAAGACGGCTCGCTATCGTGCAGCCACCATTAGGGGACTTGCAATGCAAAATCCCCCCGTCGGGGCTTTTCAATTTTTGTCTTTAATGAATAAAAATTTTGAAAACTAACGTGACCAAAATGCAAATTTATATTCCCTCTTGGCATTAATTGCCAAAAAACAGAGAAAAATGAAGTTAAAAGGAACAAAAACAGTGACTTACCTCGGCTGTCGCACAAATTCACTTCCCCGTTTTATCCGATCTTAAGTACATAAACATATGGCCATTGAGTCCCCTGTACAGATCGCGCTAGAACTTCGGTCTCTGTATTTGGTGAGTGAAGCCAACGAAGTTCAGCTGAACAACCAACAAAACAGAGACCGAAGCTTTTGGTCTATCCCTAGCCATGCCCAGCCAAATGAAGTCGACCATGTCCAATCTTGATATTCAATTCATTACAATGATCTAGACTAAAAAACTACTGCTACTAGTAGTAGTAGTACAAGGGTGCACGATAGTACTGATACTGATAGTTGATACTTTGTATTTTAGTTAACTGAGGGTTGATTTTGATATTGATTGTCATTGTGAACTGAACATAGATTTACCTGTAACATAGTAATTGTAAACAATTTTAGCTGCACTTACATAGGACCAAGATTTTTATACCTGATTTTCACAAAACCTTTGTTGAAATTCCACAAAATTACAAGAATAGTAATTGCCCGAATTACCCAAGCATTTTAAAATGATCATCTCTCAAGTCTTCCACATTATAGAATCTATTCCTCCTTTTGCTGCTTGTCTTTTTAGACGGTGTAGTTTGGTCTCTTCTCCCAACCCTCAAAATCTTTACTTTCATAACTTAATTATTTGTTAAATACTTCAGTATTTTGATGAGCTTTATGATTTCATTTCAATTTAGGTCTACTTATAGGATTTGAAAAGTCCAAAACTTCCCAGATTTTCAACTTATGTTTCTCATTTGAATATAGGCATGCCATGCTTGTACTGCTGTGATACATCTTTTCAAGGAGGATGAAAATGTAATGAAATACACATCGGATCTGGACAACATGCACAAAGTTGTTCTTGAGGTGAGTTGTTTTGGGTTTCCTCTGATCATTGGTGCCCACAATCAAATTACTGATTACAGTGGCAGTTGTAATACTGTTCATAGTTAAAGTATGTGAGGATGTGTCAATGAATGGGCACAAGTTCCATTTTAAACAAGAAAAAGAGCGACAAAAGTAATGAAATACTACACAGTTAAAAAATACATGTTGCAACATTTCTGCATACTTACTTGGTTGATCACAATTCACTATTGAATTTAATACTTTCCTTGATTTTTGGCCTCTTTGCATCTCTTTAAATCATTGATCTTGAGTAAAGATGAGACTTTATTTTTTTTACAAGCGTTGGGATGTAGTACACTTCAAGTTTCAATGAGAAATTTGATAAAAATGAATGAGAAAGATTATTCAGAGATGAAATGGTGCTGATAAGCAAAAAGGTTTTCATGTTTGAAAACACTTCTCCATCCATCTGCTGGAGAGAAAGCTGCTTCCACCCTCCAAATAGGCTAATTAAACTGAAAGTTTGTAATGTTGAATATTTCCCATAAAATCAGAGATTGATTATGAGGACGCTCCGAACTTTAGTTAGCCTGACTTTAGGTGTGTGTTTTTAGCCTTAACATGATTATCCCAATCCCTCCAAATGTTAATCCACAATGTTGTGGGGAATTGACCCAATTATTAATTTTTTATCCTTATTGGTCAAGTACTGTGTTTTCTTTTCTTCCAGGCAAAGAATGAAGCAGATGTCAGAACACTATCAGAGAAATTAAAAGAGAATAACATTGATCATAAACTGTGGATTGAACAACCTGAGGATTATGCCACCTGTCTAGCAGTGAAACCCTATCCAAAAGAGGAGGTCCAGAAGTTCTTCAAGAAATTCAAACTCTTTAAATGATATTAATTGGCTCAAGTTTTTTTGAAGAGCTGGAAAAGGACCTTGTCTTTTCATTTAAACTGATGGCAGAGGAGGGACTGTTTGCAACATGTGAGGGATGTCATGCCTACTTGATCAATTCCAGTATCATGAACTAACATTAATTAAAACCACCTTTCTTGCTTTTCCTGTTTCAAGTGGGTTTACTTATTAGCATCATGATCATAGTTTACAGACAAGTTTTCTCCTAAAAAATCATTAATTATTCCTAAGCTCTAATCTCAGGATTATCGCGTCAATACCAAATCAGAAAAGTAATAGTCTCATCCCACATGGTCTAATCCTATTTGTTACGTAATGGAAGTCATCAGCAAAAATCATGTATATGGACATGGGTATTTTAATATTGGTTCCTGCCTACTTTGAATCTATTGGAACCACAAACAACTGTTAACAAATAGCAAATTGAATTCACCTAGGTGATGATCAGATTTATCTGTTCTCTAAAAAGTGATAATTTTTTTTTATCAATATGTAAGGGTCAGATATGGTATACAGCTTACACAAGCTTGAAATGAACCTTTATCATTACAAGTCAGAATCTTCATGGCTGTACGCAGCGGGGGTGGGGGCAGTTGCCCCCCTAAATTTTGAAAACTTATATTTTTTTACTGAAAAATTTCACAAATTCACCAAAAGTATGCATAAAACCCTTCAATCTCACCTTACAACATGTAAAAGCACCCTGATGACAAGCTCAATTGCTTCGTTTCATCTTTTTTATTTTTCTTATTGAAGAAGTTAACACATCCTGTCCCCCCAGCCAAAAATAAATTCTGCGTATGTACATGTGAATCTCTGTCCATTTTGCTATGTAGCTTTCAAGTTACGGGCCATAATGAAAGGATCAAACTCTTTTAAAGCTCCTCTCCCATGTTCTTAATAGTACCTCATGTGGCTTTCACACATTCTCACTCTTATTTCTAAGGGTTTTCTGTATCAAACCACATCAAATTGTACATCATTTAAAGCTCAGAATTTACTATTTTCAACACGGTAAAAAACAAATGATGGCTAAAATTATTGGTTATGTTGTGGAATGTCACAATTTGTTCACCTCAGATTCAATTTATTTTGTCATTCTCTAATTGCTCAACCGCTCATTTTGAATATTTGTCTTATTTGCGGTAGCATTTATTTTAATCTATTTTGTATATACCAAATTTACATATAAACATGTGCATGCATTTAGCCAGTTGAATGAATTTGAATTGATGTTGAATCATGTATGTACGTGATTTATAATTACTATACTGTACAAAAGAATGGTTAAGCAATAAATAATAAGAATCATTCAAAAGTGAACACAAATTGAATTGAAATACATTTTATTGACCATCAATTGAAACTACATTTTCTCATATAAATATGGAAATATTTTCAGTTTGTCATAATACAGAGACAAGGCATATGGGAACAGCACAAATCTAAGCCAAAGAAACCTTTCCTAAAACACCAACAACAGAGACAAGACTAGATGGAAATCTGACTTGATCTGATTGAATGAGCAAATCAGGACCCTGTAACACGAAGCTTAGCGATGGATCGTGGGGCAGGCTTTTAAGATTGATTATACACAATCAATGAAATCCATTGTTGAAATCTGCCCCAAGATCAATTACTAAACTTAGTTACAGGGCCCAAGGTGAGCATTATTAAAACAATCTTCAGAATAGCTTGTTTGTGTCAAGCAAGCAAGCATTTAGTCTTATCTCCAGGATTCACGATGCAGTACTACAATTAAGGCTGGCCTTGTACAAGTGAGAAAAATAACATCATAAAATCAAATAAAAACAAATCTATGTAATATAAATTACCAAGCTTTACTACAAATTGTTCTGATTACGTAATGATGTCTGGGTGGCAGCTCACATTTGCCTCTAAGTTTCCACCAAATTTCTATTTAAAGCTACAAAAACACAAAAGAATACCCATTCAATTTGTAAAATGATGTAAAATTATGCAATTCATGGGGGGGGATTGTGACAGCAGTATTTGGTATTAAATCCCGTAAATGCATTATTTAAAACAATATACAATCAGAATCAGTTTCAGCTATTGAAACTTGAAAGGGAATAAATTGCTGAGAATTTTGTTCATGAAGCCAAAGTACTACTACTTTTTTTGCAAAAAGGTCACAAAAATCATCAAATACTGAATATGTTATATATATATACCGGTATATGGGGCAGAGATTATTACTGAGAGTTTGCTTTGAGCTAAAAATTCACATTAGTGTAATTTCATGATTTCATTGTGTTCTCCTTCAGTTCATAGGGGTTATATCAAGAAAAGTTTTTCAAAAATTCAGATGCAAGTTTCATAGTTTCTTGAAAATATGGTTCTCGTGCACTGCAAAATATATAACATACAGTAAAGACCAGATTATTGAAAGTTGTACATGTGTTTCTTGAATCTTGGTGACTGCATAAGTTACTTGCAGTTATGAAGGGCAAGCTTTCAAACTGGTCAATTCATTATAAAATGATTTGGAAACTTTATGTAATTTTCATCACTCTTATTCTAAACCAAGAAGAAAAATAAAAAGGGTTTCATCCTTAATACATTGAATTCCTTCACATACAAATACATATTTTTTTTACTATTCATCAAAATACAATCATAATTGCATAAACAATGATTGCGTGAATCGGTGTTTAATTTCCATTCATTTCATCCCAAACAAATGAAAAGTGCTAAACTTTGGCAATACTCAAAATTCATTAGAGATTTTTAAATCAAATATTACATTGTTTAATTGTAACAAAAATCATAATAGCTTGTGTTCTACCTGAAGTCTCATGTTAAACAGCATACATGTACATTTAAGTTGTTGCTAGGTCATGTTGCCATTTCAATAAGCCTGTAAGGCCTGCAGGTTATGAAATGGAATCACTTGCAACAGTTCATGTCCATGCAATTACATGTGCAATATGACAATGATCTATGGATCGAAATACAGGCATTGCTAGTCTGCAAGTTGTGTTTCAACTAAAGCACAATATTGCACTTAAATCAAACAATTAAAATTCAGAAAAATTCCAAGGTAATATCAGATGAGTTTAAGAGTTTATATTAAAAGCCTGTCGAGCTTTTGTATAGGGTCGATAATGGAAATGATACTTGAGAGTCATTGAACGTTCCAATCTTAAATATGTGAAGAGGCCATAATTTTTTTCTTCCAACTTCTGATTGTTTGATTTCAAATATCTGGTACCCTCTCTTGGTAATTATTTTATTTATTTGTTAAAATGGCCCTTATTGATCAGATATCAGAAAGCTAAAGGCAAGGATTATACCTAACTAGTGGAACACTCTGGCAGTCTTGCCTACATTACACGGTTTAATATAGCAGCAGTGCTGACTTTGAAAACTACTGAACAATTATTCCCCCAAAACACCATTCATATGATAGTAGAATACTAAGATCATTGACCTTACATGTACATGACCTTTGACCTACATCATGCGACCAGCGACTTGTGCAAGCCGATCAGTGATACTTGATTACCTTTTTGTCTACGTTTGATGAACTGGATCCATAAACTTCAGAATTATGACAATTCAACAACACCTCCAACACGGCCAAAGTTCATTGACCTTAAATGACTTTTGACCTTGGTCATGTGACCGAAAGCTAACACAGGATATTCACTGATACTCGATTACTCTTATGTCCAAGTTTCATGAACTAGGTCCATATCAAGTTATGATGAGATTTCAAGAAATTTATCCTTGGTAAAGATTTCAATCTTGACAAAGTAGCCGCCGTCAAAAAAGTGGTGCCTAAACTCGCTCTGCTATGCAGGCGCGACTAAAATTTTCACCCACTAGCATTCTTAAAGGAAGCTTTAATAAAATAAAAATGTGCAAATAAAAATGAAAAAATCAAAAATCAAAATTTTCAATAAAAATTACCGGTACCCCCCCCCCCAAAAAAAAGTAAAACACCCTTCTAATTTGTATGCTCCACTTCATAAATCTGTTATTAGTTTTAGAGCATTACACATTCATATAATCATTTTTGGAATGTTGACATGCTCTTTTTTGTTTGGGTGGGGGGATTACATTTACCATTCAGCTTAAGGGTTCAGCAATGGCACTGTAATTCTGTTACCAACCTATGTTTTTATAGTTTTTGAGCCAGTTTTGCTTCTTGCCTTCCTTTTATTCCACTTGATCGAGGAAAAGATGTTTGCTGTACCACCTGAGCTCTTTCATTTCAATTTTTTTTTACTAACATGTGATGATATGGTATCGAGTCAAGGTTCTACTCTGAAAGCTTTTTAAGCTATAGATCACCAATATACAGAATCAACAATGATTGACCTACCAGTAGACTGATAGAGTCACATCCCAATGGAAGTGATTCAATAGCTCATAAAGACTTACAAACTATGGTTACTTTTCCATTATTGCAACTTACATGGAAACCTTGATTGCAATTGGATGCTGAGCCCTGTTGTCATCGTACTTGCAGGATGCTACATAATTTTTTAATTTTTAAAAGCACTTGCCCAGTTGGGCAAGTAAATATCTAAATAGTTTAAATCTATTTCACTTGCCTGAAATGAAATCCTTGAAAAAATAGTTTTACCTCTTTAAAAGAAAGTTTTGCAGTTTTATATAACATTGACCTTTTTCTCTCTTTTGACATGAACCGATCTACCTTGTTATTGCATTTCTTTTTCCAAATTGATTTTATCTTGCCTGCCATGACTAAAATTAGGGTCAATATCATATCATATCGACCCTAATTTTGGTCATTCTACTGAAAGAGTTTCGCTTGCCCAATTCGGGCAAGTAGTTTTGGTCTTTACTTCATAACACTTGCCCGACCCTAACTTTTACTTGCCCCGGGCAATCGGGCAAGTGCTTATGTAGCACCCTGGTACTTGCCATAATTGGTGAAGTAACTGTAGTTGTTTCTCTTTAATAAAATGGGTGTCAGGGCTCCAAGAGGCCTGTTGCAGAAAGAGTTGTTTCAAAGCAACCAATAAGAGTCAAGCACAAGTCCCTACCACATGTGTTTCAGTGGTTGAAAATCATGTTGTGTTTGACTTTTGGAGTTGGTCTGATCACAACTTGTTTGTGCTAGGGGCCCCAGATCTCAATGCACGTGGTGTTGTCTTCCTGATATTCCAGCTATAACTTTAAAGACCAATTTAGGGATCGTTTCAGAAAAGGCATGTAGGATGTTTTATCCACCAAGACTGTTTTATCCAACAGTTACCATAGTCACAGTCAGACGATACCTGTGCTCCTCAGTTCTAAGCCAATCAAGGAAAGTTGTAAGAGCACAAATATAGACAGAATGCTCTCCAAACCTAGCCTCAGCCTTGTTGCCTACTGAAGAATCCAGTTGATCGTGGTACCTTTCACATGTATGTACAACCCCGATGTTACATTCCCTCACCGACTCTTTCACGATTCCATTCGCAATATACTGATCCTCCTCAAAGAAAATGAGCGCTTCCTTTGTTACATAGCACCTTGATCAAATGTCTCTGATTTATACGTAAAAATTGATGTGGCATCCCACTATTTTCGTTATGGTGCAGGTGTTATCTGTAAACAGTCCAGCATCTTTTCCAAATGTTGCATATTGCTCCCGGTGTCCTTACCTTGTGCAACCTGGAATGACGAAGTGGCATAAGAACAAAAAGTGACAGGTACAGATATGCAGAGGCATTTAGATCATAGATGGCTGGAAAGAACATGGATGGATGGATGGAAAATATAGATTTATAGAATAATGAAAACTTGAAAAGAATATTCAACAGTATTTACCAGCTGTCACTTTTTACAGGAAGACTTCAGCATAGGGTATAAAGTTTGTACATAATTTTCACTGAAAAATCGAAACGAAAATCTCCAGAAATCATCCGCTTATAAGTATTCAAATATCCTTGATTGTGCATGCCACTCTCACAAAAAAATTCAAAATCCCATTTCTATTTTACTTTGAATCCAATTTTGAATTTTGAAGACAGCTATAACCGTTTCAATGCGTTTCATACCACTTGCAACTATGAATTTTAGTGTGACCTTTATTCACACTTAAATCTTTGTGAAACACCCCAAGGTCTAAATCTAACCATTTAAACATAGTAGAGATTGCTATACCAATCCCTTGTTAAAAAAAATTAGCAGTTTAAACATTTTTTCAAAGGTGCTGGGGACAAAGCCCGTCTGCAATGGAGCCACCTGCTTGCCAGCCCCACTGGCGGATCCAGGGAAGGGCACATCTGGCCTGTGCCCCCCTCCCCCCCTTTTTGAGAGACAAGAATATTAATTTCAGGGGCATATGTAATGCATACACAAGTGAAGGCCTTTTTTTTCCTTCTTTCTTTTCAATTTTTGTCTGAAACAGAATGATCTCCATTTTGTATTTTTTTATTGTTGATTTATTTTCTTTTTCGTGCAAAATCACCCCCCCCCTCCCCTTTGAAAATATTGGATTCACCACTGGCCAGTCCATGTACCTCTTACTGATACCAGTAGACAAGAATTTTTCAATTTTAGCGTACAGCACGTTTTCCAAATCAAAATCTTTTTTACCTTGTATTTGTAAGCAATCTGCTGGGCTGCCCAAGCTGCATATTTCATGTTGTCTTTTTTAACTTTTCCTGAGGCCTTTGGTGATGAAGCAATATTGGTAGCAGCCTGTTATAAGAAAAAATAGCAAGTGAAATGATAGGATTGGATTTATCAGATGGAGAGGGAGCCATTCCAGAAAGAACTGTGTTTAACCCGAAATTTTGATTTACAGAAATTTCAATACATGGAAGGGTATGAACCCTATTTTCTATTAAAAAAGTGATTTTCTGGAGACGTATCAACTTTGAAATTTTGAAATTCACATTAGGTATATATTTAACTAGCACTCGTGCCCTGTAATGAACAACTGTAAATGATGCTGTACTAAGCATTTCCTAAAAAAAAATTTTTCCTACAATTCATTCAGAATTCATAAATATTTCTTCTCTTGCAGCTAATGACATAATCGTAATTGCAAACCTTCTGGTCAGGAAACATCTGAGATTTTGAAGGTAATCGGTCAATAATGATGAAAACAGTGAAAAACATCCCTAGGTACACTTAAGCTTAAGTTAACACTGTAGTCTATGGAGGAGAAAAAACCCCACTAGTTTTACTTATTGGGAAACATGAAGGCCCGAATTCACAAAGGTGGTCTTGAAAACCCACAGTTGAGTCCATGGTTTATGCAGATTTCCTGTATAAATTACGCTTATTTTACCACGTATATTTAAAAAATTCTTATGCTGATGTGCGCTGTTGTCACAGTGTGCCAAATTGACGCCTGTTGCCGTGGTTATCCACCCTATTTTATTCATGAGTCCACTGTTTTTATTCATGAGTTCACTCTTCAAACAGTGGACTCATGAATAAAATAGCGTATCTAACCATGGTAACAGGCATTTTTTATACACGCACCCGATACGCGCTAAATTAAGCGCAATTTATACAAGAAATCTGCATAAACCTTGGATTCAACTTTAGGTTTTCAAAACCACCTTTGTGAATTCGGGCCAAAATGATGCTTATAAATAAAATTTTCAGGGTTTCCTTTAAATATTCTTACAAGCACTGACATCATGTAATGCCACATAGCTCAAGTATTGGCAAACCTCTACAAAGTTACTCAATTCCTTTGATTATTTTCAGAGTCCTAATATCCATAGAAACTTTGGCTTACCATAAACATGCCGTATAGTGCTCTCATGTTGTTACCATTCAATTTGACAGCATGGGCAAAGTACTTCCTAGCGATCTCCATACATTCGGTTCCACCTTGTGTATACTGAATCTTGAATGAATAAAAAATGTAGATGAAAGAGAATAGCATGGATTATTTACAACCACAACAAAAATTATTATTTATATCGGAGGGAATATTGTGACTTTGTAGGCATATAATGTAATCAAGAAACATTTTCACAAGTTTAACTTTCCATGGTAGTTAAAATATGAAACTTTCAAATTTATTTTTGACAATATAACTCGAATCTTTGCATCATTTTGAAAATACCAAAACCAATTCTTTTTCTTTAATCTATCAAAATACAAAAGGAATTTAATCATTTTCAAATAATGGCTGAGATTCATCATTCAAAAACACGTTTTTATAGATGTATATAAAGCTTATGGACTACTGTTTTTATACTTCAGCTTATCATACTATTCCATTGTAGCAGAATGAGAATCATTTATTCCAGAATACTTGAGCTTGCCATTCATGTCTTAATAATATTTTCACAATCAAATACAGAATGGTTGGATTTCATTAATTTACTAGAGCTGCCAATCTTAATTGTTAAAAAGAAATCCTGTTCTTTAATTCTTTTTAATCTATTTTCAAGCCTAAAATCCAATTTTTTTCTTAAAATTTTGAAAGACATTACCAAAAATCATCTTACAAGTATCAACATTCCTATATCTAATTTAAAAATCCTATATAGTGTTACTTTCCCTTTTAATTCTGAACTAAACAGGATAAATTCCCTACTAATCAGCAGCTATAATATACCATAGTAACACTCAACAGGAGTATATTTGACTCTATAATAGCTTCATATCAAATTATGGCACTCACCTCTGCATATTTCTGATGGTATAAATGATTGTGTGGATTGGATATGATGAGCTCTTCAAAACAAAAACTTGCTTTACTGTAACTGTTTACAAAAAAAGGGTTAGAGGTAAAGAAATGGAAAATAATAGCAGAATTGCACAAATTATTCAAGAATCAAGGTTACCAAGATGTGCCTCTGTAAGAGAGTATACAGCATCAGTTAAAAGTCACATTTACACAAGAAACATTACACATGAATCAAATCCTTGAAAATATAATGAATGTTTTAGACTCTTTGAAGTAAACCTATTTTCAATTAATAAAGACGGTTATTTTAAAAGTAAGAAACAAGTTTGAATACAAGTAGTACTTATTTAAAGGTCAAGTCCACCTCAGAAAAATGTTGATTTGAATCAATAGAGAAAAATCAGACAAGCACAATGCTGAAAATTTCATCAAAATCGGATGTAAAATAAGAAAGTTATGACATTTCAAAGTTTCGCTTATTTTCAACAAAATAGTTATATGAACGAGCCAGTTAAATCCAAATGAGAGAGTCGATGATGTCACTCACTATTTCTTTTGTTTTTTATTGTTTGAATTATACAATATTTCAATTTTTACGAATTTGACGATTAGGACCTCCTTGCCTGAAGCACAAAATGTTAAAATAATGGAATTCCACGTGTTCAGGGAGGAATGAAACTTCATTTCACATGACGAGAAAATAAAAATATTTCATATTTCATATAATAAAATACAAAAGAAATAGTGAGTGAGTGATGTCATCAACTCTCTCATTTGGATGTAACTGGCTCGTTCATATAACTATTTTGTTGAAAATAAGCGAAACTTTAAAATGCCATAACTTTCTTATTTTACATCCGATTTTGATGAAATTTTCAGCGTATGCTTGTTGAATTTTTCTCTTTTTATTCAAATCAAGTTTTTGTTCGGGTGGACTTGTCCTTTAATACTGGGCAACTTGTTATTCAATTACCAGGTATTTTTGAGAAAGAACTTTCTAGCAATCTGAACAACTGGTAAATTCATGGATCTCTTGAAGTCGAGTTACATACTTTACATAAAGTGCATGAATTTAATTTGTCAAACACAAAGGATTTAAGTACTGCATATGCTTACTTTTGTTCTGATATGTACAGATCTGCTAACTCCATCCATGCTTCATGGTCACTCATAAACCTGCAGAATCAGATTTAAATAAATTGATGAACTGATAGATTGAATCTTGTCATTGAATCAATTCACTCTCAAACCAGTATCACAAACAATACAAAAATTTGGACATAAATATCAAATATGACCAAGAAGTAATGCGTGAAGACTGAAGATTACAAACATTAATGAAAACGGATTTATAAGAAACGTGAGACTCTATGGTTTATGATTGATGAAAATTGTTTCAATGCCTACCATATGATAGCTAAATTTATGCCTTTCGGAATAAATTGCTTTTCTCTGAACATTATCCGACACACTGACTCTATGCTAAAATTAAATCAAAAGTAGATGTTATCAATTAATAAACACTACAATATATCAGTGTAATATTACAAATTGCAAATAAAGAAAATATAATGATTTGCGAAATTCATAATTTTCATGATGGGGTAGAACTACTCGAATAATGTTCATTTCTCACTGAGGCAGTACCGCTTCCCCATAAATTGATCATCTTACAAATCTACAATTTGATTAAAAATTCTACTTACTTTTGTAGATATGAATTTAATTCCTTGATAGCTTCACCTATACGATTCTGTCCTTTTAAGAGTGCAATCAATCTCTTCCTCACCATCTGTTCTCAAAATAATGATAAAAAAACATTCCAATACAAGTCACCAATTGGAGTTCTCTATGAACATAACATTTTCTGGTTAAAACAGGGAGCCAACTGACCACACAAGTGTGAACTCTCATTGACTAATTAAATAGCTAGTCTTGAAATGTACCTTTTGTGACAAGTGTTAGTAATACAGAAAATGAATTAGCCTGTAATCTTGTTTGTATAGACAAAACTAAAATGATTTGGAGAGAAATTATTGTTAATATATTGTGTTGTGAGTTAGTGTGCTTTCATTCAAGCGGGTCCATATCATGTAGCCACAATGGAGAAGAGGATTGAGGTGGTGCTCCACATAATTACTTAGAGGAACTGAACAGAAATGCTAGGACAAACTGCAATTATGGATAGGAGATGAAATCAGGAAAGCAAGCTTCCTAGTCAATTATCTTCATCATGTCAGTAATTGATCACTTTGCTAAATCAGAACAGAATACAACGACATGTTCAATAAAATGTCCACCAACTGTATGCTGAATATTTTCCAGCCATTTTAAATTCGTGACTTTTTATATTGAACAAAACATTTTTCACTTCCTGATATTTCTATATAGATAAAATACAAATATTATAAGTACATATAGATATATAGATCTAAATATTATAAATTCGCAAAAATTTACTCTTGAAGCAAAATCACAAAAATACATAGACACAAAATATATGGCTTATACATTACTCTTTTACATTTTTAACAATTTCTTTCATGAGGTTAATTAGGGATTTCTGACCGGAAAACACCAGCTTCATCATGATATGAAACATATATCATGGTATTAAAGACAGGCACTTAACTATTTCAGAGCTTTTACAACCAAATTTCAATGCTTGAACAGGATTTTCTATATTGGAAAATAAAAGTTTGAATACTTACCGCATTTGATGGGTCTTCTTTTAAAAGATCTTCATAGTGCTCTTTTGCAGCTTCATACCTGTACAAAAAGTTAAGATGGATTACACTTTTAAATATACAGTGTAATTAGGGTGAATTAAAGAAAAAATTCTTAGTGTGTGCATTTCCATACACTGCCAACTGAGGACTTAAAAAAATATCACAGTATATAAAGCATTAATACAGAAATTTGCTCTTAATTTGTTATATTTATAGGGTTTCAAACTTTCAATGATGCTCAATTAATAACGTATTTTGTAAAAAGATGGCTTGAATTAAAAACACGAGCGAAGCACCTCTGGCAGTCTTGCCTGCTTTATGCAATTCAATATAGCAGCAGTGCTGATTTTCAAAATGAATATAAAATACTTATTCACAAAAAACACCATTTGTATAATAATATAATACTACATTCATTGACCATAATGCAATTTGACCTTGATCATGTGTACAATATGTAAGACTTGCAAAAGATGATCTCTGATACTTGCTCACCCCTATATCCAGATCTCATGAAATATGTCCATTAACTTTGAAAGTTATGATGGACATTCAAGAATGCCCCCCAACATGACCAATGTTCATTGACTGAAACTCAGGCAGGGTGTTCAGTAATACTTCATTGCCCTTTCATGAACTAGGTTCATACACAATTTATAAGTTATGATGACATTAAAAAACTTAACCTAAGGTTAAGATTTCAAAGTTGACTCTGCCATAAAAAAGTGGTGTCTATAGCCTTGCTCTGCAGCTATGCAGGTGAGACAAAAAAAAGTATAAAATCTGTATTTCAACCTAAGCCAGACAAAAAAAAATTCTGTAATAAAATACAGACAGCAGATTGAGTGCAAGGTGTAACATAGTTTATTGGACTAACAAGCCATTACTCAAAGGTTTCTTGAACATATGAGGGAAAATCGATTAGTACTGTGTGGTAACATGCAAAGATTGATCACAAATTTGTATTTCACTTTTGTAATTACAAGTCTCCATTTTTACTAGCATTTTTTTTTCTTTTTTTTGTGTGGTTTTCGAGGGAATAAAATACATTCCAACAGCTCTAGCAACATTAATACTTTACTTTGACAAAAACATGATCAAATTATTTGATCATTCTAAACTGACTTTCCAAGATATTTGTTTTCCCCGTGTATTTGACAGGTTGGGAAGCAGAGTAAATCTTATGGCAACAAAAGTAAAGTCAAACCTGTCTATTAAGGTCAGCCAAGGGAAACAGAAAATGTGGCTACCAGAGACAGGTGGCCTTCATAAACAGGTTCTATAACACAATGTCATATTCCTTTCGATTGGGATAGAATTTTGATGGCCACTACAGACAGGTTCCAGATGGCTGCTAAGACAGATTTGACCGTAAATGTATTTAAATCTGCATCAAATTCAATACTTTAATAAATGTTACTCACTCTCCAAGACTCTCATATTGTAGACCTTCTAACCTCTTGCCTCTTATACTACTTGGAAAGTTCTGCTCTATTGTATCAATGATGTCTGATGCCAAGTCTTGGTCCCCACAGTCCAGCGCTGCTATGCAGACTTGTTCATAGATAGTCCAAACTGCAAACAGATAAAAATTCATCTTCTATTATCCATAATGAATATGACACAAGTATGGAAATTTCACATTGGGTGCAAGTACACAAGTTAAGCAAAAAAAATACATTACACATGATTGATCATAAAGATTATAGAACACAACACAATACCCACTCATTATTTCTTTGTATATAATGAAATATGGAATATTGCAAAATTTTCCTCATCACAATGTGACACAAGGGTTGTTCCCTCCTTGAACATCTGGCAATGCTATTGTTGCGACCTATTGTGGTTCCATTAAGGACTTCCTTATTGTCAGGTTTGGAAAAATTCTAAAAAAATAGTGTATGATATCATCAGCTTTTTCATTTCCACATTCTCCACATCAAATGAACTTTAAGCTCGGGTGGACTTGACTTATGTAAATCCTGAAAATATCTGGAACAGTGTTATGATATGGTTTTTTTTCATGAAGGAAAAATATTGGAGCCTACCTTCATCCCCAAGTTTTCGGCGATAATTATCCAGCAAATACTGTCCAAGCTCAACAGTCTCAATGCTGTTCCTTGTGTTGTCTTCTCTCCATTTCTTCAATTTATCTCTAGCTTCTGTGAAATAAGACCAAAGCAATGGTTTCAATCTAACATGAAAACAGTACTTTAAATTTCCCATCACTTATAACGTTATCAATGGAAAATGAAATATCGGGTATACGTTTTCTGCTTTGTTTAGCAACTCTTGGCTTAAGATCTGCACATCTGGGCAATTTAATATGATGAGTGCCTGTGCCAATGTCAATTTGTTAGATTTCTGTCTCAGTTATTTCAAAAATATAAAGTGAAAACCTCTTCAATTAAAATTGGAAACAAAGCCCCAAACGCAATCCATAGGCAGGTCCTAAAATTGTAGCTTTTTTCATATTTATGACTAGAGATATGCTGCATATTTTAATGAGCTGTGTGCAGATCAAATCACCACTTTTGATTTAATTATATCTGCTCTCAACATTAATCAAATTTCATGTTTCTGGTATTTGTAAAGGATCATTCTTTCATGCCATATGTTTGAATCTATTCGAGAAATCTTGTTGTGTAGACCTGTGAAAATATGAATCCATAACATGCTATCAAATAATAATTTTTATCAAACAAAAGTTGCTGTTTCTCCACTTTGTTTAGTTTAAGGCAAGCCTGGATTGTTTTCAAATCATGATGAAACTGGAGACCTACTAGCTTTATAATCATATAACATGTAGGTTTCAAATGAAGTTGTTCTTTAAACAGGTTCAGTACATCTGCAATAAGATTGATTTAGTGATATGTGATACAATCTTAACGAAAGAGTCTCATGATTCTTATGATGAAATGGAGTTTAATTGTCCAGGGCAAGTCCAAGAATGCGTCCCCCTTGTAGACAAAATTTCATCTTCATCCTAAGTAATCTTTGGTAAGATAAAAAGCCCAAATGTTGAATTTTATAATTTCATAATTTTAGGGAACCACTTGTCAATTTGTGCATGCACACTAGCACATGTGAATGGACTCAACCAAAGGCAAAGGAGTTGGAAATAAGAGACCAGTCCATTTGCCAATATGTGTTAATTTTTTATAAAGCCTGAAGCGCTGCTGTTTGAAGTGAAAGGCGCAGTGGTAACCTATTTCACGATAATGTCTGTATCAAAGTACATGTAGGCATTGTAACACCCTCTTTAATGTTGCATTTGCATTCTAAATAAAGGCCAGGGGCCAATTGCACTAATGCAAGGTCTTTAAAAGAACCATCTTTCGTGTGACCCGGTTTTTAGGATGTGCCATGTGAAACGCATCTTAAATACATTATCTGCAAACATATTATTCAACTGTTTAAATTAAACAAAATCTTTGTTAATAGAATGTGATAAACAGTAAAGGCGCTGTTCCAAAAATTGGGATTGACCAAGAAGGATATACAAGTATATCCTCTTAAACTATTGTTTCAGTCAAAAAATATCATAACACGTGTTAAATTACATTTTTTTACTGAAACAAATATTTTACAATTCGTAATATTTATTAGCGATGCAAGTGTTTTTTAAAACTTAGACTGCAGCTCTACACGCGTGTGTGGTATCGAAAACAAAAGATTCTAAAATGGCGACGTAAACAGACTGAGTAAGTTATGCTCGTACTCTTATAACCCAGGGAACTCCCGCCCGCTATGCGGGCGGGAGCCCAGGATCGTACGTGCAATTTACCATACCTCACAGAGAAGCGTGAAGTATGGTCAAAATAATTCTCCGAATAAATACTTATAACAGAAATCAAGCACTTACCACGATTATATGGATAAAGGTCTAACGAGTGGCAGTTTCCCGACATCGAGGCACAGACTGGAACCTCAAAAAAACGAAGAAGTTCTGTCGCGGTAGCTCCCCTTCTTCAAAATTCAAAACAAAATGCCTGGGGCTATACGCGTGCGCAACAGCCTCGGTACCGGTCTCGATCGGCCATTTTGTTTTGAATTTTGAAAGAAGGGGAGCTACCGCGACAGAACTTCTTCGTTTTTTTATAGGTTCCAGTCTGTGCCTCGATGTCGGGAAACTGCCACTCGTTAGACCTTTATCCATATAATCGTGGTAAGTGCTTGATTTCTGTTTAAGTATATATTCGGAAAATTATTTTGACCATACTTCACGCTTCTCCGTGAGGTATGGTAAATTGCACGTACGATTCTGGGCTCCCGCCTGCATAGCGGGCGGGAGTTCCCTGGGTTAGTGCTCTTAATGTTTCTTTTCAAATTTAGCACTATTTATTTAATAAACATAATTAAATTAATATTAACGGGGCGGGGGGGTTAATAATCCATTTACGTGAATTTTGGCTCCAAATCTAACGGAAAAGTGTTGATTTAGCCTGACTTGGATCGTGGGAATCTCATTCCCACACGGAGTCTTATGGGATCCAACTCCAGGCGTCATTGGGGAGTAAGCCCACAAAGTAAATCATATGTTTTTTACTCCCCAGACGCCTCCAGGCTACTTGGCAAGAACGTTGTAACTAAGTAAGGGGAGGGAGTTGAACTTGAAGTCATTTTCGTCCAATATTTGGGGATTTTTCCTCTGCCGGTATTTACCCATACACCAGGGTGACCAGACGTCCCGTATTTTGCTCCTTTGTCCCGACAAACCCTTCCCGGGACGCCTATTTGTCCCGTATTTCAGAATACTGAACAAAATGTAGTGAATACATTTAAAAGTGACAAATTTTCATGAAATAACCAACAGATGACGAAGCAGAGACAACAATTAAATCGATAACTGTACACTTTTGCAAGTTCAGCTGTGATTTTCTTGCTAACCCAATACAGAACATTGTAAACGAACTGGCCTCCTGCCCGTGTGTGGAAGGCTACTAGACTAGCTATAGGCATGTAGGATCGGAGCAAATTCTCAATGGTGCAAACAATCTCACATGATAAACAGTTTTTCTACCAAAATATTCACAAAATCTGCGGGAAATTCTTAAAATTATATTATGGATTCTCAGATAAATGCAATCAGAGGAACAAGTTATTGTTTCAGCTTTCGTTTTGAGCTTTGGTGTGGATGATGCCGTGATGTTTCATCTATTTTTTTTTAATTTGACAATATGTTTCACTTTGAAATTTTATTCATTTCTACAATATCTTACCTTTAATTTTTTTTCAACAGATCTAAAAAAAACCACAAATAACATTAGGATTTTTGTTAAATGATTGGATTTTTTGTTTGCTTGAAGTTTGAACTTTTTTCCTCTTTGTTTCTTTTCTACCCTATCCTTCCTGCTTGCCCTATTTTGTTCCATCTATCTTTATTTCCTATCTTTCTTTCCTGAACATTTTTTTTCTCTCTGTCTCTGTTCATTTTTCTTTCCTTCCTTCTTTATCTGAATTTCGTTCTTTATCAAATTTCTTTTTTATTACTTTCATTCTTTCTTTCCTTAAAATGTATTTGGCTTCCTCCTCTCCCGTTTCTTTTCGTTCTTTCTCTCCTACCACTATTTTCTCTTTTTCGTTCTCTCCTCCCTTCATTCGTCCCTCCCCCCTCTTTCTTCTTTTCTTTATTTTTCCCTCTAATTCTTTTCCCTTATTCTTTCTTTCCCTTCCTTCCTGCCATTCCTGTTATTCTTCTTTCTTTCAAAGAATGAAGGAAACATATTTCTTTACTTCATTCTTTTATTCCTCCTCCTTTTTCTTACTTTTTCTCCTTTATTTTGTCTTTCACACATTTATTCATCTTCCTTTCTTTATATATCATTTCAAAGCCAATGATATGAAAACCCTTTTTTATCTTTTATTTTTTCTTTCATCCTTCATTTATTCTAACTTTCTGGGTTTTTTCCCTTCATTTCCTTTGATCCTTCTCAATTCATCTCTTTTCTTTCTCTCCTTCATTGATTCTTTCCTTCACCCTCACTTTCGATTCTTTATATTTTTTCACAAGTCTAACACTGTGCGTGGGATTCTTTGTTGATCTTTGTTTGTCGATTGTCCCGTATTTCATTTTGTGAAATCTGGTCACCCTGCCATACACAGACCATGGTCCACAGACCACACACCCGACGGCGGCGACGGCCGAAGCATTGACGCGAGCGCCGCCCAGGCCCGGCCACGCTGGCTAGCTCCGCCTCCGGTTCCGTTGATCAACGACAACGACCCCAGCCACCTCCCCTGACCATCGATAAAAACGCGTTTACTACACAAAAAACATCAAAAATTTTTCCAAATACGACTCAACATCACGCTAATTACACCCCTAACTAAAATATGTACATTAATTACAAAGAAACAAAAAGATCCAATTCACAAACAATAAAAATTGAAGAAAATTATCACACCTTGCCAGCTCATGGAAGTCGCCATCTTTGAGAATAATGCATGACGGGAAGACATAGCTGCTTGCGCGCAGCTGCATCATGGGAAATGTTTCTATGGGTATCCCATGACAACAATCCATATCTTCGTCCGTGTTTGTATCGAAATTCTCTTCAAACCAACGGATTACCGTAATTTCTTTCGAATATTCATTTTTATAACTCGAAAAAATGATTCCACCAAATGCGTCACTAGTCAAATATGATAACCCTGTTCTTGTAAGCAGAAATACTGAGAAGAAAACACCTCGGGTAAGTTGTAAAGCAAAGGCAGCTGCAGCAAAAAAAGTTTAGCAGCACCACTGCCGAAAAGACGGCGGGACCTAGCCGATAGATAGGGCTGAGCTGAGCGAGACCACTCGTCAAACTGACTGCGGCTTAGGCTTAGCCTAGGCTAATGATTTTTAGTGTTTGCGCGATTGGGCTATCTACACGTAGGCCTATGCCATGGCAGTGATGATGGGGTGATCGTAATTTGCGCACATTGTAATTGTTGATTTATTTTTTAGAAATTACATAAAATAGATTCTACTTTACATCAAAATACATGTTGACATGAAATGATGAAGTCAGACTTGATTTTCAATAAAAAAAATTTCACACTCACAGTTCACACAAATGGAATGCAAGATCTTAAAGTCAAATTCACTTGATGGAATTATAAAGTCATGAAAGTAGGACTGTCAAGGGCAGGGTTGCGATCTCGAAATTTTATGGTGATCAACTAATGCGCGCTTTGCTGAAAACGTGTCATAAAAATGTGTGACCTTATTATACAAATAACGCATGGCACTTCATGCGCTAGAGTATAGTGCAGCGCACTCTAGGTTTCTTTAGATTGATGCACCTCTACCCACGAGCGGCTTGGGGCGAGTCACACTGGGGGCGAGTGGGCAGTGCGCATCATCTGAAAAAACCGAATGTGCGCTTAGCCTAGCCCTAGAGGACTCGGTGATCATATTTTTTAGAATTTCGATATTGTCATTTGATCACTGAGCCTAGACAAGGCAGGCTATGCCAGTGTGGAAAAGATTGTAGTCCATAAGGTAATTCCCTTCATATTTAACATAGAACTAGTGGTCCATACATAGACCAAAATGTTATTAATTTGCATACCTTTATACACCTAATGCGTATAAAGGTATGATAGTTTCCCCCAAAAAATAAGAAAAATTAGACATTTCTTACCAGATGGATGTCATGTATCCATATGGTAAACACTGCAAGTCAATAGCGTCGACCCTTGAACTGCCTATGTATGACGTACTTCCGGCTAACAACGCCGTTTTGAAAAACCATTTATAGATAAAAATTATTATTTTAGAAATATTAAAATTTATTTCGTAATTATAAATAATTTGTTAAATGCTACAAATTATTTATAATTATGAAATAAATAATAATCCCCATTTATGAAGAGTTGAGTTTTGTTTATGTTTAGATTTGTATTTGTATTTTTTATTCCTTGGGCTCAGGGAGTTAAAAGTACAGATGCTTCTTCTTATAATCTCGGAGATCAACAGGTGGTTGCTGCATCGATAAATCAATAGAGCAAAATATACACTCCAAAAACAGCATGGCCTCTGTGCCTCCCACCCTTCCCTTTTTTGGAATGGGTTCTCCAGACACTTTAAGCAGATAAAGACATAATCTTTAGCTCAATTTCTCAATTGATTGTAGTAAAAATGATCATTAATATTTGTGCTTTATAATATCTAATTTTCAATTCATTGATGAAATACTGATCTCAAAGTCAAATGTCCTGAAATTGCTGTCTTATCTGGACAAACAACTAGAAATTTTATCCACGCCTGCCTGTAACTTTAGTCCTAATTCATTAGTCTGAGATTTTTCTTTGTATTCTTTGGATTAAATGTGACCTGTTTCTCGACACTAGTTAGTACTCATAGACTCCAGGCCTACATTGACTGATTGACAAAGGTTGTTTGTTGGGGCCACTAAATGTTTCATGAGCACTCTTTGCCAAGATCGAGGGCTCACTAATAAATAAGAAAAATGCTTGAAGAGGAACCTGCTGAGCATTGTGTGTGTAACTTCATAATCACATAAAATTATTCTTTTATTCTTTATTTTGGTTTTAAGTTGTCTCCTTTTTTATATATATGAAAATTTGCAGTACTGTTTCACAGATTTTTAGGATAGGAAGATCTTCGTAAAACAGGCTTAAATTTTGAGGTGATAGGGGACAAGTCTGGAATAGGTAGATAAATTATTACTGCATAATCTTTGGTTTTGAATGTACCGCTGGTATTTTCATCATTTTTTTTCTTATTTTTTTATATTTTTTTTATTTGAGGCAATGTAAATTCATAATTTTCAATTCTCTCTACCATTGTGTGAATTTCCAGGCAAGAGCTCTGAAGACATCACCACAGCAGCCAACCAATGCTGGCCCAGTACCTAACCCTCCTCCCAAGGGAGGTAGTAAACTTCCACCTGTAGAGTCACAGAAAGCTCAGCAGACAGATGAAATACTCAACTCAATTTTGCCACCTAGGTGAGATATTGTTATTGAATAGCAAATTGATCAGAAAGAGGTTGCCCACCCCTCCTCCCCCCCAAAAATGGATACCAAATTAGGGTTTCGCTATACCTCTGAACGTGGTGCAAGATGTATGATTTAGCTGTTTTGTTGTCGAAATTGTGAACACAATATGAAAAGAAATGATCAATTGATATTGTTAAACTTTCTTACTTACTATTATTTTTTCATTAAAACTTTTTGTGACTAAAGGCCGGTGTGCTGTTTAAAACAAAACATAGTCCAGAATAGTCAGTTAGCAATGCTGTGTGGGATACATGTTGTAGAACTATATGTTTCATATTGATATTTCAAGCAGACTATCTATAAGAGGCAAATATAATTCTGGTGATACACATGCTTAGTAAATATGAAATGTAATCATATTGGAAAAAAAAATCAATAATTTATTGATGAAACTTTAAGCAAATAATTTCTTAATTGTACTTTATTGTTGGCAGCTGCAATCATTGTAAAAATACAAATGAATATATAAAAAAGAAGGATATATATTCTGTAGGCAAAACAAATTATGTCCAACCATTTAACCTTTGCTCCTAGGGAATGGACAGAATCTGGTCAGCTTTGGGTTCAGCAGGTGTCCAGTACTCCGGCCACGCGACTGGACGTGGTCAATCTGCAAGAGCAGCTGGACATGAGGCTTCAGCAGAGACAGGCCAGGGAGACCGGTATCTGCCCAGTTAGGAGAGAGCTTTACTCACAGTGCTTTGGTAACTACATATCATTTTTATTCTTTGAATAGTGATAAATTCTAATAATTCTGCATATTGTCTCATTTTACTCAACACAAAATATATTTTACATTCGATTCTGTTTCCATGATTTCATATTATCCAAAATATTCCATTCCATACTTTCATCAATGATTGAGATTGCATTCCAATATTGGCTTCCAAATTTTTTAAAAAATGTTTTCTTGAGTGTAACTATCGAAGAAAAGGCCCTTCATCAATAAAAGTCTTCTTTTTCCATTCTACCACATTGGATTGAATCAAAGTAAAACATTTTCAACATTCATATTAGTTAGAAATTCAAACAAGTTGATTGATTTAGAGCAGCAGATAGTTGTTTAGGTTACATAATCTATTCTGTCTTGATCGCTTCACCACAGATGAGCTGATCCGTCAGGTGACCATCGAGTGTGCAGAGCGTGGACTACTCCTTCTCAGGGTCAGGGATGAGATTAGGATGACTATCGCTGCTTACCAGACCCTCTATGAAAGCAGTGTAGCCTTTGGTATGCGCAAGGCACTACAGGCTGAGCAGGGCAAGTCAGATATGGAGAAGAAGGTAAAGATGGAATTCCCACAATGCCGTATTTGGATATAAAGCGCAACATGAACGATGCAGGTCATTTAGCGTAGGCATATACACTTCTTGTTTGTGTGCAAATTAAACTCTTCAAGTCATATACCTGTATTCTATAGTCGGTCATAGGCCATTGTCAAAAAGCCAAAAATTTTCAAACTTTTGTTTACGTTGCACATTCTTATGTTTACTGTTATATTTCCATATGCTTCAGTGGTGAAGTCAATTTAATATTCCTAGACAGCTATGGGTGATTTGAGCGTAAAATGTGTTGATAATTCTACTTCTGTTATCAGAGATCTGTGTCAAATTTGCCTATCCATAGTTAAACACAACCTTACATTAAAGTTTGAATTAATCTAGAATTCAGAATGCGGGCCTAAAAGAGGAAGAGCACATAGGAAAACAAGGGCTCAGCAAATTGAGAAGGAAAGGGGTGCATTGATTGAGGCCAATCAAAAGGATGTGCATGGCTTTCAGTGGCCCTGTATCCCTGGATTAATCTATGTGTTAGCCCTGCATATGACCTTATGCTGCAAGCTATCAAAATGGTGCCAGATCAGCCTCATCTAGAAAATTTTCTTTTGGATATCTCTTGATATATTTCTAGACATCAGGTTACTCCAACTGGATATTTGGATGTGTCCTTTTTCTTTTTAGATCACAGACCTAGAGCAGGAGAAGCGCGAGCTGGAGCGACAGGTCAATGAACTAAAGGCCAAATGTGAGGCCATTGAGAAGAGAGAGAATGAGAGGAGACAAGTAGAAGAGAAGAAACATGCAGAAGAGATTCAGTTTCTTAAGAGGACTAATCAACAACTTAAGGTATGAAATTCAAATGATTTGTTATTTTCATTATTTTCATTTATGTTGTTGGGGGAGATTTTGTAAACATAAGTTTATTTTTGTTTGAAATATTCTAAAATTTCCATATTCTTATTAGGGGGGGGGCTAAGTATATGCTGTATATGTAAAGTAGTGAATGAATAAAGACAACTTTCTAATTGACCATTTGTCACATATCAATTTGTTTGCGCTCCTTTTTTGCAGTGCGTAGCGTGTTAAATTATTTCCCTATGGAGAATAATAGAAAATACGCCGTTTTTGAGGGATTTGCTAAGATATCTCCCAAACGCGTCAACAAGGTGATCTATCAAAACAGAATAGAATAGAGCAGATTCTCACCTTTAACATGATATGATTTTCATTTAATTTTAGTCAAATTAAGTTCTGTCACTTTTGAGGTTTTTGGAACCTTTCTTGATGATTTTGGAAATCCATTTGTATAATTGAGCCAATGGGCAAGTGCGAGAAACGAAACATTTGGTGCGACTTCACATTGTTGTAAAAAAATATATACGTCACAATAGACCCTATCAAAAAAAGACATTTTGCAGAAAATGCTGTAGATTGCGAATACCTAAGAATGATTTTGATTGGATAAAAAAAACCTCTGTCACTTTTCACATTTGCAAAAGCTTTTGCAATAATTGGTCACTATAGTTTGGCGGGTTCAGCCGATGGCATCGTGTGTACACAGTATAGTACACACGCATAGCTAGGCAACGCAGCGCGTGTATTCGTACAGCGACGACTTGAGTGTATGTTGGATAGGACCGTACCATTCTTGACCGGGGGGTGTGCCAATGAATGCAAGTGATCAAGAAGAGTTACAAAACTGAAGGGAGTGAGAAAACAAGGAAAGTGACAGGGAAATTTATGAAAACAAGTAATGCGAGGAAAAATGACAAGAAAAGGAGAAAGAGGAGAAGAAGTGAAAACACGCAGCTGAGTGCGCTCGCGATATGTAAGTTGAACACCCCTGCACTGCAATGTAGCAGCCCGCCACTATACACGTAGACTGCCTGCACGATGCAAAGACAGCGGCGCGTATTAGTGACTGTGCGTCAAACGTCCCATTTCTATGCCTTATAAGAGGAGCGTTTTTTGTACACAACAAATTGATATGCTTTGCCAGTTTGCAATAAAAATGGGTCACATCACTATTTGTGCCATTTTCCCTCATCCCTCTTACCATGCTTTGTTACCAAGGTTCATAATAGTTTTTATTGTGGTATTTGAAGAACAATGTTCATCCTTGATATGCCCATAACCTTATATTTTATTTCTTTTCTGTCACAGACGCAACTGGAAGGTATAATTGCTCCAAACAAGAAGTAAGATGAATGGTGACCTCCGAAGCGGAATATTCCCTGTATACTTGTATATAATTAGGTAGAACTACATGTACATATTCCTGGATATGGTCTTGTATATACATGTAGATATATTACATTATATTTGTCGAATAAACCTTTTAAAAATCAATTAGAAAGGAATATATGAAAACACTACCCTGTGATTGCATATTTACAATATGTTTGTTATCTGATATTTAGAATTTTAGTGATGTTACAGGTACACCTACCAAACTGACTCCTGACCGGCTAAAGCATTTATTTTATCACCTATGGCATGCCATTGGTAGGTTTGGAGTTGGGTTTGTTGGTGTAGCTGTAGCATTAGATATTGGGTTTTGCAGCTGGTGGACGTATCCCTTTCTGACTCGTCCCCCATATCTGAACCAGTACTCTACAATTGTAAGTCGGGCAGTTACTCATATGTCTGTGAAAGAATATCTGTGCCTTTAGCATAGAGACAAGGAAAAAAAAAAGTATTTCTCTTTAGTGTTATTTATTGCTTGCTAAAGATTTTCAATTCAAATAAAAAAATAAATTGATTGTACAGTAGACTCTGCATAAGTTGATATTCAACAAAACACACGAATTTGAAGCATATTTCAGACAAGAAAATGTGAAATATGTTAAAGTCAAATTTCAATATTGTGGAACAAGTTTCTTTGATCCCATGAGTTTCGACTTGGGCAGCGTCACCCGTATATTTTACGTTGTAGGACAGAGTTCAATTTGTTTTTAACTTTTGTAAGTATGATTTGATGAAATTCTGTACCTAATTAGATCTTGGCCAATCAGATGCCATGATTTCAGGGACTGATAATATTGCTGTATGAAACAGGCCATGGTTGTTTGATTATATATTCTGCTACTGAGATGTGGATTATCATCCATAAATTTGCATTGTAGTAAAATATCGGGAAAGATGAAGCAAAACTCTTTGTGTGTGATTTCTCAACGTTACCGATGTGATGTTAACCGTCCAGAAATTTCGTTCACATACCGTAGGTATGGAATAACTGTGTAATGTCATTCTCAGTGTCTCTTTAATCCTATTTTTATTTTACTTTGTTAAGAGAAGATTACATTACAAACGGCAAACCAGATATGATCAATTGTAAACATCTGTATACATGTATTTGAAATAGAATTTTTCAATATTTTGATTACTTCTTCATATATGCATATTTTTACTACAATGTGTATTTGTATGTCAATACATATCAATTCCTGCCATTCAGATTTGTATCCTCACTGTATTCTATGCATTCCTCATGTTCATTCTCCAATTAACATGAATCATTGCACCTTGATCTTATCGCCTGTAAAGGGAAAGTGTACTTCTTCAATAAATTTGTAAATTAACACTTTGAACTGATATTGTGTTGTGCGTTATCATTCTTGTTGTAATTGACCATTTAATGTACAGCCTTCAAGTTAATCACAACAGAGCAGAACTGCTAGGTTAGGCAAGTGTGTAACAAAAGCATGCATGCCAAATTGTGACTGACTGTAACCAAAATGGTTTCACTCTAATAAAAAAGAGAGCTGTCATAATGGCAACCGTAGATATGAAATGAATGAGTAAAAATAAATTGAATTCCAAAAAGGTCACTTGGCACTGGTAGCTAAATTTTAAGCCAGACATTAGTTTTGTTGAATCCCCCGAAATGTGGCTTTGACTTTAAATCCATTACTGGAATATATGCATGTATATGTACTATAACGGTAATGATGTGGAGGAGATAAAATGAAAATGTGTTCTACAGTATATATATTTTGCGATTTTACATGAAAACGTATTGATCGATTTCCTGATCAGAAAGTAATTGTTAGTATTGGGTGAAGGTTTGAGAAAAATCCACCTAAGTCTAAGATTAAGAAAGGTATTAGAATATGTGATGTCATAAAAGCAGCTGCCCCATGTGTTATGTAATATGAAATGCATTAATTTAATGTTAATGGTTCATTAGATTTTTTCAAGGGCTGGTGTAAAATGATTTGTCTGTTGCATGATATACTGAAAATACAATAAAAACCCTTTTCAACATTTTGAGAAAATCTGGATTTTTTTACTACACAATATATGGGTTAGCTGCTCACATACTTTTCTCACATCTCACAAATAAATAAAAATAGATTAATAACTTGAGAGATTTTTCTCAAATCTTCACAAATATTTTTCTGCCATTTTTACTTTTTGCAAATTACTTTTCATCAAGGTGAACTTCTCTAAAATGGTACTTGCATTTCTGTAATTTCATGAAATAAATGTCGTCAATGATTGCCTTATTACAAGCCAAGGAGTGTAGAGTCAGACAGATAGCATGGAAAACATGGAAATTATGGAGTTATGGAAATTCAAGCATTGTTTTGAAGAATAAAACATTTTGTTTGAGGCATCATATTAAAGAGCAAAAATTGAACTTTTTTTTAAGACATTCTCTTTCCAAATTTGGATACCATCTTGCCAAATGAATTTTGTTGGTATTCTTTCTTCAGGTGATGTTACTCATGCATAAAGTTTGTATCATATAAATTACGGGAGGAAATAAATCTGTTCATGTGGACTTACGATTATTGAACAGAAGTTTCATGTCGGATCCAAGACGCTTAGCTTGTGTTAACTGGTGGGAAATCATAGATTTTATTTTAATGAAATGTGATATGACCGTACACCCACACAAGCAAACATATTTTCTGTAATCCCTCCATCCATCTGAATAGTTTACCAGATTGATGGCACATAATAAGTGCTGTTTATTATTACAATACAGACTACAAGAAAGAGGAGACAGACTAAGCATTACAATGATAATTCTTGGTTTTGATTTTTCTTAGTCATGCAGTATTTCCATATTTTTGTGTGCTTTATCAGATTCTAAATAAACTTAATTTTCATCTTGTAGATTAAAGACAAAAAAGGGAACTGATTTTCATGTTTCGTTTTCAAATCGAAAAGGAAAATCAAAATGACCACAACAAAACAATAGCCCTATTTAAGTTGAAACAATACTATCTACAAAAAAATACTCTCTTTAATAGCGTTGAGATCACAATGAGCCTTTCCAAATTATCTTCTTTTATTATGTACAGTATGTTTATTAATGGACCTACCGAGAGATGGACATTCTTCAGTCAATTAATGAATGACGATATCTGAAAAATGAAAAACCATTGAATAAGATCAATGAAAGTTTGAGAACAATTAACAAGTTATGAGCACCTGAATGTCACGATCACCGTGATGGAATCCTCCCATTAGCAAAGTGGCCAAGATGTCCGATGTCAAACTTGTACGGCTTTCCATTACTTCTGTTTCCCTAAGTTCTCACTTTTCTGTCTTTTCATGGGAGGTCTCTCCATCACATATTAATGATTAGCAACAGTCAGACGCTCTTAACTTTGTTTCCCCCAATTGATCTTTTATCTTTGATATTTCTTGTTTTCAAGCAAACTAAATTGTTCCAAGAATTATATTTATACTCTTACTTCAGTCAACTTCATCTCAGGCTGGAGTGCCCAATTGATCATTTAGGCATTTGACTCTCATGATGAATTTACGTTTTTAAACGTCATATGTAAAATAAAGATCTCACTTCCACACTCTGACATAATAATAGCACATACTTCATCGTTCGTTCATAGATGGAGATCACACTTAAATTCCCAGTTTGATGTGGTAGAAAAGACATTGGTCAAATCATGCCGAGAGGACGAGGGGTAGTGTATTAATAAGATTGTGCATTACAAGTCATGTGCGTGTCAGCATTTAAGCACGACTCCCAAGTCATAAATAACAAGATTATCAAACCCACAATGTCATAGGTTTATTTCCCATAAACATGCATGATAAATTTTGTATCATGTCTCTTAGAGTTAGTCATGAAAAAAGACTTCTATAAGGTTTTGATGAAAAGGCACCTGGTGCCCATAGCATGAAGGTTTGCAAAGGATTGCATACATGAAAGCAACATTCTGATTGGTTCCTGGTCGGGTTTAACCAGAATGTACATGTAACAAGAACTTGATTGGCGACTGCCTTCTATTGGAAACTATTGCAGAGCTGCCAACCTGAAAATGAACATTTCAGTATTTTTAAAGTTGAAAATCAGTATTTCAGTGAGGAAATCAGTATTTAAAAAAAATACCACATGAAAACACAATTCTGATTGGTTCCTGGTCGGGTTTAACCAGAATGTACATGTAACAAGAACTTGATTGGCGACTGCCTTCTATTGGAAACTATTGCAGAGCTGCCTACCTGAAAATGAACATTTCAGTATTTTTAAAGTTGAAAATCAGTATTGCAGTGAGGAAATCAGTATTTAAAAAAAAAAAACACATGAAAACACATAAAGCTGAAACTTTAGAAATCAGTATTTTACATTAAACTATCAGTATTTTACATTAAACTATCAGTATTTTTCTCACTTTTCAGTACTGAATACTGAAAATCAGTACTACTTGGCAGCTCTGCTATTGTTACCAAGCCAATGAATACAGATAACAAGAAATAAAGACGCAAACAACCTGTTGTAGAGTAAGAACCAAGTTTATTTTGTAGTTTTTAATGAAACACATGACTGGATAAATCTCCTGTGGTTGATATCTTGTAAATACCAAAATTTGCCCAGCTTTAGTGTCCATTTACATATTTTTTTTCCAGCATTTTGTAGATTTTTATGTTTCAGTCAACTTTTTTTTCTGGTGATATCTGTTAAAATTACCTTTTGAATGCCAAAGGGGATATTTAATTGCAATATTTTGAACTATTGAGCCACACATTATAGTTAAAAGTATTTACTCTATTAACTTTGGGCAACTTTTCTACAGCATGCAAAAATAACAATAACACAGAAATAACCACAAGCAATAAAGAAAAGCAAGAGCAGAAAAGAGTGGGATCTAGAAAGTAACTTATTTACATGAATGAAAAAAAACACTACATCATAGAGAAAGGCACTTCATCCAAACTATAATGTGAGAACATATAACTGACAATGAAGGAAGAAAATTGATTTGAAATCTTATTAGCCTAAATTCTCAAACACACTACATCAAACCTGAATGTAATTTAAATCAAACAACATTTTTTTTTTCAGTGAAATTCCCGCGACACAAATTGCATGACGGTGAAGCATAACAGTGTGACTAGGTAAATAAATGCTTTTTTTTTTACCATGAATAAATCAAATAAAGTATAAATAAAAAGAAAGAAATGCAATACATTCCTAAAATATGATTAATGCACATCAACCAGATTTAAAGTTGACTATATATTTTTTTTCTTTTGCTCTTTTTTTTTTTTTTTCATTTTTATTTGTTTTCATGTTCACACTTGAATGTGAACCAGGAAAACAATCTTATGTTACAAGGTTACCTTCCTAAACTCCCCTTCCACATTTGTATTTTCAAGTTTTGCATTTTTTTTTTTTTTTCTCATTTTTTGGAGTGATTTTTTGCGTTCATAAGTTTCATTTAAAATTTGACAAGTACTATTAGCTTTTTAATTTTTTTTTTTGTTTAAAAGTGAATATTACGTAGACCCGTTTTCCATTTTTATGTATTTTTGTACTTTGAAAAGCACATACTTTTTTTTGCATTTTTTTCTCTATTTTTTATTACAAGAATGATGATCATTGCATCGGTAACCTCCAAATATTGGAGAGAAAAGTCCTACAAGTGTAATGCCATCTGGTAATTGTGAAGTTGAAGGGTCACAGGATTTGGTGAATTTTAATTCTAGACTATTTCAAAGATGGATAGTCTTTGCAACAAGCGATTAATCCTTCGCAGTATTTCGTCTGGATATACATCAATAATTGTGTTAACCACGAGGTAAACACCAATCATGCTAACGGAGCGTAAGAGTACAAATTAACAGCATTTTTTTCGCTGAATATTTTGTACAAGCTAGGGTTGGTTATTCAAATAGGGGCAAAATAATGACCATTTAGAGGTTTTGGGGAGTGGGATATTCTGCAGATAGGGGGTGATGTTCTACTGGGCAGGGACTGTGTTCTGTACAGCAGCCTTGGTTCCTTCCTTCTGGTGGTTCATCAGTACCTGAACAGCCTCCTCAACCTGAGTTTGAAAGAGTGTGAAGGAGGGGTGGGGGGGGGGTGGTAAGGAAAAAATAAGATGATCAAATATAAAGTGTGAGAACAAATGAAGTATAAATATATATCTACTAAACATTAAAGATTTTATTGAAAGCCCATCTGTTGACAGTAGCCTTGTTTGCAAGTGGTTTTCATTCATATTTTTGAAGTTCATTAGAGAAAGTTATACTATGTATCAAAACCATTATCAGGACACTTAACTTTGTCTTTCACTATTCACGTCTTTAATTCAGCTTCTCATCACTTTAGTTTTGTAACTTAATGATACCTTTTTTTTTATATCTCTCACTCTTGATGACTTTAACAATTGCACACATTAGGAAATAAATTGTGGATTGCATGCTTTGAACTTGGTAAAAACCATTTGCAAATTTTGGAAACCTTGAAATTTTTAAAATAAACACAGAAATAAAGATCCACATCATCTACAGTCAGCTTCCAACTTGATAATTCAGGAGCAAGTTATTACTGACACTATCCATACCCAGGATAGAGAAATACAAAATACATTAGGTGATTAGGTATTAAGTTTTTGGTTTTTAACATTCATTTCTGCCATCACATTGTTACATAGCGAAATGTGATGTGAAAAAACGTTGCCCACCTTCTTGTTCAGGGCTTCCCGGATTTCCAACATGTGAAGCAGCTCAGAGTTGTCAATCTCCAACAACATGCCAGTGATCTTTCCAGCAAGTTCCTTGTGGGTCTCTGCGATGAGGGCAAAGAGACGCTCACCCAACATCTGCTTCTGCTCTTGGGCAGGGGCGGCAGCCAACATCTGGGCAGTCAGGGGCTCCTGACCCGGCACAAGGAGAGCCTGCACTGGTTGTGATTCCTGCTATCAAAACATCGTTTTAATGATGCATGAATATCTAGTCTGTTTGATCCTAGGTATAGCTTATACATACATACAGGTTCTAGGACACTCTTCTCTGAAAAATATATTTTTCTGATGTTTCATAATCAATGTACAAATGCTTGGGAAGTATAACAGTGGTCCTAGGCATTATATGGGTGCCATATTGACCCCATTTTTCTCCAGAGCATCATCAGTGATTGTCACTCCAAGTTATATGGGAACCGTGTTTTTATCACAAACAGATTTAAAGATATAAAGCCATGTCTATTAACTATTTAATGAATAAGACCTTGTAGAAATTGTACAATAATGGGATGAGAACAATTCACCGATATCACAATAATCTTATTGCAGAAAGTTAGAGGAGTCAGAAAAGAAAAAATCAAATTTACCGCTGGCATTTGTCCTTGCAAGCCCTGCCTTGGAACAGCAAACTTCTGATACTGCTTGGCTGCAAGTTGGGCTCCGGCACCAAGACGCATCTGCTGCTGAGCAGGGGCTCCCATACCTGAAGAAATGGGGATGGCAAAACTTGTTAAATATAGGTAACTCTGCCTAAGTCAAGTCTTCTAGGACCTAAGAGATCTGATAGACTTGTGAGAAAAATCGACTTTAGGCAAATAACATGTTCTGTATTATCTAGGCATTAAGTGTGACTCTTCTAAGTCATACAAAAATCTCTTTGAAATGCCCCCTGGTCTAAAATAAAAAAAATTAAATGCTACGATTTGGCAAGTATTCGACTCAGGAAGGTCGACTTAGGAAATACTTGCATATAGACTTCTTCAGACACCCAAGGAATAACATGAATAAACATGAATTTTGTAATTATAACTGCAATTTGGGGAAGAATAGGTACCCATCATTAATGACATAAAATCCCTTGAAACTATATATCCTGTAAAACAGAGACACATAAGATTGAATGGATGGTCAGTATGTGGAGAATGGGGGGGGGTACACAAAGATTATGTCTTGCCTGCGACACGCTGACCAGCTGGTGCAGCCTGGACTGGCACACGTGTTGCTGGCAAGGGTTGACGGACTTGTCCAGTGGCTGCACCAGTCCTGGGGGCACCAAACTGACGTCCTGCAGCTCCTTGCATGGTCTGGTAGTTGGGTTGAGTAGCTGTTGAGGAAACACCATTCAACATGAAAATAAGAAAAATTGATCTTTACTATTACTACCATAATTATTCTTGTTATAGATAATATTTGTTCATGAGATTAATAAAGATCACTTTCCGCTCAAATATTTGCTCAAGGCACTTCACAGCAAAAGGGAGAAACAAAGTTCAATTACAGGTTCAACCCTTGACGATGAAAACAGAATGTCGGTCAAAAATGTTCTTATAAACAGGTTGCCCTGTAGGTGGTCATTATTATCATAGTTTAGCTGGTATCATTTCTTTAATATGTTTGGTTGATGATTCTCCGTACCTGTCCTAGCCTGCTGAGGCTGTTGCCCCCATCTTGGATGTCTGACTTGAGCTAACTGGCCTGCAGGGAAGATGTTCCTCTGAGTTTGGGGCATAGCTGCATAGTGGTAGGCAGCCATTGGATAAACTGGGTTCACCGGCTGGCTCGCTTGCTGTTACCAGAATTCAATACAAAATATTGGGGTGAATGGGCGTGTGCCACATTTATTCAAGTTCACAAAATATTTTCTTACACATATTTGCACTAATTTATACATAGCACAAAACCTAAGACCGAAAAAGACCCAACCTTGTATTCAGGTACAGGAGGTTGCACAAATTGTTTTCAAATTGATTTTTTATCTACTTTAAAGGGATACTCCGAGCTGAAAATATTTATATCTAAATAAATGAGTAAAATTCACAGAGTAAAATGCTGAAAATTTCATCAAAATCAGATAACGAAGTTATTGAAATTTAAAGGTTAGCAATATCTTGTGAAACATGTTATATGCACGCCATCATAAATATTCATCAGGTGGGCTGATGATGTCACATCCCTACTTTCCTTTTTCTTGTGTTATAACATGAACTCATAATTGCTTCATTTGTTTTTTGTTTTTTTATACACTTGTAAGTGATGTGTCTGCATAAAATGAAATAAGTTGCAGCAATAAATAACTAATGCACTTATTCAGTTGTCAATCAAAATTCTTCTGGTTCTTGGTAAAAAAGGTTTTCAATAAACCTAATTTCATATAATAATATACAAAAGAACAGGTGGGGATATGGAATCCTCAGTTCGCTCATTGAATATTCATGAAGGCATGCCAAGAGCTGTTTCACCAGAATAATGCAAGTCTTTAGAAAATTTGTTGTCCGATTTTGATCAAATTTTCAGCATTTTGCTCTGTGAATTCTACACTGTTTATTGAAATATTAATATTTTCGGACTGGAGTGTTCCTATTCAACCCTAAATCTCCCGGGGTATTTTGATTCTTGTCATTCCCGGGGGGGGGGGGGGGGGGGGGGGGGGGGGCATAAGATCTCAGCCGCGGACTGCGCGATCACGACGAAAATTTGCATGGCAGAGAATGACGTAATCTACGCAGTTGTATTGGTAAATTTCACTGAATTAATTTTTTTGTTTTATTTGAATTAATTATGCTAATTTATTCATGAAATCATACTTTTTGCTCTGATTCACTAAATATAGCTCTTAGAATGCTATTTTTGGTGAAAATATTCTTTATAGCATTCTATACATTTGTGAATGAAAATAATTCTGGTACCAAGATTGATTTCTTATGTATTTTATTGTTTTTTAAATTTCTTCTGTATTTTTTTGTTTTTTCACTTTGTTTTTTATTGTTTTTTGGATGGAAATCGTTTCAGACTTAATTCTGATCATAGAGAAGGTAAGATTAATTAAGTTTAATTGGTTTAAGTAGAAATAATGATATATTTATGAATTTTGGCTAAATACACAATTTGCATTGAGTTTGTACACGAAATCGCGTTTCTGAGCAATTTTAGGTCTGACATGCACTTACATAATGTTGCATAATGTCGTAACCGCGTACCCAGGCATCACAAAATTGGTCTCAAAATTTGCGCGAGACTTGAAAGTAAAAAGTCAGCGAACGGCGAGGTCAAAAAAATTCGCGCAGCGGACATATCGCGAAAATTGTTGAGGGGGGGGCATTATGGCCCCCCCCCCCCCGGGAGAATTAGGATTAAGATAGAGTTAAAATACAAGGCAAAGACAAATGAACCTAGATAGATTCTGTATGTCTTGATCACTGCTTTATTATCTGAAAGATTGAATGCTTCCAGAATATCTAATCAGATTGTATTATCATTTTATTACCACAGCCTGCATCACAATATTTCAGCCATAGTTCATAGCAACCGCATACTCTGAGCAGAGGCATTAGACTATTATAATTCCAGAATATTTAATCAGATTGTTTTCCCATTTCCTTACCGCAGCCTTACTGTGTCACAACATTTCAATATCATATCATTCATCCCTAGTTCTTAGCAACAACATGCTCTGAGCAAAGGCATAAGACTATTATAAATGACAGAGTTTGAATAATTAGCAGGTAGTAGTTGGAACATATCAAAGTGATCATTTTAAGAAAACTTACCCCAACACGGACTTGTGGAGCGACGCGCTGCATATACTGGGATGCCAGCTGTGCCCGACGTTCCTCTTTCCGTTGAGCAAGGGCTACATACAGAGGTTTGGCTACAAGGATACGGCCGTTCATCTCTGTGACAGCCTTTGTAGCCTCCTCGGGAGACGAGAAACAGACAAATCCAAATCCCTTGGAGTTCGCCTTGTCATCACTCATGACCTGTGAAACATACGTTTTGAAATGTTTTCAGACAGTGGCTGGTTAAATTTGAAATCTAATAAAAGTATACTGAATTTGAATATTGTCAATCATAAGCCCAGGGCCATGTATGTACAAAACTAATAGATGATAACTTTGGAATAGTTCTTGACAGATTCAACCAATTTTCAGTACTAGAATATCATGGTCTCACATCTGAATGAAAATGAGGAAAACTTGATTTCATAACTAAATCTACCTACATCAAATAAACCAAGAATTCTTCAATAAAGTTTGAATTGCATAAACTTTAGCAATAGCACAATGGAACTTTAACATACACTATGATGTGCTTTGATGGCAGAGGAGGTACAGGTGACTGCCTCTATCTAACTATTGGGACCACAGAAATCTATTTGACATATCATCAGGGGGGGGGGGTTTCACAAAGATTTACATATGACTTGGTCGCACTTAAATGCCAACGCATACATGAAATGCAATGTGCAATATTTATCAGTACACAGTAATACGTGTCCTCTTGGCATGGTCTGACAAATTCAGAATCTTTGTGAAACACCCCCCGGTCTGAAATAATGCCCTTGAGTTCAGAGATCTTTCCACTCATGGCAGGTCAACTTATACAGAGTCTACTGTACTTCTCGCTAAATGACCATTGTGTCAAGCATTATAATAAGATTATCAAAGGTACTTAGACAGAGGAAATGGAAAGGCTACCTTGGCACTAGTGATTGTGCCATATCTGCTGAACTCCTTGCGAAGTCTCTCATCGTCAATCTCATCATCCAAGTTCTTGATGTACAAGTTTACGCCCTGATAACGTGTGCTCCTTTCCTACACACGAAGGCAATAAAAGAAAGTAACTTCAATCAAAATACAATGTGAATATACAGGAGTTAAATTAGTCAAAAGGCAGGACCATGGCAGGCCATTTGATTTCCTTTGATTTTTTTGCTGCCCTTTGTGATTAGTCTCACTTCGGCATAATTTAAGTGCTATTCAGAAAAGTGTCATTCCCTACAAGTACAATCTATAACAGCCTCTTCATGTGATGGGGAAATCTTTAGGTATCATTTCAGAATGAAGCCAGAAATGTGATTTCTAAAACATAGTCCTGCCATAGAGAGACAAGATAAATTGGCATCATACTGAAGACTATAATGATCTAAGTCAAGGCTCTACACTAACTTTTTTTCTTGGTGGCCCAAACAATCTACCAAAATCATCAATTTCATATTCTTGGTGGCCCTAAAACAATAGAAAACATTACAATTTATCAAAACTTTGGTAGCCCAATCAGGCCACCAAGTGTTGGCTTTTACAAAATTTTGGTGGCTCGACTCTCATTTTTGGTTGCCCCGGGCCACTGCTAATGTCGAGCCCTGTCTAAGTTAACTATTGTCTTATAATTTCCCTACCAGGGCCCTGTAACACGAAGGTTAGCAATCAATCACTAATTTTGAATGAATATTTATGATTGGTTCCAAGTCAGTCTGAGGAGCAAAATGCAAATGCAAAGATGGTCTTGATAGGCCATCTCATTTAGTGATTAACCTTTGTGTAGGAGGCATTTCAGGGAAACATTGCACTAATTTGATACATGTACATACTAGCAATTCCCGTTCCATAAATCCCTATAAATTGGAATTGAATATATCAGTAAATGCACATTCTTATTTGTGGAATCAGGAGGTCATAACTTAGTATCACTGCCCCTACTACAGATTTTTGTTCATTTTTAAAAGAAAGCATAAATACATTTCTCCAAAATTGTAATCTTTGCCCATTTCTTTTTTATACTGGAAAGGAAGGATTGGCTATCTTTACATTTACATACCTGTTTCAATGCCTCAAATCTGGCTTTGAGTTCTGCAGCCCTTTCTGCCTTCTTCTGAGCACGACCAGCATACAAGGTCCTGCCATTCACCTCTGAGCCATTGATACTGTTGACAAACTACATACCCGAAAAAAAAAAGAGACAGATGACGTTATTAGATTTCTTGAACATTGAACAGGAGAAAATGATGGATGCTTGAATTTGACATTTAAAAAAATCATTACTCATTAAAATACATTTCATGATTAGCGGCTTTCTCTACTGTAAAAGCTGATAATACCCAAACGTTTTCATTCTTTAAGTAAGTTAGACTTAGAGCTAATGATTTTTACACTAAAGATCAGTGGCTTGAGAAGGCCAGCACCATCACCAATATTAAACTCACACCTACCAAATCTCTTTGACATAACGTTGGGTAGATAAACAGATAGAACACTAACTGTGATGCTCAGTTCAGTTGACAATATATGGTATTAACATCAAAATTAAACACAAAGTACTAATTTACTACACTACAAGTAAATAAAGCTAATGAAGTAAATGGGGGGAGGGGAGAAGGGAAGGCTCCAGGGGCCTGTTGCATAAAACTGATGCCATAAAAACTCTGGCAATTTTTTGTCAGACTTTTTTAATTAGTATTTTCAATGCCACAATTTTGTTTGCCAGAGTTATTTTATGGCAAAAATTTTATGCAACAGGTTTTCAGGTGGGGATAGAGGATGGTGGGCAGAAAGGGAGAAATGTATAGGTTTAAGAAAAAAAGGACAAAAAATAGACAACTCACATCATTTGCAGCCTCGTGATTCTCAAAGCTGATGAATCCAAAGCCTTTGCTCTTTGAATCGTCATACATTATCTTGGCAGAAAGGATAGGTCCATACTGGCTACCAAAGTCAGCAAGTTTAGTATCATCAATGTCCTCGGCCAAGTTCTTGATGAAAACATTGGTAAATTTCTTCTGATGGTCACCCATCTGCATCAAACGTTCTTTTCGAGGGATGAAATAACCTACGTACCTATACATCAAAAACAAAACAAAAAATATTTAAGTATACAAAGGGACAAATTATTTAGCATTAGGTCAAAGCTGAGGCAGAGGATCCATGAATATTCTAATACCAGTAGGCAATTGTGAGATGCGACAAAAAAGGAGGGGGGGGGGGAGAAAATACATTACAATTACGCTACATGTACCTACATTATCTTCATGTCAAGCAAAAGACTGGATAATCTGAAAAATACCACCAAAAGATTAGCTCTCTACAAAAGTCTGATTGGATGATATTTCCTTCTACTTACACTTTCTTTCCATTCAGCAACATGCCATTAACCTTTTCAATGGCTTTATTGGCTGCTTCTTGGGTTTCAAAGTGAACAAATCCATAACCTTTGTTGACACCATTTTCGTCTGTGACAACCTGAATATAATGGGGAAAAATGCAACGGCTTGTCAGATGAGAAATTTGACTGGTCATGAATCTCGACTTTAACATTATGTCCATTTAACCATGTTTTTTTAAATAAAGTTTTTAGACCTAAATAAATGAAAAAATTTATTCATTACAATCAATAATAAAATGAAAAAAGAAAACACGAACATTAAATATCTTCATACTCATTGTTAGAAATATCGTTTTACATATATGGGATACATTACCTTACAAGATAAGATGTGTCCGAAGGCAGAGAAAGTATCATACATGGCCTTGTTGTCAATAGATTTGTCAAGGTTTTTAATGAAGACATTACCAACTCCGGATTTCCTGAGTGAGGGATCACGTTGTGACCACATGATGCGTATTGGACGACCTTTCAGTGGGTCAAAGTTCATTGTGTCTAAGGCACGCTCAGCTACGAGGAAAAGAAACAGAAAATTTATTCAACTTCAACAGTTTATTCCTGAAAAATTAAGGATTAAGTTACTTGCCAATCAATTAAATATACCTTGCTTAGTAACTATTAAATAACATTTTTTTTGTCATTTTAAAATTATTTACAAATATGTGAATTGTATACAAATAGACTTGATTATTGTTTGTTAAAAAATTTGTGTTACAAACAGCGCCTTATATTGCAAAGAAAGTGAGTCAAATCAGCATAAAGACAAAAATGATGAACCCCGGGGGGGGGGATTTTGCATTTTTAATGTTAACCCTCTAGTCTTACGGCGGCTCCACGATCGCGAGACGTCTGTGTACGAGGAGAAAAAAATAAGATGTTAAAATAAAAACTCCTCAAAACAGACGGCTGACAGCTGTCTAGTGGTAGCTTGTCAGTGTGTGTGATGCCTCAGTAACTAATGTTATGTAATCTCATACTCTCATTCTAAAATCAATTCAATTATCGATTATGAGTATGACATTGGATTTTAAACTTGTAGGCCTAGATCTAGGCCTAGTAGAAGTAGAACTAGGCCCTTCTCATTTTTTTTTTACTTTTCTTGGTCTGACCTTCCATTCATTCAGTATTTTATGAACTAAAGGCATGGTCACACCGCCCGAGCGTTGTTGGAGCGGTAGGGAAAGAGGGCCAAATTTCGCTCACAACATCGGGGAAAAAAATGAAAAAAAAAAAAATCGAAAATGGTGAATGGTAGCGAGCCGTGATGATTTTTTCTCTCTGCTCCACGACCGCTCCAACAACGCTTGGGCTGTGACGTGACCATGCCTTAAGAAACTTCTGATCATCGTTTCGTGATTGAATAACTTTCTGACATTTTTTTATTTGATTTTTATTTGACAAGAACTTGAGTTGAGATTCAACATTTTTCAAAATCAAGTGTGTGCAAATTTCATTCATGGCCACCCCATCGATTTTGGGACCTAAAGATCGATCTAACGTTAACTGTGTCTGTAAATGTAACTTATTCTTTATTTAAAGTTAACATTAGTTCTTAGTTTCTTACCATCTGCTGGTTGTTGGAAATTCACGTAGGCGTAGCCCAACGAACGACGTGTGATCATGTCACGACAGACTCGAATAGACAAAATCGGTCCGGTTGATGAAAACTTCTCAAAGAGCAGAGCTTCTGTGACGTCTGGGTTAAGATCACCGACGTAAAGAGAATTCATAGGATAATTTTGTCCTGGGGCTTGCATCTTGGATGATTTTTAGAGTCACAGATGATATTAAATTCGTTTTTGAAATTGAATCAATGAACGAGACTCTCGAGAGGTGAGACAATGTCAATGTGCACCACGGCCAACCGTTGACGCTCGATGGACAATATGGCGAGAACCGATGAAAGAAGACGATGGAAGAACGAGAAATTAACGGCAAGATACAACAGACTTTCACAGACGAAGAAGCTAAGAATAATATTTTTATATTTATTTTTTACAATTTTGTATTTTTTTTTGTATTTTTTATTTTTTTGAACGCAAAAAATGGCAAACTGTACGGAGACAGCTCGTTGCCCTCTGCCACAATCTGTGTAGACGAACGAGAGAGAACGAATTTGTGAACTATATGGCCATTTAATTATTATTGCGCGTCAAGATAAAATATAGTTCTGTTTTACATTCCTTTTTGAAAATGTTTACAAAGAGCTCTTACCTTCAAAGTCTCTTAGATTATCAAAAATAATAAACTTCATATTATTTTTCATTTATATGATAAATTTAGAAGGTATTTCTCAATTTCAATCTCATGTTCTGAGTAATGCGGTTCAAGGGTGTGTGACGTGACTATTTGCTGTATCAATTCTTATGGTTCTTCGTACGTTGCATGGACGGGGATATGAATGAGAAATGAGGATCAGCGAACTCCGTTGACTCATTCCAAAAAAATTATGTCGCAATCGTTTTACAACTTCATTGATGGCCATGTGAGGCTAGGCAGCACTGAGCAGTGATAGGTGCGGTTTAGAGTATTTTGCGGTTAGCTCCCTCGCTCCCCCTCCCATGGGTGTTGATGGTACACCCATGGGGTCCATATGGTACACCCTTCCGATGCCGGGCACCCAGCCCCCAGTATATAATATCTTCTTCTAATTCTGTATTTCCTTCATCTTCCACTAATTGGATGTGTAGCATATCAAAGCGGACGGAAGGGCGTAACGGAAAAAAATATGCGAAGCTTTGGAGCGGATTTCTTTGATCTTTTGTCTCGATAAGAAGAAAATGCTGCTTTAATTGGAGCGGCTTTCTTGATTCTTTTGCTCAATATTAATAAGACAAAAATGCGATGCCTTGGAACGGAAATTTGAGTGTGAAAATGGGGGTCCCCTCCGCGGCACATACCCACTACGCTATATGAAGACTTGGTGATCGTGCGTCAGTGCACTTGCTGCCCCCATAGGAATAGGCCTGCCAATTGATATAAGAAGCTCTCCATCCTTGGCTCTCTTCAAATCAAAATTAAAAACATATCTCTTCAGTTAAGAAAATATGCTGTGTAGACATAAGTAAAAAGAGCTCTGAACAAGCGCAGCTGATTATATCCATATATTTTATTTATTTATTTATTAAACAATATTTCAATAGGGTGCCCTTTCAGCAAAAGCTGGTATCAAAAGGGGCCCTAAAAGCATAAAAACAGTACATGTATATACAAGTGGTAAAACATACAATGTAAAACAAGGTAAAAACATATAAATCATGCATATTAGAAGACAGAAAGGCATGAAAAATTAAATCATTAAAATATTTGTGGTACAAGAATCGTTGACATTTTAACATTTGCTGGACATTATATATGATTTCAGTTCTTTTTTAAAACTAGAGAGTGTGGATAGGGTTTTTAAATGAAGGGGCAAGGAATTGAACATTGATATTGAGGAAATAATGAATGAGCATTTATAATATTCAGTATTGCATTTTGGGACATCGAGTAGTAGATTGGAGGCGGATCTTGTATTTACGTTATGTTTTTCGGATACTAATTTAAAATTTTCATTAAAAAAGTCGGAAGATAAAATATAAATATACATCGAAAATACATTACTCTTTGGGGATAGGAGAACCATTCAAGTGTTTTAAATAACTGATCAGACGGGGTGAGGACGTTTGCTTTGAGTATTATTCTGGCAGCACGTTTCTGAAGTTTTATTATTTGATTTGTTTGTGTGATAAATCTTAAACCCCATACCTCACAACAATAGTCAATTTGACTTTGGATTAAACAGTTATAGATTAGTTTAGCAGTGGTAACATCAATGAATGGATTAGCCCTTTTCAGTATGGCGAGAGCAGCACATACTTTTTTACTAACGTGTTCTACATGATCATGCCAAAGAAGTTTATCGTCTATTATGACACCTAAACACTTAGTGGAGTGAACCTTATTTATTACTTTACCATCAAACGTGATAGAAATATCTGAATCTGAATTATATTTGTTCATTCTTTGTCTTGATCCCAGAATCATCATATTTGTCTTTTCAACATTGAGAATTAACTTATTTAATTTCAACCATTGGTTTAAAGCATTTACATCTTCTTGTAAAGCCAATTTCATACTATCTATATCACATCCTGATAAAAATAATGTTGTGTCGTCGGCATACATTGTAACTTGACCATTCTTTATTACATTCGGCAGGTCGTTAATAAGTACTAGAAAGAGTAGCGGACCTAATATGGATCCTTGTGGTACTCCGATAGACACACTTTCTTTCTCAGAAATAGATTTGTTATATTGAACACATTGCAATCTCATGTTGAGATAAGAGTTAAACCATCTAAGTGTTTTATCGGAATACCCCCATCTCACTAGATGGCGATTCCGCTGCGATCGTCAAAAATCGACAAAGCGTGGTATATCGTAGCTTGAACGTGGCTTGATCTTTTCAATCTTCTCCGTCGTACCTTGATCTTTTCTGCATATCAATTTGTTTGCGCTCCTTTTTTGCAGTGCGTACGTAGCGTGTTAAATTATTTCCCTATGGAGAATAATAGAAAAATACGCCTTTTTTGACGGATTTGCTAAGATATCTCCCAAACGCGTCAAAAAGGTGATCTATCAAAACAGAATAGAATAGAGCAGATTCTCACCTTGAACATGATATGATTTTCATTTAATTTTAGTCAAATTAAGTTCTGTCACTTTTGAGGTTTTTGGAACCTTTCTTGATGATTTTGGAAATCCATTTGTACATGAGCCAATGGGCAAGTGCAGGAAACGAAACGTTTGGTGCGACTTCACATTGTTGTAAAAAAAATATATACGTCACAATAGACCCTATCAAAAAAAGACATTTTGCAGAAAATGCTGTAGATTGCGAATACCTAAGAATTATTTTGATTGGATAAAAAAAACCTCTGTCACTTTTCACATTTGCAAAAGCTTTTGCAATAATTGGTCACTATAGTTTGGCGGGTTCAGCCGATGGCATTGTGTGTACACAGTACACACGCATAGCTAGGCAACGCAACGCGTGAAGAATTTTGCACGTTTTCATTATTCGTACAGCGACGACTTGAGTGTATGTTGGATAGGACCGTACCATTTTTGACCGGGGGGTGTGCCAATGAATGCAAGTGATCAAGAAGAGTTACTACAAAACTGAAGGGAGTGAGAAAACAAGGAAAGTGAGAGGGAAATTTATGAAAACAAGTAATGCGAGGAAAAATGACAAGAAAAGGAGAGAAAGGAGAAGAAGTGAAAACACGCAGCTGAGTGCGCTCACGATATGTAAGTTGAACACCCCTGCACCGCAATGTAGGCCCGCCACTATACACGTAGATTGCCTGCACGATGCGAAGACAGCGGCGCGTATTAATTAGTGACTGTGCGTTAAACGTCCCATTTCTATGCCTTATAAAAGGAGCGTTTTTTGTACAGCGCGTCCCAAAAAAAATGTCCCTCTGACATAGGTCTGAATTAATTCTATAAATGTGGTAGGATTCTCAAATGAATGTTCATGAGTAGAAAGCTCATTTCATGTTCTAACTTTTATGAAAATTTCATTGGTCGCGCTTCAGCGGTTTTGAATGCACACTCTGTTACGTAACAGTGGTGCATATTAGCTCATTCCAAGTTTGCAGCATTGATGCATTTCTTCATTGTCTGTGGCATGTTAACCCCCATTCTTACATCAAGGATCTGAGCAGGGATAATTCCCTAATCATATCTAGGCTAATCAAATCGTAAACTTGAGTATGTTCAGAAGGACAAGAAACATAAAAAATAAAGTTTGTTTGATGATTGATAAGGGGAATCGGTGCACCAACTTGAAAGAAAATGTGAATGATGGATGAGTAAAATAAGCTGAAAAAGGGGAATCAACAAGTTGATCATCCTTTGCAAAAAGGAACTATACCAAAGAAAATTTTGACTTTTTTCTTTTAAAAAGTTACACTGAATTATTGAACTTGACCTCAGTAGCTAATCAAATAAAAAAAAGTAATGAAAACAAAAAATGCAGTATTGTTGGAATTATGCATGAAACAGACACGACCCGTTGTCTCAATCATTGTGCATCTCCCGTTTATCAAACATGAAATGAACTGTCAATACTGTTTTTGCCCTTCTGAACATGCTCAAGGTTGTGATTTGATGAGCCTGGTTAGATCACAGAGATTTCCCTGGTCAGATCAGGGAATTCCTTGGTCAGAACAAGGAGATAGAGGTGATATCTCCTTAGTCAGAATGGTAAAAGGGGTTTGATATGCAAGAAAGTGCAGAACACAAAGCAGTGTTGCATGCATATAAACTTGGAATGGGTTGAAAATCACCACTGTTACATAATAGGCTGTGTATTCAAAACCACTGAAGCGAGATCAATGAAATTTTTATAGAAGTTAGGACATGAGATGGGCTTCCCATACCCATACCTTTCATTGAGAATAATTTTTATTTTTGGAAGTTATTAAGCCGTATATCAGAGGGACATTTTTTTTGGGACGCGCTGTACACAACAAATTGATATGAAGCGGCAAGGATCGCCACCATCTTCCTGGTCGCCACAAAATTTTGAACATGTTCAAAACTTACGTAGCGAGATCGCGGAGGTGCTAAAGCGCATCATAATCGAGTCAAGAACGTATTACTAACGACATATTCGTAGCTGTAACGAAGCTCCAACGCACAAAGCGTAGTAGAAGCGCATTAAAAGCGGCATCGATCGCCCGTGTTTTTCAGGCCCGTTCCCAAGACAATTCTGCTACGCTGCTTCCGTTTACGAGGCGACTGCCTTGCGCTCGACACGCTTCACACCGTTTCCACCACGACGCTTTCCCTTTGGGTGGCATGTGGCACACGTTCTCAGCCCGCTGCAGGCATTCGCGTTGCGCTTTTGCTGCGCCGCTGATGACTGGCCAGCGATTGAGCAGCGACCGTCTGCGCTGCTATGAAACACCGTGCCGATGGTAGGGGATTATCACATTTTCAACAGATTACGAGGCGACACCACGACGTTTTCAAATATACTTCCCAGAAAAAGGACCAAAAAGGGAAGCTGCCCAATCTGTTATGCCGGCGGTCCAAGAGGAAGCGAACAAGAGGTTATGGTGGTGGTAGAGGAGGAGGAGGAGGAGGAGGAGGTATAGTAGGAGGATGAAAATCTAACTGCTGAGCCAGCTTGAAAGAGAGAAAAAAAAGACGCTCGCATGTCTTGATGACGAAATGGGTTACCTCCGCAAAAATATTTAAATTGAATATTTTTAAAAATAGAATGAATTCTAACTACAGTGACAGTAAACAATATTAAAATTTTAATGATTCGATCACTGATGTATTGATTGGGAAAGCACACTTTATGGGGATTCTGGCATTGTGCCCCCCCCCCCCTTATGAGTGCTCTCACATCAGTAGACCACTTCTTGAAAGCAAATTTGAAAGGAATCTACCTAACAATTTTGAGTGACAAACTTTTGTGGAAAAAAATAAACAAAATATAAAACATTTTTATGCTCTTTTATGAAATTCTGGATGCATCCCTCATATTAACTATTAGGCTCATCGACATCTTTTGAGTGAAATTTTAATATATATTGTATATTATGACTTAAGTGACAGCCAGGATCGGACCCAGTATCTTTTTGGCCTCCTCCTACTGTCCTCGTATCAGGTCCTCGTATTCAACTTCTAATTGAAGTTAATTTGTATAATGCTAAGATGTATAAGTCCAACCAAATTCTGGACATCCATCTTGGTCGGAGGTTGGCAATCGACTGAAAAATGTCTCATGTGCCGCGATCAATATGCCGATTGCTTGAAATCGTTTCAAGAGCCCATCATGAACGTAACACAATCGTTCCATTCGTAGCACCACCGTACCGAGGTCCTAATTAGCGTATGGGCCTCGTTGTACGGTCGCTTTGATCGCAGAAGCAGCGCATCACATCTGCCTCAAATCGTGGCAAGAGAGTGGCAGCGTCGTACTACCAGCGTATTACCATCGCCTTCAGCGCAGGTCCGTCGCAGTGAAGTTGTAGTGCAATCGCCTCGCAGGCTAAAAATAGAATTCGAGGACGATTCTGCTACGCTTTGCGGGATTTAGACAGATCGCCATGGTCGCCATGATCGCCCATCCTAGTGAGATGGGGGCCGAACAGCCAATACGCTGGAGCTTATTTAGCAGTACATTCGTGTTGACAGAGTCAAACGCACGTCTGAGATCAATAAAAACAGCGCACACAAGCTGACCATTGTCTATTGCTTTAGACCAGTGATCCATCATTGAAGCTAAAGCGGCTGCGGTTGAGTGACCCGGTCGGAAACCGAATTGTACTTTACTCAAGATTGACTTTTTGGTGAGATAATCGTAGAATTGTTGATGGGCAAGTCCATATATAAGCTGCGCTATATAAATTAATGCTTATTATTATTATTAAAACAAATTTCATTCCGCCCAGAACGTGTGGAATTGCTATTTTTAATCATTTCGTGGTTCAATGGTGGTCTTTGTCGAATCCAGTAATTCAAGCAATTAAAAAGAGAAAATTAAATGGAGTTGGTGCCATTTTCATATCCGTTAGTTGTGCATAATAACTGGTAAAAAATAAGCGAAACTTTAATTGCCATATCATCATTATTTTTATTTTAATCTGATTCTGGTGAAAGCTTGTAGTATTGTGCTATGATTTGTTTCTATTTTGACTCTGGCATGTCTGGGGTCGCAAAATGAGCCACCTAGAATTAGTCTACTAGTCTAGTCCCCAAAACACCCCGGGGGCCACTTACATTGACGAGTGGATACCATGCGCGACCCCAAAAACACGTAAAAAGGAAGTCTTTTTCACGATAGGGCACGTTACGTACGTAACGTGATAAGGGTGTCAAAAACACAAAAATAATGAAAAAAGGGTATCTATTTCGCTAGGAATACTACGTGTTTAGGGTCGAATTTGCGGGGATGATAAAACAAAATTAAAATGTTTTATAAAGGATGCACTTTTTGCCCCAACACTTCGTGTTTAGAGTCCAATTTGCGCGAGGTGTAGAAGGTGGGGTCGTACTAAACCAAATAAGTTACAGCCGACGACCGAAGGATCCGTAACAATACAAAATTCCTGTACTTGTTTAGGAGTTCATTTCAGGGAATATATTTGCAAAGGGTATCGCTTTGTTTCCAATATTTGTTAAGGGTAGGGTTTCACACGCCAATACTTGTTAAGGGGTGCATTTTCAGAATATTAAAATTACGTGTTTAGGGTGCTTTTTGAAACCCCATGGTCGCGCATGCATGGTATCCACTCGTGAATGGAAGTGGCCCCCGGGCCAAAACAACACGTTTGCCGGGAAGCCCCCCCCCCCCCCTCCTACTGGCCCGGCACCATGCTGATTGAGCTTATGTCTTTGGCATTTTTACATAAGCTGCTTTACAGCCTTGCGTAACTATGATGGATGCTGAATGTGAAATCTATATGTCTTATATTCGCGCGCGAAGCGCTCACGTCGAAAATAGCTACCACCTTTCTTTTCTATACCATCCCCATTCACTTTCCAAGTCTTCATAAAAAGTGCTGACTGCTGTTTGTAAAATGCGGCATGCCAATTTAAATTATTTTTTTTGCGCCTACGCGCGAAATTAGCTTTCCCGGCCATAATATACATGATGTAGGTACCAAATATCTTTTATTCTACACCACCCCCTTTTTTGTGGGCGGATGGGGTGGGGGAGTGTCGGAGAAAGTGTGTTTTTCCCCACCCCCATATTTTCATTAGAGAGAGAGAGAGGGGGGGGGGGGGGCGGCCGCCCCAGTTCCCACTTCCGGTGCTCCTGGGTCGTTTGAGAGCGACTTCTATACTTTTCATACTGCCTTTCTTAACCCCATACTATTTGCTTAGCCGGGGTTAACGCCTTAACCCCGGACTGTCACACAGCTCATGAATATTGATTTTACGATACAGAGCGCGATGAACTTGCAGTTTTGACTTCTGGGATTAGCTAATGCTTAGCCCCACTTTTCCTTAGCCCAGTTTTACCGTGCTAGCTAGCCCACTTTGCTAAAACGTAGTGTGAAAACAAAGTGGGCTAAGCTTAGCCCCGGGAATTTGGTGGGGCTAAGACCCCCCCCCCCCCCAATAGCCGCACCAATTTCCCGGGGTTAAGGAAAAAGTGCAGTGTGAAAAGCATATTCATGGACGGGGGTATAGGGAGAAATTGGTGAATCACAGGCCCTATATATTGCATGCTATTAGAAATGAGCATCTGGTATTGTAATCATCTTCAGCATTCAGATTTTTAGCTGGATGCGCATAATTGAACCGAGGTTTCATCATACCAAGGATTCGTTCTTTCGTACTAATAAGTCGAGTCGATATACCGGGAGAATTTAATGAACATGAAGAAAAGTAAGCCACATTATTGTGATTCCTTTCCCGTTTTCAAGGTAAGTTCTTGGATTTATTCCTAATGTTATAAGAGAATGCATGCAAACAGTACAATATTATTCATTCCCATCCCCTCCTCGCTTTGCCCTTCCCCTGTTGGATTTATTTTTTTACAAAATGAGCCGAGCTTGCATTTGGAATGGCTGGCTCCTCCTCTCACAAAAAGGAACGATTCTCAAGGAATTACATTCCAGCTCGAGATTGCATCATTCAGAGAAAGGTACAGAGGGCGGGTGTACGTCTTGTGCAGTCATGGGGAACTTCCAGTATATCTTGAGAAACTGATTGCATCCGGCAGTAGATCTTTCTCCTGAACCCTAGTTTACTTTTTAAAAGTCCACTCTACCCACCCCCCCCCCCCCTCTTGGGTTAAAAACCACCAAGTATTGTGATGCACCCTACAAGGTGAGACTACGGGGATCTTTTCAATTTCGCTTAAAAAACATGTTTGCAAACAAGTTTTATTCGCGATCAAGAAGGTGATTTCTTTCATGAGTTTGGATATTTCATTTTAAAAAAAGACTTATTTTTATATCTCCTAGGGATCGCCCGGCCATATAGTTATTATTCTTTTACTCAGTAAATCAGTAAAAGTGTACCAAGTTGTAAAAATTGGAATGGGGGTATATTTAGGAATAAGGAACTAGGAATGCTAAAAACAGGAGTGTGTCTTTTTAAGACCAATTTAATCATTAGTATACCCTTTCAAGCAAAGCAGTTCGAGGACAATGACCAAAATATACAAAATAAATGTCCTTTGATATGAAAAATATCTGCTCTGTCGCTCCGGTCCTTCAACTCTCCTTGGCTTGTACTATGAAACTTGTGGCGTATCCCACATATACGCAGTTCCTTCGTCCCTAAATAGTTTCATCACACTTACCCAAATTTTATGCATGAAGATGCAATAATAGAAGTTTACATGTGACCCATTTATCAATTCAATGAAAATTCACTTCAACCACGATGAATCATCAAAATTTTATTGAGAAAACAGCAATCCTATGTAAATGATGGACAAGGCACATATCACTTTGATATTCATTATATCTTAGTAGGTTAGGCTTCCACGAAAAAAAATCCACCTCCATCCCCGCCCAAACAATTTGTACATTACTGTCAAATGATTTCTTTAAAACACCTACATACGGGTGGTGCCAGAAATTCTTATTTGGAATACTCGAAAAATTATTAAAAAGAAGAGGAAAAGATGGATACTGAATAAGAAAAAAAAAAGAGAGATTAAAAGAGTTAGGAGATGAATAAGGAGGGGGTTATAGGCCTAAGTCATGGTCTCCTTAAATCGATCTTTGTCTAGAAACTTGGCCTTCCAGTATCCCCGTCATCTATTACGATGTTGTTTTTTTAATTCAATAATAAATCCATGAATTTTTGTAAATGGATAACGAGCAAATAAAAAACGGAAAAGAAGAAATTGACCATTTTAAAAGAGAACTTTTAAAATAACAAACGATGCATCCCCTTTCTGTCATAAAAAAATAATTCTTCAGAAAAAAAGAGATAGTGATTGGTTTGATAGTCAATTTCCAACAAAACCAGGAAAATAGATCATCATTATATCATGGTTCAATCAGAATTCTCCTTCGACACGCTTCAGGACTAAATAATGGATAAAACGATTCATTTTAGCAATGCATCATTGATAATCGTAAGCGCTTTATTGTATCAACAGCGCGAGTACATTGACTTTTCTCAGCTCGCGTTTCTGATTGGTCATATGTAATTGATCACGTGACAACCGAATACAGCAATGTGCGCGTGCCACAGTATTCATGTCAGCGCCGTGGGCTCGGCGAGCCTGGCGGGCGCTGCGATTCTATCAGACAGGAAGTTCACATGAAGTGAGGGACAGCGAAGAAGATTTGCCCTCCCTTGCCAAACCGTGACTAAGTCATCGAGGGGAGTCTGAGAATATTACTGTATCGTCTGCTAGTGAAGAGTTCGTGTTTCTGCATAACAAACCTACACATCCACAGGGAATTCGAATGGGGTGCTCCTGAATTGTTGGGGTTAAATAACAGCTTCGTCCGATGCCACAAATATCAAATCAAACGCGAGCTCGATTTTCTACAATTTTGGAAATCCACAGTTAAGGCCTCAATCAAAAGAAACAGACAAGGATATAACAACAGACATCAAAGCCGAATGCAAACATGCCAAGGAAAATATCAAGTAAAGAAATTTCACATGATATCAAAAGAATGCTTATTGAATTTTGACGAGCTACGCGAGGAAACATCAAGTGCTTCAAGTATTTTTTGTGATCAACATCTAGTTTGAGGAGGATTGTCGACATGGGGAGAGTGGTCTTTATCTTGCTGGTGGCTTATACGGTTGCTGTTGGAGCCAGTGGGGGATTGGGTTCTAGTAAGTAGCTTTATTCACTGATTATGCATTGTTTATTTGCCTGGTTGCCTCGGTATTTGTATCTTAATAATGCTAATATTTCAAGGAAACTAGAAAAAAAAAATCAAGTAATAAAAGGCTAGTTTCATATTCACGATGACACTTCGGAAAGGAGCACACTGTCATGTTATTTGAATAAAAAATAGAAGAAAATATGTAAAAAGGAGAATAAGAAAGAAAAAAAAACATTTCGCATTCAACTTGAGGGCCTTTAAATGCTGATGATGTTAATGACATCAAAAACAACTTAATGATGAGTGTTGTTGATGATGGTGGTGATGATGATTATGATGATGATGATATCAATAAGAATGGTATAATGATTATATATAAAATCAAATCAAATAAAAAATGATAATAGGCCCTATTGACAATAACGAGATAATGATTTACTATACTTAAGTAATCAGTAGCATCACTGATGAATATAAATTTTGTGTAAATTAATTTTATGCCAATGAAGATTTTCTAGCACTTTATTGCTGCAACCTACCGATAATAATTTTCAACTTCATAAATCCGCCTCGCATAATAGAGCTTATCGGGGGTGAAGTTTGAAGTCTGCAAGATATTGGATAGGAAGAATTGACATTGAGATATAATTTGAAATCATTCACTAAACAGTTAAATTAGTGGGACGTATGAGTGACTAATGTCGATGGAAAGGCAATTTCTTGCATAATTTCGTTTTCAATCAAACGTTTGCGAGATTAATGGAGCCCCCTCTTGAAGACGATAAAACAATTGATGAGGCACTCAAATCTTTCATCATTGCAAGGTTAAATTCATGTAAAGCTTCACACTTCAGATACAGCTGTTTGATTTTCATTCTGTAGTAAACCATTCCTTGCATAGAGTACGGTCTGTCTTTCAGTACATACAACTCTACTGCAACGTTATTTCATGTAGAATATTTTGCATCTTATCTATTCTTTTATTTGCATTATCCGGAGTACATAAATGAAAAAAAAATAATCAGCATAATCATACATAATCATAGAGAAACGTTTAAAAAGAAAAGATAAGTCGTAATCTCCGCATACTTCTGCTGTAGTGTTAAAAAATAAGCCACTCTGTATTACTTAAATCATCGATAACTGTCTTGATATTTGACCTATCGCATTCTTGCATTATTCTTCCTTTTCTTTTCCCCCTTCTCATTCTATATACTTTATTTTCTCTTTCTTTCCTAACTTTTTTCTCTCTGATTTACATGTAGTATACCTCTATTTGTTTAACACTTTCAACAATGCTTTGTAATAATAAAACATTACGATTACAAAAAACACTTCCGCTCATAAGGTAGAATGATGAGCCTAAATGTCAAGCAATGAAAAATAAATAATGGGGACTGACGATACACATATATTTCGCTTTGTGGGATTATCAAACAATTTTTTTTAATTACTCTTTTTTTAGATATGATGATTATCCTTCCTCTTCTTCCTCTCTGTCTGTCCTCAGGCTCTTCCTTTTTTTTCTCCCCCCCCCCCCCTCCTCCTTCACCTCCTCTTTCTTCTTCTTTTTCTCCTTTTGATCTTCTTCGTTCTTCTTCTCCTTCTACTACTACTTCCTCTCCTTTCTTCTTCTTCTTCTTCTTTTTCTTCCCCTTTTATCATTTTTTTTTCATTTTGATATAAAACAGACTCGGACTAACTGTTAAATGTTCGATGAACTAAAATGTCGCTGATCATAAATGCATATAATAGTATCTCGTTCGCCACCAAAACAAAAATGTATGCATTTTGAGGACTTTTGAGGTCTACTGTCTACAAGACCGTCTTTAGGCAATGCAAAGCAAAGAAATGATTTAGGGCCTTTCCACACTTGAATCTTGAATCATCATTGTAATGATGATTCCTATTGTAATCGTGACTATGATTAGCGTTCGTGATTCTAATCATGTTCTAGTTTGGTTTCACACGTGTTAAATAATCGTAATTAGCCTTTTTTCACTGGAATCATCATTCAACTTACTTTTTTTACCGCGTGAAAGGGCAGATAGATCCTTATTTGAAATGAGTGATGTGATGTAATTGATGCCGATTTGTGATTTATCAAGAATTTATTTGAAGCTAATTTGATTCTATCTCTGTAACAGACAATACACGCACAGAGACACCGCGCCACTAGCGAGCAAATTCGTGGTATACCCAGTCAATATAACACACCCCCCACACACACTCTCTCCCTCTCACACACACACGCACACACATATATACACACACGTATATATATATATTTATATATATATATATGTATACATATATATATATATATATATATATATATATATAAGTATAAGTAAATGAATAAAAATAATAAAATAAGAATTAAACAAAATAAAAGTCAGAATGATTTAAGTTTCACGACCAAGATAAAAAAATTGAAAAAGGCGAAATATAATAATCCTAACAATCCTCATTTTCTTGATGTTAGGCCCTATATAAAAAGGTCATTTTTTTGTACTCCATACCCCATGTCTGGCTTCCCCTGAATTAGCTCATTACTCCTCTGTTGATGGTGTACCTGTCCAGCATTTATCGATGTTACACACGGAATAGTTCTTGGTGCTCTTGGGGATCGAAACGGACCGATATAAGCGGGGAAAGGAAGAGAGCGAATAACCATGACATTACGTGGGTGAGGTGTGATGAGTGGGATTTCCCCTAAAAACAAGGGGGTGCAGCCGATGGGGGTCTAAACAAGGGGGACACAATAGCCTATCCGTTCAATCATTACAGGTGATGTCATATACAAGGGCAATGAAATATCACATATTTTATTTTCATAGATGTGATAGAATGCTTCCAAGGATAGCATAAGTTTTACATTTTGTATACTCATGAAATTATATATTTTATTAAAAATAATTTCCATTCATATTTTGTGAATTTGAGTCTCAATGTCTCATAACTATAAGTATGTATGCGTGTGCATTATTATATATACAATTTCTGTTTGATGCAGCTGATGTGTAAATAACACAAGAAAGGTCACATGAAAGAATAAAAAATTAACATTATATAAAATAACTTTGTCTGAGTTTCCTCTCTTTTCTTAAATTGTTCATTGTTTTGAACTTTAAGGAGCATGTCACTTACCCCTCTCTATTTCAACACCATGCACATTTCTACTCCTCATCCCATATCATGTCCATTCAAACGTCATACTCTGTTATCATGGTTATGAGATCATTATGTTCGACAAACACATTCTGCTCAATTTCTCTTTTCGATCGCCTATTCACAAATCTAAGAGTCCATCAGATTGACGGCTTTGATGCGTCTGCCTGTAATGATTATTGACACAGATCCTGAGCACAAAAAGACATGAGAGAATATATGTGCCAAAATGAGGCCCGTAATGTGTTTCTTATTTAAAAAATATAATACATAGCAGTGATTGTGTTTTGTTATAAAGTGGGCGTAATCAGTGGTGAAGGTGCAGGGAAAGGGCACAAGAGGGGCGTATTCCGTCAAAATAGGGGAAAGACAGAAGAATGCGACCCTATTTTAAGAACATTTTGTTCTTGTTGGCATATTTTAAAGAATGATTTTATTTTCTTGATAAGTACTAAAACTGTGCACATGTTCACCAGTTCACCTGTCATATAATACAAAGGCATATATTTTTCAAAAGCCATATAATGATTTTCCGCTTTTATACAGATATCAGCATTTTAATTCATCACTACCATCAGAGTTTGACCTGCCCTCCCCATTAATGCACTTTCAACTAGAGGAGATAGGCAAGTTATAGATTGATGTATTGTAAAGAGACGATGATGCTTGATTCGAACCCACGATTACGACGATCTAATTAAGACAACAGTCATAACCACTACTGTCTCTACATAATGCTCCAAACGAACTTTGATAGTGTATATGTATCATCAATTAAATATCATATGCAGAGGGCTGCCACCGTATATTTCAGGTTTTTCTCGGAAAGTAATTACTCTGACAAAATGTTATTAATTCACACGGCATAAAGCAATAAATTTTAGATCTCATTAACCTGAGTTACTCAACTAATTGCAAATTTCTACTCACCATTATGATACGATCAAGAAAAAATTGTAGCAAATGGTTTAAATTGACTTTGCAGTTTTGCAATGATTGTTGTAAACTGAAAAAACAAAAATGAAGGAGCTCTAGGGATGACGTCATATGCCATCTAGCCCCTCGATCCCACCCCACACAACCTCTATTCAGCATTGTAGAAATTGGTTATACTATACATGTATATGCAATACACTGGTTGGTTGTAAGACGTCTCTATTTGCCCATTACACAGTAAAAACGCTGTTACGCTGTTTACTATATGAACCTTACAGTATTTTTTTAACTGTTTACACAATCATGTTTAATTTATTGAAGATTAGATATTGAAAATTAAATTTTGTTGCTCAAGATTTAAACACTTGGTTAAACTGTTTAAACAAATACTGTAAGGTTCATATAGGAAACAGCGTTGTATAACGAGAACATATGCACAACGGTCATGACTGTGCATGATTTTATGAAAAATGACGGTTTCGCCCGTAACTGTACAAACCTTCCTGTATAACTGCCTGACAGTTGAAAATATAAAATGGTCGGATATCTGAAAATAACTCCGCCCCTTCTCACTCCCAGGTTAGACCATGTCAGTGTCATATGATTGCTTTGGGAGATTTCTGAAAAAACAAAACTATCATAATTACAATCCAAATGACATGCGGTTTATTGCTAAGATGTGTAAGTGCTTGAACCTTTGAGGTACTTCCATGCGGTGACTTCAGGATACGAAGCAAAAAAAAAGGGGGGGGGGAGGGAGGGAAGTCACAACCAAATATCCCAATCATGCAAAATCCTTTTTTGGTGTTTATGGAGTACATGATAGAGGGGCGGATATAAAAAAAATCACACAAGGCATTTATGTACCTTTAAATACCCTGAGAAGAATTGATTTCTAAAATCGAAGAAAATGGGCTGGCGGTATGTTAGAAAACGAGCATTATCAATTTGTTCATGTAAATTGTTCCCATTCAAACGATTGGATGTCCTTTGCATTTCTAAATCGGGTATCTTTGCACCCACTGAGGTACTTCCTAAACTTAGAAGTAATGATAATTATTATGATAACACGAATAGTGACCACAATTAATTTCAAAGTGGTTAATATCGATTTAAAAGTTATCATTGTTTTACTATTATTATCAACCGACCTCTAAACAGTTCTCCATTCTACAGTTTACATGTTTTCATTCATGCTAAAAATATCACAATCCCGCCTTTTTGGTGCATACTTAATCAACCACGACATGACAAAAGGGAACAGGCCTCTTTTTACTTTTTTGAGCAGGTTGATTCGAAGGTGACCACGAAAATCACGACTGTTATGAGATCGAGGAAAACCTCCCTATTAAAATTAGGAAGTAATAAATTGGTATTTCCTTGTGCTGTTAAATCGTTGACTGAGGTGAAACCTTCTTGGATTACGGTTTACCCAAAGTTACATTCCAAAATACCTTCTCAAAAATTGACAGTATATATTATGTTTTTATATGATACATGTATATGTTTAAATTTATTTCACATTTTTTTATTTATAATTTGCATCGTTCCAATTGTTCCATATTTTCAAAATAAAGCCCTAAATATTATCCTCGATTTACAAAGCCAATTTCGCTATTAACAATAATGATTCGATTCAATTTTGTCTGTATTCGTATCAGGAACAAATGCACAAATATATACTAAGATATAAAAAAATATATATATTTTTCAGTTTCATACAAAACATAGCAAATGAAAGAAACACCAGTAAAAATATTAATAACTACTGGTTATGATAATTGATGATCATCATGATGATGATACGAATGATAAGAATTGAAATAATAATAATAATAACAATGATAATAATAATAATAGTAATAATGCAAATAATGAAAATAATAATAATAAAGCCAGAGAAGCTTTGAATTGAATGTTGCAGGGACATGATATCAGGCTGTCAAGTACCATCAGTTTGAGGTTCAATCATATGTCTTCCATGAAAAGGCAACCACTCAGACCTCAATAAACAGAGGCCTAGATCAAAGGGGGTCCTTAAATTGGTTTCAAGGCAAGTTCAAGTTGATAACAGGTGAATTGGGTCATATCCAATTCACCGGAAGAACCCAACTCTGTGACCTAGATCACCTGTTTATTGCATGTCCTCAACACAGAGAGTCAATTGGTATTACATTATTTTCATTTTTTTCTCTCGAAATGATGGTCAATTTTTGAAAGGCTAATCTACCGGCTACCCCGACAGAAAGTTGATTTAAATAAGATAAAATGAAACAAGCGTAACATGTTATATTCATTGATAAAATATTAGTCGTCGACTGGATACAATTTTCTTGTCTTGGTAATACCAGGGAGTTGGGTTTGGATATTTTTTTTCTTCACTTTATGTGTTTTCTAAAAATACAGGGCCGTTTAAGTGAGTCATAAATCGTTAGCCTCCTTTTTGTTTCCCGATTTGAAAGTCTTTTCGTAGAACATTTACACGTGTATGCAATCGGTAATTCTCCTATACGATAAACATTTTTTGTAACGTCTTGATACTAATGGATAGTGATATGGAATCCCTAGATATAAAATTAGATCACACTTAAAGAGAGCTTTAAAAACCATTAGGGGATGTACACGTGGGTGACTATAGTAGAGGCTATATTATCTTAAATGAATCACTTTTGACACAGAAAGGGGCAACTTCAAAATGTTCAAGGGAACAGAGCGATGAGGTCGTGGATTTAGGTCTAGGATGCATTTAGCATTAGTCATGCTATTATATACGTCCTCCGATTTTTTTAGCAACCCAAAAGTTGAGACTTATATGAAAAATGAATAAATATTCAGGTTGATAAATAAATACATGAACAAATGGAATAAATGAATAGATCAATGACAAATGAATGAATAGACAAATATAAGAATAAATTGATAGATAAATAAATAAACGAATTAATAATAAATGAATGTACAGGCTACACGGGCAGGTTAATGTTGGCAGACGTGCAAGATCCACTATAAGAGTGATCCAAATCTGTTATTCAATCACCGGTGCAAGGTAAATCAGCTGTGCGGCATTTGAAGGGAATTCATCAGTGACCACTTGTGTTGCCGATTTGATTATCCAGTTGGCTGACCTCAAAATGAGATTGTGAGAAGCCGGGGATAGGTTCGGCCAAAGAAGAGGCACTTTGCTGATCACTTGTGGTGTATAGATGGAGCAGGGTATCACTGGATGGAGGAACCTCAATGGGTTAATTTTCATTTGGTCTAATGCCAATTCGCCAATTCGTCTACTATCACTTGGTCTACCATCAGTTCGTCCAATTTCCACATGGTCTAATTGCCATTTCGTCCACTCACCATTTCGTCTAATAACCAGTTGGTCCAATAGCTATTTAGTCCATATACCATTTGGTCTAATTGAGCAAAGTGTTTATTGGGCAAAATGAATGAAAATAAAACGAGCATTAGACCAACTGGTAATGAGCCAAAATGGTCATAGACCGACTGGTGATTAAACGAAGTAATGATGGAACTAAATGGTTATTAGAACAAAAGGTAGTTAGAGGAAATGTTGATGGACGGAATGGTATGAAGGTAGACCATGTGGTAAGTGGACGAGTTGGCAGAGGACGAATTGGCAACTTACCCCTCAATGGAAAGCATGGTGGGGTACATGGTGAGTCATTATAGTATATCACATGGAAACCCCATATGGAATAACCGCACGCGCGCGCGCGCGCACACACACACCCTCACATCAAAACCACACACACGAATGTCTTTAAAAGGAAAGTCTACTCTATCCGATACATCAAGTTGGTGTTAAAAAAAGCAGAAAAACGTATTTATGAAGGTTTCGACCAAAATTAATCAATGAACAAAGCGAATTAATTGAAAAAATCAAAACATCAAAAATCGACGTAACACACATTTACACGAAAATGTCTTTGTACCATGCCTCATAATGAAAGCGGAATATTAATGAAGGAATATTTAAAGGGGGTATGGGCCACTGACAAATACTTTGTGGACGTGGACTCTAATTGAATGTCCGTTATAAATAACTATTCTTAAAATGTACCTTTTGAGATAGTACTGATCAGAGAAAAAATACCTTGAAATTTTACTTGTGTGGAGAAACTAATAAAATGAAACTACATGTAATTTTTTTAGAGGAGAATTACCTGTTTCGTTACCTGGTAACAATATGAATGTATTGAGTACTGAATTAACGTGTTATCATTTAGGTGGGCCAAGGGGCGGATCCAGGGAGGGGGGCACAGCCAGCCTGTGCCCCCCCCCCCTTGAGAGGCACAATTAACATTTGTAATGTAAAATGCAGTTAAAACAGAAATGTGCCCTCCCTTTTAAAAGCGAAGACTTTTTTTTCGCTTCTCCATTTTTTTTTTCGTCTACGAAATCCCCTTAAGTGTGGGTTAAAACTTTTTTGTTTTGCTTGTCAAATTTTTCCTTCGAAAAATCCTGGATCCGCCCCTGATTACAAGTTTTCAGTGCTCAGAATGTTGCATTATGGGTAATGAACCTGGCCTGACATGAGTATTTCAGGACTAGATTTGTTAAAACTGCTGGTTCTTACTCCCTTTGATAAAACAACAATTGTTAAATTTGCAGGCTCTTTTTATTAACATTATGAAGGGCGAATTAATATAAGAAAGTATCCCACTCAAATCTGATTTCTTCTGTAGATTGGTATCACGCTGCGTCCTATAATACTACAAATTATATTACAAATTTGAAATAAAAACTTGATTGACGTAATTTGACATTTGCGGTTTGTATAGATGACTGTGCTTGTTAATCTTCGTCGCTGATGACTTATCTGATTGCATGATCACAAATTAATTGGGATCAGATAATCCCTGGCAGATTAGAATGATAATATTGCATTTTACGTAATATCATTGAAAATTATTGACATTTTCATAACGTTCAGATGATAATGTGAGAATAAGGAGTAAGAACGCAACGAATTTTTTTAGATAAGCCCATTTTATCTTCGTGATAAGCTTTGATGATAAAATCATGAAACCTTGCCTAGTCTCTATGAATGAGATCAATGATAAGGCAAATTTATTTGTGTTTTTATGTGAGGGGTCTTGTTTCACAACATTTGTAACCGATCGCAAATACAAGAACATATTCCAACTGCAGGATTCTATGTACAAAATATTATTTACTGAAAATAAATGAATTGAATTGAATTGAAAATAAATGAATAAATGAATTGAATTGAATTGAAATTGAATTGAGGTAGGTTTTTTTTTTTTTTTTAATTGAGGTAGGTTTTTTTTTACAAAGTCTTGATAAATCTCAGTTGAGTTATGGCAAAAAACAAATGCTTATACTTGCACTGAAATATATCTTAACTAACTTATACAAAGTCTGACTGTGTTCCTATACAGGGCCTAATAATCCCTTTAAATTTAGGGGAAAAGTAAACTTTGGACTAATAATGTTCTCAGTTAGTTTAAAAGTTTATTGTGCGTTCGATTATACTACGTTTAATTGAAACAAATCAAACCAAAATACAAACAATGATTTAATCGACATCTGCATATTTCAAAGTTTAGAAGACGGGACTGAAATACCACTGTTGAGGCACGATTCATATTATCCCTGTCTTTAATGAAATAAAGCTTGGATCATTAATGCCCCTCACCTATCATGGCGAAACCAGGATTTTCATAATCAGGGGGGGGGGGGGTGGGTGGAATGCAAAAAACATTTTGGGAGCAAAGGGGGGCAAGAAAAAAATATGCTTTACCGCAAAATCGATTATTCTTCATTTTGTCAAAATATCTGGGAGCACTGCAACTGGGATGGGAGGGGCAAATACCTCCCCATTCCACCCCGGTGTGGCTACTACGTATAGAGTCACGTCAAGGTCTGATAAGATTGCAGACCCTATAATTAACAGTTTTCAATAACTTCTTCATTAGAGTGTGTAAAATACTAGCGACCTCCGATTGTGTCAGACAGTACTAATCAAATGTATGGCAATGGTGGGTTTTTTTTTTAAATATATCTTAAAATTATTATAGACCGTCCAAAGCTTAGTCAAATTCAACATCTGAATTAAGCTCTGATTACAGGTACCATGGACCTATCCACGCAGGTACTAAGTTTCCTGCATTTATACTACTTTAAACTTTTTGGAATGACAAATGTCAAATTCGATGATTGCATGAATTTAGTCAGGGCACTCTCAAACGGGACGAGCAGGATCACAGAATAGGGCAGTGAAATTTCATTAGGCTGAACATAATTCAAAAAGGAGATGGAGTGCTAAAATCATTCGGGTGAACTAGTTTATATAATATTGGTATTTGAACGTTATTATATATAATTGAGTGATCTACATTTGTAGGCTATATAGTTCCAAATAAGGCAACCGCTGGCATTAAAGCAAAAGCGGGAATTATTGCATTTCATGAAAATGTTTGCAATTACCAAGACTGTTGACCGCAAAAATCTAAACGAGCATGAATGTTACTAGTATCTGAAATAAATGCAGTTAACTCTTGGGAACTTTCATGTATACAGGTGCAACTTATGAATCCCATTTTACCTAATTATGGTCAAATCTGCTGGCTTGGATTCACCGCCGGAGAGAAAATGGAACACTGGATCAAAATAAAAAATCATACATCAAAATACGAGAGGCCATTCATATTGTTTGGAAAATCGATGTAGTCTCTATTTCCTCCCCCATAATTAATCGGGATTTGTTACGAGCGGAAATACCTCATTCACTCGATCCATTTTCATCGGAGTAATGCTATACATCCATCGAATACATGTATATTGTTATTGTTTTGCTTGTTAAACAATGAAAATAATCTTGTTATTGTCTGTTTGCAAGGACTTTGGTTATCACATCCTCATGGAGCTACGGGTAGATCTTACACTATTTATTATTAGACTTTCTGGAAAAAACAATGATAAAGCAACAATGATGATTAATTTCTGAAGGGTGTTTGCGATTTGTCATATTTTGATCCATTTATCGCTTTTTATTCTCTTATTCACTGTTCTCTACTGATCATACTGCTGATAATCAAGAACGAATATTGTTTCAGTTGATTTATTTATCTTATTTTCTGATACATATTAGACAATTGAATAATAAATCGGGCTAAATTATGACAAATGTCGGCAAGATGTGCATTCTATTTTGTAAAGTATCTTTGGGTGACTAATGATCTTTCATTGAATGATATGGCTCATATTTATTTTCAGAGTCTCTTTTCAACATTTTTCATTTCCATAAATGTCCTCAATATTTCATTCTCCCTTTTTTCAATCAATTTTTTAATATCCAGTAAATTTCAAGTATTAGTTTAATGCTGTGCTACCAAAATATTTCCAAATAATATAATCTTAACTGTCTCTTAAAACAGTGAAAAACGCTGTTTAAAATTTCAAGCACGTTGTTTAAGCCCGTCACTCTGACAACTACTGTTTAAACTTTTTAAACAAGTTGTTTAAAAAGTTTAAACATGTCAGAGTGACAGGCTTAAACAACGTGCGATGTTTTTGTTTACTGTGTTTATAACGTATAATTTTTTGCATTTCCTGCTGTTTCTTTTACATTGATTTAGCAAGATCAACCTTAAACAATCAAGCGGTCTGATGATTTCTTGACCATGTAAAATACACCATCATGTCGCACAACTATCACTACTGGAAGGAACACAGTGTCAGACACTCTATGCCACAGTGTGGCACACAATATGAAATCACCTACACACTATTGAACCGTGTGAATCTATTATTCACTTAGTCGACCATGTGAACAAGCTGTGAACAGTCAACAGTGTCGAGGTGTCCACAATGTTAATATCTTCACACTGTTGAATTCGAGCATTTTAACAGTGTGAATAATAGTTTCACATAGTCCGCTATATGAAAACACTGCGATCAAACTGTGTGCCAGTCTTCTTTCCTACAGGGGTATAATGGAATATGATGGCAATCTTCCAATGGTCCAAGAATATTATCTGCAATGTACCAATTATGATTACAAGTTATGATTACGAGTCATGCACGTCATAACAAACAGTGGCTTTCATGACCTCATGTTGAGTAATGACAAGAATAGTTCAGAAAATATAGCGCTATAATTACCTCTTTTCAGTTCTTCTCCTTCATATTATGACCAGACAGGATTCCCAATCTTTGTTGCCATGGCGGCGTATCGCGATACTTTCATCTAACGCCGATCTCAGATGCTCTTTACACGAATAGCAATTTCCGAAGTGTCAATTAAGTTGTCCCTGGCCGCCGGAAATTTTTTTTGGTGGGTTTTGAAAAAAAGTGATGTGATATTAAGGTGCAAGCGTGTTTCATTTTCTGCCAAGTCATTTAACTAACATGCCAATATTGAGACCACACGAGGTCTGGTCAGTGAAAGGTGTTAAAAATGGGAGGCCAGGAGAGCAATGATGCGATTCTGTCAGCAGTTGGGTAATCTTTTATAAATGCATTTAAGGACTTATCAGGGATATTCTTGAAGGTATGAGCATGTCATGGGCAATGATGGGGGAGGCTTGATTTTTCCAGAAAGAAATTGAAGGATTCCGTGCACATCTTTGGTGATTTTAGTGAAAGTTTTCAGTTAAAATGTCAGTTTCCAAAATATCTGGGGAGTAACTGTCCCCTGTCCCCTCCCCCTACCCCGATGGGTACTGCCATGATGGCGATTGTGATATCCCGAGGAAAGCAATAAGCAAACACAATTTATTTTTTTGTGTATCGAAGCTTTAACTGAAGCTATTGTTTATGATAAATACGGATACTCAAAATGATTGGAGCCTTAAACATGAGAGCAATAATAATAAAGATCAATCGTACCCTTTTTTGCATTATCTGCCATTATGCAACTGGTAGACTTACTATTCAGTATTACGCTTATTCAATGTTTCATGGACTATAATAACCAAGAGGTTATTTTTCGTATTTTGACATGATTTTAATACATCGAAAGTTTTGAATTCTTATTTCGTCAGATGAAAGAGTCATTGAGCAGTTGAGGGAATCTCATCACTCATTAATCTTCATGACCGAGTCACTCAGAGAGGGCCTTAAATCTTTGGCCCCCTGTTCACTAGCCTAAACGCATTTACGCACTAGTAATTTGGTAAAAGAAAATCTCCATCATCATCATGCAGTAACTGTTGAACTCTCTTCTTCAGAAGATGTTAAGTTGTTCTTTCTATCTTAAGACATCGCAAAATAAAATAAAAAGATCGAAACAAGCACAGTCTGTTTAGGTCGACTTTGCGGGATATAAGAATTAATTTATTGGGCAAAGGAATCAGGAAATCAATTGACATGCCTTTGGGAATCACTCTGAAATCCAGAAGCTTGACAGACTCGTTTCGAGACGGTGTTACGAAGGTATATTGTCAGCTATCTATCACGTGATGTCATCCTAGCCCCCAGGGTCTGATGAATAGGCCTATAAGTGGTACCGAATTCTCATACTCTCCTGTTATCAGATACAGCTTGACAGATAAACATGATGAAGTCTGCTTGTGTGGACGGTTAACACACGACAGGTTGACAGACCATTAAAGGGAAAGTCGAGTTTGGGGATATTTTGATATGTCAATTCAATAATAATCTTTTAACACAATCAACACAGCATGATAATATCAATAATAATAACAATAATAATAATTTCAATAATGATAATAGTAATAGTAAGGGTGTTTAAGCGGATAACACATAATAAATATGTCTGCGCTTGAGGCTAGAGAAAGATAATATCAATGAGTTCATTTCGTTGAATTGAGATAAGCAAGAAAAACTATGATCAATAATTACCTAAGCAAGATTTTGTAATAGTTAATATTATAAATCCCCACCACATTTCTTTTTTTTGACTTGTGATTGAATGAGGTGGTATGATCGACAAAAGTTGGATTGATCCAATATCATACCCTTTGCTACGAGGAAACCTTTTCATGAATTAAGATATGAAGCAATTGCCTAGCGACATGATATTTTACATGCATGATAATGTGATGTTTTATTTATTGTGTTGCTATTATTTCATTTTCATTATATATTTTTTTCAGTTTACTTTTCTTCGGTCGGGTGAAACCCCACGATCTTCACCAAAAAATTAAAATGTGCAATCCATGAAAACTGAACTGACGAACGGAAAACGATCTTTCTTTCTTTCTCTCTGACACTTTATATCAATTAATGATTCTAAATTCGTGTTAAAACAGTCATCTATCTTCCACAAGAGAGACGCCACTAGCATCCTTAAAATTGTCATAAAGTTACGCGTGCACAGACTTAATTAAGACACGTCTGCATTGCGATTCGGGTCAATCCGTCACTGATCGTCAAAATAACATAAATAGAATATTGATATGGAAGTACTGTCGAATTCCATATCTGTATCTCTCATGCAATATAGTCATCTTCCAGGCTTCAGTCGTAGAAAAATTTCATGATTGTGACTGCGACAGTGTAAGTGCAGCCCTGACATGGCGCCGTGCTATTATTACACGTATACCAAGCTCAAATGATTTGAAATAAACGAGGTTCGTACCGTACTTACAAAATAATATTTTCACCACCAAGTGTTTATGGTAGTTGAAGTAAAATAAATCGAATCACTTAATCAAAGCCTATCCAGAGCGTATAGATTTAATACACACGAAAACACTCACTGTTATCATGATTATACACGTTGGCCCACAGTGTGTGTTCAGACAGTGTTCAAATAGTTGGCCACGCGATGAGGATAATTAATTTTTCACACTGTCGGCAACTCAAATATATGCCTTCCTACATCACTTATCTACTCTTATGTAGCAGATTATCTTTAAGCAGAAAAATATGTTCAGATGAACTATTTTTAGCATGATCGTTGAATTGTACATTAAAATTGTGTCTCGCAATATCAGAATCCTTGCATTGGGCAATGCGGAGAAGATTTTACACTGTGACCGTGTGGTTTAATTTCCACAGTGTGCGCATCTATCTTCGATATCACACAGTGGGTACTATTATTGTCCCGCACTGTATAGAGACGAGACTGACAATGTTATAAGGTTTGAATTCATTAGTGTATGGATGATTTCACACTGTGCCTCAGCGAATTCTGCGTCAACTTGTTAACAGTTTAGATAAAAGACCACACCAGTCACTTTAGTTCGTTGTTAAATTTACGCTGTTAGGTATAAACACACAAACGTGTTATTACAATCCCTTTAGTTGTTAACACTCGAACGTTTTGGTGTCATAATATGTTCAAAATAAAAGGCGTAATTTTAACACCCCAGGGCGTGGTCTTCTTCTTTCACCAACTGGTGTCGGTTTTTTTAAGCTGGAAAACAGTGTGGTGTACCATGGGACTCCTTTCTTAAGGTCTGATAAAATTCTTAAGCCTATCATCGTCATGCCATCAGGCATGGCCTTTTCATGACAAAAAGATGGTGAAGGATTATTGGTTGAGTGAGATCCTACAATGACACATGTTTGTTTCTCCACGTTTTGGCCTTGTTTAGCCTCTCAAGTCGGCTGATATAGGGTGACATGATAGTGTCCGTAGGCGTAACAGACATACACTAGGGTAGAACTGGCAACACTGTGAACAGGGGCGTTGGGGTGTAGCAGGGAATGCTTTGTGGGACATGTTTGTTTCTACAGATTTTGGCCTCTCAAGTCGGCTGATATAGAGTCATGATACTACAGCAGGCGTAACGCTTATAAATGGCGTAGCGAGGGGCAGCTCGCCGCTGCGGGTTTGGGTGACAGCAGGGAGTGGCCTTTTATGTTGTTGTCGTTGTTGTTTTTATAGAACTGCAAAAGAAAAACTATCAAAATACTTTTTTAATTAGAGTAGTGTAAAACGTTCTTTGATTATTTTTTTGTTAATGAGATATCATAAAGGGCATTCGAACCAGCAACCTTAATACCCCCACCTCAAGTTCTCAATTTCTCACATCTGGCCAGGTTCATTACCCAAAATGCAACATTCTTAGTAATGTAGTCTTATAATAAAGGCCCATATGAACGATAGCACGCTAATTCACTACTCAATATATTCATATCGCAATAATTATGTGGAAAATTAGCAAAACAAGTACCGTTCGATTATAAAGAATCAACCCAATAAAACTATAAGTCAATTGAACTTTTGTATTACTCATATTATCTCAAAAGTTGTATTTCAAGAGTAAGCATTTGGTCAGTTCGCTCCCCATTTAAATGGCCAAGATAAACTTTCTCTCTTTTAGAGAAACAAAAGTGCAAAAATAACTACAGCCGTGCGTGCTTTCACTCATGGGATGTATCTTGTGAGCTTTCCCCTAAAGATAAATAGAACAATCATGACAAATATCCGCCTAGCCTTCATAAAGAAACAAAGTGCGCTTCAAAAAGGGGAGAACTAAACATTGACTCTGATTTTCATATTTGCAAATGTGCTTTCTAAAAAAAGTTTACAACAAATGAAACGTCTACACTTATCACAATTAAATCATCCTATTTTAGTTTTATTTAGATTGTACATGATTTCTGTACCATTATAATATGACTAAGGAGAGGAGACATTATTTTAGGTGTCAACTATAGCAAGACAACCCAGTTTCATCATCATGTCATTTATTCGATGCATGGCCCTGGTAATCGGGGACGGTGCTGGGAGTGCTGAAGCACCCCCAAGAGCCTATATATCCTTATGAAACGTATACTGAACGAGGTTATCCCAAAACACATACCCTCATCTATAAACCTCCACACACATGCATATACACACACCCACACTATCATCCCCACACACACTATCACCCACACCCCTCTCCGTATTACATACCCTCATTTCCATGCACGCACCCACACACACACACGCAACCACGTCTTGATCTGAAATCAATAAAGATGTTACATAATTCAAAACTGCAACATTAATTTGTCCTTGGTAGAACATAAGAACTTAAAAGCGACCCATAGCCCATGATTGAGAATCATCAATCCATTTTAAAGATCACGATGATTAATAAATGGCGAACCTAATGCAGGAAATACAATCCATGTAACAAAAAAAACTAATTGGGAAATGACAGTGAATCAGTTATTGCGCGGTGAATACACCATCAGACCCCCTTCTATAATAAAGATATTTTTATTCATCACGTTCCATTAAAAAATGGAATATAAGTAATTAATATTTCATGATATATGGGGAGCTATACTCACATAATGACGTCACAAAGCCAAAACTATTCTTTAAAAGATTTTACCAACATTTTTTCTTTTTTTTCTGCTTTCATGAAATCCAACTTATCATCAGGGTAAACCTTCCCCTATACTTGTCGTCAATGAAAATTTCCCCTTTAAGGTTACCGTTAATGAAGAGTCGCTAGCAGAATGGGGCATGATGGAGGGAGGCTAAAGACTGGAATATTTGTCACGCTCTGGTAATTAATATGACCTTAATCGAGTTAATTGGATGTATTGTCTGAATCCGTTGATTGCATGGACGGTATATAAAGACATTGTTAGGTGGTCAATGACTTGTTTCTAGCCTTGTCTATCACCTGCCTGGGCTACAAGTTTCTCTTACTCGCTACTCAAAGCATAAGCTAACATTTTATACGTCTTATAATGAGAAATATTGAAATTCGATTCATGTTGTATTTGATATTGATCATATTACGAAAAAACTGATGAGAGAAAAAAATCAAAATCGTACGGTCACTTTCAACATAATGAGTTTAAAAACCATGATTTATTAAATCTTAGGGGAGATTGCTGTGACAAATTTATTTAGTGTACAGTAAGTCAAAATCAATGTTAATCCGTACCTTTAATGTCAATATTCTATTCTATGGACTATAATAATAATAATAACAATAATAATGATAATAGTAGTAATGATAGCTGGATTTATAAAGCGCTTTTTGACAGAGGATATAAAGCGCTGCTATTATTACCCCGGCTTTAATAGCTCGAGCTACCATCACCGGCGCTAAGTGCATTGCTATAGAGTAACGGCGGGTTGAGAAGTGACATGCATCCATTCTAAAATGGGGGTGGGGTGAGTTTTTCAGTCGCAAGACTCATTTTCTGTAGAACTGAGGACATGCAACGTTGTATTATGAAGTGTTTCCCATGTATTCATCTTGGCTTTCAACACTTTCCCTACCAGTTACAGGCATGGTATGAGCAAGGATATGCTCCTGTCTTTCCGCTTCATGTTCCCGTCTGTACCCCTGTTGATCCCCACATACCCTTTTAGATCCAGATTGTACCCTTGTGGATGCCTCTATACTCCTTCTAGACCCTACCAACACCCCCCCCCCCCCTTGAAGGCCCCTTTATTAGACCCCGTTTTCTCGTTTCATCCGTTTACCATTTTCAAGTTACATTAATCTTCCCATACTTAGAGTATTAAGGAGTTCCATTTTGGGGTAGGAAATTGACAGAAGGAACATCAAAAATCAGAATTTCATTCTGCTTATATTTTTATTTATGAAAATCTATAGAAATTACACTGTAAAAAAATTGAGTAAAAAATTACCCAATATTGGGTAGAAAGGTAATAAGCATGTTTTCTGCGTATCCCCCTCCTCCCTCATACTGGGTAAAGTAAATTTCAGCGGAACTTTGCGTAAAATTTACTAAGTATTTGCTATCATCTTACCAAACATGCATAACATGCATTAACACTTTTCTATAATTTAGAACTAATTTTCAGTAACTCCATGCCAAAACTTCGTCATTAGCCTTATTTTTCACTGGAATCATCATTCAACTTACGATTTTTTTAACCGTGTGAAAGGGCGGTAAATAAACCACATATCATTCAAGAAGACTTTCAAAAGCCATTCAACATGTCAGCACTGATCATGATAACTATGTTTAACTGTTACATTCATTTTGGCAATTGAGATTATGAATTCAATCGAAAATTTGGGATTGAGCTCTGACAACAAATAGTGCGGTTTCTGATTGTTCAAGATTTTTTCTTTCGACTTTGATATCCATATGAGAATTTTTAAAACTGTTTTACTTGTACCTATAAAACATATAATTGTGTTAGCAAGAATATCAACAGCTGTAGGATAGAGCACAGTGACCGAATGTGGGCTAGTTTCCTTCTTACAATAAAAATTGATATTTGAAAGAGATTGAAAATTATGACTAAAGTATGATAATCTGACAGGGCCCGATAAATTTATCACAATTCATTATCATTTATTTTTTCATTTACATTTTCGTACACTGGAGAAGTTATTAATCTGCTATTTGTACAGCTTATATAAGTATATATTAAATTTGAGGAAAATTGCAATTGCTAATGTGCTAATTATAATATACCCTTTGAGTTATCACTTTAGGGGTTTATCCCTTACGTTTTCGCTATATTTTTATATCTATGTTTTATTACATATCCAGAATTGCAACATTTACAATAGATTAGCATGCTGATAACATTGTTAAAATAAAAACATAAAAAGAAAGAAGAAAAAAAATACTAAGTCGTGATTCTTAATGGCATCTACCTGCCCCGGTAAAAAGATACAAGGGTTTGAATATGATTAATACATTGTAGCGTTATTACAAAAGGCAGTGAGGCACGGACAGAATTCCTCAAGGTAAAATGTTATTACACAAGTGAGCTAGGGGCTACGGGGAATGTACCAATAAAGCAAAATAATGGTTGGCGATATGCCAGGGTGCTCAATGAAGTAAAATGTACTGAGACAATTACTGGATCATTGTCAAAAATCAAAGAGTGTACTACAAATACACATGGAGTTTGCTGTTACAAATAGTACGAATTCTTGTAACATGTTCACATTCTTCTTCTGACTTTGTTGGTGTGTTTACATCATCAGATCTGTAAAGATGTGATTTAGAATAATTCAACGCTCAACTTTAACAATGTGAAGTTACTTTATTTTGTCAATATCCCAACAGTGCATCTCACAAGGTGAACTTTCTCTCATTAAAAATGAAGATTTGGTTAAGAAATGTTACAATGATAAATTTTAATTCGTGGAGATTGGCATAGTTATCAACACCTTCGCAGTGTTGTTCACGCGGTAAATAAGTCATCTCATATTGTAAAAAAAAATAAATAAGTGCGAATGTTAATCAAACTGCGAGCACATCGTTCATTCAGTGCCTTATCTATTGTATTGTTTTGATTTGAGGCTCTCATGGGCGCCCCTTCATTGGAAAATCTTAGTGTAGTATGTTCGACATTCAAATTTCAAGTTTTACGTGCGATATCAGCAACTATTGAGTTATTTCATCCGATCGCTACGCTACCTCGCATGTTCTTCCGAGTTGTTATTTCAACATGGTTCCTATTTTCACGACCCTCACATCGACCCAAAATGTATATAGAGTGTTGCACTTCAACACTCATTTTTTCAATATTTTATTTAACTCTTTACGGTAGATCTACCCCCTTATACACACACTCTAGCTGGTCGGTTGGTTCGCTCACTCGACTTGCTCCCCCACTCCTGTTGAAAATCCGGTTACGCCAATGGTCGGCATGATAATTTCATGTCATTCGTAATAGAGGTATAAAATGTACCATATGCTTGGTTTCAATACTGGCCAACAAAGAAAACTGTAACTCCGTGATACATTTAATACTAATGGATGCAGGTAGACTAAATGAGAAATATATTCTGAAAATCAATATTGACAGCGAGCAAGCTGTATATATATTTCCAGACAGGTATTAGTAAGGTCGACTCATTTGCCGTCTGGCGTAATGTACAAACGAGAATATAATGAACTAGGTATAGACCCAAAGGGCTCTGCAAATGTCACTGAGTGGATTTCGACGTCTACGGTCTTGGTAATGATTAAAATTAATAAGTATCTTTCTCAGAATTAGTGATTTTCTAAATTTTTTAATGATGAAATAAATATGAAAATGCACTTTACAAACTATAGCGACTGAGTGACACAAATGAAAAGAAAAAAAAACATGATAATCATAAGCATAAATACTTTCTCCGTTTCATTCCTATGTCATTTATAGGGATAATTATTTAAATGTCTTCATATTCTTTGTAGCCATAAATTTCATTTTATTTGCAAATAATGTTTAGTGTAAAATAAACCAAAGGGGTACAGAGACGTAAAAAGCCAAATATGATCACAACCATACCATCCCTGCTTCTCTCTTCAATGTAAGCATTATAGGAGCACCAATGATAATGAGTCAATGTGTTTTCGTCGAAACACGATGACCTCGTAATCACATGTCTTAAAGTTTATTCGCTGTACCGTCATCACTAAATTAAATATTTTCTAAACACCTTGCCCCTAAACCATCAATACACATCTTTCATTTGAACGGGAAATTAGAAATATCAGATCACTGCCTTCATGAAGAAAGAACTGACATAATTCTGTTCTGTCACCGGGGTAGAATCAATTACTCGCCACTTCAGGAGTTTATTACAGCAGGTACCGAAAACGATATACCCTCTTTCAATTATGAGGGCAATTTGATTGCCTCTGGTTATCCTGTGTGATAATTATCACGGAAATTGTTGGAAATGGAGGGACAGTGGTCTAAACAAAAGAGCCGATTAAATGATTATGGTCAGCAAGAGCCTTCAGGTGAGAGGGTGATGATGAGTTGTCCATCTTCTGAGAATAAGGAGCTCACAAGGGGAAGCTAAAGATGACTGCAGATTCTGTCTGCGCATGCTCAGTCCGGCTGCGCATGGGTAAATCCTTTGGGTAAATCAATTCTTATCTGCATTTTCCTACCCCTGTCCCTTCCGTCATGCTTTTGAAAAGCTTACACCTGGATAATTTGGCTAGCATCATTCGTAGCCTTCACTTTCCTTTTCTTCCTATATTAGAAAAACACACAAAAAATGAATAAACGTTAATACGTTGCTGCGTCGCAGATGTAATTTTCATTAACCTCACACAAGGTATCATATTCATGATGGTCGAGACATCGGACTACTTTCTGGCTGAAACCCTCCTTCTTATGAGAGCCTTGGAAAACTGGAGAGGAGGGAGAGAAAAAGATATGAAAGAAACGTGACCTTTCATGCTTTTAGTGTCAAATAGGTTTTTTTTTGTCATATTAGATAATCTTGCACAATCTTAACAACATGTGTCAATTATATAAAAAAAACAATAAAACAAAACAAAAACGATAGTGACTTGTAGAACGTATTTCGAAAATAAAGGAAATTGTACGCATACTTTCAAAAGATTTAACATCACGAACTATAGGCCTGTTTGATTTCATGTAAAACGTGAAATATTCTCTCTCATCTTACAAATGGTATATAAGTTTAAAATAACCTTACTTTCGAGTAATTCTCTTCATTGTGCAACCCGATTTTCTCCCTAGCTATGATGAAAATGATTCATTTCTTCATTGGATGTAACAAAAAAGCTCTAGTGACGCATTTTTTTTCCAGAAACGAACAAGAGGAGGGGAACCCAGTGATTATTGATTAAAAAGTTCAAGATATTTGTACTTTTTTGCAGATGAGCAGTTAATTGGATTCAAGCCTTATATAAAATTCTAATAGAATATAACCGCCCTTTTGTTTTGTGGTATAATAATACACAACGAAATTCGAACATGCTTGACACCTACACGCTCGATATCAGTCAGAGTGTCTTTAATGAACTAAAGTAATGAAAGTATAATTTCCTTCATTTTTTACTTATCTTTGATGAACAAAGTAATGAAAGTATAATTGCTTTCAACTTTCCTTTCCCTTCATAAAGGAAATTTTTTAAACATAGCTCCTGTTCTGGTAAATATATTTTGAAATATCGTTTGGATAAGGTTGCCTCATAGTAGGAATGTCATGTCACATCATCCATAGTGAAATCATGTCAAGAACATTGGAGGAAACGGGCTGAGAGACAGATTTAGAGACAGACAAGAGTAATAATAAGGGGAACATGAAGAGGAATATGTTGAAGGGGAACAAGGGAGGTGTGAATTACTTCTTGGGAAATGATTTTATTAAAGACTTCTAAAAGAGAATATCCGATCTGAATTTGCCATGGTTGAAATATCTTGACTAAGACGAATAACAAATTGACTATTAATGCATTATTCAAATGAAAATGCAAAGTTAATTAGGATTTTCGTCTTTTATCAAAACATGACATTAGTGATTTTCTATGTTTAGAGAAGCAATATAGAAAACGAATGACACGTTTTATGGAATCACTCTAACTCTACTAGATCTAAAGCCACTTGACTATTTTAGAATAAAATCTCTCGTGTATGATTATCTTTGGTTCACAATTTCTTTGTTTATAAAATAATAGCGTTTCCATACAATTCTACCTAATAAATATTTATTAATAATAATATCAATAATGATAATGATGGTTATGGCGACGACGATGATGATAACAACAACAATAATAATATGTTCTTTTTACCTCAATTCATCCTTACCTTCTTTCTTTCCCCTATTATTTTTACTTGTAGCTCTGGGTAAAATTATTTTTCTCAATTTCACACACAATTTTCTGTTATTAGATTTATACTTAAAATTTCCATCTGTTTATGTTCAGGATTTGTATTTTCTATTTGTATTGTATATATGCTTTGTTCTGTTTCATGTTATACAGGGCCCCCAAGTACAACAGTATTTGACTAATGATGGGGTTACCCTGTATAAATAATACCAAATAAATAAATAAATAATATTGAGTCTACTAAAATCTCTAAGCGCTTTCCATAATCACTTGACTAACTTAAATAAGCAACCTACTAAACTTAGCTATCATAACTACCTAACTCAGATACATTTAATACCAAAATAGCTAATGGTAATACAGATATACTAATAATATAACAATAAGCAACTTGGTCTGTAAGCACGTCCGTGATATCCCACATGGGAAACCTTATACAATGACGAACCAATTAAAACCTACAAATTGCTGATGATTAGTTGTTTAAGTATTATACACGTATACTGCTAAAAGAGATATGTCAAAACTTTAATTTGGCACAATCGAATTATGAGCGACCTAGTTTGTTGCATAAATTTTTCGTCACTTTTGAAAGTGTGAGGTCCACGAAGGATGTGGGGGCAAAGGCGTTTTGTAATCAATCAACAAAAGACGTGCCCTCAATTAAACATGGCATTTAGGAAATGTTCTTCGACTCAAGTAGATACACCTGCACCCAAACTATTAGAACTATGATGATGAAATACCGTGACGACAGAGCTTACGCACTTTAAAAACTGGGGTGTTAAAACCGACATCATAAAGTTGATGTCCCTTTATATAGAAGACCACACCCTGACATGCCTGAGGTGTTGTAATTACACCCTATAGAGATTGAATATAACACCAAAGAGTGTTAAAGTAACAACATCTGTAATAGCACCCCAACACTCATATGTGTTTGACTAACAACACAAATTTAACACCGGAGTAAAATGACTGGTATGGTGGTCTACGTACACCAGTTATCACCACATTTTTTTACTATGAGTTGTTCTGTGGACAATGGATTATTTAAAAATGTATATGATAAACAATTACTTATTTCTATTCATATCAATTCCATCAACCATGTCAACTGGGGGGGGGGGGGCAACAGGCTAGAATAGAAAATAATTTGCAAATACATTTAATTTTATTCATCTTGCCCATGTTTAGAATGAAAATCTTTCCTGCCACCAGTTTTTATCGAAATCAAACAAGAGATTCTCTTCTGTCAAAAAGGGGATGATATTTCTTATTATCATTTTGAATATCACTGCTATCCCCATTTTTTCTTTGGAACGTGCAGGAAAGAGCACAGTGAAGCATGGATGTGGCTAAAATTTTCCATAGAAATATCGTGGAAATATAAATGTCTTTATTCGACAGCAATTGCGTTATGACGTCATGTACAATACTGACAGACAAAACTCTCACGCTAACTGCTAACACACACACAAACAGATTTTAAATGAATAGCTTTCAAAAGCTATGGAAGGTTGAAGGATGACATTTCAGGATTACTTAAAAAAGAATAGGGCTAAAATTAACGGGACTAAAAGTCTTGATCAGACGTGAGATCCTTGTCGGAGTAAAATTCTATTATGCATGTATTAAAATTTTTAAGATAATAATATTCTCTTATCAAGACGATGGCTGTTTAGGTCGGAGGGAGGGTCGGAGAAAAGGTCGAAGAAGCGCCCTTCCTCCGACAAAGTTAGCGATCAATCGCTAAATGAACTGACCAATCAATATCAATGTTACACGCCCATTAGGTTTAAAATTCTAACCAGGAACCAATCAGTGCGGTTCTTTCACAATTTGCAATTCATCGCAAACTTTTGTGTTACGGAGCCCTGGAAGCCAGGAGTTTTCGCTTCCGCGATGCACGACGGATTCGAGAACACAGAAAATGTATTGTCAAATGCCCTCCATGACAAAGCACAAGCAAGAGGTCTTTGTCGAAATTTCGTGAATCAAATCAGCAATTTCGTCCTAGACTCTAATTGTATGGACGAACGACAAATTTGACATTAATCGTCAAGTTCTGTTCCGATTTACCAATTTTTGACAAAGACCTCCCGACTGTTCTCTGTCAATTTTGACGAGCATTTTCAATATATTTACTGTGTTCTTGAATTCTTAATCGTTATATTTGCAAAAAACTTGCTAATAGCATAGCAGTTGGTGAGGTGGCGCAGGTGGACAGCCTGATCATATACGGACATTGGTCGTGTTTATTGTTTTAATAATTTTTATTATTCACGTTTAACAGAACTTAAATTTCTTATGCTCCAGGCAGTACTTACGTCTGAAATCCAAATGTATTTGGGGTTTTTTTCAGGGGGGGGGTCACCTTGATCTCATAGTATCTTTGCGAATGAAAAAGCGTCAATTTCTATTGAATTCGTTGATGATAAATACATACATTTGAGTGAAAATTATATTAAACTCTTGCTTTATCCTTCATCAAATTAGTTTTTTTGTATAGGCCTATGCTCCTTGGTTTTCTGTTATTCTAAGAAATATCAAATGTCGGATCATAAAGATTGGATCTTACTTTTTCCATTCAAATCTAAATTGTATTCACATGAGACCCGCCCCCTTAAAAAGGGTGATTGCAATTATTTTTTATCATACTACACTTTACCGTTGTCACTTCCAATTTGAAAACAATCCCTGGATATAAATTATGATCAAATATGATAATTCTCCATATTTTCTTGAGTATAGGACATTTTCTTTATCCGATCAGCACCCCCTTCCTACATAATATTGGCTGATTCTGATCAAGCACAACAAAGTGAAGACGGCTGTTAAGTATCACACATCGATTGTATTTGATGTTCAAATTGGGGCAATCAGATCTAAGAGTACATATAATTTTAGTCAATATTGGTAAAAAGATGTACCAGACAAAAAAGGAATAATTATCAATACGGGGTTCGAATTCTATAGTCCGGACTGCTCAGAACACGCGATTCCTTAATTTTTGAACTTCGTGCATTCACGGATAATTTATCATTAAAAGACTCTACCTAAAAGAAAAAACTTTTGGTTCGTCCATTTACAGATTTTTTTTTATTGAGACATGACGGAAGAAATTAATATGAAAATAATACATGGATTACATTATATGTACGTATGGAATCCGAAAGTATATTGTGTAAAATCCCTAAAATGAACAAAATAAGAATAAAAACCATTTCCTCATAGTTATTATACCCTGATCTATATATGGATTTATCCTTACAACTAAATGTAAAGTTGTATGACGATTCGCTTATCCCCTTCCCTTTCACGGGAACAAACTAAAAGAATAATTATTTTCCAACTGTTTTTTAAAACCAGAAAGAACCTGGCTTTGGCTTTGGCCATAGAGGCCACGTGAGGAGTGGCGTAATCCATACAGATCAACTGACATAATTTCTCTGTCCAGATATATTTGACCGTTTCTATTTTTGTGTCGGTGATGAATGATGCAGTCAGTCGGACAAACAAGCATGTAAACAGCAAGAGGGGAGAAGCGTGGCGTAGCTGGGTACTAATGCACCGTGGGGTCGATTTTTATTTACATGTATTTATTTTATTACTATTTTTTTATTTTTTGAAGATGGGGGTGCTAGGTCAAAATCTAATTATTTTTGAAGGGCTAGGCGTAAAAAAAACATGGGTGTTAAAACTGACATCAGTTGGTGTCGCTAGAGGACTACACCCCGAGGTGTAAAATCACACCCGACAGAGTCCAAAGAGTGTAAAAGTATACCAACCAAAGGTTATTTAAATAGCACCCATGTGTGTTGAACAAACACTGTAAATTTAACACCGGAGTCAAATGTGGCCCACCATCAGATCATGTGCACCAATCAACACCACAGATTGTGCTGTGTTTATCAAAGAGTGAAAGACCTAATATGAGAAGGAAAAAAAGAATGAGGGAAAGGGGTTGAGATGGGAGGGGGCAAATTTGACCCTTGTCTTACCTAATGTTCCGGATGAATTCAGTGTTGATGGTGATTCATTGGTTTTTCTTGGCCCAGGATAACCCCCTGAAGCTTGCTCTTCCCTTTCCAGATGGACTCTTCGATATCTATCTCCAGTTTGGACTTTGCAAAATAGACTAATAGGGTGTTGCAATAATCATTTGCAACCAATCGAAAATTTCTGTTGATATATTGATATTAACTGGAAAAAATCAATTTAAACTTCTTGTTTAAAAAAGCAGACCACTATCCTCAAGACATGCTTGATATTTGGACCTCAAATTTGACTTGTGATAGATTGCATGTTCTTGCAACGCTCCAATACTCGTGGGGGTGACTCTAACACCCGAAGGAGTGGTCCTCTTGAGAACCCACTGTTCCGAGTTTTAACACCCCCGTTTTCAAAATGCTGTAAATGGGCAAGGACTTGAATGTTCTTTTTTTTCTCTTACACTGTGAAAAAATTGGGCAATATTTTACCCAATATTTTGCCCAACGTTGGGCCGATAGTCAACCCTACCAACTACTGGGCAATATTTTACCCAACGTTGTTGGGGCATTAATGTGCCCAACTGTTGGGTAATATTTTGAACTACATTTTGGGGGACATTAATTTGCCCAACTTTTTAATAAAGTTATTAACCCAACATCTGGGCAAGGCCTTTAATAATCACCAAGAAAAATGGCATAATTTTACTAAGTTGTTGAGTTATTATGATCCCTCCCTGCAATCAATAATACTATTTGTTGGGCATTTTTCATTTGCTTTAAACAACAAATGGTCATTACTTGACTGGGGTTTTGATGTCGATCCGGAGACCTTATCCGAAAGTGCTTTGCATGCACAATAACGCTGCATACAAGTGCAAGTGCATATCTCAAGTGAGTGAAGCAAAAACAAAACAGCGTCAGATATATGTCATGTATGTAGGCCTATTCTGACAAATTCCTTACAAATTATGCTTAACGTAAAGTCCAAATAAAAAAATTAAAAAAACGTTTAAGCAACTCATCTATGAAAGATTCAGCGAGGCTCCCCAGCCCCCAGTCATCTAGAAGCTCCTCCATATCTTATCGACCGTGTGTAGCATGCTGCAAGCGCAACTCGTGATCGTAAAGTTTCGCAACATTTACCACTCAGCAGGGCAATTACTACCCAACAATTGGACATCTGTATTTTGGCAGCGGCAGAGTAAAAATTTGCCTAAGTATTGGGCACATAATGCCCAACAAAACAATAACCAACGTATATATTACCCAACAAAAAAATGACCAACGTAAATTTACTCTTTTTTTTCACAGTGTAGATGATTTGAGGCTATAGGGAAAAATAGAGGCGGGAGATGGAGGCTATAGCTGGCCGGGGTATGTGACATGTTTCACGGAGGGAGATGGTTTATCCTGTATAGTTGTATTACTTTTTCCTTTCACTGAATCAATGAATTACATTTTCAGGTTCGGAAACGTAATTCATTTTGTCGTACATAATTCCATATCATGTGATACTTAATATATAATGTAGGTCTATAATATATTGTATTAAGGAATTTTTACGATTTAAATGTGTATATCATTTAAATAGGTTCGTTAACTATACCGTTTATACATAACTATGTCCGTATGTGTACATAAAAGGACCTAACCCGAAATATCGGAATTAATTTTTACTAATTTATACTATATGTCTTTCATAATTGTTTTTCAACCAGAACCGACAATGTAGAAAATTTCATGCTTATTCTCATATTCTTTATTCGATTTGATGTCCACATATTTTTCACGATCCCATACAGTCTTTACCAAGTGACTCACTCACTTGATAAAGACGGTATGGGATCGTCGAAAATTTGTGGACATCAGCAAGATCAGATAAATATGTTGGAATGAGCATAAGACTTTCTACCATGTTTTTATTAATATTCATCCAACACGTGGACTGTAAAAAAAAATCAGTCATATTTGCCACTGGCTTGATTCTCCCCTCTCCAATTTTATCACCCTTGGAGTACTCATTGCAGAGACTTGATTATTTACAGTCGGTTGACCTAATATACCCAGTGTAATTGATTGTCTCTTCAATTGGCAGCAAGGGAGCAATGAATATTTCCAATCACACTTTCCAAAGCCCTTTACAGCTGATCGTAATTTGCGCCGATTTTATGATCGACGGACTGCATGGAATATGGTAAGACGAACGGATCTCTCTGATTTTAATTATTTATTTATTAGTTCATATTTTTATTGATTGATTTATTTACTTATTCATCTATTTCGGTTTTATTTATAAATGGCTGGTGTGATTCCATGTATATCAGGCATTGAATCAAATCGTGCACAGAACGATTCAACAGTCAACTATTGGTTTGATAAGATTTTATATATATATATATACATATATATATATATATATATATATATATATATATATATATATATATATATACACTCTCACTTTTGACATTCATTTCACCTCACAGTATCAAACTTTATTTTCAACAATAGTATATACTGATATACATTATCAAGCTTAATAGTAAGAATCATACGTACGAAAGTACTTTTGGAACAGTTCTAACACGCCCGACAGGCAGAAGAGGGTGATTGGACAGTTTCAGAGCACAAGCATGGATTATAACAATAATATAGGGTATTTATATTGCGCACATATCCACCTTGTTAGGTGCTCAAGGCGCTCCTATATTACCCGGCTAAGCTAAGCGTTCATAGCGCACATAGCTTTTTAAGGAATTACTTAACCGGTACCCATTTACCTCACCTGGGTTGAGTGCAGCACATTGTGGATCAGTTTCTTGCTGAAGGAAATTACGCCATGGCTGGGATTCGAACCCACGACCCTCTGTTTCAAAGTCCGAAGACTAATCCACTGGGCCACAACGCTCCACATATTATATTTCTAATGCCCGAGCAAAATGGGGTGTATTACATGTTTATAAGATACAGAATTGAAATCCTCTTATCTAATTAATCATCATCGCCTCAAAGCCCTGATTGGTCAATAAAACTAGTCATTAGTACCAGATATCAGTTAGCTGTATAAATGGCTGGTCACGTGTTAGAGTTGAGCCAATCGTTTGATAAGGATCGATATCACCGTTCTATTGCATAATGTATTTACGAAACAGTAAAAATAATTAATTTAGATTGGTGAAGTGAAGATGGAGGAAAGCCAGGCTTGTAAAGGATTTCTTAAGAGAAAAAAATAATCAGTATAGGTTAGGTAACAATGAAAAAAATTAGGTAATAAAGGACAATAATTAAGAAAGAAGAGATCTTTACAAATTATGAAGATTACCTTCCCTGCCGAGGTTCAGGAATTATTTTACAAAAGCGAAAAAGGGAATTCTCGAATGTATTTATGCTCATCTTAGCAGACAATCTAAAAGGGAACTACTATCTCAGTTATTGTGTACTGACCGCAAATACTTATTCAGGTAAAAAGAAATATGAGAAATCGTACAAAATACAAGAAAATTATACAATTCCTTGGTCGAGTGTGAATAATAGGCATATTACAATACGTATAAATTCTTGTGTTTAAATATGTATTCAAATGCAAAGAAAGCTTCCTATCGGTAAATGCAGAAGTAATTCAAGGTAAATATGGCATCCTTGACTCAGATGATACTTTCATGAATAATATACACAAGATAGAAAAAAATCAGTCATGTTGGCTCTTCCTTTAGATTCTACTGCTCAGTCACAAAAATCAAATTTGATCCAAACTGGTGGTTGATGATATGCTATTTTAAATATATAGCTTTTATTTGACTGGACTCAGTTTTATTTATGTGACTGAGGCAATATGTTCCGGTCACACCAATGAAACTGAATCCAAACCGATCGATGATCCCTACTGGAAAGAACACAGTATCCACAGTGTGTGTCACAGTGCAATCACAGTGTGGAATACAAATGTCAGATCACCTCCACAGTGTTAAATTTGAGCATTTCAACAGTGTGAATCATATATTAACACAGTCTACCATGACTGAGAACACACTAGTGAACAGTCATACTGTCGAGGTGTTCACAGTGTGAAAATATCTTCGCAATGTTGAATGTGAGCATTTTAATAGTGTGAATAATATTTTTTGATTGTCAATTACGTGAACACACTGTGATCACAGTGGGCACCGTAAAAAAATTGGGAATTTTTTTCCCGCCATGAGGGTAATTATGTGTCCAACTAATTTGGGGCAGTATTTTTTCCCGATGCGGGAAGCATATTGTTCAGAAAGGTTAAAAAAATAAGCAGCAATTACTTTATTAGAATGGGCAAAATTTTCATCACACTGGATAAATAAAAATGCCCAAATGAATGCCCAATGTTGGTTGGACACATAATTACCCTCATGGAGCACTTTTAAAGTGTTCTTTACAGCAGGAAATATGCCACTAGAAATAACCCGGGAAATAACGTAGCTTTGGTGTGTCTGGAACGAATCGGTTTCCTTCGTGTGGTTGAAGCATATTTGTTATGGATAGTCCCTTTAAACGTGTATTTATCGGAGAGGTCAAGTTGAGCTTTTTTAAGATCCAAACGTTTCTAAACATCATGGTAATATTCAACATTGCCGAAGGGTTTAAAATCTCAAGAACTGGATATAAACTTCGATTTACAGCTGCTGCTGCCACATCCGGATATGAAAAGAAGAGAACCAATCTTAGGAAGGGTCAGCAACGGTTTGTAATTTTCTTGATTGATGATAAGGAATATGATCTTGGAAATTTAGATACAAATTTTGGCATGAATTATTTTTGTAACTTCCTGATTGAAGTTGGATTAGCCAATATGAAATTTGTGGATAACACGTTTATGATACAGATTTCTATATCGTCTGATACCAAAAGGGATTTTCTCTTTTTTTTCTTTATTTTTTCAAACTCTTTATTAATTTACACATGGAGCTTATTCTTTATAGATTTGAACGTATATTAAACAATGGGAAAGTGTTTTTTCTGATGATTTTAAACCGCTATAAGCAGACTAAGGGAGAGACTACCCCTAAAGAAATGGCAAGAAAGAACAAAGTAGCATATCAAACATGTTGAGAAAGAAAGATATTTGTCAGTGTAAAAATATTACTCCTGTTAAGTAATAGACAAAATACCTGTCTTTGAGTCGTCTCACCCTCGATCCCCTTCATATCACCTTGGTGCCCCCCCCTGATGGCAGAGCATAAAGATTTCCTCTGTCGTTGTCTTCAAATATGTTGTAAACACAGGAGCGTTTGATTGCCACTTTGCTTCTAAATATCTATGAACGTGATTTCAAATGCACTTTTCACAGCTCAATTTAACTGTCTGCCATCGTAAAATGTGATCTTTTATTTGATCATTTACCTTGAATTCTGTTGACATTGTTATTGATAATTGCTGGTTTTGATATTTCAAATATCAGTTTCTTGTTATATAATCCACAGCACTGGGGGCATCCATAATAGCTACGATATGCAGTTTTTCCAATCACCATTACGTTTATTCTGAGCAGAGGGTTGCGACTTTCTGGTTTTAATTCATTTTCTCTCTCTCGATCATCGATCGTTAGGTTCTGGCTGACATGTTTTCGTGAGGAAACTCCCGTTGCAATTAGCATGGTGGCATAAATTACGCATCGTGGCTATTTCCTAATCAGATTTTTATACACTCTAAAAAATGAAGTGCTAATTCAGCTCTTAAAGAGCGTGTATAGTGACTGCACTTCGGAGTGCTGATTTGTCTAGTTCAAATTTGAACGAGAAAAATCAGCACTCCGAAGTGCAGTCACTATACACGCTCTTTAAGAGCTGAATTCGCACTTCATTTTTTAGAGTGTAAACTCATATGACATCCAAGATATTCATAATTGTCCGGGAATTATATATAACCAGTATTTTTCTTCATAATGAAAGCAAAATGAAACAAAATGTTAAAAATAAGAAATATACAATATAAACAATTCTTTTGATTTTTTGGGGGGCTCCCCAATCATTTTAGCACAGAGTTAGACCATGGTCTATAAGTTAAACCTGACTTATACGGGCCTATGCGCTTACAGATATTTGCTCCGTCATCGTATTCTGCATGTCTGCATGCTATGTATGCACTCTCTCTACTCCCTAGGGAGCATTCCAACAAGAGTGCAAATACTAAATAGCTAGGCATACTATAAAGGCTTTTGCATCCTACCGGATACTCATTTAATATCTGGGTGGAGAGTGGCAAAGTGTGGATTGACGCCTTGCCAGAGGATGCTACAGGCTATGGCTGGATTCGAAGCGTTACATCACAACGCTTCCAATGTCCATGTTTATTACTCTATGCCTTAATCAAATTCAACTTCAAGTTTAAATCCAAAATCAAATTCATGTGCCTATTCGAATTCGAATTCACAGTCCAATTCAAATTCACATACATATTCGAATTCAAATTTAAATGCAAATTTAAATTGATAATTATATAGCATTTATGAGGCGCCGATCATCTAGTTGCCTTTTCATTGGCGCAATATATATTACCTCGGCTTCGGCTCCAGCTGCTAAAGGTGCTTGGAGCATTCAAGGAATAAATCCTACCGGGTATCCATTCACCTCATCTGGGTTGATTGCAGCACAATATGGCTAAATTTGTTGCTGAAGGAAACATGCATTTATTTTGCATTTGAACCAACGACCCTCTGATTGAAAGACGCGAGTCGTAACCACTAGACGACCACGACGCCCCCACGTTTCAAATTCAATTCAAATTAAAATAAAACTGAAATTCATATTCAAATTTGACCGAGTCCGTATTTTTACATTATCCAACCTGCATAAAACCAAAAGTTTCTCTCGAGTAAACCTGCAATCATGTTTTTTTTACTCTTAAGCCCCCCCCCCCAAAAAAAAAAAATACTTCCCTAATGCATCAAATGATATCCATTGGGGAAGTACTAAGAAGTATCATTGAAAGTCAAGGTCGAAGGCAATCAACATGCATGTTTCTCACCCACCCTTTCGCCAGACGATTTTGACAAGTAGCACTCGGCGCCCGATACCGATATCCCTCCCCGCCCCTCGGAAACAACTTATTATTGCCCGCCAAAAAGATACAATCTTTTGCAGACAAAATATTCCCTGAACATATTTACAGGTACATTATGAGTGCTGTGAGAGACATTAATCATGCATCCGTCCAGTAGAGTTCTGAGTTGGGGTGGACATATACATTACATGATGCATGCAGGCATATTGCATGGCCGTACACATTGGGAGATGGGGCGCTTATCCCGCTCCCTAAGATAGTCAGAATCCACTTCTTTATTGCAATTTTTCACCCACAAATCCACCCAAAGTATGCACAATTTAACTCTAGATTTGCACACGCCCTTATGCTTTATCCTTTCGAAATGTTTTGTTCAATCCTCCCCGAAAACAAACAAAATATCGTGTTTATATCCATGGGCGTAATAGACAGACATACCCTTCCCGTTGGCCAGAGAGGGAGGGAGGGAGGAAGGGTGGGGTGGAAAGAAAGAAAGAAAGAAAGAAAGCCAAGAAAAAAAAGAAAGGGGGTAGAAATTTATCATGTGTCATGAGCATGATGAGATTCATTTATATCACTTACTCGATCTATCCAGGTATTGTGGAACATAATTCTGGTTAAATAATTAAATGATTGAATTCTGTATAATTGTTAATAATCAACGCTTGCCAAAATACAATAGCAAGTGGCAATATTTCACAATGCGGTTAAGTTTCTATAAAATACAAAATATGCCATGTCTAATTACTAGAAGTAGAAACCTGTTTGTTGACATTTTTCTCTAATTCATGAGAATGAGTAATGGAGTGCCACGTATTTCGGATTATACAATGTAATACCTGTTGGAAAAAGATATCAATAGTCAAATTCGACAGATAATCCATGTATCATGATGATACAAAATGATAAGACTTGTTTTGACGTGCATTTTGGGATTGATCCAAACCACATACTCATTACATGCATTAAATTCACAAACACGATGTGCCACGTTAACTGTATGCATTATAGTTAAAGACAAATTAGAGCCTGATTTGTGTACTTAAATCTAATTTCTTTTTAGTCAGAAACGTCTCAGTTGAGCTTCATAAGATGAGGCTGCCGATTTACGATTCAGATATTTTGTTCTAAAACTTCATAAAGTTCGTGACGAGAATTCATACCGTTCTTGTAAAATTATTTAAGATTTCACATTGTGCTCTTGTATAAATTGGTCAAATACTAAGCAATTCTACTAGGTATTATTTGCCTTTTAGTTTTAGGTCCATACCTGCACTTAGTAACTCTGTTAGCTTATAGGGTAAATACAAATTACTCTAGATTTCAACGCCTTACAAATTAATGAAAAAGAAACAAAATACCTGAATCAAAAACAAATTTCGAATTTGACATTTAGAAAAAATATGTTTATGTACATATATATGTATAAATATGTATACATATGTATGCATATGTATACATTTGTACATATGTACACATATGTACTCATAATACACATATGTACACATATGTACACATATATACACATCTATATACATATATATATGTATATATAAATTTGTGAAGATATACACGTACTACAGCTTTGGCAACTCTTTTTATTTAAATATTGTGTGACAGAAATGGATGAAGAGAACAAAGGTAGGCGTAGCTCAAATCAAGGTTCCCCAGAGCTATCTACCCTTTTTGAAAAAATATCTCTGCCGGGAATCGAACCCTGTCCACCAGCTTTGAACGTCGGTGTCTTAACCACTAGACCACAGAGACGGATTAGTGGTAGGGCGACCCCGATCCGATTGACCGTCAGATAGACAGATTTTCGACACCATACCAATTATAATTTCCTTTGTTGGGTGAAGTTGGGTTTTGAACAATGACAAGCCGCCATGCCTCAGCTGGATCAAAGCTATTGCTTTGATACAGTACACGTATGGGAGAAAATATGCAAATGTGTGAAGTTATACACGTACTACAGCTTTGGCAACTCTTTTTATTTAAATATTGTGTGACAGAAATGAATGAAGAGAACAAAGGTAGGCGTAGCTTAAATCAAGGTTCCCCAGAGCTATCTACCCTTTTGAGTATATATATATATATATACTCAATATATATATATATTTACACTCTAAAAATTCGAATGTTAAATAAAAATTTGAAAGGTTGGAGGAGTGACAACCTTTTCCAAATGTTGCATCCAACCTTGTATAAATCTGAATCCAACATTTTAAGTGTTGGGTAAAACAATTTAAAGTGGTAAATGCAACATTTAGAAAATGTTGTCACTCCTCCAACCTTTCAAATGTTAACATTTCTCTTTTTTTAGAGTGTAAATATGTATATATATATGATCTTGAATACGTGACTAAATAATCAGCGCCTCAGCTATGCTTGTATACATAATTGTATATCAGCCTTTCGGATTCCATGCTCATTATTTTCTCATTCAAACCATCCAAAATTCATATAATTACATATATATTAACAAATACAAATGATCAGAATGGAGGGGCAAGCAATTAGCAAAGTGCTTGAGTGATAGCAGTTAGGGGATAAGATCATGGAACAACTATCTTGTCTGCATCATGCGATGAATGGATGTTCTACAGTATTTTCCAGGCTGAGATTGTTTTTCCTCGGTATAGGCCTGTATGCAATATCGAATATCATGTAATCGATTTCACCTTGACTTCTCTTTTCTTTGATCTCCTTCCTTCGAACCCCCTTACACAAGATTTCAGATATAATCCGTTCAATTTGCACAAGATAACCGCGGAAATTGTCCGGTCACGCTTCACTTTACGGGTTTGACATTGCAAAAAAAAAATCCCATAACACTTGCAAAGTATATTAGGGTGGTAACAAAGAGGGTGTGTGTGTGTTTTTTTTAGTTTTCTGTTTTTTTTTTTGGGGGGGGAGGGGGGGGGGGGGTCCTGTACAAACTCTTTTATACCATTTACCTGAAATCGCGAAGAAAAATACAGGAGAAAACTTGTTTGTGGTCATAATTCCCAGGTTTGTATTTGTTATATGACAAATACCTTTTTTTCGACAAACCTGACATAATATTCTGATTCTCCTATAACCTGAATCGTTTCTCAATGACGTCTAATTCTTCGGACTGCACCTGCGCATTTAAATGTATAAAACAAAAGAAAATTGTCAACAAAAAGGCAGCTCATCTTCTATGAATTGATTATTAGAAAAATTATGCAAATAAAAATTAAACTTAATTATCAGAAACAAAGGGTGATACCATTGTTGTAAAATAGAGCACAAGTTATTATACGTGAAGTATATACAGGTATATATTTCGAATTTTGTTTCAATTTACGTCATGATATAGTAACCATGGTGATGTAACTACATTTTTTTGCTCATAACCAACATCTGATCCATTTAAATTATCCCCTAAAAGAACGAGCGATTACACTATACACTCATAATCATTTTCTCCATCCCCAAAATTGTTTAACATGTGAACAAACCAACTGTAGATTTAAAAAATCCCAATTAATTTGCATGCAACATTGTTTTTTTAACTAACAATTGATAGGTTCTTATTTGAACCAACCAATAGGTTGGTTGAAAAACATCTTAGAGCGTAGGCATGGCCTACAGGTGTTGTGTAAGAAGTGATCAATTTCGTTTTTAAAAACTACCGTATTTGAGAATGTCAGCTCAGTGTGTCCTTAAACCCCGTGGTTTTAAATACTACGCTGCACCTCCGAAAAAATCCAAGCACGTGGTCCCTTTTTCAAAGTTGTGTATCTATTTTGGAGGTGGAAGAACGAAAGTAGATGATTAATGCCTGTCAGTTAGGATGAGTTTGTTAACCTTAGGATAATGTCAGACATACAGACTGATTAGCATGATTAACACAGGTGGTGCAGAAGGGGGCTCCCACATTTCATGTGAAATAAAGAACTAATTTAAAACGTCCACATCCCTTTGACAGAACTATATACTCGTACCAAAATAGCTCAACGCTGGAACAATGCTTTACTATGAAAGCCAAACTTAGAGAACATTTAACATATTGAAAAATAAATCCACCAAATATTTTATTACGTACACCAAAAATTGCATGAATTTAAAAAAAAGTGAATATGCATTCTCTTAAATTACGTGCGAAGTGTAATCTTAAGTACAATATCTTTCCTTTTAAAAATAAATAATCATTCATCTATTTTGCAGAATTTTTGTGAGGTTACTTTTTGTAAATAATGGTAATGCATATTCTTTTTTCGTTAAAAGGGATGAAGTGTCTAAACTTTATTTTCAATTAAAATCGCACATAAATGGAAAGAAGTTATAATACTTTTTATCTTTTATTCTGTTTTCTCTCATTTTTTGTTTCCCTACTCTTGCCGCCAAGTGTTTTGTTTCCCTTTTTTCCCCTCTTATGCTATTCTATGTTCTGTTGCTATTTTGTGCTTTCCCAGTCTAGGCAAATACTACGACAATATGAGTTTAAGACGTCCATAATGACAGGCATTCGCTTTATAGTGGATCCCGCCAATTCCATAATTTTGTTCACCAGTGATAATCTGCTCTTATAATTTTGTCATGTTTACTCATGAAAAAATATTATGCATTAACTATGCCGATTATATGTTTAAAAGACCACATGTAATACCATTGTATAAGCCTTCCCTTTTCTGCTGGAAATCATAATGCGACGAGATAAAGTACGTCTCACAGACTCTGTCAAAAATGACATTCTATTACATTTAGATTTCATTTTCCCATGCGGTAGGCCTATACCTTTTGGAAAATAAAATTTCGATACTTTCGATCTTGAGATTAAAATTCTAAGTGTCTAAACGGGAACCACCCCCACTTCTAATTTGAACATCTTTGGAGATTTACCATGGTATTTCGTGGATAATCTCTACGCCGTGCAAAAACCACAAGATCAATGTCGTAGCTTTAAATATTTCCTTTTCCTAAGAATCAAAGAGTAAATCACTTGGCTTCTTGTCAAAGAAAACCATGTCTGTGTGTGATCTATATTGATAAAGATCTTCAGACGAAGAGTAACTTGCACTTTTGTCTTTTCATCTCCGTCACACGACTAGTACTCTGGCGCAGATGATAAATTTGCACATTTATTTTGATCTAGTATTTCACGACATTCTGAAAATTTCGGCTTTTTATCCAAATTCATGAGTACTTCATGGTTCATCAATAGGGCCTCATTATCCAACAAAATAGACAGCAATTCCGATTTAAGAAAATTTTAATGATTATCCTTTGTTTTAAAACTTTTAATGTGATAGATAATCTCGTGTATAAATTTTGTGAAATATATTGTTTTGAATATTCAATTACATACTTTGCTGATGTGGTTTACGGTACACCATGTGGAGTGTTATAGAAACAGTGGATAGAAGAAGAGAAGAAGTGGATAGGCGAGAAAGTGGAGATTTGAGAGTAGAGTATTCTTTCTTGAAAATAGTCCTGAAAAGGACTGTAAACCAGAAGGAATGTTGGGTGAGAACAGCTTGAGTAGTAGGGCTGATGAGGTGATGCTGGCTTGAGTCGGCGAGTAGAGATGATGAGTAGTAGATAGATTCGCGTTTCGGACAGGTTGACTGTCCGTCTTCAGGAGACGGACAGTCAACCTGTCCGAAACGTCGAGTCTACTCAAGCTGTTCTCACCCAACATTCCTTCTGGTTTGCAGTCCTTTTCAGAACTATTTTCAAGAAAGAATACTCTACTCTCAAATCTCCTCTTTCTCGCCTATCCACTTCTTCTCTTCTTCTATCCACTGTTTCTATAACACTCCACATGCATGTCATGGTGTACCGTAAACCACATCAGCAGTTGTACATGCCACCATGCAAACCTTCAAACAACATCCAATTACATACTGTTAAAAAATATACTATATTGTTTTTAATAAAGGAACCATGTGCAAGGTTCAAACGAAAACATACTTGTGCCTCTCACACGAACCGTTGTACCCCCAAAAAATAATAAAAACAAACCAACAACATTCAAAAATTCTTTGTAAATCACTAGTTGTATTTCGTAAATAAAATTTAAAAATATTCATATCATGATCTTGTAATTTAGCATCAGCTCAGGAGACATTGCATAAAGTACGTTGCACCGTTCTAATTCAGCCTCGGCCTTCTAACTATAAATTTTAATTATGTTCAAGTTCTAATCAATTTCCACCTCAATCTGTTACATCATTGTAAAACATTGTGGTTATCGCTAAATTAGTGCCCTAAATATTGTCCTAATTTCTTTAGAAATTGGTTCAACATGTTCAAGGAGCGCAGAACTGGTATCATGTGACGCAAATACTTACAGTTTGAAAATAAGAATCACGCAAGGTTTAGTTTTATCCTATTCAATAAAAAAACACCCTTCTGAAGATCATGGTCTTACTCTGTACTAATGGGAAGCCGAGGATGTTAAAATTTTCTTTACATTGTGTTTTTTAAGTTTATTACTTTGATTCCCATACTTTAATGATGAAGAGAGCTATTTTTATTCCTAGAAAGTTTTGCATTTTTTTAGTGTCAAACGAGTTGATATACATGTACATAGAACTTGTACTATTAGAAATAGGTTTCAAATTTTGATATCCTAAGTTAAACAACAACTTTTAAAAGATCTAAGTTTAAATTTCATCCTAGTTCAGAATACTCATTATTAGAAATGTTAACATATATTAATAAATGATAAACATGATCAACCTATGTTATTCATTGGAGATTGTTCCAATAATTATAACTTGATCTAATGATGATTCATTAAAACCCATCATGCAAGCTCTTGCACTATACAACAATCATTATTTTTTCATTATTGTCATTATAATCGTTATTACTATCATAAGTATTACTTGTATCTCACTATTGATAACATCATCACTATTGTTCTTATTGTAATTGTTACTATATTTATCATAATTATAATCTATATCATCAGTTTGTATGCTTACAAAAATATCAATGAAATTAATATTGCAGAATAAGCTGTATACACCAATGGTTTTGGTTTTATATAGTGGGAGGCATGATAATGTTCACATTCCCAGTCGATAAGATGGGGAAATAAACATGACATTTAAAGCCTGGCGCTCAATACAGCATGATCATTTCCCCCTCGCCTTCTAAATCCTAAATATAATCGGTTATATTTTGTTTGGGTGAGTCAGGACAGGTTTGACATTGAACCCTCTTCCTGGTTCCACTCTCTATCACACACCTCTAATCAACATCATCATAAACTAACCTAAGATCCACCTATGGCGGAATGACATATAGATGGAGGAGGGGTTGGGGGCTTGGGAGCCGTGCCCCTAAATCTTTCGCCATTTTTAAAGGAAAAAATGAAAGAAAATTAGGTGAAATGTTATATTTTTCTACATATCTTTTTAAAAATCCATCACAAAATAAGCTTTTTGTCTCAAAAAGGTCAACGTTTCACATTTTTTGCTCGATCGCTCGCTTCGGTTCCTCACAATATTTTTTTTCAATTTTGTCCCATACACCATGATTGGCCCCCTTATTTTTGGAGATCAGTACGCAGGCAAGGGTGGGGCAAATTTGGAAGGGGTCGGAGAAGATGAGCTGGTGGAAGAGAAATCGAGGGAGCGTTACATGAGAGGATTTGTTGGACGTTTGATCCGACAAAGTCTGTTTTATCCTACCATAACCGTAGTGACAGCGCTTCTCAGCCAATCAAAATCAAGAAAAGTTGTTAGATCCGACAACTTGTCGCACAAGAATGTCAATGAACACTCCCAGGGCGGGTAGTTTATCACACATCATTTGACGAAATCAGATTAATTTGCCAAGTGTTTAAACGATATAAACAAAACGTATAGATAGGCGAAAGAATATGGAGAAGGGTCAGTTTTAACGATATAAACAAAATGTAAATCATTATGGATAGACGAAATAATAAAAAGATGGCTCAGTTTTAACGATATCAACAAAACATAAATATGATAGGCGAAAGAATATGAAGACGGGTCAGTTTTAATGACATCAACAAATATATGTAATAATGGATAGCGAAAGAATCTGGAGAAGAGGCGGTGAGAGCTAGTGTGAGAGAGACGGAGACGGAGATGAGGGGTCCATATGAGGGGTCGACATTCTACAAGCTTTGCTTTTCAGTGGACCCCTCCACTCTACTTATTATAATTGCATTGATTTAATTATATTTAATGATATTGATTATATTGATTTAAACTTGACATGTATGTTAATTCATATCTAAATCACTTTCAAATATGTATTTCATTTTTTTTCAATATTGAATTTTGTTCATGCTATTATTTATTTAAATTGAATCAATCTATCTTGTACTTATTTGTATTATTTTGAAGAATGAAAATAAATTGAATTGAATTGATAGAAAATGACAGACATTGAATAAGAGAATATGAGAGAGACGGGGGAGGATGCGAAGAATAAGGAAACTGTTCATTGAAATGAAAAATATTAGGATAAAGCCGCTATAAAGAAAAAGAGGTATGATGATAAAGCTCAACCTACAAAAAAAAGAATGGAGTTCATGAGTAATTATGACAACAAATAATTACGCGAGTAAAATATCAAAAAGTGCAATCTGTCTGATTCTGATATCCACCCCACAATTTAAAATCACTATCACTTTAAAAAAAAATTACATTTCTTTTGATTTATGTCACACGACATATCTGCTCGAATGTGACGTCACAAAATCAAAATTCTGAAACACTGATAACTCCGTTATTATAAAACGGATTTTCACCAAACCTTCACCAATACTTTTCTCTATTTTTCTGCTAATATCAAATTACCCTTTAAAACAATGGAAAAAACGTGAATAGACACTCTCAACCTCTTTCTCCGTCTCCCTTCAAGTTTAAGTAGATAGGAGCAGAGACGTAGCACAAATAGAAGAGAACATCTCGAAGCATTGACCCTAGGATCAAGGGGGATAATACACGAGATCACTCCTTAATCCCAGGTTAAGATTTTAATGGAAAAGGAAGCAGCTCAAAAGTGGGGGAAGGGGAGATAATATCCACCGTTTGATTTATGAAGAAGAAAAGCGAAAACGCCAATGACTGTCACTATTGAACCTCTCAGGGCAAGGCGAGGATTAAGCTACGAGAAAGTCTTAGGATTTTACATAAAATAAATTGCTTTAGAATTATGTTCTAGATTTCTTTTTGTTAATGTATACATGCTTACAGCACATAGTCTGTTGTACTAATCAAGACTTTGAGAATCGTATATGCTTTCACAACATAGTATGACAAACGCCATTTTGAATGAGTATTTTCATGTTTAGCGTGATTATGTGATTATAAAAACAAAAAAGGCTACTCTGTACAAACAGAAAAAGTAATAATACAATTTTTACACCATTTAACTTCATATCCTATTTCAATATCTGTTTTACGTTGTTTCGTCTGGAACTAATATATAAATGTTTTCCCTTTAAAAGAATAATTTCAGTGGTATCATTCCCATTATGAGCTTCAGCTGTCGAAACACACGGTTTTGTAGAAGCATGATATGCATGGAATTAGATCAATTTGAATGGAATTTATTTGATTTAAAACTTTAATAAAATAATATGTAATAGCGTGGATAGAAGCATAGTGAATCGGCAATAATTGCTGAGTGATGTCACAAATGTTTAAATAAGTCAGAATTACAATCAAACACCCTTATTATCCCAAATAAGATACCACTTCAAGCACAAAGACACGTGTGATGTCAATGAAGATAATGACAAGCAGAGAGTAGGTTTTCATAAATTGAAGGAGCTCAAAAAAGAAGCTGCTTTGACAATAATGATAATAAATAGTAATAATGATAACAATAAAGAGATTAATAAATAATAATAATAATATTGATAATAATAAATACTAATAATGAATAATAATAATGATGATGATAATAATAACAATGATAACAACAACAATAACAATACAAAGATGGCACTACACGTACAGAGTGTAACATTCTACAACTGCTTACGAAGGGGAGCGCAAATCGCAATTCAAAAGTGGGTGCTTCTCATATTAACAGGAGAATAAAAACAGATAACATATTGACAACTGGGCGTTGTGGCGTGCGCCTGTAATCCAAGCTAAGTGGGGAAGAGGTTCGAGCCCTGGTCACGTCTTTCGGATGGTGACGTTAAAGGTCGGTCCCAGACGTAAATAATCATATCTGATTGACAAAACCCAAATACACACACACACACACACACACAAGAAGGGGACCACCCTCCCTGGATCCGCACTTGATAGTGATCTCGGAAACTAGAATCAATCATGGTTTGTGTATGTATGATCATGGACCTACCACTGGTCCATGATACGATCATCTGACCTTGTTTCAAAATATACAGTCTTTAACGCAGGATATGTTTTGTGCAAAATAATATCCTTTATGTGAACACATTTCTATTTTCGCAGAGGATTTTACATCCAATCTGAACTGCATTTTGCTGAACGACAGCATTGCCATATATATGATACTGCAGACATGAAATCTAATTAACAAGCATTTACAATCAACATGATCAATAGGCTATATGAATGAAAAACTGCTTGTATATAAGGTTCCGTTATCTAAAATCTGAAGGGCAGGCCGTATGTGGCAACAAAATTCGAAACAACATCAATTTAGAAGGGGGATTCGAATCCACAAGCTCCTGTTCATAATACAGGTTCTCTCCTAGCTAAGTCAGCATAACATGTTTCATTTAAAAAACAAGTCTCTCAAATATCTGGTTTATCAAATTGTCATTCAGATGTTGCATATTATACATGTAGTGGACAATGTTTCTTTAAAGTCATTGAGTCAATAACTGTTTCCTTACTCTTATCATATTTACTAAAACTATAACAGATGTGTCTTTGGCCTAAAACTTCAAGTTAATTTCATAAGCCAGCTTCTGTCTCCATTTTTTTTTCGCAAAATCAACGAAAATCAGTCTGAAATTGCTTTATGTCCCTATTCAATGTTAAGCTTCTTCATTCTTATTTCGCTTATAGTTTACAACCTGCAGTTTTTTTATTATTTTTTCTTAACATGAATCTCTTTGAGCCATGTTTGCAAAAAACTGAAGGCTTTAGATTGATGAAGCTATCGACAGGGCGGCACCAGAATTTTTAACCAAGTGTTGATTAAATGGATTTCCGAGCCCCGAGCTCATGAGCCATGGAGTTGTGAACATTACCCGTGCCTCTCCGGCAGATACTGAATATTGGAGGGGTAAAATTGATGCCTGTATATGCGAGATTCTTGTAGAACAGTCTACGAAGCTTTCTTCATCAAACTAAATTTTTTTCTGAACAAAGATGACTTATTACTTTTTAATCTACTTATGAAGTTAAGACACTTTAATTGAAAAAAAAAACTAGTGGGCCTACACTAATGTCGATAAATTAAAATCCCCAAAATGATATACTCTCTTTTCTGACGAATTGACTTATGCATCTATCCCCTATACACATGATATAACATTATATTTTTTCTACTACAGGAAGTACAGCTTTTTTAAAAATAAATATCTTAGAATCCAAGTTGTGACTTCATTGTTGTATGTCCAATACTCTACTTTTAAAATATCAATGCACAGATTTCAAACCATTTATATCTCCAAAGTGCCTGAGAAATTAAAATATCATTTTCACAATTTCACATGAATGTGGGTAAAGGTCTTGATGAGGTTATGTTATATTGTAATATTTCATGATAAAATACTATTTTGACGTAAACATACGCTACAGGCCTCTTCACCTCTTCCATCGTCTCTCCTTGCTATTCTTCGTACATTACTCATTTCACGCATCATGTTATTGTTTATTTCACATTTTTCTTCCCTCTTTTGGCCACTATCATTATTTTAATTATGTAATCTAATATCAATGAATAATTTGTTTTGAGGGGCCCACGATTTACAACCACAGCTTCACAGTGGACCTCTCCATTTCCAGCATGTTATTTTCAGCCACAAATATTCCATAATCCATATTAAGTTTCAAATGTATAATTTAGATTTAGATAGATGAATATATATTGTGTTACATGTTGCTTTATTACATTTCAATTGTTATAACTGTATTTATGATGGATTTTGTTTACTGTTTTGTTGGAAATGAGAAAAAATAAAACTGAAACCTCACAGACCACTGGAAAATTATTTTCACAAAAGATGAGCGCAAAGACATCGCTGTCACGCCTTCTACCTACTTGATTAAAACACAGGTGTGTATTAATTAACTGGGGCAGGTGTTGGGCCAATGACTGTATCACACACTTACACACCCTTCTAAAAATATATATTTTATATTGGAACCAAACACGAAAGCTTCATGCTTCATTCCACAAAATATGAAATACAGGAGCTATTTTCAGCCCGTTATTGATGTATTGTTTTAGCCATCCAACTGTTAGAGCAGCTGTCCTGTACTGTGAGGGGGGGGAGACGATATCATGAACAAATATAGGTGTGGTTATTGCAATTTTAATGATCTGGGGCAACGATATTGTTTTTAAAAATATGTCAAACTCAATAGGCCTTTGGCTAGGTTATAAAATCTCTTTCTCGCCATTTAACACTGCCATAGCCCGGTTATTAGAAAAGACAAATAACTAAAAGGGATCACAATACGAAATGTAATGAAAAAAAAACCTTTTGATTTCAGATCCATACTGATACGTCATTTCATTTGCATTATTCCATACAATAGAAAACTGTGTAAACATCACTAGCGTACCTACGGGGGGGGCACTCTGCCCCCCCCCCTGACGAGTCAGAACCCATGCAAAGGATGTATCCCTGCCCCCCCCCTGACGAGCGTGAAAGACCGTTTTTGCCCCCCCCCCCCTGACGAGCATGTAGACTTTTTTTTGCTTGTCAATTTTTTTGGCGGACGGTTTTGCCCCCCCCCTTGGAAATCCTAGGTACGCCACTGGTAAACATGCATACTTACCAAGATTTAATGCCTAATAAGCAGGCAAATTTACGCAAGTTTAAGTTTCATTATGCCTTTTCTCCATGTATTTCATGAAAATTCTATCTACTTGCTCTATCATGCATAATACTACTTACGTATATTGATCATGTTGATTGTAGGATTAATAAAACACATGCACAGTGGAAGAACTCATACATGCCTTCAAGAGAGTACTCTCTATTCAGACTATTGAATACTGTACACTCCTCAATAATTATTGTGCTTTTTTCCTATCTTAAATTTTTGTTTATTTCTCTTTAATATCTTGTTACTATTTGGAATAAATAGACCCCTAGCTTCGCCAAGATCGCTGTAAACTTTACGAAATCCCATTAAATTTCATGCGCGCGTGCTCCGATTAGTCTAGTACCCGTTAACTAGTTTAATTCTACGTTTCCATGGTAGCGAGTAATCTCTGAGGAGTTAAGTGTGTAAACTCCAGACCCTGCTATTACCATCTTCATAACTTAACAAGGTTAATTACTTGTTAACTCATCATCAAAACCTGAATACAGACTTTTTTCGATTAAACAATAATTGTCTTTAGCACCTTAAACAACGGTTGAAGGTCAAATTTAATGTAGCATATAGAGTGCAAGAATTCCGACTTGCAACTTCAAAGTTTCGAGGGCAAAAATGGAGACAGATATGCACTTCCTGTATAATCTCACAGTTTTAATTATTGGAAGCATTTATATTTTAGCTTTAAAAACACGAATCAAATATGCCACAAAATTTGACAATTCAAACTGCATTATTTCTAAATAAGCATGGTTAATGCATACTTTCAGTAATATGTGAAATGATAAAAAGAATGGGTCTTATATGAACCTATAATAGTTGGTCCCCAAATAGAAAGGAATGATATTTACGTTAGAACCATTCTGTTATATTCATAGAAAATTCAGTAGAGATTTTTTTAATAAAACATGGCTCAAGCTTTATTTACTTCCATACTCTAACGTTCCTTGTGAAACAATCCCTTTTCGCCTTGCTTTAGTCCTTTGTAGGTTTCAAACTTTGGTCAATCTGTATAATCAGACGCATATTTAGACCATAATGGCAAAATTTCCATAAATCTCTTTATGAAATTGTCACTTGATGAAGACATGTACTACAGACTTGATAACACCATGGATTACATCGTTGGTATTAAGTTAGGAAACTTTCCTTTCTACAAAGTCACAAGAGAACATGCATTATCAAAGATACACAGTTACAAGCATTTTGGGATTAGTAACTGCCTCTTTGACTGGAGACTGAAATGCTTGAAAATTTCTGAAAAAAGAGTAGCTTCTGCACCGACTGATAACCATTCGCACCAATTAGACATTCAATTCGGCTTGCTCAGCTGCCGTTCTACATAGACAAATCTGTCATTATCCAGACTCGAGTCTCGTCTTCGTGCTGAACGTCATGTGCCTCCGCCACTATAGAGCCACAGTCACAAGGAATGAGTGTTCCCCAGACCGACCAAAGTAAACACGTCATTTTCTAGGGCATTCCGTAGGTCGGTCTCGTCAATGTGACTGTCCTATAACAGCCTCTAAGAAACAACGAACTTGAACTGTGATAACCTCGTAATGAATTAAAGCTCAGTCAGAAGATTTTAGGATTAAGGCGAAATATTGTAAATCTTAGGAACAGTGGCGGCGCGAGAGGCATAGAGGTGGGCATTCTCCCCCCCCCCCCCTCATTGGAACCGTTGCCCCAGAAATGCCCCCAGAAATTTTGACAAATGAAGAACAATTGAAGATAATCTGCCTTTGCCCCCCCCTTCCTCTCTCCCCAACCATGCCAACATTTTCATTCGCTCTCCACTCGCCCCCTCCTCCCCCCCCTCTTTAAAGATCTAGTTGGCTGCTACTGCTAGGATGATATTATTAATATAATATTGTATCCTTACATTTTAACAATGTTATGGTTTTATAATGTAATGTTTTAACGTAAGTCTAAAGTGAAATACATAGGATGTCCCTTTTACTGCATTGAAAACCTAATGCTTCTTTCCCGTCTTTTAAAGAATAATGTCTGCAGTGTAGACATATTTCTTACATATTCATTATCCGTAATAAAAACAATAATCTATAAACATTCAGAGAAAATTGAAGTGAAATAAAAACATGATGAAATGGTCATTGTCAGGTCTTTTTGCAGTCTTTTGGAGATGTATGAGATGTGTGGGGCTTCGGGGTTATACTACAACTTTCAAATGTATATCATGAGAAAGGGGAAAAGGGAAAATTGCACATCCAAAACAAAACGGCAACGCAAACATTTTGGCAGTGAATTTTCTTTGCTCTTATAGCTACCAACCATTTCAAAACTAACCACATCCAAAACTGGGGAAATGTATAATCGAATTATAGCTGAGCCTGAAATGGAACATGATCTTCAAGTATAGTTTTGATATGAAAAATATGAATGATCTTTACCCTTACGCTTACAACCAATGAACACACACCCGCATACGCCCTCGCACGCAGCCCCCCCCCCCCTTCGCCCACACACACATATATTCAAAACGCTTCAGTGATTTATTTCAAAGGCCATACTTAAAAATAATGAGAGGCCCTAAAAAATCGTTTTTCCAATTTGGAGATAAGAAAAGCTTTAAACCAGTGTTGAAATACTCGATATGTCTATTTTTGTAAATGAATAGGTCGTTTTCAGTTCGATATAGCGAGGGAAATTTAGGTACTTCCTTCATTTGCATTAATTAAGTTGCTATTTACTTGTTTGCAATTTTATTTTACAGTGCTTGTAAATTGCCTATTTTTATTAATATAAATTAATTATCTCATCCGTCAGATATGGTATTAGATTTAGGATAACAAATTAATTATCCAATAATTTTGCTATTGAAATCATTGAGAGCGTTCATATGGCCTCCTTTTGGTGGCAATGTATCAAGACAATAATATATCGTCGTCATTCAAAGTCAAATAGGGTAAATTATCAATTAAAAGTTGGCCATATTTTGCCAAGATTTGTATCTATTTTCGTCAACGTGAAATGTGAGTGTTGGCAGATAAATTAGCTCGTGATGAAGTCGTGATTATATGCAATGCCAACTTTTTCCTTCGAAAATTTAATTTAAATTCTAAGAAATTGTAGGATTTAGTACTTAAACATGAATGAATTTTGTATAGATATGTTCAAATTAAACAATTTAATAAATGAATAAACAAATGCATGGAAGTGATAAACTATCAAACACACAATTAAAAAACATCGATTAGTAGTTAAATTGACAAGTTTATGAATAAATTAAATGATTAAATCAATAGGAAAAGGATCGAACAATTTTTCATTTATTAAATGGATTGAGTAAATCAAGGTACATGTATATAAAAGCTTAAGTAGCATTATTTTTCAGTTATATTCTAGAATTGAATTTACATAAAGAGTTCTAAAATAGCGTTCATTTCATGTTTAGCATGAATGTTTAAAGAACTAAAATGTTTCATATGGATTGACAAAAAAAATCACCATAGTGTAATAACGTCTGAGTAAATAAAATGAAATTAAATTTGGTGTGAGAATAAAACTTTAATTTCATCAATTTTTTATTTCATTTCCGATCAGACGCTCAGGTATCAAAAGATGTCGATGTCAAAAGTATTTTTAAAGACTACAAACTGATAAACATGCGAATCACTTCAAACCTATCAGAGACATTGAATCCTTACAGACTTGATAAATTATAATAAAAAAGAAATATTCTAAATTAGTTTTTTATTTATTTTCATCTCTTTCATTTGGTGTTGTAACGATAAACAATATCAACTGACCTTATTGTTTATTCAACCACAGAGTAGATTTACAATCTGATGGCTTCGTAGGTTTCCCTCACAAGAATCTACTCATTAACGGAGGCAATAAGTGACGATCTTCGTTTTTCTTTATTATTATTTTTTTTTCCTTTCTACAATCTTGATTTCAAGCCCATAATTGAGATAATGGCTCATCAACAGAGCTAAATATAAATCGATTTTTTTTGACCTGGTTGTGTCACTTATAATTTGTGTCCGGTGGGAATTAGCATCATCGGACGGTTGCAAATGTTTTCACACTCACTACATCGAGCAATGTCCGATATTTTTTTTCTAATGGTATTACTCACGATACAATGGGGCCGTCATCAACAAGGTCTTTAGATCCCAAAATCAGTGGCATGCAGGGAAATTTACCTTCATAATCAGGTTGGCAAAATCCATGAGCGGTGCCTAGGAGGTGACGTGATGATAAGGGAGATACATGTGATTTGATTACTATGTTTGTTTGGCCTTTATTGATTCTTTGCATTTTTTTTGGACGATGTCTTCCAAGTTATAATATCACCAAATACGATAGTAACGCCTCATAAAATCTTATCATATCATGAATTGGGATTCGCTTTAAGGCGGTCTCTATATATCTGCAATTTATGATTGAAATTTTTGAATGAAACTAATAAAATGCATAATAATGATAATGATGAAATCGATAAGCAGCGATTGAATATCAATTAAGATGATAATTAAAAAAAAATTGTGCAAAGGAAACCCTTTCCATAATCGCATGAATTTTGACGGTTCTAACTCCGTTCATTCGAGGTATATATAGAGCAAAGTTAACTCTCCCCCAAACTAATGCCTATACTCGACAATAAGCTTGCATGTATCTTTAAATATCAACATTTGGCAAATAATCATGTTCATATTCTCCATGCCTCTGAAGAAATGCCCTTGAAAGGGGCTGTGCATTTCCCATGATGAATTAAAATGTAAGTACTGTATTGATAAACAAGCGACATGACACATAGATCCTGACGGGGTATCAGTTTGTTATTTATGTGACGATTCGTCATATTTGCCGAGTTTCCTTGATGAGTAAAAATCAATTCTCAAGCAGATTTCTTCCTTTGAGTTGCATCTTTAAATAAATTCACAAGTTGCTTATTTTCTACATGAAATATAATTTGAAAAAATAATAATTTGAATTTTATGACTTGATAGAATTTCATTATTTTGTCAATCTGTATGTTTGAATGGCTTTCGATTTTTATTTGATATTCTTATGTGATTTTTCGTTTATTTAATCATTTGCTCATTAATTCATTTATTCATTTCGTATTTATTAATCATTCATATATCTATCTCTTTATCTAAATTCACGTATAATTTCTTTCCCTAAAACAGATTTTTATAATATTTACTAAGAGTAATCATTTTATGTGGTCGTTTTGTGAATTGGTGTTTGAAATTGGAAAAAGGGTTAACCCGCCTGTAACTCGCTTGGCTGAAAACTCCATTTTGAATGGCGGAAACTGAAAAATTGTTCAAGGCCTCCTCAAAAAAGAAAGCAGAGTCGGTGCGGATAAGTACAGAATGCCACCCACGCCCTTTCAAATTACTATACTCTACAACTCTAAATTGACTAGAAACCTAATCTTCTGGCATAGAATATCCAGTGATAATTCATAGTTGTTTGTCAAAATGAAAATACATTGTCTTAAAAAAGTGATATCTTTATTTCGACAAGAATCTCATCATGAATGTTATTAGGAAAAGATAAAGCATTGTTTTAGAGCTTACCTTTTATGTAAAGTTGTCACCTGCGTGGATCATGTGTGAGACCATTCATTATCAACACATTCCTACCTACAATTTTTTTTTTAAAGAGAGCAGTGGACTTATCTTTCACATTCCACATCATATAGTAAATTAATCTGAAAACTAAATAGGAAACTTCGTGCTAACATATGTTAAACATATATCTCTATAGCGCTGCGAAAGCATTTAGATATCATCATTTGACTTTCCGTTTCATTTGCTGTCACTCCATTTTCTTTTGGTCAGACATTTCTAAGGATTTTGAACAGAGTACTGTACTGCACATGCTGAAAGTTCATTTCATGTATCACGTTGCTTCGGTGATCTGGGGCTAGATAGCATGGTGTACGGAAAGTTTCTAGTGACCAAGAAAGGAAGTCTGTCTTCGGCAAGGAGAGAGAAAAATGTTGACTTGTCATTTCTCGTTGGTGAAAACCATTCGACTTCCCAGGGTATCAGATAATTACCTGTGGAAAACACGTGCATCTTAGTAGGAAAAACAGATCTTTATGTACCCCTCTTTTTAGAGCTCTGCCAGCTTTTTCTCATCTAACTTCCACAGTACGAGCTCTCCCATACTCGACCCTCGTGTATACGAGTTAGTGAAGTAGATTCCCATTGCTATTCTAAAATATTTCGACTCATTCAAAGAACTCGGCAGCAGCCGTTATTCAAGTTCAAATTAAATTATCAAACCAATATGAAAATTATAAATCAATTAAAAGGCATGTATATATAGGCCTATAGCCAAATGGTTAGGACCAGAAGAGAAGTCGAAACTCGTTTTTCAAAAATTGCACTTTACATTAAATACATAACGGAATAATTACAAAGACAATTTTTTATAAAGAAATAGAAACAAGTAAAAGATCATAAAATACGTACACATTCAAGAAGCAATTACGATGCAGGGACCCATGCAAACATACCGCATACACACACACCCTCACACACGCAACCGACGCACACCTCCTCACACACTCAGAGCAAGATCCTATATTTCATTAAGTAGTTTGTTTTAAGTTTCTTTAATCTACTGTAGATGGTGTAGCACTATCCTGGATTGAATTCTGTTATTTATTCCAATATTTGATACAACTGGAGGAAAGAGAGATTGCAAATTACCGCATGAATTAAACAACACAACTGCGAGAAGCTAGGAGCGGGAATTTTACTCATATTGTTAGCAAAATAATAATGGCCGCACTCCTTGCTTTTAATGAACGTCGTCAAAACATTTTGTTACTTTCAACAATTACATAATCCATGCATATGGAATCTTAAGATATATGTAAGGAAGGTGTGTCTATTTTGTTTATAGAAAGACCTGTCTTAAAAATGATACTCGACTGTATCAGTGTGTTATAAAGTTAAAGGGATAGTATTCAATTCGTCACATTAATTCTTATACATGACCAATGCCATTTTTCCTGAATTCAATGGTGAAAAGACAAAATGACAATATCTGGACAGAGATTTAATCCCTGTCATGCCTGTTGTATCTGCAAAAGAGGTATGATATTTTACAAAAGGGTAGTAAGATCCTTCATTTTTAATCAAATAAGTGACAAATTTACCAATATGTCCGCGTCTGCTAGAAAGAATTTTATAATTTTACCAAATTCCTATTTCAGACATACCGGTACTTTCACTCATACCAAAAATATTTCTTGACTTCCATCTTCCCTTGCATGTACACACTTCAGAGGTCTCATTCTGACATTCTCGGCTTATATCTCCACTATGCAGGTTTTCCAGCTAACATCGGTGGGACATGCACGCCAGAACAGACTTGCAGTGGCCAATGTCCATGGACAGAAGGAAATAGCGGGCGCCCTCCACTCTGCTTCTGTGACCAAGATTGTCCATTCTTCAACGATTGCTGCAAAGACCACACCCAGTGCAGTCGCTACAGGACTCACGTTAGTGCTATCCACTCACAAACACCCTCAATTACAAGCACAAATGTTACATACAGCTGCGTCAGGGTGCGGAACTTCGTCGACAAAAAGGAGTGGCAGATCATCAGTGCCGGAAGGCCAGTCGAAAAGCTGCAATATGGATATTACATTATTGCATCTTGTCCTACAAAGATGTCTTCAGACACTGATAGGAACTATCGCAAGATGTGTGAAGATGAAAACCGCGACGTCATATTAAATACACCTGTCTACGACCATCAGGGACTCACGTATAAGAATATGTTTTGCGCTCTCTGTAATGGCTTGAGCATACAGAATATTAAATCCTGGAACGTTGAGTTTTCCAAATGCAATTCATCATTTAACAGTACTGGGTTATGGACAGTAAACTCCGAAATAGGGACTTCGGGTACGTTTACAAAGTGGGTGTCACTTGCAACAAAATACTGCGATGTAACTGTGACTGAACCAGCCAAAGCGAAACCCCTCCGCCGGTGCTTTCCAAATCTTGTTTCTAATTGTCCGAGTAGTTTCTTTGACCAGCGGATTAGGACTTTGTGTCGGAGATACCAGTCTGTAATAGCAGCAAATGGAATCTACTACAGGAACAAGTACTGCGCTCAGTGTAACCTAGGCGTCGAAGTGCGATGCAACATTGTGCGGTATGACCCACCTCAAATCAGATTTTACTCACTGAGGATAGTAGCCGACTTCTCAAAGGGTGACTATTACGTTATAAATCACGAGGGAGAAAGATCGCTGGGATTCCCACCTTGTCCCAATCAGGATCAAATCTTTGACATCTTTCTTGAGAAATGTCGTGTAGTCAATTGCGCAAAGGGATATCTTACCCCATTTGGTGACTGTATCAAGATTCCCTCGACGATTCCAACATCATGTGGACCATTCAGGAATACAAAGAGTGTTCGTATCGAAACTCAGATATCCAACAAGTTTGACTTCAGATCTAACGAGTGCTCTGATATGATAGACTGGTGGTTGACATGTGTTTCAGAAGTCCAGAGAGTGCGCTTATCCTTCACTTTGAATGATCTTGTGGGGGAATGTTCCGTTGACAATATTTACAAGATAGCTAATATGTCAATCACTACCACGAACAGCAGCGACCCAAGGGTGTCGACATCATTATTGGGTCTTATCAATACCTTCAAATCTCAACTGGAAATCCAGTCATTACCATGCCAAACCTTAAACGTAGATTTCCAACAAGGGTGCTTGTCTCTTCATCGTGACCTCATCGGGGCGGGAAAATGTCGAGACGTCACCATGAACTCTTCCCGATCAGTAGAATTCAATGTCACTGAAAACCAGACGAGTGTTCCAACAAATCTTAACGTTAGCTACCAGGCAAAGATTCTTCAGAATCTTATATATGTAACGAGTTTCACGGAAACAGGTACCCAGGTACATACGAGGCAAAGAGTTATGGCATGCAACCGTTTAGCGTTGGATCATGTGCCTTGTCCAGTAGACTCGGCGCCTTATAGTGACTTCATAGTCGTTCCTGTAAAAAACGGCCGGGAACGACTTAAATACCTGCCGACGGAGAAAATCATCAAAGCTAATCAATATGAGATTACAGCAAATGGAACAGTCTTGGTGTGCCACGGTGTCCTGGGGAATACTTCGGCGTCCATATCCGAAGAAAGGATACCTATCTTCAGTTTTTCTTCTGCAGAGATCCTTGTCAGTTGCTTCGGATTAGGGCTTTCCTTGATAAGCATGCTCATTACTTTCACAACCTACTTAGTGTTTCCCTCCATGCGGAACCTTCCTGGTAAGACCGTTATGTCTCTCATTGTTGCTCTTTTCGTAGGTCAAGGGTTGTTCCTCTTCGGGGTTGGTGAGACACAGAACGATACAATCTGTACCGTGATAGCCATCATTCTGCACTACGCTTGGCTCAGTGCCTTCACCTGGACCAATGTTCTTGCTTTTCACCTGTCACAGAGCCTAGGAACAAGAGCAGGCTCCATGAGGAAGCGTTTCGTGATGGGCTCCAAGATCTACAAGACATTCCTTTTGTACTGCGCCTATGGCTGGGGAGCACCTCTCGTTGTTGTTCTAGTTAGTGTCGCGGTTGATTTCTGGAGCAATGCAGATTTCCAGTACGGGACCATAGCGAGCTGTTGGATTACTGGAGGTCTCGCGAACCTTTTAGCCTTCGGAGTACCCGTTGGCTTGACGTTGCTGGTCAACGTTGCTATGTTCACTAACATTGTAAGTGGGTTCCTCTCAAGAAGAACGCCGAGAAGTGGTCTGGAAGACGAGAGAAGGAGAAGGAGAAAAACGAGAAGAGATACGATGGTCTCATTCAAGGTCCGTGATCAGAATGTTTGTCATAACGTTGCAGCTCTATCTTTTGTAGCTACATTTTCTGAATGTGACGGGTTGATAATATCAAGCTCTCTCTTCCAGGTCTGAATATTAAATATAAAAGGGAGTAAGAATTCGTATAACCCTAGTTTTTTAAAATACAGGATATTCCTAGATGGGCAAGATAATGATGTCAGTACGTTGGTTTGAGACGAAGATGCCTATATCTTTTGTAAAATCATTATCCATGATTATAAATTACCTTTATTCTAGCCTCATGTTAACATTTCATCCAAAAAATAATGCTCATTTGGACTGCTTTGATCGGTTAATACCAAACTCCTTTATTGTGTAGTTATTGCTTGTGTTATCTTCGACGCCGAGTTTCTCATATTAATTTTACCAGGAAAAATCGTAAATGTACAGGATGTTTCCCTTTTAGTAACATACGACACAATGATTTATGAAACCAATCGTATTCATGCAGTGATATGTCACGTAGAATTACAAGTTAAATATACAAAAAAGTAAAATATAATCTTTGTAAAAATAACATCTTTGTAAAAATACCAACGGACTATTGTGTTTTTACGTTAATTGCAGTGCATCTTTCGTATAGTGTTCGATAATTACTGTTTTTATACGCTTTATTTTAACAGTGTACATTTGTCAATGCTCTGTATTCTGTGTCCTCAGATCGCCTTATTAATGGGGTTCACTTGGCTATTCGCCTACATCGCCGCTTGGGCAGCTATAACGGTTCTCTGGTATGTCTTCATCTTGTTAAATAGCCTTCAAGGTGTCTACATCCTAACCGCATTCACCTGTAATAGAGGCACGTGTAAACTCTGGAGCACAAAAGTGAACAGGTAATTCAAATTAGTAGGTGATTACACTATAGGCTTCATGCCAAATTGGACTTATCCATTGATTTTGGAGTGCCTTATTGGTTTGGGAAAAAGCCGACGTTATGTTATAACGCTGTCATTGTCCCGGGTCATTGTATGGCCTTTTTGGAAATAAAACAATATCCCACGAAGGATTTCGAGATACACCCTTATGAATCATTACCATGACGTATACCAGACAGGCATTCTTTCACCTTTGGTCAAAAGATTTATCTGGCGGCGCTATTGCATCTTTAAGAATGAGATGATGACAGCTCACGATAAAGATAAAGAAATCGACATAAAGGCAAACTTAACATTTTTTAAAATAAGATTGAGACTTGAATTTTCAATTCAATCGAAATAATCTTTTTACCCTTTTCTTTCTTTCCCACTGTTTGTGCGTATGTTTTGTGGTTCTTTCCCTCTATTTCTTTACTCTCCGTTCAGTCTTAAACTCAGATAACTTTTGAGTGCGTACGTTCAAAATTATGGTAGCAATCTGTATTTGTATTTTTCTCTCCCCTTCGTCATGTCATCTTCTTCTTTGACCAACTACCATCCGTCGCCATCCTACCCCCTTCCCATTCCAGATTCCGTGAGAGATGTTCCAAGATGGTGACACGTACTACCAACAATTCGAGTGGGCATCACCGGTGCATACGGGAAGATGGGAGTCGCGATGAACTCAGCGGTGACATCTGCCAGGGCGAAGAAGCTATGGAAGAGTGCAAGTTAAAATTGAAATGCAATGAAGATGCAGAACCTGACGCAGACATTGATGGAGCTCCTGAATTATCAATCACACCAGTGTGATCAATGACTTGGCCTTTCGGGTTTCATCGGTCGTCAGCCTTGCAGTTGGACAGTATAGGACTGCACCGTGAAAAAGATCAAAAGTACTGTTTCCAAAGAGAAGCGATGATACGGTATAGAATGAGCACTTCCATTGACGAGTGGATACCATGCGCGACCATGGGGTCTCGAAAAGCACCCCCGGGGGGGCCACTTCCATTGACGAGTGGATACCATGCGCGACCATGGGGTCTCGAAAAGCACCCCCGGGGGGGGGGCCCACTTCCATTCACGAGTGGATACCATGCGCGACCAAGGGGTCTCGAAAAGCACCCTAAACACGTAATTTCCATATTCTGAAAATGAACCCCTTAACAAGTATTGGCGTGTGAAACCCTACCCTTAACAAGTATTGGAGACAAAAACGATACTCTTGGCAAATATTCCCTGAAATGAACCCCTAAACAAGTACAAGAATGTTTTATTGTTACGGTTCCTTCGGTCGTCGGCTTTACCTTATTTGGTTTAGTACGACCCCACTTCTACACCTCGCGCAAATCGGACTCTAAACACGAAGTGTTGGGGCAAAAATGACATCCTTTATAAAACATTTTAATTTTGTTTTATCATCCCCACAAATTAGACCCTAAACACGTAATTTTCCTAGCGAAATAGATACCCTTTTTTCATTATTTTTGTGTTTTTGGCACCCTTATCACGTTACGTACGTAACGTGCCCTATCGTGAAAAAGACATCCTTTTTACGTGTTTTTGGGGTCGCGCATGGTATCCACTCGTCAATGTAAGTGGCCCCTCCGGGAAAGCACCCTAAACAAGTATTTTCCATACTCTAAAAATGCACACGTTCACAAGTATTGGCGTGTGAATCCCTACCCTACGCTTAACAAGTATTGGAAACAAAACGATATCCTTGGCAAGTATTCCCTGAATTGAACCCCTAAACAATGTCACAGACGTCGGTTTTACCTTCACATATATCATTGGGTTAAGTACGGCCCCACCTCACACACATCGCGCAAATCGGACTCATAATAAAACACTCCTGTTGGCATGGTTGGGGCAAAAAGTACATCCTATATAAAACATTTTGGTCTTTTTACAGTTCACCCTCGCAAATTTGACCCTTAACACGTGAGCTTTCCTAGCGAAATAGATACCCGTTGTTCATTATTTTAGTGTTTTGACATCCTTAATACGTTACGTACGTGAGTGCCCTATCTTGAAAAAGACATCTGGTTTACGTGTTTTTTTTTGGTGGCGCATGGTATCCACGCCTCGGTGTAAGTGCCCTGTTACACCCACAAATGTAATAATCGCCCACAAATGTAATAACGCCCACAAATGTAATAACACTTTACCCACAAATGTAATAACACTTTACCCACAAATGTAATAATTTTTGATCGCCCACAAATGTAATAACACTTTACCCACAAATGTAATAACGCCCACAAATGTAATAACACTTTACCCACAAATGTAATAATGCACTTTACCCACAAATGTAATAATGACTTTACCCACAAATGTAATAAATTTGAAGTGATTTTTGGCGAATTCGTTCTAAACTAATATCCTATAGTAATGCGTTCAAAGAGCACAAAAGTTCAAAGTCTTTTTTCCAGACCCGGTTAATGAAATATTACAGTACAAGTCCAAGTCTTTTTCCAGACCCGGTTTTTCAAAATTATAATATACGTCCAAAGTATTTTTACCAGACCCGGTTGTTTCAAAATTATAATATACGTCCAAAGTCTTTTTTCCAGACCCGGTTAATTCAAAAATTATAATGCAAGTCCAAAGTCTTTTTTCAGACCTGGTCGTTTCAAAAGTTATAATATACGTCGGTGAGGGGGTAAAGACAACACTCTAAGCCCAAGCATTTTAAGTGGGTTTAATTTTGAAGATTGGTCTCAGCTATCATTTTTTTTTCAATATTTCTTTATCTTTTAAATAACCGGGTCCAGACGAAAGACTAAGCATAATACTCGTGTTATTCCACAAGAATAAGAATATGAGTCTTTTGTTTTTAGGATTGTTTAAATCATTTTTAAATCACCGGGTCTGGAATAAAGACAACGCTCTAAACATGTGCTTTTCTACATGCATGGTCTTAATTTGGAGGATTGTTGGTTCTTAGATTCGTTGTTGGGGGTTGAGTTTTATTGATTTTTTATTCCTGAAATAATTGTGTCTGGAGGAAAGTCGATCTTCGACAATCGGTCTTCATGTTGTTCCACAGTAATTAGATTATTGGGTATTCGTTTTAGAATATTTGTAAAAATTATTTTATTTTTCAAATAGTAACCAAGTCTGGAGAAAGGATGTCTGCTTTACCCACGCGTTAGTAGGGGTAGTAGTATTATTTAAAAAAAGACATATTTTTACTGGGTGAAACTTTGGAAATTTGGTCTTAGATTTGAAGTTTTTCAGTTACTTTTTTTTAATAGCCGGGTCTGGAGGAAAGAGTACGTTTTAAAACTCGTGTTATTCCACGAGAATAAGAATATAAGGTCTTATGTTAGAATATTTTTTTCGTAACTGTTTTAGTACTGCAACTAGAGAACACTCTAAACCTCTTTTAAAACAGGTTCTTAGGTTGAAGGTTTGTTTGGTCTTAGACTTTGATTTTTTTAATTCTTACTATTAGCGTTTTTTTTTTTGGAAGAAAAAAATGGTCGGGCTGAAAGACTACGCTATATCCAGCATTAATAAGATTATGGGGTCTTTATACTGTTTTTAAACTGTTATTCATGTTTAAATAACAGGTAACCGGGTCTGGAGAAAAGACTACGCTTGATTCTCAATTTAATCTTAGTGCATATATTCACAATATACACCGTATAAGTTGAAACAACAACAAAGACATTAATTCCACCAGTTTTAATTAACTGGGTCTGGAGAAAAGACTAAGCTCGATTCCCATTTTTTCCACAGGAATATCATTATCGTATCTTAGTTTGGACTTATATTATAAATTTTGAAATAACTGGGTCTGGAAAAAGACTTTGGACTTTTATTATATTTTTTTAAACAACCGGGTCTGGAAAAAAGACTTTGGACTTGTACTTTGATGTTTTATTAACCCGGTCTGAAAAAAAGACTGCACTTTTGTGCTATATGAACGCATTACTATAGGATTTTAGTTTAGAACGGATTCGCCAAAAATCCCTTCAAATTTATTACATTTGTGGGTAAAGTCATTATTACATTTGTGGGCGATCAAAAATTATTACATTTGTGGGTAAAGTGTTATTACATTTGTGGGCGTTATTACATTTGTGGGTAAAGTGTTATTACATTTGTGGGCGTTATTACATTTGTGGGTGTAACAGCCCCCCCCCCCCAGATGAGGCCACAGCTAGATGGACTGAGCCGCCAATCGCTAGGAACCGTAAGACACTATTATTTACCGGTGATCTTTTGTCTACGTAGTATTAGAAACCATAATTGTCAGTATGATATTTCCAAGTTATTTTTGAAAGAAAGGATCAATGTGAATCCGGAAGTGATCAATAAGGAACGGGGTTGCAGTGGTAATATACAAGTAGACAATTAGGTATATATTGGTTGACGTTGAACGTGACAGTGATGATGATAAAAATGATGGCGATAAAGTTGATGACAACTTGATGATTATGAAATGTAGACCAGAATGTTTCTTAATGATCTTACATCCTCCAAAAAGTACACACACAGCCATCGATGTAGGGTCAATTGTAATGTTCTGCAGAAAACTTTGGTGAAGAAATTGAATGTTGCCAAATAATGTCATCATCAAGAACACCGAGAACGAGAACAAGAAGTTGTTTAGATATCTTTACACTGAAATCAAGTTTCAATCAGAACAGAAATGTGAATTGGAGATGAGGGAAATATATTACATTTCAACGTCTATATAAAATGCAGTAGAGTTTTCTTTACCTTGTACTAGAAAAATATCACCTGAATGCTATATTCATATGTAACTTTTGGTGTAAACTACAGTAACATGGTTTCAATAGAAAAGTTTTGAATAAAAACAAATAAGTTCACTAGAAAATTGTTAGTATCATGAGTCACGACGTTTTAATTATTTAAAATGTTTACTAATATTGTTTAACTAAGAAGTGGTGAGGTGCTATAGATTCATGATTTTGATCATTACCCTGATGGTAAATTTTCTGAGAGAGTCCTCAAACATTGTGTAGTAATGAACTATTATTTTCTAATACCTCGCATTTCAAATAGTGCAAAAGTATATTGAATGGATTGAAAGAATCAACATATCATGGGCCAAACTTTTATGTGCTTGATCGACCTTATGTTAATCCAATTAAAGGCTACGTACCCATAAAATTAGGAATAACAATATGATGGCACAAAAAATGTATACCGGTATATGAATATCTTTAATATGAATATCTTTGATGGATTGTTTATTATAAGTTTACTGATGAGAACCGACAAATGCTGACTCGTGCTACCTTTTTTTAAATATGCGAAACAAATAAATGAATTAATGTACTATATTTTTAGGATACAGTGTCGGGGCTTGTGTCATCACATCGCGTCCGGTCGGGCAATCACTTGACCCGACTTTTCGAGAAAAGGGCCCCCTAAATTCTCATAAGGTCGGGGCCAATTTTTTACCCGCAACTAGGTATAATTTGGCTAACAAATTTCACAAACATCGGCCGGAAAATTTGATCGGAATATTCGTATATTGACTGAAAATTTTTAACAGCGTCGGGTAAACTGGCTCCGACCTTGCGAGAATTTAGGTGGTCCCTTTCTCGAATGGTCAGGTTACCTAATTGCCCGACCGGACGCGACAACCTGATGCGATGACGCAAGCAGTCAGCGTTATATGCAAATACATCCTCATATTACCCCCCCCCCAAAAAAAAGGTTATACATTGAATGAATGGTAACCCCTTTGGAACGACAATGACCATGGTTACTACTACTTCTACTACTACTACTACTGCTGCTGCTACTACTACTACTACTACTGCTGCTGCTGCTACTACTACTACTACTTCTACTACTACTGCTGCTGCTACTACTACTTCTACTTCTACTACCACTGCTGCTGCTGCTACTACTACTACTTCTACTTCTACTGCTGCTGCTACTACTACTACTACTTCTATTTCTACTACTACTGCTGCTACTACTACTTCTACTATTACTACTGCTGCTGCTGCTGCTACTACTACTACTACTACTGCTGCTGCTGCTGCTACTACTACTACTACTACTACTACTACTACTACTACTTCTACTACTATACTACTACTACTACTACTACTACTATTACTACTACTATAATACTACTACTATACTACTACTACTTCTACTACTAATGACGATAATAATAATAATGATAACAACAACAACAGCAACAATAATAAAAATGACAATGATAATGCATTTAAATCTTATTTAGCCATGCATCTAATAGCTACTTTAGCTCTCATGAACGCTCTTGGCCCTGTTTAACACCAATCGCATGGAAATATTGACTTTAGCAGATGAAATTAAAAAAAAAAACATAGTTTGAAAATAAAGACAAATACATCCAGAGACATAGAAATCTGCTTATGTTTTAACACAAACGATTCATATTATGTTTCAAAGTATTCTTGTCAATTCATTTGATGACACCAGAATTCAAAGTTTATGTGTAAAAGTTTCGTTTTGGCTCAACATGCCAGTACAGCAGTAAAATAATTGTAGTACAAATGTCGAGTTTGCCTTGAAGAAATATTCGTATCCCATTTTTACAACAAAATTGTTGAGTATTTTAAGTAGTGTTTATTCCAGCATATGCACATAACATGGTTGTATATATTTATAAAGGATTGTCGTGTAAATATGGATGATACAGTGCAAAGAGATTGATTTCGTGATTGATATGAACTTCATTTTCATGTAAATGTGTGATTTATTGAACTGCTCGTACCAAAGGAAATTAATAAATCCCACCAACTCGAAAGAATACATTGTTTCTGTATCATTTTGACCTAAAGTTCCTGTTCTCGTATTTGTTTTTTATATTCCTCAATTCTTTCAAACATAGTAATCACTTAGAATTATAAACTGACGAATTATTTCATTTACGCATCAGGATACAAGTAAAATCAAAAGAACAAAGATTTTATAATGCTTTTATTTATAATGTATATGAATAATAGACTTGTAATCATTTAATTGACTATAAACTGGCCCTCTCCAACTTTCACTGAAAGAAAGATCAAGATGATATCATTAAAACAATAAAAAAAAAAGAAAGACAGACATATTCACACATCCCAAAACCCTTCATGTTCTAGAGGGGTGCCTCTATAACATTGTCTAGCTACGATGATGTCTTTTCTGTATTCATATCCCAAACTAGATATACTTGCAAAATTGTCAAATATTATTTCCAAACGATTCCTTCCATTGCTATTGAACGATACGCCCCCCCCCCTCCCACACACAACTTCATTACATGATGGAATCATAATCTATTTATGTACGAAAACAAACTATTGACAATGAAAGGCAATGAATGAAGCACGGTTGCAAGAGAGAGGGGGGGCAGGGAGATAAAAAATATGGAGAAAAGGGAAGATAAAGAGATGAAGGTCGGTTTGGAGGAAGAAGAGTTGCAAGAAAGAAAGACGGGCCTATACGGAGGAAAAAAGACATAGAAATAAAGAAGGAACAAGAGAGGAGAGAGAGAGAAAATAAAGAGAAAGGAAGATACGTTAGGAGTGTTGGTGTGTGTATTATGTGTTGGGGAGTTGGAGAATTAGACGGAAGGGCACGCTGAAATAAATGTACACAAAAAGTAAGCCTCTCCTAATATTAAGAGTGATGCAATTTAAACATTTTTAATAATATAATTTGAACAGGAAATACATAAATTTACATCATTTTACAACATTTTACATCTTTTCTGACGTTTATCAATTACGAATTGAAAAATGGTAAAAAATTTGAATATTTCCAAACTTGTCTCAGGCCATGTTTTATTCCAAAATGAGCTAGATCCCCCCCCCAAAAAAAAAAAAACATATCAATAGTAAAACTCTGTTATTTATCTCAAAATTTGCACTGATGGCGTGAACTTGTATCCACAACAAGTACTTTACAATCTGAATGCATAACTTTAGGAGAAGTGGTAAAATTGACCAATCTTAAATTACCATTATAGTGGATTTATGGTGTATTTCATTCCTACGTCTAAGATACATATATTTACATCTAAAATCAATTTTGGTCAAAAGTGGATTTAGCCCCTATCGCAATGAAATTCTTTAGTTCACATATTGAATTATAAGCTTTTGATTAAATTATCATTGACATATGAACGTCAGTGTTATTTTCAATGAAAGAGGAGACGACATTGCTGAAATCATGGACCTATCCGTAATAGGTCCATGCTGAAATCAATTTTGTCGTCACTCTAGCTTTGGGGGCGCTATTTCTCTATGCCATGCAGTGCCGTATGGATCATCAGTACGATACCAACATCAAGCATGCCAGGATAGCCCCCAGTATTATATTGAGTGTATAGAAGTGTTCTTGGCAAATTCAAATGCTATGTTAGGAAATCAGCCTAAATCGTAATGCTACAAGAAGAGAGGGTAAAATCGGCAAAATCATTACAGATCAAGGCCGCTTCAAGTAAATAAGCTGAACTTAAAAAAATCTAATCTAATCGGGAATCAAGATTGCTAATCACTTTAGAGTTTCGCTTGATAACACACAACGGATATGCAGGGAAGGTGCAAACAAGAGTTGATGACAATATACCAAATGCGTTATAATATATAGCCTCCTGGACTTTAAACGTGGCATAAAACCTGATGTATCATAATTATCTCTCGATTTTTGTACATTAGACTAAGAAATTATTGATTGTTCAGCGTAAAATAAAGTTACAACAATGACGATTCAATATATTCAATATGAAATTATCCCGTGTGTTTCATGACTGAAGGGAAAGTTTCATGTTTCATTCAATAAAATAATAAAGAAACGGTGTGATACGTCATAAGTTCTCTTCATTATAATACTATACTATCATTTCCTTTACTGTTTCTGCAACTTTTCAAATACAAAATAAAAAAGAAAAAGAAAAGTACATAAAGTATTTAACCAAAGAAAATATGAACAATGTTCTAAACATAACGATTAAGGAAGTTTGTAGGGGTTGCCACAATAAACTTGGGTTGCCACAATAAACTTGGCTTGATTGTGGGGCAACCCGGTGCTTGTACATGTCAGGTTAGAATATGTGTATCTCAACAAATATTTCAAGTGCGAATCGCGAGCTTGTCAAAGTTTTCAGGCATATTATATGTATATATAGTTAGTCACGTTAGGACTGGAGGGACATACGTTATTGGAATATATGTGAAAGACAGTAGTAAATGATTTGTGATTGTCGGATGCGATTATTACGTACATTATAACATATTTTTAAATACAGGGAGAACCTGATTTCGTGGGGGTGCTGCCTATGGAAAATAATACACGCAGCACCCCCAGCAAAATTTCTGAGGGTGCTTCAGCACCCCCGCTTCCCAGGTCCATGGACCAGGGGGTGTTTTACAAAGATTTAAATATGACTTTGTAGAGACGCACTTAAATGCTGACTCGTATATGCAACGCCAATCTTATTGATCAAGACGCAGTAGTGCGTGTCCTCTTCACATGATGTATCTGACCAATGAGGTCATGCCTTCTATACTGAACGCAACTATGCATTTAATTGCGACTTTGAGACAAACCCCCAGAATATGCAAAGTGTCCATAACATCATCTTTAAAGTCAAAGTTCTATAAACTAAAAACAGATTACCATGGTCCTAAGAGATTCAACTTAGGCAGAGGTACCTGTACTGCTAAAGCAACCTCCTTAAGACATTATATAATAACCTTTTAGGATTTCAGTTTTCATTTCGTCGTCGCTTTTTGGGGGGAGGTGTTTGGTTTTTAATTTCTCCAGCATTTTTTCAATCAACCACCATTCTACACCAATCAATCTCTCTATTGCCTATCATTCTATTCATATTCTTTTTAAGCATTGTTTTATCAGTAAATTCACATATATATGTAGATATATATGACATTGAATATGTGACTAGATAATAAAAGCAATGCTTGTATATATATATGTCTTTCAGCTTCCATGCTTTTTCTTTTCTCACTCACACCATCCAAAAATTTTACTTTACACAATCATTAAATCTCATAATCTTTCAACAGAAAAAGGCTTGACACAATCAGCTGCGTCCGTGGAGCGGGGTTAACTGCACTTTCTAGAAAACCAGGGACGTTATTCTCAATAGTGGGGATTGTCGGAGGGGAGTCAAATTAATGCACCCTTTCAGGATAATCGGGGAGCTTTTCACAAAAGGCTGTGTTAAGTAGTTTTCTAAACCAATCGTTTCTATAAAAATGTTTCGTCAAATAATAACCACAATAATATTAACAGATTAAGAAAAAAAGAAAAGAGCTTGCAGTTTTTCTTGATTTCGAATAAAATTGTATAATTAATAAAGTTAATAATTCTACCCCCTCCCAACATTCTACAAAGTCATATAAAACAATGGAATGAAAAGATAGCATAAAACTGTAAAAGTATGAAGCAAAATACCTACAAACTGCCTTTCCATCACCTAAACTAACGGAGAGAAAAAGGCCTAAACAGAAAATGCAAAAAAATTGTTTTTCCTTCTTTCCTTCCTCAGTTACACACACATGCACCAAAACACACCCCACACACACCCGCACATTACCTAGGCCTCCATACCCTCACGCCAACTTACAGACACACAAATAAACAGCTGGTACAAGAGACTACTCAGCTTTTGTCAAAAGCTCCCCTGATTGTCTCAAAAAAGGTGCATTAATGACTCACCTCCCTCATCCCCACCTTTCAGGAAAAGCTCCCCCGGTTTTCTTGAAACGGTGAGACCAACCCCGCTCTGCAAACGCAGACGATCATCATGAGCAACAGGCAAATGAATATATTAAGCAAAAGTGGTCATTCAAAAGGATTTTACAAAAAAAAAGCTTTTTATTACAAATATTTTCATTACGAATACTGTTTCATAACATGTAGTTCACACATACTTTGTTGAATAACGTGTGTACGTACAACCGTGTACATCGCACATAAACGCTGAAAAACAGATTACTTTCCCGTTATCATTTTCCAGATACTGACTCCAAATAACATATATAATTTCCCCCATGGATCATGGAATACTAAACATCCAACAATGAAAATTTGGCAAACAGACAAAAAAAAAAAGAATTTTCTATAAAAAGAACCTTGCAACAAAGAAAAATTCAAAATTCTAGGTATAATAGAATACAATACGATTGTTCAACATGGAACATTCCCATAGCATGCAATAAGCTACGTGGGTGCATTCTATGTTAATACAGTACATTATATGTTAATAATGTGCAATAGTCGCAAAAGTGTCTTATCATCCAAATATTTATGCAAGGTCATCTACCCTTTTAAATATTGTAAACAGGATGTTAAGGGTATTATTGTGGAATTCAAAAATTGTATTTCATCGGTAGCCACACACTGAATTGAAAAGACTATTTTCAGAATGGAAGACTCATCAATATTAGGAATGCAGGATGAATATGCTCGGGCGACATAAAACAAGGTTAAGAAGATGAGTGATGTTATGAACGGGTTTTGAGTAGTACCATAGTAGCACTTGACCAATGAGAGATTATATTCAAGGAAAATAAAAATGTTTTCTTGATTAAGAGAGAATTCCTGTAGAAAATTTGTCATCAAGAGAAATTTTACTGCACTTTATTTATGTACTGAAGAACTAGAGTCATGTTTCTTCATATACACCATGTAATCATCTTTTATATATCATCTCTAAATGTTTATATTTATAATGCAGATTAGAGTAGGCAATAATGAACAATATTAGTCAAGTTAATACTACCACCATCACATGGGTACAAAATACATGTTAATACTCGAACTATTTGATAAAAAATTATCTTTCGGATAGAAAACAAGAAAATAGTCACACGATTATAAACATATAACTGGCAGTGTAAAAATATTATTGACGGCCACTACGGAGTGGCGGGTTGTTTATTTCTTGCCATTATCACTTTCATTCAAAATAAAATTATAAATTGGACCCCATTACACTATAAAATAAGATGTGTACTCGCTTTGTTATTAATATCTGTGACTATTTCTTGACTGCCTTCACTAATTTAGCCCCAAAATGAAAATTAAGTACCTTAAATACAGAATTAGCACCATATCAAATATCACATACTGTACATTTGGCACTGTATGAAATAAACATGCAAAATACATAATTAACAATGGAAAATAAGGACTGGCTACACTTGATGTAACATGAATAAACATAGACATCATCACCAACATCAATTTTATTTTCAATGCTCTCTTCATGTTCTTTCAGGGTTCCCACAGAAATTTGAAAACAGAATTCCATGACTTTTCCATGACTTTTCCATGACTTTACCCTGACTTTCCAGGACCACAAATTTTTCCAGGATTTTCCATGACCGTGGGAACCCTGTCTTTTAAATCAATTTGGATTTATTTGGTTAAATGATGCCACATGGCATAGTACTGTAAAAAAAAAAAAGGAATAACTTCATGATGACCATTTAATAATCACCAAGATATTTTTCATATCAATGCTCTTACAAGCCAAAAGAAATGGCCTCTTTCAGGTAGAATTATTATTTAATATACAAGTGTGTCTGCCTGAGTCGAATCTCTTGAGACCATGGACATCTGTCCAGCATTGACGATTATTTAAATTGAAGACTTATTCCAAGGATTTCTCTTAAAGGGAAAGTTCACCAGGGTGACAAATTTGTTTCATCAAAAGGAGCAAGATTCAATAAGAATATTGTTGAAAGTTTTGATGAAATACATAAAAGACTAAGAGAGTTGTGAATTATTTGAATTGACTTTGCAAGCTATGGCCCCTGTCATAATGCTATAAGTCATGAAAAGACTTAAGAAACTGCCCTTTCTTTCTGTAAATATTGTGCCAAATCTGGCTAGCGTATTAACCATGATTTTACCTAGCACGACTTCCCAAATGCATTTCAGTGGGGCCAAGACTATCTCCTTATTTCTCATGAAATCTTCATGGGTAAAAGAAAAACAGAAAACATCATTACAAGCAATATTACGTGATCTCATAACACGGTCCCTACCTACTTGATCACATCCTTCCATCTCATATTCGTGCCACGATTTGCTTGAATTTGGTGATATCAAGCTTGGAAGATGTTCCGCACATCTTGTGAATAGAACGGAAGGATTTAATTCGCTCGGCGGACTCTTCAAACTCCTTGGCTTTCCGACGAGCAACCTGAATAATCTGTGAATGAGATGGAAGAAAGCAATAAAGAAAACGATATTCTCACTTCCTTTTGGGAAGCATGTTCAGATAGAGTGTGATAAAGCCTTACAACAAAGCTTGGCAAAATTTCATACTCTTAATTCTACCCATATATAAATAAATATAAATTAACAATTATCATCATTATTTATCAGCATTGTCACAGGGACATTGAAAATATGTCGGATACAAGAGAGACGTCCTGTCAATTAGCCGTGGAACAATCAAAGTTAAAATCCAAAAATAAATTGTTAAAAATTGCACAAGTTCATGCCGTACTTTTCTTAAATAACTTTTACATTTTTGGTTTTTTTAATTTCCTTTTCTTTTTTTTCTCAATATTTCACAGCCACAAATAAAGCCAATACCCATGATTTGGGAAAACAATGCTGCTGCAAATATTCATGGCCACAATTATATTGATGAAGATGATTTTTGTTCAAATCCTAAAAGTGGCAAAAATTTGAAAGCTCATGCATTTAATTTTTTTTCAGAAATTGACAATAACTTTATATGGTCAATGCCAAACAATATCTATAACAAATCAAGAACTATAAAAAATAATACAAAATAACATTTAAGATTTTCTGACAAGAATTGTCTTTTCTCTCTCTCTCTCTCTCTGAAAAAAAATGATAGGCTGCCATTTTGTTTGAGTTCTAGTTACTCAATATTATATTTCAAGCTCCTACCTCATCTGGTATGTCAGCCAATCGGGCAGCATTGAAACCATAGCTTTTTGGACAAGCCCCTCCAACAAACTTGTAGAGGAATGTGATGGTTTCCTGTGAGGGGTCTTCATCATTCTCATTCTCAACCATACATGCCTATGATGACAAATAAAAACATTTCAGTATGAGGCAGTGACAAAACAGAATAACAACTTTAGATAAACCTTTCTTCATTTTCGACACCCTTCTTTCGTATGTCACTTCACTAACCAAATTACACCAACAAACCATTTCATTTCAACAACAACCTCTTCAATCTTTAACCTTGCAACCCAGGAGTTTTTTCCAATATGAATAAGAGAGCAAATTTTAAAGTGAATCCATCAAACAGTCATTAGAATAACTACGTAATACATCTAGCCCCCCCCCCCATCCCCCTCTCGAGGGTGGAGGCAGAAAAATCGAAATTGTAACACAACAATTTTCTAGGGAACTAGCTGGCTGTTCTACTGATAAACCTTATAATCTTCCCTATGCTAGGGATTCACCATTCAGTTCAAATTTCCAAAATTTTCATTTCTTACTCGTGGCCTGTGCTATCTCGTATGTCTTAGGGAAAAGTAGCCCCACAAGCCTCTCATGATATTGATAATGACTGTTGGTAGAGCATGTATTATGAAATGAACAAAATATTGAAATAACCAAGTATGTTGTGATGACTAATCACATGACGTACCATGTGACCTAGCCTGATGTTCGGGTCATGAGAGAAGTCTTCCACTAGGGAATGATAGTGGGTTGAGAAGAGTGTCCTACATCCAACCACCTCTGAAAGTTCCTTCACGACAGCCGTTGCTATGGCTGTGCCGTCGTACGTTGCCGTGCCCCGCCCTAGCTCGTCCATAAGAACAAGGGAATGCTTGGAGGCATGTTTGAGGATGCTGGCCGTCTCGCTGAGCTCCACAAAGAAGGTGCTCTCACCTGACAGAAAACAAAATGTTCAATATTACAGATATTGCCCACCTAGTGGTTTAATATAACAGATAATTTTCCCAATGGAGCTATACTACATTTTTTCGAAAAAGGATTATATTTTGCCCCAAGCACACAGCATTAAGGGAAAGTTTTTGGCAGCAAATGAACTCTAGCTTCGTAGGATAGTTGGAATATTTATCACACATATAAACCAGGCAAATATGTTATATTAAATATTTTATGAAAATTGTCGATCAGGGTCTGCACTAAGCTTTGTGATAAACTTACACACACAATGCTTGCTGCAGGTCTGATCTATGATATAATAGAAAAACTACACGTACACACTAGGGCGTACATCAAGCAAACCAACTGATTACGCGAAAAGCAGTGAGAGACTTACCTAAGGGAATGTATAGACCAATCATTGATTTGAATCTACATAAGCTATGTAATTTAAGTTTTACTTAGGGTCATCATCATAAGAATGGCACAGTAAAGAGGGACTTCAATGAGGTGCAAAGAAATGTCTGTATTTTTATGCATTCTTATATTAAAGGTCAAGTCCACCTCAGAAAAATGTTGCTTTGAATCAATAGAGGAAAAATCAGACAAGCACAATGCTGAAAATTTCATCAAAATCGGATGTTAAATAAGAAATTTATGACATTTCAAAGTTTAGCTTATTTTTAACAAAACAGTTATATGAACGAGCCAGTTACATCCAAATGAGAGTCGATGATGTCACTCACTATTTCTTTTGTTTTTTATTGTTTGAATTATACAATATTTGAATTTTTACAAATTTGATGATTAAGACCTCCTTGTCTGAAGCACAAAATATTAAAATAATGGAAATCCATGTGTTCAGGGAGGAATGAAAATTCATGTCACATGACAATGATGAGAAAATAAAAATATTTCATATTTCATATAATAAAATACAAAAAAATAGTGAGTGATGTCATCAGTTCCCTCATTTGTATACCGACTGAGATGTGCATATAACTGTTTTGTAAAATGAAGCGAAACTTTAAAATGTCCTAACTTTCTTCTTTTACATCCGATTTTGATGAAATTTTCAGTGTTATGCTTGTTGAATTTTTCCCTTTTTTTATTCAATTCAAGTTTTTGTTGGGGTGGACTTGTATTTTAAAAAAAATTGCATTCATCACTTATCATTACTCTTTGTAAGATCAAAATAATCTTACAACTATCAACATGTTGTCAATAAACCATTTCGTAATTACAATTTGAGCATTAGCAGATGAAGGTCATTGAGATTTTTTTTAATGCTATTTCAAAACTTGCTTGTTATCCCATTTAGAAAATTCTTACTATAATTTGGCTAATCTTGTGTGTCCTTCCATTTGTTTGACGGCACTTTTTTATGTTTTTCTAAACATAGTTATATTGTTGTAGTAATATTGTTCGCAGATTGTCATGAGGGGGGTTGTTTGTGGATTTTGGTCGCATTATTCAAAGTTTTTTTACAATTCGTAACTTTTTGGCATTTCTTTTCCCAGCCCTGAATATAGCTTCGAAGTTCCCAGTCCCTTTTACCTCTCTCGGGTCAACGAAATACAAAGCATGCACGCAATCATGCCGACCGTCAACCGGGTATGGTACGGTATGCGCTGGCTGCATGCATGTGCTGCTAAAACGAACGTAAACAACATACCCTATAGACCGATGTCCTCAGTGGTTACCAGTGAGCATGAGTACAACTTTCTGAAAAACCTATTTATTTTATTTTGAATGATTCTGCAGTGAAGCCCCATATTCTGTCATTCTAACGTATGATAAATTGATTTGGCTGATGTAGCATAGAGTACCGTACAAAACTTTTTTTTTTTAATTTTGTATGGGAGAGGGTTCAAATTCAGAATAGTTCTCACAATTAGAGTTAGATCTAACTTACATTATAGATCAAGAGAGACTCTAGGCCAAGAGAACTTAACGTTACTTAAAAGACTAGATCTAGAAATCTATAGCTTAGCCCTTGGCCTAGGCTACTTAAAAAAAAGCCCATGGAAGCCACATAAATCTTATCTTTTTATCACAAATAACATCTAAAACCTTCTCTCTCTCTCTCTCACTCTTTTGTATTCTTCATAATTTCTCTATCTCTCTCTAAATCTCTCTGATTTTCCCACTGTCTCTCACATTCATTTTCCCCACTGTCTCTCTCATTTTCCCCATGGTCTCTCTCATTTTTCCCACTCTGTCTCTGTCTCTCTCATTCATTTTCCCACTGTCTGTCTGTCTCTCGTTCATTTTCCGTGTGGGTCTCTTTTATTTTTCCCTCCCACTCTTTGTTCCCATTGTCTGTCTCTCATTTTCCTCACTGTCTGTCTGACTCATTTTTCCCACCACTGTTTCTGTCTCACTCATTTTATCACTCCTCCCCTTTCTCTCACTTCTCTTAGACATCCCGTCTGTACTTATATATGATTGAGCAATTTTTAATTCAAAAAGTACAAACAACCGCAGTCTAATGTACATTGTAAGGTACATGTGCAATGTACTTACTTATTTATTTCTGACCCAATACATGTAATGATGATAACATTTCTGTATCACAATAATTGCCTCTTGACTGCTTACTGAATACACCATGTTCTAATACATTTTTCCATTTTATAATTAGATTTGATTTCACTCTGTAATGATTATTGAAGTTCTTCCTCCAGTTCAATCCAAGATGCTCAACTTAACTGAACCTCCTATCTATACTGAAAGAGAAGTTTGCTATGAATCAGTTGCGTAATATATTTCATCAATAAACTACTTGGTTTTCAGTGTGAATAGGCAGTCTAGCTGTACATACAAGAATATCAGCCCCCCCAACACACACCCACTCACCTTGATAAAGAAAAATGACTCCTACCCCTGTGCTGCCACGGGTAATTGCTGCTAGTAATAATACAGTGTTTGGTCAATCATGTTGGGAATTGGCAGTTTGTCAAATGATAGGAAATTAGTTTAAAGCAGACAATTTAATAGAAAATAGAAGCCTTCCCAATTGTATATTAATGTAACCTACAAGGTCCGGTCACCTGGTCCGTGCAGTGGTTCCTTTCTTACAGTTGAATATCGCATATCGCAGATTGCTATTAACACCAGGCAAGACGACATAAAGTCTTCATCTAACAATCAATGAACAAATGATTACCCATCTCATTGAAATAGGGAAAGGAGCAACTGAGCTGTGCCATGATGATGATGAGACCAGGATGGGGTGGGGGGGCATTAAGTTACTAACTACATTGTACCTACCTGATAGTATATTATATCTTGTACCAAGTCTTGGAAAGACCCTGTCTACCTGTGTCAATCTACAACCCTCTGCAGGGATGTAGCATCCAAGCTGTACCATGATGAAGATCAGAACACAGGAGGGGGGGGGGGCAATTGTTTAAGCTGTCAACTACTCACCTGATAAAATGTTATCTCTTGCACCAAGCCTTGTAAAGACCCTGTCTACCGGTGTCAATCTACAACCCTCTGCAGGGACATAGCATCCAAGCTGTGCCATGACGACAATCAGCCCTGCCTGTCTCATCAGGGTTGACTTGCCACCCATGTTGGGTCCCGTCACCAGGATACAGCTGCTGTTGACATGGTTACCCTCTCCATCATCCATCTCGTTCTCCTGATAACAGAATAATTATTTCAACAACGTTGAGTAAGTTCATATATACTGGGGGAAGGGGGGTTTTCAGTAACATTTGTGACTTATATTATCTAAATTTCAGTTGTGTACAATATATAACGCATCACCTCATTGGTCAGTTTATGCAAACAGGATGCCAACTACTATGTTTCCATCAATCTGATTGTGCATCAATACCTCAGTCACATTTGCTCTACGGCGGCCGTACAGTGAGTCGATAACAGCCGTTTTAACATTTTTTGTATCAGCTACATACAGGTGGTTTGAATAAAAAGGAATAAAACAGCTGGTTTCGACTCACCGTACGGCAATTGTGACCGAGGTACAAATAACACAAAGTGGTTCTACCAGATTCATGAATATTGCACTTGCATGAATATGGCAAAAGTTGCCCTCTATTTTTATACAGTATTCCATTAGGGAAATTGGGGAAAACCAGGAAGAGGGCAACATGGTAAATGTTTACCACCTTGATCTTAGATTGAAAGTAGCATGCGAATTACAACTTTTTATTTAGCTGCCAAAACACCTTGTCTAGGTAATAATTAACGATACTGTCCTAGAATGCCAGAGAATACGATAGATATTGAAATTGTTTCTTGAATAAACATGATAATCATCATATTCCACTAAAAAGTTTACATGTGATGTTCTACTATGTAATTCGAGCAAGAAACATCTTAGATTGGTCTAACAAGATAAGAGATTTCTTTAAAAATTTATCACAAGAGAGTATTCTTACGTTTCTAATGCCTATAAATGTGTCGTTAGGGATGTAGTCCCCTCCAGCGAAGGTATGTGCTATGCAAGGATGACGTCCTTCTACAATAGCGATGTACGGCTGTAAGTAAGATAGACATGATATAAACAAATGAAACATATTATTCATATATATCACAAGAGACTTCATGTTTTCTCTGATCAAAATAATACTAAAAATAATGTTACATTTATAAAGCACACAATACTCTGTGTTTCTAAGTGTTTTACATTGTGATTAGTAGTAGTAGTGTAAGTGTTTGCACTGTTATTGTTTGCACACTAAGCATTTTCCTATGATTACTCACGACTATCTTAGTTATGTACTGTAGGGAAATGAGACTTCCGGGAAAGGCTAGCAAACAGCTATGGTCGTGTCTGAAGAGTTGTACTATTTGAAGTGTTGCATTTGTTGTTTATCTAAAACTACCGTTTTAAGTCTTGTTTCTCCTGGTTAATTCTGACCTTTACAGTAGTAGTAGTAGCAGTAATACTAATATTATCATCATCATTATAATTATTAGTAGCAGTATTGTCATTATTATCAGTAGTAGTAGTAGCAGTTGTAGCAGTAATACTATTATTATTATCATTATAATTTTTATTATTACAGTCATTATTATAATTATCATTATTATTAGTAGTAGTAGTAGTAGTAGAAGTAGTAGTACTACTACTACTATTATTATTTTCATGCCCTCGCAGACGAAGTCCGGAGGGGCATTAAGCATTGAACCTGTCCGTCCCCCAACTCGAAAAATAATTAATGGATTTTAATAATTTTTGGAGTGTAGGTAGATGACACCAAAATACAGGCTAAGTGCTAAGTTTGAATTTGGAGTCCGCAGGTCAAAGGTCACAGCTCATTAAATATGCGAGTTGCTTTCCATGCAATAACTCGAAAAAACATTTAATGGATTTAACAAAATTTTGGTGTGTAGGTAGATGACACCAAAATACAGGCTATGTTCGGATAGAGTCCACAGGTCAAAGGTAACAGGTCATTAATTAGAGTGTTGCTTTCTGCGCAATAACTCGAAAAATATTTAATGGATTTTAGAAATTGTTGGTGTGTAGGTAGATGTCACCAAAATACAGGTTAAGTTCAAATTTGGAGTCTGCAGGTCAAAGGTCACAGCTCATTATATATGCAAGTTGGTTCAAAGGTCTATATTTGTTCATTATATATATATACATATTGGTTTCTGCACGATATTAAGTTCAATCATATTGAATGAATTTCTTAATGCGTTAAGCAGGGGCATCTGTGTCCCATGGACACCTCAAATTTCTAGTTTATTATTATCATTATTATTAGTGTTGTAATTGTTTTTCATCATTACTATTATTACTTATTATAATTGTCATTATTAATGTCATTACTATTATTATTAGCAGTAGTAGTAGCAGCAGTATTGTCATTATTATTATCATTATAAATGAAAGCCATTGGGAGCAATTTTTTCATAAGGAGCAAACTAAGTCAGTGACACAAAAGATGGTCCTATGACCCTTTTGAGAAATCGGTCCCTTGGCGATTTACCTGGTCACTCTCAGAGGGCAGTATGATATCGGGTCTACACATGTTGCCATCTGCAGACTGGCTATAATCAGCAAAGCTCATCAAGACATCAAGAACTGACAGGCACTGGACAGCAGCATCCCAGGACTTGTAGCTACAAAGATAAATGATGATAATAATTTCTTGATTTGTAAAGATCTTTTTGCCAGAGGATACAACACAAACTATTATTACCCCCACCTTGAGCTTGAGCTACCACTTTATCAAGCAAAACTCAGTGCATCCAGGCAGGGAATCATACCGGGGGGGGGGGGGGGGTGTTACACAAAGAATGAAGTATGACTAAGAGACATTTTTAAATACAGAGTTGCGTACGGTATGAAAGGCTTGACCGCAATGGTCAGATCGTGTCACGAGGACGCACACTACTGCACATCTATCAATAAGATCGCGCGTTGCATATCATGTACGCGTCAGCATTTAAGTCTGACTCAAGTCATACTTAAATCTATGTGAAACACCCCTGGTACCTATTCAATCCACCTGGTTGGTTAGCGGCACAATAAGGAAAATTTTCTTGTGAAGAGAGAATATGCCACGGCTGGGATTCAAATCCACCCGCGGTTTGAACAGGTCAGAGCTACTAGACTACAACACATTCAAGAATGAATACGAATACATTATACAGGAGAAATAGCTCTGGCGGTAGAGCGAGAGTTTCAGATTGCGGTGATTCAGTGTTCAATGCGAACTCGATGCTCTAGGGCCCTTTGGTAAGGTATTTATCCTCATTACCAGGTTCCTCAGAGAGGACATTAGGTTTTCAGTCCTCTGGTTACTTGCTTGCAAGCATTCATGTTTTTTTAATTTTCAGAAATCAGGTAAAAAAACATAACCACCAAGTCAACTATTCAAAATAAATTTAACCATCACCAAAAAATAACTTAATAACTAAAAATAATTTTTCTGATATATTAATATAATGTCCTGTGCCATCTTCGATCGCCTGACCCCCCCAAAACATTAAAGATCATTTGCCTTCCTGTTATGTATTCAGAAGGAATATGTTAACATTTAACATGTATTATGACAGATTGAGGAATATTTTGCCTTAACTTGTTGAATAATCTCTCTAGGTTTTAAGCAACATCAACTTACTGCTCATCAAATTTATGAAAGACTCTCCTCATCGAGTCTTTGAGGGCAGCATCTCGCCTGTCCTCTGCATTCATCATTTCCGCTAGCAGCTTCTGAATCGTCGGAGACCAGTAGCGTTTGTAACCCTTCTTGGAAGACTGGAGCTCATACTCTTCGGGAATGTGGCGAGAGAGGGCAGACTCCGGGATCTCCATTTGGAATCGGTTCTTGGCCGTGCCCCAGTAGACCATGTTCTGTGTGATAAAGAGGGTGGATGGATAAAAGTGAGTGGAATCACTGACATCTCTACAGAAAACATCATGATCAGTGTTAGTGCTGAGATCACTCCTGGGAGTGATTCATGAAGGAAACAGTCAGTGATTTCCTGTGACAAATTTGCTGTAAGCCAATCAGATCCAAGGATTTTAGTATGTCACTGATTTTTCATTGAATTTGCGTTTATTCATACAAGAGACAGTCAAAATAGGCCGTAATATCAAATTTAGCATTCATCCCACTATTTTATACATTGGTTTTCATATCAGACAGGATTACAATTACTTTGCAAACTGCATAAAAAAAAACAGATGGTGTAGAGTGCGGGTAGGCTTTAAATTACTATGGTGCAAATAACGATGATGATAATAATGATAACAACAACATCAAAAACAACAATAACAATAACTTTTGTATGGTGATTAATACAGATGTTTTTACGTGCTCAATTTTCTGACTAATAAATAATTACCAAGACTGCAAACACAAAAGTGTAATGAATAAATAACCAGAGGGGATAGAAACCTACCCTGCAGCCAAGCCTCTTCTTCTGTTTCTCCAAGTACTCTTGGAGCCTGTCCTTGGTGTCGGCCATGTCGGAGATGGCATTGTCATATTCTGGGATGACACCCTTACATGGGATGATGGCTCCTTTTTCCTTTGCTTTCTTCTGATCAAACGCAGTCTGAAACACAACAAACAAAAGTAAATTTGCGTTTTGTTTTTTTTCAAATACATGATGCCATTATTAAACAATTTATATCTTTAGGTCATTGAACTATGACAAGGAAAGCATTCTCATGGTGGTCAGAGGAAGCGCTTTAAATACACATTAAAACCTGGAGTGCTGTGGCATCAACCCTGACACCAGAAGGAATCAGCAGAGGACCATTCTGCCTGGAGGACCATGGGCATGGCTGGTATGCCAGGCAATGAGTCAAGGCATGTGGACAAGCAAGGACAAAAATGCCAGCATCAAAAAGATAAAGAGCAAATGCCACCGCTGTGCGTGCCCCACTGCCGGCTTTTGCTTGTCCACACTACAACAGACTTTATCGGGTGAAGATTGGGCTATCAAGCCACCTTCAAACTCACATAAGTTGCGAATGTCTTCTCACGTGAAGGAGGAACATCTTCATCAAGTGATAACGTGCATGTATTGCATACAAACATCTGTTATGCGCTTGTTCATAGATGTATCACAGCTCTCTGGTTACGATGGAGACTACCCGGAATGCTTCTGTCCCAACCCCCTTCTGCCTCTCACCTCACATACTCTTGGAATAAACTTCCCCTTCTAATGATAGTGGGTTTAGGAGTGTTCTATATCCACCTTCACAACGGCCGTTGCTATGGCGGTAAGTTTTGCTCTTTCCAGCCCTGGCCGTGACATTAAACTGTTTGGTGTGTATGTCTGCATGTAATGCTCTCAGAAAATGTGGGCACAAACAAAGTTGTAAATGTCATCTGAGAGGTACTGCAAGTGACAGAAAAAACAACCAATCGCCTTCCTAGTCAGACCACAGTGTAAAGTATCGATGTGCAACAAGTATATTGCTGAGGAAATACCAGCAACGACCATAGAAACTGAAAAAAATCTAAATATGAATGCAAGCATGTAATACGAGATGAAAGAGGGAGACCTTATCTGAATCTTGCCATCAAATCTGCAAACGACACCCTTGATGTCTTCAAAGAAATACTACAGGACATTAGCAGCCTAATGACTACAGACCATCTATTAAGAACTCTTAATCACAGAATCTTCTGTACCAGATTCCTAGTACCATGTCACAAGGTCAAAGTTCAATGACCTGATGAAGAACTTAAAGCGGGAAGGAATAATCAGAACAAACTTCTTCTGTGGTCTCCATGGCATGATCCACATGACAGAAGTTGTCACATCACAGCCAAAGAAGCGGAATCCCTCCACTTTGAAGGAGCGAGGAAAGTCCCCATCGACGATGCCAGATTCAACAGGACTTCTGGATCAGGAACATGTCGCATGATCCGCAAAGTATGCAACGTCTTTCCTTGTGGTGGACATGCAATGACAAGTTTTCATGGAAGATTCATGACAATTATAACAAAAGTGTTTAAAACTAAGGACACAGGAGATTCAACATTCTCTTTCGCAATGTGTACTTGGTATTTTTTTCTGAAATGGAAGAGCCCTCTTTTTCGACAGCAACTTTCTGCATATAAATATATCCCACAGATATCCTTAAAGACAAAGTCATATGATCGACGTCTGCAAGAAACATAAATCCAAGTGCAACTGTTGCATCGTTGCAGTGTCTCACTTCTGTGCCCATTTTGGTAGGGCTTTAGCATTGCTGCCAACCGCAGCACTTCTAAGGTATAATACAAACCTCCATTTAGGGGCCGATCCAAGATTTTCCAAAAGGAGGGTAAATTTTTCAGAGGAAAATTTTTGACATGCAAAAAGAAAAAGAAATATTTTCAACCACAAATTAAGGATATTCCGTACCCAAAAAATTGACAAGCAAAAAAAAAAGGTCTTCAATTTCAAGAGGGAGGACACCTCTGTTTTAATGGCATTTTACATTACATATTTCAATTTTGCTTCTCAAAAGGGGGGGGCACACGCCCCCTGTGCCCACCTCCCCCCCCCCAGATCCGTCAATGCCTCCATTGTATAGCTTACAATCTCGGGCTCTCGTGTGAGTGTTTCCAAACAATATCATATTTAAATGTATACCTTATGCAAAAATAGCTTTCACCCCACCCTTTATTTTCTTTTACTCTTTTCAACCCTGAATTTGTACTTATTAAATGCTCTTTCATATTTTACATTCATATCCTAGAATTGAACTGAGTAAAACATTTTTGTAAAGGTTGGTACCTCTGTTTATGTAACGAATGAACAAACCTCAAAGAACTCCAATGTGTCCGCATAGTCAGGGTACTTGCCTCCAGTCAACTTCAGAGATACACAAGCCTTTAGTAATGATGACCTTGGGTCAGGTCAAAGGGAGAAAATATTATTTATACATTGCATATAAAAGTTTGAATGGGTAAAGGTTAGTGGGATCCTAACATTCATAGGAGACATGTAGTCTGAAATAGAAGAGCTCCCACAGTTTTTGTACACAGGAAAGCAAAAATAAGCTGAAATTAAGCTAAAAATAAAAACAAAAAAAAATCTGGAATCAGCTAACTTCTGGCAAACATTTCTGTGGTAAAAGGACAAACCTAGGAAATTAATAGGTAATTGAGGAGTTCGCTTGGAGCTAATAGAGAAATTACATAACATTTGTTTCGTTATGGCAAAATATCATACAGAAAACATGATTATTTCTGTACTTATTTGAACATGTCAACAGTAAATTTGTCTATGAATACATCATCATCTTCTTCTAACTCCCTCCCCCCTCTCTCTCTCCTCTTCTTCCTCTCAATCACAACTATCCATCAAGGTGAGAGCACAGACTTACTTAAAATCAGGCACAGCTTTCTTGAAGAGTTTAACGACCTTGAGACCACTCTCAAAGCCATCTAGTGCAGTGATGAAGTCACTGATCTTGCGTTTACTAAAGAAAAAAAACAAACAAGATTTTCTTGTTATGAAAAAAAGAAAGATATAAAAGAACACTGGCGTAGGTACATGATGCCACGCTATTCAAGTGTGTGGGGGTGACTTAATCAGGAACAGGTTAACAGATACAGGTTAACATTATAAAAATTCCTCAAGGAAAGAATGTAAGGCCTCTCAGCCTCTATTGATTTTTTTTACTATTGAAATCATTGATATTTTTTTAGAATCACGATGAGGCATGTATATCTCCAGTCGTATCTCCAATCATAACGGGATGAGATACTCATCACCATGTTATTGTCATCACTGCTATCATCATCTTTATTTCACTGTCATCATGGTCATTGTCATTACCATCATCCCCACCACCACCATCTCCATCATCATGTTCATCTTGATCATCATTATCATAATAGTTACCAATCATTATCACCATCACCTGTGTTATCGTCATCATTACCATCATCTTAATTATCATCATCACCATCATCACCACCACCATCACCATCATAATCATCACAATTATCACCATCACCTGTGTTATCGTCATCATTACCATCATCTTAATTATCATTATCATCACCATCATAATCATCACCATTATCACCATCACCTGTGTTATCGTCATCATTACCTCATAACCATCACCTTGATCATCAACATCATCATCACCACCACCATCATCCTCACCACAATCATCATCACCACCACCATCATCCTCATCATCATCACAACCAACAGCAGCATCGACAGCATCATCATCACCATCTTCATAGGCATTCTTATCAATGTCATCATCATGTTTGATATCACCACAGAAACAAAGGAAAATTTCATACCTATAGACTGCATCTTCAAAGAAAATAGCTCTGCTGTCTGGATGGTCCAAGTTCCTCTTGGATGAACCAAGAGTATGGATCCTACGATATCAAAGCAAAAGAAATTGTCATAAAAATACCTACATCTGTGCCATCAAGTCGGCTGGTAAAGGAAATGACTTTGAAGAAGAGTATATCCATTGGCGTAATGCACAAGTAGTCAATGAATAATAAAATCATTTAACTGAATTAATACTGGGCATGGAATATATACAGTGTTGCTCAAAAGTTAGTGAACCCCACCAGAAAATGAACATATTTAGAGGTCAAGTCCACCTCAGAAAAATGTTCATTTGAATCAATAGAGAAAAATCAGACAAGCACAATGCTGAAGATTTCATCAAAATCGGATGTAAAATAAGAAAGTTATTACATTTCAAAGTTTTGCTTATTTTTAACAAAATAGTTTTATGAATGAGCCAGTTACATCCAAATGAGAGAGTTGATGATGTCACTCACTATTTCTTTATTTATACAATATTTCAATTTTTACGAATTTGACGATTGGGACCTCCTTGCCTGAAGCACAAAATGTTAAAATAATGGAATTCCATGTGTTCAGGGAGGAATGAAACTTCATTTCACATGACAATGACGAGAAAATCAAAATATTTCATATTTCAAACAATAAAATACAAAAGAAAAAGTGAGTGAATGACATCATCGACTCTCTCATTTGGATGTAGCTGGCTCGTTCATATAACTGTTTTTGTGAAATTAAGCGAAACTTTGAAATGTCATAACTTTCTTATTTTACATCCGATTTTGATGAAATTTTCAGTGTTATGCTTGTTGAATTTTTCTCGTTTTATTCAAATCAAGTTTTTGTTGGGGTGGACTTGTCCTTTAAATTGTTCGAATTCGGCCATGTTTTCGATATTTAATTGTAAAGTCAGGTGATAAAATAGAACATTGATTCCGTGGACTTACTGAACATTGTACTGTTGTCTGCATTCAACACTCAGCATGAAGGAGTGCATTCTTTCGTAAGGTTCACTAACATTTGAGCACAATTGTATATAAGTTGAAGAGGGGTTAGCTTGCAGACTAATACTACAGACTCTTGCATGATAATTAAGTTTGCAAAGTTCATACTTCGTGATGGTGAGAACACAATTAGTAATCTTCCACTCTACTTACTTGCTGAGTAGTCTTTCAAGATCAGGCAGCTTTTTGATGAGTTCCGCAACCTCTGCTACAATATCTGGATTGTTATGGAGATCTTCAATGGCATCCAGTCTATAACGACATTCAAGATTAATAGAAAAATACATTACTGGAAAAAAGGTATGTTTTAAGGGAAGATCTAATGTCTTGGCAGCTGATTTAGCAAAACTTTCTTCAGCAGAAAAGTTTTGACAGGGAATACAAAGCCTACCAGTAATTAAGCAGTCTATCAGGACTACTATACTTTGGTTGCATTATAAGATATTCAGGTGTCAAATGGATTAAGAATTTTGTAGATAGAAACAGACTTTAAACTGAATGTACTGGAATAGGGGTGAGTAGTAGAGATCCTTTAAGAAGGGGATCCAAATCAGTGACATTCTGCTTAAACATTTTTTTTTTTAAATATACTCTACATAACAAATACTACATAAAAGCTCTGCTCGAAAGAATTAATCCAAAAAAGGAGAGATATTATTATGAGAGGAATATACCAACCTATCACTGATAGACTTTGGATTGCACAGAGGGGTGCAGAGCCATTGTTTGAACAGCCTCTTCCCAAATGGTGTCCGACAGCGATCTAGCGTCTCCAGTAGGGTGCCCTCTCTTGTTCCGGTGCTGCTATTCTCAATGATGTCGAGGTTGCTCAGTGTTATACTGTCTAGGACCTTGAAACATAATTCATAAACAATGAATAATAACAACTATACACTAAATAGATTCATTATTGCGGATTGAAATAATCGCCAGAGGGTATTCATTTGTCTCGCAATCTACTATGGTCACTTGATAAAGAGTTGCAGCGGCACTCGAAAGCTCGTGAACTTGTAAGCTGGTGAACACTTTTTGCGAGAGTGATCACGAATTTCCTAGAAAGCCAGTGAACACTTTTTGCGAGAGTGATCACGAATTTCCTTGTTGACCATAGTAGATTGCGAGACAAATGAATACCCTCTAGCGATTATAACAACTATACATTTGAGAAAATTAATTAGTATGCCCCCTTCCCCCCCCCCAAAAAAAAAAAACATAAATATTCATGATTTTGATCAGTATCAACATAATCAACAAGACAATTTCTTGTCTCAATATGCAAATAATATGCAAATATATGTTTTCATGACCCCTGATGCTGGGGCAGATTATAGGCATTCACCACATGTACATAATCATGTGTGAAACTGTCTCGCATTATTTTGGGTGAAATTACTGTACAACTCAAGATATCGAGATTACTCTAACAAGAATAAAACTTCCAAAGTCAAAAGCCAGTTTTAGACCAAATATTATATGCTAAAGGTGTTACTACCTTTAATAATAAAATTGAAGAGTTTTCTATGTTCCCATGAACTTCAGAAGAGAGAACCTAGTTGATGTTTTATAAAGCTGTTTTTTAAGTTACAAATGACTTATCCCATGACTGGTGGGTGACCCTTTCTTGTGCTACGTGATATATCCCTATGTAACTGACCTATCACCAAAGAACATGCTCCAGTCTAGCATGAAGCTGTGCGTAACTTTACATACAGCTTTATGAAACACCCATCTGTAAAGAAAAAGAGTCCAGGTATAAATTCTGTCCCATTCGCCAGATCTGGCCCCCTTGTTTTGGGGGCTCATTACACCACTAGTCTCTAGTTCACTCTGACCCTTTCAGGTTTCAATGGGGTCCAACTGGCCCCTTTACCCCTGGTCTAGATAATCTCACCATGTGTTGTTTAGATGTGAAGGTTGGGAGGGGTGAGGAGGGTTTGGTGGGCTCTGCATCTAGCGGTTTGTACACCTCAAAGTTCCTCATGGACAACAGCTCCTGCTCCAGACAGCACTTCTTGAGGTACCTGCCAGGATAGATCAATCAAACCTGCTTCAAAAAAACACCGGGGAACTACTCGATTTGATACTTCATAAATAGGTGAAATCATGAAGAGAGGGGAATCTGGTACATACATTGTGTAATATTTTGCTTTTTAATAGAGGCAATGATGTCACAATTCTTATTTGTAATTATTTTGCTTTTATTTGGATTGATAAAGTATAATACTTAAAAGTGATATGCGTACAAGTAAAAGCATTTTGATTTTGATTTGAATTGTATACCAGCCCTGGATTGTCAATTTCATGGAATCCTTGTTTTTCATATTTGACCATGTTAGTCAACAAAGTTATCACATTATTATACTAATAGGGAAAGCTCATTAGGGCAACAGTAAAAATTATTGCCCCCAAGTGAACTTCAGACGATAGGCCTCCCCCCCTCCCCCAAAGAGAGAAAATAGTATGCCCAGATGTAAACTACAGGTAGGTGTTTCATAAAGCTGTTCATAAGTTAAGACTGGTGAACCTTTCTTGTAAATGATTTTTGCCATTAAATGTTTCATGGTCATTATTTAGCGAGTAAGAAAGGTTCACCAGTCGTTCTTCAAGTTGCTCTTAACTTACGAACAGCTTTATGAAACGGCCCCCAGGAATGTATAGTAAATTACTTTCTCTACAACCTAACTCATCTCTCTTACCATGTACATGCCCCAAGAGCAGATAAAGCCATCTCACATCCCTCCTTAGGAGTCAATCCAAGAGGATCGGCTAAAACAAAGAAATGATTTGAACAAGAGAACACAGGTCAGTCTTCCTAAAAAAATCTCACTGGGCAACACAACTCAGGTGAAATTTGACTAAGAAGATGTTAGTAACACATATTTTGCATATTTTGGTCTGAAATAACGCATCATGTTAGGATATTATTCAACTTATGGAAGGTCAGCATATGCAGAGTCTACTGAAACTAAAAGCCCTTTTCTGCACATTCTTTCGTGGCTTCTTCCAACAATGCCTGTCAGTTTTATGCACTTAAAGAAGCTAAAACACAATGTGCTCTGTATTACATATTACTTTTCATAATGTAAATAATATTTCAGTTATAGTAGGGTGCCTGTAGGGTGTTCGTATCCTGCCAAATGTATGATCTCCTCGCAGTTACATATGATGATCGTACGACTTTTATATGGATTCACAATCATCAAAGAGTATACAATTTTGGGTGATAGAGAGTTATACAAATGTTTTAAATCATAGCACTTAAATATATCAAGGGGAAATTGTTTGATCAGTGCAGATATATATCATATATATATATATATATATATATATATATATATATACAGTACAGTATATCAATCATACAAAAGTTGCATATCATTTCATTCTAATCATCATCAACATTAAATCCTACCATCAGATAGCATCTCTTTCAGTTCATCTGGCCAGCAGTTCAGTCCTCCCTTCTCCTCTTCATCCTTGTCTCTCTCGCTATCCTCAAAGTAATCCTTCTCCTTGAGTACCTTCAGTGTCTTTGCGGCATCCCAGAACTCGGATCCAGGAAGGAGAGAGTCTTTGAGGACGGACATCAGGTTACTGGACAGGAGCTGCTGAGTCTTCCCGAGGAGCTTGCCACGTTCAAACAAAACCTGCGGGGCATATCATGTAACATCGGTGATTTAATAAGCAGGTAAATTTTATGAGACATTCAAAGTACTGTTTCTGCTCTGATTAAAAAAAAATTGTCAGTAAAAATTATGGTGAAAGGTATTGAATAAGGGCGTTCTGTATGTCCGTTACCCTACATGTGGGACTTTCCTGAAATGAATGAGTTCACTTTTCCAGTTCAAATGGAAAGTTGTTCCACTTGGAAATGACCATGACTTGAGTGGTTCATGAAGTGAAGAAAGAATGGTTTACAAAATTATCATTTATGGAATTTACAATATGCAAGTGACTAATTAGACTAGGAGGATTTTTCAACAAAATCTCTGAAGGAAAAATATTTGAAGACCAATATGTTTTTTTATTTGGAAGGAGTTACAGGACTGTGTCAATCTGCCCTGCTAACTCAAACCCTTATCAGCTGGACAAGGTTCTTCAAATCATTGGGAAGTGAAGACAAATATAGTATGTTCATATGGTAAGAGGAGGCATGCAAATTAGTGACAAAACGAGGCAGAAATACTACAATATTGGTGTATATACACACAAAATCAAACTAGAATCCAGAAGATAATAATTTACCTCCCCATCAAATCAGACACTTCTGAATAGTAGTTTTCTTTTGGTATTAACAATACACACAATGGTCTTTATTAACAATATACATAAGGGTCTTCTTCTTTTCTGCCAAGTTTTGTCACCCTAACTGCATACCCACTCTCAGCAAACAAACATACTATAAATCTGGTTTTCACATTTTTAATTAAAAATACCAAAAATAATAAAGAAGATCAATTTTTATTTTTATTTTTTTTTTTGGGGGGGGATTTGAGTACATACTTGAATTTAAAAGATTCTTGTAACACCCATGAAAGGAACATTCTAGAGTGTGAATACCACGTACCTGGGAAGGAGGATAGTGAGCTATCAGTGTCCTGAATCTAGAACTGTGACGGTCATCCTCAAACTGACCAATCTATCAACAAAATAAAACAGAATGGCCAACAGAAACAAATCATGAGTCATAAGCAAAATGCAATAAATATTTAATGGAAACAAGAAATGAAATACCACTGTTTTTCAAATTCCAACCCAAAAAATCATTTAAAAAAATTGACAGAAGTGATAGGAAATAATGAACACATCTTTTTCAGCATGTCTTACTGTCTTCATCATGCCAGAAAATTCAGTTCTTAGTCTTTTTAGTGTATAATGTGGTGCCAACATATGACCGAGACTTTAAAGCCTACTCCTAACGCTAACATAAGTTTCTCATTTCGGACGCGTACAAAAACAGATTTTCAAATTAATGGGCTTACATCTCATTAGCTTACATAAATATATATTCAAATACGAAGCCAAATTCATGAACCAAATACAAATCTTGGCTAAGTATATTTTCCAAACAAAAATCTAAGTAAAATGATAATTTTCTGATGCAAGCATTGAATAGCAGCCCTGTACATGAATCAATCGTCACCACAAAATTCTCAAAGCAGATGTATTCCATATCAATGAGAACTACTCACATAGAATTTGCCAATGGATGTTTCCACAAAGCACACACCGTAGACACTCTCCCCACCAGAGCTTTCACTCGGCCTCTCTGTGACTGCAAGAAGATAGCTGCTCTGTGCCTCACATGTATCCCCATCTATAAAGCTATAGGTTCTTGTCGCTATGTCAGGAGAAGGAAAGAAGTAAGCGAAGTTCAAGAGTCATCGTGATGATTATAAGGAATAAGGAATGAAGACATATACTAACACTGTTTACAGACTATTAATTATACACTTTGTCATACATGATTTCGCGAAGCAAGATATGAGGTCAAATACAGCGACTCATATTCTGTGGTCTGATTACCTTTGATCACGGTCTAAGTCTGTACTAACATTATGAGAAGCCTAAGATGTCAAAATTTTGTTTAAATTGCATTTTTCTAACATTTGCTTTGATCTTTCCCATTTTCATTAAATGAAGACAACTATCCTATTTATCATTCCCAGACAGTTGAGAAAAATTTCAGTGTCAGTGTCCCATAAATCAAACATCTACTTTTAGATATTTTCGTCACAATTGGCTTTCCATAGTTGACCCACAGCTTACATATAACAGAGGTCGATTCAAACCCGAGTTAAGAATATGGCCAGAATGATTGTATAGAAATTTTGAAGCAAAAATTTCAAATACAGTAAGGAGCTCATGAAAATGTCCACATAAATATGATAAATAACAGAGAGAAAAGAAAAAAAATAGAACAGAGGTATACAACATACCTTGTGTTGAAATCCTGCATATCTCTCTCTTGACAACTTTGTCAAATTTTGTTACAGATCTGCTCACTGAGAAGAAAAAATGAAGCGGAAAGAATAAACTTAGGTTGCATCAAATTAAGATGATAGATTATGATGATAATGATGGTGATGATGATGATAATAATGGTGATCATGATGATGATCACGATGATCATGATGATAATGATGATCATGACGATCGTGATGATGATCATGAGGATGATCATGATGATCATGATGAACATGATGTTGATGATAGTATTATGATGATGATGATGGTGAAGGTGATGACGATGATGATAGATGATGATGATGGTGGTGGTGGTGGTGGTGATGATGATGATGATGATGGTGATGATGACGATAGCATGATGATTGTGATGAAGGTGATGATGATGATAGCATGATGATGATGGTGATGAAGGTGATGAGGGTGATGATGAGGGTGATGATGAGGATGATGATGGTGACAATGGTGGTGGTGGTGGGGGTGGTGGTGATGATGATGATGATAATAATGGTGATCATGGTGATGATCACGATGATCATGATGATCGTGATGATGATTATGATGCTCATGATGATCATGATGATGATCATGAGGATGATCATGATGATCATGATGATCATGATGAACATGATGTTGATGATAGTATTATGATGATCATGATAGTGAAGGTGATGACGATGATGATAATGATTGATGATGATGGTGGTGGTGGTGATGATGATGATGGTGATGATGACGATAGCATGATGATGATGATGGTGATGAAGGTGATGATGATGATGATGATGATGATGATGGTGACAATGGTGGTGGTGGTGATGACAATAAAAATGACACTGATGATTATCAAGATGATCATCATGAAAATGATTCTAATGATGATGGCAATGATTATACACATTATCAATTTCTTAATGAAATTTCTGAATTCCCATTCATTCCAAATATTTCCCTTCTACCAGTAGGACTGGCATTAACAATTTTTGCAATGTATATCAATGAAAGTGCTATTCTTTTATCACAATTGCTCTCTAATGTTCTGTAAGAAAATACTCAATTTTTATACCAAAACTTAATTTGGGATATTTTGGAAATTCATTATTTTGACCACTCATGACACACAAATTTTACAATAAGCTTAAGGAGCAAATGAACTTAACTGTACAAAAAACTTTTTTTGACGGTTATATCAAAAGAAACAATCCTTCAAGCATTAAGTTCTTAAAGTTTTAGCACTAAGAATTTCCAAAACATAAGTTCAATATAATAAACAACAGCTTTTAAGCTAACTAAAACAATGAGCAAACTCATTTTCCTAATCGAGTATGACAAAAGAGTGGCATGGTCTCAAAACTCACAGAAAATTATGGCATTCACAAAATTACAAGACTAACTAACTGAAATGCAATGTCATGCCCGGAAGGCCCTCACACACATTTTGTAGATTTCAGAAGTGAATATTTCATACAAAATATTTCATTTTTTTATAAATTCATTATGTCCCTACCTTAAGGGTGTGAAAAATACAATTCTAGATTTCTTAATAAGTACTATTCAAAACTGCCTTCTTCCTGTGACATCACTGCAGCTTTGCAAACAATTCTCTCGAAAATCAGAAAGGAAACTGGGTGTTTTCCAAAGCCATTTTCAAGAAATTACATACCCTTTCCCATCAATCTATACCAAATATAGCAAATTTTCTTTTTAAATGTGTGCAGACTCTAATTTTTATTATTCCCATGCTTGCTTTTATCCTGTTCATACCATGTAAGCTGTTGAACCGTGTAGAAATGAATACATAAATATTCAGATATAGACTCTATGTGCCTTCATTTCTCATGCATGGCAGTTGAATGAAAGCCATTATCATCAACATGAAATAAAGAAATAATATATTATATTCTTAACTTACTGTTTTTAACTCTTTCCTGCATCATATCTGGGGTCTCCGTCTGTTCCACCCGAGCAACACGGTACCCCTTCTGGATTAGCGTATCACTATACCGACTAAACGCTATCTCAGGGAAACCGGAATGTGCATTCTCTCCCTAGCATAAAATGGAAGAGGGGGCAGGGATTACATGATTTTCAGTTGGTTTCAAGTAAAAATATTCAACAATTGGGTAGGCCCATTTCGGGTACACGTGTACACGCACGGCCAAGTCAGTGTACACGCACGGCCAAGTCAGTGCACGTGTACTAAATTCCATCACCGTGTACAAAGCTTGCATGGGACTACAAAGTCAGTGAACAAGCTCACAGCTTCACATTAAATCTTAGTTCTCAGAGACTGTACATGTTTTAATCACTAATATGCCAATATATTTCAATTAATCTTGAGTGACTTCACTTCCAAAATCGCCGATTTAATCCACATTCATTCTGGAGACTCGAGTTTTTGTACCACGAAATGGGTCTGCTCCGGTCTTGAAAGCTCAAAAGCGTTGCTTAATCACACTCAGAGCCAATTTGAGAATCACCAATTGCGACAGCGATCATTGCTATAACTTACGTGTTATACGCCCGTACACATGTGCTACAAGCCTACAAACAAACGCTCCTCAAATTGGCAACAAAATAATAAAAATCAATCGATAACTTCAGTTACACTTAACTCTGCAGCGATCTGTGCATGCATGTACGGTACAGTATACAAAATGCGCATCCAACGAGCGTCGGCGCTAGCTAGGGCCCTGCACTGATTTTATTATGAATTCTTTATTAATTTAATGCGCTGCTAAGCTGAGTAAACTTTTAATTTGCACCAATTTTTGTGGATTGATACTTCAAACTTCTCAGGTAAGCTTTAAAACCGTGACTTGGGCTATATATAGACCCCTTTTTATGACATGTTGATGCGGGTCTGTGTCGACATAAAAACATAACTTGCTCTCACAGTGTTTACTCCGTGTACACGTGTATCAAAAATGGACTTTCAAAACGGGCCTACAATTGGGTCTTTGTGCTTTATACCACCAACAGGTTAAATGTGACTCAATTAAATGTGATGGCTAATAATGCATGAACACACTGGTAATATCATGCTACGAGGACACCCGTATTACCTAATTTGATTGCTTATTAAATATAATGTGCATGTCGCTATTTAAGCATGATTTTAATTCACACTTTAATCTTCATTATACACCTCCCCCCCCATGGTGGCTCAGTACTAGAGAGCCCTCTTCATGAATGGTAACTTGTGGGTTTGATCCTAAACAGCAACATACTAAGGACCTTCTGCCTTCTTGTCAGGCAATTGGCTTAATAAGTGGAAAGAGATAATACTAATTACAAACAATAGCTACCGAAAGTTACTGGGTCACATATATACTACATCTGAGAACTTATGGTTACTGTCATAATTGATGTTCATTCATGTGAAAGGTGCAACCTTATTGCTTTCTCACCCAACTCAGATTAAAGACATTGATTCACATTACAAAAATAAAACAATCTTGAACTTTGATTTGTGTCATATTTAATATTTTTCACGTGCATAAAAAACACCTGAGAAGAATTATGTTTAAGTGCACGGAATACGATTGGAATGCTGTTTCTGATCACTTTATTCTCCACTTTTCAAACCACTAAATGATTCTTGGGTTTAATTTTTTCAGGGCTTCATTTTTTACAACACAGCACAGACACAGGTGACACATGGGACCTTGCTGATCAGATTTTGAAGTTAAATCAATGTTGACCAATACCTTTAAGTAGAACTTTGCAAGTTATATTCACCTTCATGTAGATGAGTCCAAGCTCTTTGACGGCTACCTCTGCATCCATGTGATACAGTTCATAGAATTTTCCCATCTAAAAAGACGCACAGGTAAAGGAAATGAATAAATAAAATTAAAATACCTCTATACTATAGAGAGGAAAAGGGACGCTACTGACATTGAAATCCAATTACATGTAGCATACCTATTTTCACCTGCCACCCCCCCCCCAAAAAAAAAAAAATGAGTAGTCTCAAGTGAATATTGAGCTTTTCAATGAGCTTGAAAAGGCACATTCTATGCGATAAAATGATAAATGACTTGTCAAAATTGATGAACAATAACATTATCATAGTCTTAATTGAATATGTAAGGTATTTTGTTGGAGTTTCATTCAAGCATGAGATAGGCTCACTGTACAATTTCGGCGAAACCTCCCACCAGTCAGGGCAAAATGTCACAGAAACTTTTTGAGTGAATGAATCTCTATTTGGTTTCACTTCCAATAACAACATAAAGAGTAAATCATTGCAATGCAAGTAAACAGCAAAGAACAAAAGTAAATAATTACAGAATAATATACATAATACATGCACTACATTATTATGGAACATAGAAACATGGATGAAACAAGATGGAAAAGAAATGTGGTGACTTACTAAGAAGCTTAGATTGTAGGCCATAGGCCACCAGAATGTTATTATCTTACATAATCAATCATTTTAAACATATGAAAACAAGCAAACAAAATTATGAAACAGATTGAAGTAAACACCCAAAGTAATGATACACAAATAAATTTTCCAAAAAATACACTAAGAAGTTTTTTTTTTTAAATGTGGAATGCAGAATGCAAACAAATTCTTTTAGACCTACAGTATAACAATCTAACGTTCACAAAGCAGATAAGGGGGGGGGGAGAAAAATTAGTAGAGCTCTATTTTCCATAGATAATAACGGGAAAAGTACAATTTATAAAGTGAGACAAATATAATCAGCAGGCATTCTATTACTGATCTAAGTATTTCTTCAGTGATTCTGTCTTAAACTTGTTTTGAAAAACACTAGGGCTAACTGATAGCTTCAATGAAGTAGGAAGGAAGTTCCATAATTTTGGCCCTGTACAAACAATGTATTTAGCCGAAAACTAGTTTTGACCAATAGCAAATGGAGAAAAGAAACTTGTCTTGTATAGTAAGAAAGGATTTGGTCATTTCTAACACAAAACAAAGCAGAGCAAGTGAAAGTTCCAGATTGTTTAAAGGTCAAGTCCACCTCAGAAAAAAATGTTGATTTGAATCAATAGAGAAAAATCAGACAAGCACAATGCTGAAAATTTCATCAAAATCGGATATAAAATAAGAAAGTTATGACATTTCAAATTTTTGCTTATTTTTAACAAAATAGTTATATGAACGAGCCAGTTACATCCAAATAAGAGAGTCGATGATGTCACTCACTATTTCTTTTGTTTTTTATTGTTTGAATTATACAATATTTTTATTTTTAGAAACTAGACTTAAACTAGACAGTCACAAACATTACAAACATATGCACGGCTTCATACATCCCCAAGATGCATTGGATATGATCTCACCTTAAAGAAAAGAACAGCATTATAATACTTGGATTTCATCTCCCACCATTGTCTCATAGCCTGAATGAAAATCAAGGAAAAGAAATAGAAAGATGGATCATTCAGAATTGTTTTAAATACATAACAAAATCCTAAGGCAAATTGAGACATTGATACGTACAATGTTTCCTAGGTAATTGGTTTATACATGTACCAACCAGCTTGGCGTTTACCAGAAAAATGCTGTCCTGCCGAGTTCTTGCGGGAGTTACCATAAACAGAAACAGATACAATGGTAACTCTTAAAGTAGGGGAAACATTTCTCTTTATCCTCGTTTATCTGACTTTTCCTCTCAGTCTGCCCCCCCCCCCCCTTTATTCTCTCTCTGTCCCTCTCTCACTACCTCCATCATTTCCTCAAACTGTCTGTCTGCTTTTAACACAAATAAAAAATTATGAACAAAAACAATGAATACATTGGGTGTTTAAATTTCTATGTGACATAATTATTGACAGTCTACCCACAGTTACGATTTGCTTTACTCAACAAATTGTAATTTGGATACCATCGGAATCTATGAAATGATGAAAAGGAGCTTAAATTTTAAAGAAAACTGAACAAGCTCTGAATTTTTCATACAGATTTTCAGATATCCAATTGTAATAATAATTGAAAATTATTTTTTTCAAATTAAGCAGAAACTTAAAACTTACAGGGGTGCATTTGTCCAAGAACGTCTTTGGCACGAAGAGAGTACTGGGATCATATTCTGGGTCATGCTCTGGTCTGCCTTTGATGTCTCTAAATAGAAAACAAAAAAGAAATCATGTATTATTTTTACACAAGATAAATCATTGATAATAATCTGCATGTCTTACAATATGAAAGGTATCAATATCTGGAAAGAAAACAATGTTCAACATTAATTTGTGATACAAACATATTGTTCTTAACACTTTCTGATAATCTTATTGTTCATTTTACCCTGTAATTCAAATCATAAATAATCAATGGCTTTTATGAATCAACAGAAGTTCAGAACTAGCACATCAATGATGTGGAGCTCATCAGGCATCTCGCAACGAAATTTAACACAATTTTAATTTCAGCCCAGTTGACACTAGTGAATTATATTGGTGACATAAATTGAGGATATAGAATTGAAATTGATGAAGAAATGACATAGAAGCATTTTTTGTGATCTATGAATGAATTTCATATAAATTAAGCATAAATAACTCTCTAGTAAAAATTTCTTAACTCTGTGAAGAACCTTGGTGAACCTCATGTAGCCCTGAGATGGAACAAAAAATAATCAAAATCAATTAACAAATAAATAAGTAATTTTGGGGAGTTTTGAAAATATATGAATAAATTAGCATATTTAATGAATTTCAAAATTCTGTGTTGAAATTTTGTATCACCACCTCGAGCTATCATATTAAGCAAACAAAATTGAAATTGATCAACAAATGAAGAAGAAAAAAACATTTTTTGTGATTTATGAATAAATTTTGCATAAATTAGCATAAATAATTTTCCAGACAAAATTTCAAAATTTTGTGTACAAGTTTGGTGAACCTCATGCAGCTCTACCAGATGGAAGAAAAAAAATCAAAATCTGTCAACAAATAAAGAAGAGGCATTTTCTGTGATTTATGAATAAATTTCGTATACATAATTTTCTACTGAAAATTTCAAAATTCTGTGTAAAAGTATGGTGAACCGCATGAAGTTCTACCAGATGGAAGAAAAAAAATAAAAAATCGGTCAACAATTAAAGAAGAAAAAGCATTTTATGTGAATTTTTAAAAATATGAATAAATTAATTTCGCATAAATTAGCATAAAAATTGTTCTAGTCAAAATTTTGAAATTCTGTGAAGTTTGGTGAACCTCATGAAGCTCTACCAGATGGAAGAAAAAAATCAAAATCAGTCAACAAATAAAGAAGAAGCATTTTATGTGAATTTTTAAAAATTTGCATAAATTAGCATAAAAATTGTTCTGGTCAAAATTTCAAAATTCTGTGTAGAAGTTTGGTGAACCTCATAAAGCTCTACCAGATGGAAGCAAAAGATCAAAATCGGTTGACAAATAAAGAAGCATTTTTTGTGAATTTTGAAAAATGCGCATAAATTAGCACATTTAATGAATTTCAAAATTCTGTGTAGAACTTTTGAATCCCCCACTTAGTGCTATCATATAAAGCAAACAGAATTGAAATCGGACTTGAAATGGCAAAGAAGTAACATTTTGAAATTGTGGACGGACGACAGAAGACAGACGACGGACACCACACCACGGCATAAGCTCATCTTGCCCAGATGAGCTAAAAACTGGGTATGGGGGCATCGTGGTCTTGTGATTCCGAATCTAGTATTACAATCAGCACAGCCGTGGATTTAAATCCCAGATATGTTTTCATTCAGCAAGAAATTCAAATCACATTGCGCTGCACACAACCCAGGTGAGGAGAATGGGGACCAGGCATGACTAATCCCTTGAATGCACAGCACTGAAAACAGCAGCTACAGTTAAAGCTTGGCTAATAGTGACAGCGCTCTTCAAAATAGATTATTTCAAGATAGATGGCACTATATCAATGCCTCTCAACATAATGGGTTACATTCCAACTTGTTTACACAGTAATAGTTCATTTCAGTTCCTGTAAGGTACATCAGAGAATTTTAATTGGTAGAAATCTACAAGCGATCCATCCTCCAGAATCTGAAATTTACATCCTAGAACAAAAGGATGAAATGCTGAAATGGACACAGCAGGAAATAGCTCCATCGATATTTACATACACCCAGGACATTCCCACCTGTTTTTCAAAGCTGATGCAATGCTGCTCTGATTAAGAAAATCTCAATAAAATGCCTCATGATGAAATGACCATTTAACTTTTCTCTAGTTTTCTGTCTTAATATAAAATACATTACAAATAGCTTTGTTTTTGTGAAGTTGGTTTGGTGGAAAATTATCTATACTGTGAAAGCTTAGAACAGCTGCATTTAAAGTGGAATTTACTAAAGAATTATTTCCGTGTTCATGTGCTTATCTTTTATACACATAATTATGAATTATGCTACTGAAAAAAGTGGAAATTTACTAAGTCAAACCTCTCTTTTTTATTAAGACCACCCACAAAAGACAAAGTTAACAAGGCATATATGGCCTTTATGGACAGGTTCTTTTAAACATATTTCTCAAATGAGAGACAATTTTGGTGGCCAAAAAAGACAGGTTTTTACTGTAAGTATGTGGCCGCTACAGATTTCACAATATAAAGACCATATAAAATGAATATCACCATCTACTGACATTCAATCATGCCCAATTAAGACTTGTGGAATGAAAATCTCTGCTTGAAAGAAACTATGCTTGTATCGAAGAAAGCTAAAACTAAGTGGGCAACTTGGTCTTCCTAGATCAGTCCCTAATTCAGAATAATCACCTTGATTCCATGAGCAAGAAAGTGGGATCAAATATGACACTACTAAGATGCAGCCTTTGCTTTATACAATAAAGTTTTAAATTGCCGGTGATGTCAGCGAGCGTGCAATGGACAATATCGTATGGATCCAAAATTCATGATGAATAGATCCAAAATTGCACAAATTGTGACATCATTGTAAAATGGGCTGAATGATCAATATCAAACAACCAATCAACCAAAATGACAAGGATCTATCTAGTTATCATATAACGAAAGATATAACATACTTTCTTTTGCCTGGTTTCAGCCATTCCTGTCGTTGATGTGGAAAGCGTGCTTCGTCTGATTCAGATGCAGGGGTTGGAGATGGAGCAGGCTATTATAGAAGAAAATATTTTTTATTTGGAACATACTATTTTTAAATGTTTTCAAGTAAACATTTATAAACCAACAATACAAAATATGACATTGTACTGATTTCTATAAATATGTATTTGTATATTTTATTGAAAAAAATCAAAAGAATTATATGTACTAATTTACATATTCATCACATTTCAAGAAAAGATTACAAAAAGAAGAAAAAATAGAATAGGAATAAAAAATAAGCAAATAAGGCAGAGTATTAAAGTATGAAAATGTCAATACAGCAAAAAAAATAAAAACATCTGTAAATGTGAATATGTATTAAAATGGAAAATTGCAATTAAAGGTTATGGCAAAGACAGGTCATAAAAAAATAGCAAGCCATGCACATTATGATTATAGATATATATGACTATTTTATGGCATAACCATAACCAGACTTTAAAAACTTACAAAGAATATTACAGACCAATTCTTGGTACATGAAGCTTGGTCGGGGAGGGAGACCCTCAGGTCACAGTTATCAAGTTAGCTTTTCCCATACCCCGGCAGCTAAGCTACATGTACCCATCTACGGCTCTGCTTAATATTTATATTTTGTTGAAATTTATTTTATATTGGAATTGCCGAATTGATAATAAATAATAAAACTGACAGAAAAATGGGACAATCAAATCAATCATATTTCAGTAGTAAAGCATCTTTACTTGAGTCAAGTGACCAATGATTATCTGCTAAGGGTTTTTTAATGAAAAAATGAAATCTTCAAACCTTCTCTATTCAAACATCAATGCTAATTTTATAGCATTTTCAAAAGAAATCACTTGTTTGTAACATATTTCTCACAATAGCATATGCACATGTTCTGTTACAAGACTGCCATTTCTACCTCAATTCATTCTGTGATAATCTGAAATAAATAAAAATTCAACACGTGTATGTATTTTCTATTTTGATTTATCATGATGGGGATGATGAATGTCGTAATTTAATACATGCACGCCAACATGATAAACAACCTTTCTATGTGTTTAGTTATTTCTTATGATGTAGAATTTGTGTAAATTGAGTTTTTTTTAATATTGATTGTATTTTTATGTAAAATGATTGTAAAGGGTAATGCAATTCGGCTTTTCAGCCGCTATAGATACCCTTGTTGAAATAAACCGTTTTAAATAAATAAATAGATATAGATAGATATAGAAATAGATTATCAAAATAAAAAAAAATCCACAGAAATCAAATTTTTCATCAGTTCAACAAATAATTTGACATTTTTTAGATTAGAATAAAACATGTGAACTCACGGCAGGAGACTGGAATGCAGAGAGCTTAGCTTTGGTGGAAGAGCTGACAGACGGCGTGCCAAATGTCTTCTTAGGGGGTGGGGTAGCGGAATCTGGGCGTGCCATAGAAGATGGAGTTAGGACGCTACGACCCTTCGTTGCAGGCTTTTTTGTGGAAGGAGTGACAGTTGAAGTGGAACCCCTCTTTCGCTTTTTAGCTTTCTACAATTGTGAATGAAGAAGCGAAGGTATAAAAAAATAACCCAGGGGATGTATCTCACATTTCTTTGATAAAATGATATTAGCATTTTTACAGGATATGAAAAAATTGATTTTCCTCTGCGCTATGCAATGACATATCAAAGAACACTGAACAATGTATTTAAAGCAGATTACAAAATTCTAATCGCAATGTAGGTATTACATTCAGGTTTTTTAATTCAAAGTTTTTTTTTATTTCAGCTGAAGCATAGAATTTCATTGCTACTGTATCAGCTGCAATATACAAGCATCAGGACCAAACTTAAAATATGTGAAAGCATTTCATGGTAGAAATCCCTTTGCTTACCCTAATTTTGTGCTGTGCAAGTATGAGCAGTTATCAATTACCTTGCAGTGTCTACAATTCACACCTGTCAAACTTTGTAATTTCACATTTTCATGAAAATAAGGTAAGATGTGTCAGATAGATTGTCCACAATAGCAATAATGATAAAATTATATTATAATCAAGATATTTCGCATCCATTTCAGCCTTGTGAGGGCTATCAATGCCCTTTAAAGTCAACAATTTCACAAATACAAATTACAATCACAAACTTAAACAGTAACAAATGGAATGCCTGTGGCCATCTCATCTGCATCATGCGATTCAATATAGCAGCAGTGCTGACTTTGAAAACTACTCTTCACAAAAACATATACAGGTCCATATACTTTCTAAATTATGCTGTCATTTCAAAAACTTAAACTTCGGTTAAGATTTGGTCTTGACGCTGCCGCCGTCGGAAAAGCGGCGCCTATAGTCTCACTCTGCTATGCAGGTGAGACAAAAATAACTGCATTCTAAACTGAAATAACAGCAGCAGGTATGTAAGGCCAATCAACAAAATGAATACAAGGGATCATTTATTTAAATAGATACATCTCATGGTGGGTTTTGCAAAGTTCAGTATATTTTTTGCAGTCGACGAGAGCTAGGGAAAAAGGATTGAGCCACTGTAGGTGAAAGAGCTTTTGCTGAACACAATTTGTTCTCCGTCATGGTACCTGAAGAAGTGTTTGGGTGAATGACTTTTGTGACCCAGAATAGATAAATGAAGAAACAAGACTGTCGCTGGGGCAAGCACATAGTATGCCCGACCATAATGCGAAAAATTGAGTTATTGGTCAAGAAAGAAAAGTGGAAGATGGCAACTGGACCTTTGACCTTTTGACCTCAAAATCAATAGGCTTCCTGGGATGCATGCTAGTATCACACACACCACATTATATGAGCCAAGATTACATTGAACTAAATTTATCATGTTTACATGACTTCGAAAGGGTAAGATGAAAACATGTCATTGCACCTCAAACTTTTGACCTCAAAATCAATAGACGGGACATCAAGCGTGATACCATAATACGTCCTGCAGGACAGGCGTCTAAAAATCCATCTAATAGGGTGTTGTAGGAATATCTATTGATCGCAAGTGAGTTTTAATTCCCCAAAACAAGTGAATATCATTCATTTAACAAGCATAAATTCATTTGCTTCGGTTGAAATTGATTTATCACTTGTAATTTGTAATCATTGAAAATATTTTCTTGGGACTCCCCCCCTGTGCAGAAAGAGAGGAAGCTGAATTGATGAAAGGGTTAAAAAAAAAGGTTGTTATTCAGTCAAATGGACCAACCTTTGGTGTTTCAGGGTCCGACTCCGTCTCAGGTTCTGAGATGTCATCTTCATCCACTCCGCTGCTCTCAGCTCCTTCAGATTCATCATCACTTTCAGGTTTGAATTCATCTCCTAAAATATACCAAAGGTCAAGGGTCGAAAATAAAGTAAATATGTTAGACAGTGAAAAATAAGTACTCCTGCGAAGCCATTTGTCAATCGCTTAGAGCAGTATTTACTGATCATGCAATGTACAAGTTGCAGTTGATCATCAATTGTCATCATGTAGAGAGTGACCCAGTGTATTTATTGGTGGACTGTGAAACACAGGGTCATGGGTTCGATTCCTAGCCAAATGACAAAATTTAATTCAATAAGAAATTGACCTACATTTTGCTGCAATCAACCCAGAAAGCTTGTGCACTGTAAAAGGATTGCTGGGCTAAGCTAGGGTAATACTATTCAAGACCTTTGGAAGCCCATAAAGACTTTGAATTACATGATATTCGGGATACAAGTCCTGAATGATATCATCATCAATTTCATCATCATCACCATCATTATCATCAACACCATCATCATCGTTGTCATCAATACCATTACCATCATCCTCATCATCGTCATCATCATTATTATCATACTATAGAATATGACAAAACATAAAGTCTACTTAGGAAACTTAAATTGTACATATACCTGAACTATCACTGTCAGAGGCAACCATGATTCTCCTTCGTTTCTTCTTCTGTGTGCTCATGGCTTTCTTAGCAGCTGCCCTTGGCTTTCTTTTACTGCTTGTGATGTTGTCTTCACTTGCACTGCCGTCACTTGCATCTGTCAAATTTAAGAGTATTGTCACCAGACAAGTAAGAGAATATCTCAAGAGGTTTAGCTAAACACTTTGCTGGATACCCCTTACCCCAGAGTATCATCGACTCTGGACTAAGAAAAGACAGAAGAATAACAAAAGAGGGGATATTTCTGCAGTGGTGATACAACATTTGCCCCTGCAACAATCACTCTGGGCTTTATTTCATCTCAGATGTAGGGTTAGGTTTGCAATATGGTTTATGTCAGGTTAAGGGTGTGGTTTAGGGTAGGGAATAGTGTTAAATCCAAGATTGACATTTATAGTCATCCTATTAGTGTGTAGATTTTAGAGCAGAGCAATTGTGGCTGAAGCAAATGTCATGGGACCATTTCTGAATTTCCCTAAAATGACATTTCTGAATAGCCCAGACATAAACAACAAAATATTCTTTTTGTTAACACAGGGATAAAGAGGTCAATATTGCTCTTCTATTTTGAATGAAATGGGATCAAGCTTTATTAGAAATATATAAAACTAATGCTAACAATAATGCAGCTAATTAGGGAAAAAATTAAAGAATACATTATCACTTCTTTTAAACCAAGTTGTATACATAAGAGCTACAGATATCAGCAGAAAAAAAAATCATGTTGACTCTTCACTCATCCTCTAAATAAAATTCACCTTCAATCTCCATCCCATCCTCATCCTCCTCCTCCTCCTCATCTTCATCTTCTGATGGAACATGGCAGACAACGAGTTTCATCCTTTCCTCCCTTTCTTTCTTGAGTGCCTCATCGGCCTGATCCATTCCCCTCCTCACGTCTGGTTTGGTGGTGTGGAACTTGCAGCCAAACTGGCATTCCTTGGCCTGGCTCCCTTTGTAGGGATCTACAAGTCTTTACAAAGTATGTACAATAATCATTCATCATCAACATGATCATACTAATATTTTTTACAAATCACCTGTTCATTGATAAATCATAGATTGACAAAGGATATGTATCCAGGACATTCTTTAACAGAATAACGATATGTTTGGTTTTTTTACTATGTGTTTTTGTAAACAACTTCATGTAAGGGTGGATTCCCAAATAAAGAAGTTTCTAGATGCCGTGCGCTGCACACCATCTGCCCAAGCTGGCAAAGGGTGAATTAATCATACATTCAATTCGTTCATTTATTCAAGTTTCCAAGGGATAAACAAAATGAAATAAAATTTCACAAAGAAGTGAACCAAAACCTTACATTTACCATACTTCAGAATTCAAATATCTAATTCACTCAAAATCTCACTTTAGCAGCAAATCAAGAATACATTATGAGCAAGATGGAAGATAGTTTTCTACATACTTGTCACTGATCCAGGCACGACTAGGTGGGTCATCAAAGAACTGGACATGTACGAGCCCTCGCTTGCCATCCTTCTTGATGCATTTCTCGAGAGTGGGGTGGTTGCAAACAAGGCTGGGCCACCAGGGATATCCTTCTAGTCTGGCCCAGACCAGATCCCCAGGGGTAAACGTCTGGTGTCCATCTAAACATGGAATAGAGACCAAATTAGAAAGGTTGGGGTTAATCAAAAGGGAAAAAGCAGACCTTCATTTTTGAGGAGCGCGATCGTGCCGGCGCTCCTACCGCGCTCCTTAAAAAAATAAGGAGAGCAAAAAATTGCGCTCCTCAAAAAAAAATAAAATAAAAAATTCCTTGAAATCACTTTTAGTTGAAATTATCAGAAAAATGAAGAATATTCATCTCTTTCCCGACTCTGATTTTAATTTAATCTCGGTAAATATTGCAGTCCTATGTAGTCCCATATGTAGATTTTCATGGCAACACCATGGAAGTCTACATGTGGGACTACAATATTTACCGAGGTAAGTTCAAATCAGAGTCGGGAAAGTGGTGAATATTCTTAATTTTTCTGATAGTTTTCAACTAAATCAAAGTAATTTCAAGGAATTACGGAAAAAAGAAGGCCATTTCATGGATTTAAAGATGTAAAATGTGAAATTTTAGCAATATTTTTTTTCAATTTTTTTTTAGCAGGAGCGCGTACGACATCTTGTAAACGTATTGACGTGACCCAGGCCTAGTTTCACCACAGATTAATTAATAGCTAACACAGCTATTGCATATATACAATGTTAAGAAAAATCTACAATTTATCATACATGTATTGTAATGAATTGATTTGAGCTCCTCAAAAAAATAAGGAGAGCGATTTATTGAGCTCCACGAAATTATAAACGTGAAGGCCTGATAAAGAGTATTGCAGACTATCAATAGGATATTGTTTTAATTTCTCTTGGGTAAAATGGATGCAGATGAGTCTTGGCCACCTGCTAACTTGCCTGGCCTGGCCCAGACATGAAAGCATTCTTCCAAGACACTATTTCTTATAGTATAAGGATGTGGAAATGGCTGTCCAAAGATGCCATCAAATGTCTAACATTAACCCCGATTCAAGCAAGTGATACAGGAAACCAAATTCTCTAGGATGGCTACATGTAGGTCATGACACACTTGTTTTCCTGCTGCGCTGTACATAGCCAATGTATTGCTCTTAACTGCACAAGTTCAACATCTGCCAAAAGTATGACAATACAACGGAGGCAGAGGATGACTGTACAGTAAACTTACAGAAGAAAAGTCATGCTTAACTTCATAAGTTCTAAAGCACACAAGATCATATATAACACTAACAGTCAAAACACATAGGCCCAAATTCACAAAGGAGGTTTTGAAAACCCAAGGTTGAGTCCATAGTTTATGCAGATTTCCTGTATAAATTACGCTTAATTTAGCGCATGTATAAAATATGTCCAATGCTGATGTGCGCTTTTGGCAGTGCGCCAAATTGACGCCTGTTGCCGTGGTTATTCACGCTATTTTATCCATGAGTCCACTGTTTTTATTCATGAGTCCACTCTTCAAACAGTGGACTCATGAATAAAATAGCGTATATAACCATGTTAACAGGCGTCAATTTGGCGCACTGTAACAAAAGCGCGCATCAGCATTGGACACATTTTATACAAGCTCCCGATACGCGCTTAATTAAGCGTAATTTATACAGGATATCTGCATAAACCATGGACTCAACCGTGGGTTTTCAAAACCACCTTTGTGAATTCGGGCCATAATTTCACTGATTTAATAGTGTTTCTGAGCATGTCTCAGGAAATTATAGTATGACCACTTGCCATCAGCAATCACCCTCTCCATGCCGTTTTCAATCAATGAAACAAAGTCAAAAAAGGTCTTATTTTAAAGTAAACCCTTGTATTAATATATTCATTAATCTTCTCCGGAAGTGAGGAGCGTAGTGAGCTAGTCAGAAACTTCTGTGATCTGAATTGATTTTCAACTCATGTTTAAGATGTTGGAAAGAAAAAATGCAGGTGCTTATTTTGATGATAAGGACTGGTTTAGAGGAACAGTAGAAATGAGGATCAAGAGATAAAATTTATCGCTAACTCTTATTTTTGTGTATGCTGAGATTGCCACTTCCCCATGCATTTACTGTGAGATGTTGATGTTGTTCGTAGTGGATTGTTGTTGTTCGTAGTCGGTCGCTTCCAAACCCAAATGGTATACTCTCAGTGTGTCTGTCACAAGGTTGATAAGCTGCTATTTGCTTGAATACTGGTGTTAAAAGTCGGCATTGGTGCTTGTGGTGAAGCGAACCAAAGATGATGATATTATAGATCGCACTTGGGGGGATAATGTGGGGTTGGTGCCAAGAAGGGAAAAGAGAGACATATCACAAAGACAGGAAGGGGTGCTTGTCCTCTGATATCCTATGTCATTGGGTGATTTCAAGTTCAGTGTTGACCTTTTGGTGTTGGTGTTAGGTTAATTTTTACAGGAGTATAAAACCAAATACAAAACGAAAATGGTCCTGAAATGTCACTCACTAGATGTTGAGATGTCAATAATGTGATCCGGATGAGTTTTACAAACTCAGAATAGGTTTTGGAGCTGGGAGAAGCAATCCAAATTGTGCTTCCAACACCGGACTTGAAATCACCCAATTAATTACGGTGTTCATCATCTCTTCTCCAAGATACAAGTTGTGAAGTGGGCAGAGAAGGAGGACGTGTTAAAGTGTCTGCCTATCATGTTCACAGTCGCACATGGGTGTAGGGCATACACGAGGGAGTGCTCTGTGCATATGGTCTCTGAGCTTAGTCTGTCCTGTATTAAAGCATCCTCATGATCTTGACTTCTGTGGACCTGTCAAATGTACCAGAAGCTCTCCTACTAGTGATTTTGGCTGTAGCTGATATGTCCATCTTCCCTTCGTGGTTATGCTCCATTGCCGTTGCCATAGTACTGTGATACTAGTATCACAGTATCACTAGTATCACAGTCTTCTTCTGGATGGTCTTAGTGATTCTGGCGTAAGAAGTAGATGTAGAGGGAGGAGGAGCATTAAGTGCATGGGGAGCAGGGGCCCGTTTCTCAACACCGTTATAAGTTCTTGACTAAATCAGAGAAAGTGAGCAACCTGTCCGCTACCCATTTCATGAAGCCCTCTTTGCCACAATCTGGGACATCAACCTGATTAAATATTTATGACACCTCCAAACCTGTCATAACTTCTTTCGCAATGACGTAGTGGTATCACGTGGGTAGACAATGATATGTAACAGTGCCTTAAAATTTGAAAATTATAATCTTACGTAATCAATCATAGAAGTTGAAATAATATTGCAGACCAAGTGGAGTAGATGATTCAATAATACTTCCTTCATTCTCTTTCCTTAAAATTTCCTTGGCTTCCTTCTCTATTTGTCTTCAGTTTCTTTTGTTCTTTCTCTCAGCTCTCCTTCCATAATTTTCTCTTTTCGTTCGCTCCTCCTTTCATTCTTCCCTCCTTCATTTCTTCCTTTCTTTATTTCATTTTTTTTTCTAATTCTTTTCCCTTCTTTCTTTTCCTTCCTTCCTTCCTTCTTTTCCTTCCTTCCTTCCTTCCTTTTCTTCTTTCTTTCAAAGAATGAAGGAAACATATTTGTTTCCTTTATTCTTTCTTTCCTCCTCCTTTTTTACCTTTTCCTTTAATTCTAACCTTTATTTTGTCAATCACACATTTATTCATCTTCCCTTCCTTTATCTTTCTTTCTATTTCAAAGAATGACGGAAACCCTTTTTTCTCTATTATTCTTTTTTTCATCCTTCGTTTATTCTAACTTTCTATTTTTTTCTTCATTTTCTTTCCTTCTCAATTAATCTCTTTTCTTTCTCTCCTTCATTCTTTCGTTCACCCTCCCTTCTGATTCTTTATATTTTTTTCCACAAGTCTAACACTGTGTGTGGCCTTCTTTGTTGTTTTAGTAACGATGTATTTTCCTACCCCACCCCCAAATGTCTAATTGTGACGTCACCGGCCATGCTGCGGCGGATTTGACGTATATGGCTGACTGGCAGAACTTGAACTTGGACAACGCTCCTCAGAAATCATATTGTGAGTTTATCAATCCCACCCCTAGATCTATTTCTATTTATTTATATTTCATATCTATGGGCAGTGGTGTTCATTTACTGACCCCAGCTGCTTTATTCATGTTATTGTCTATTGTCTATTGATCTGTTCAGTGTTGTTCATTTCGTGAAATTCATTTTGTGAAATCTGGTCACCCTGCCCCCCCCCCCTCCCCTTCACACAAGAGGCCAATACTATTCTCAGTGCAAGCAATTCTTATGTACACATTTTCAATGAGGACATCACCATTCTGTGACAAATTAATTCAAATTGCACGCAATGCACGGCAAAATCCCCAGGTGCCGCACTGTACACCGTTGAGTAGGACTCACTATACTAGTAGGAGGCAATCTACTTACTTGTAAAAACAGATTTTGACGATATTTTTTCCTTTGCACTCTCTTGAGGTGAAACGGGTTTATCTGTTTCTGCCTTGTCCCCTGCTTTGGGTGATGTTTTCTCTGTTTTTTTACCTGGTATCTTGGTAAAATAGGAGAATAAGGTCGCCATTTTAATTCAAAAACACCGCTCCAGCAACTAGTTGACAGAGCGCATGGACCTGTACCTCCATGCAGAGCGCGAGTGAATTATAAACACGTGTTTTCTTCCGTTTTCGCGCGAAATTCTGAAAACGTAAACACAGCTGAGTGCGCCGTGCCAAGAGCAATAGGGAAAACCCCTATCCGATCACACACTGCTTCCCCGGGCATTTTTTTTTGTTCGGATTAATTCTGTTCCAATTTTCTGGGCATTTTCTCGAGGCATCTGGCGAGCCAAATTGCAATAAATCCTGAACCACTGGCGTACAGATGGGGGGACTGGGGGCCATGGACGCCACAAAATTTTCACGACCAAGAAAAAAAGGGGAAGAAAAAAAGAAATATTCGATTTTTTATAAAGGTCAAGATTTTTTATTGATCGCTTCGCTCGCTTGCAGCTTATCAGAACAACTTTCCCCATACGCCTGGCCCCTTCAAAAGCGTCAATATTATTGAATTTTTAAAAACATCTTTGTTATTTGGGAGCTCAGCTACACAGACCTCTAGCGGCCATCTCACACACATTGCCAGGGCTAGAGGGACCTAGCTATATGCCCCATAGGCTCCGTGTACCCCCTCCCCCACAACAGAAAAAACTCGGACTTTAATTGTGAATTATTGCACCGAGGTCGTATTGATTACTAGATTCTGCCGAGATTCTGCTTATGTTCAAAACTTAAACCTATATTCTGATGTTTGGGGTATATAGGTTCCATGTCTATAGTGTAAACGCCTTCAGCCTGTATATGGCCATGTGGCTAAGTTACTAGGAGGATGAGAGGAAAAGGAGATGGGGAGGGGAGGGGGGTGGTGGCAGATGGAGTAGCAATTTGCGAATCCGGAATGCGAAGCCGGCCGTGCCCCCCCCCCCCCCTCTTGAGAGGCAGTTAAAATTTGTAATGAAAAATGCCCTTACAACAGAAGTGCCCCAACCCCTTTGGAAGTGAAGATCTTTCTTTGCATGTCAATTTTTATCATGGCCCGAAAACCTTTTTTTTTCTTTTTTTCTTGTCAAAATAATTTTTCCTTGGAAATAATGTGCCCCCCCCCCCCATTGCAACAAACTATATAGAAGCCGCATAATTCCAAATATTACACAGGATTTTAGTTTATAAAGGGATACTTCGGGCTGAAGATATTTATATCTTAATAAATCGGTGGCGTTGATCCTGGGGGGGCTAGGGGGCACAGTGCCCCCACCCCCACTTTCTGAAGCACTGAAAACCTGAAAAGTGCCCCTTTCATCGGAAGAGGACCCGTTAAAGATGCCACCAAGTGCCCTTTCTCGTATAAGTGCCAATTTCTTTCTCCAAAAAATGCCCCCTCACGGACGTGTTCGGTGTAGTCTGCTGGGCAAACCATTCACTCGAGTATAGGGTCTGAATTGCAGCCTACTCATGCCTTCTGTACTGAAGGCATTCTCGCTCAGTACTGTATTGGAACAGCAAGTTTTGTATGTGCTAGTCTTTGCGTGGAGGCACACTTGTTGATCAAAGTTCCAATCAGGGTCTGTGCCTGCAGACTATGTTCGGTACCCTTTTCACCTGAGAAGGACCCGTTCATTAGTATGTGTTAGAAGTGCCATATCTCGAATCTGTGCCAATTTTTACCAAAAAATTCCCCCTAACGAACGTGTTCTGTGCTCCTTTTACATGAGGACGCGGTTTATGTCTGAGCAAGTGTTCCCTTGCTTTCTTATAGGTGCCTTTTCTCGTATCAGTGCCCCCTTTTACCCAAGGAAAGTGCCCCTCACTGTTCTACTTATTTCACCTGATGAGAAGAACCTGTTTTATGTGTTAACGAGTGCTCATTTGCTTTATCATAGGTGCCTGTTCTTGATATCAGATAAGTTGTCCTGAAGACCACTATTTTCGCGCCCGATGATCGCCCGGGATTTTCAAAAAAAGAATTGCCGTGTCTTCCTTCTGCAAGTCCATAACGAATGAAAAAACTTGTAAAAATAATACTGCCTTAAGTTTCATGAGTCGTGTGGGTGGGGTAGATAATTTTTTTCTTTGTTTTAAGATTACGGCCGTACGCAGCGGGGGGGGGGGCACCGTGGGAGTAGTTGCCCCCGAAATTTGAGAGCTCACATATTATTTACTGCAGATTTTCACAAAGTTCACCAACAGTATACACTTGAAAATGATGCATTTTTTCATTAAAACATGAACATAAATAAACCGTTTCTAAAATTTTGAAACGTCATATAGCTTCTTTTTACATCCGAATCCGATGAAATTTCAGCATTATGCTTGTTTAATTTTTTTTCTCTCTTTCAAATATATTTCTAGGAGGACTTGCCCTATTTTCTTTCGGAGATTTAGTATATAAGGAAAACATGCAGTGAAGGGGGTGGGGTTCTTCTTTTTATTTGGCAACTAGTTAGCTTGACTATTTTCGCCATCATGAATATTATTATTCACGTTTGCTTTCTTTGAAAAAAAAAATATATATATATATATATTTATAAAGTAAAATTTAAGATATTTCTTGCTTTCTTCTTCTTTTCCTCTTCTTTTTTTCTTTTCTAGGATGAATCAGTGATCAAGTCTTTCTCTCTACAATTGCTTTTACTGCATGCCATGGTATAGGCCTACTGATGGTATTATAGTTATTTTTATTTGTCAATTTATGACATTATTTGTCATATTGATGAACATAATTTTTATGTCACGAGAAGGAACAAAATGATAATTAAAAACAAATAATAACTCGTTTTCCCTCCTTTCTCATCCCCCCCCCCCGATCCCCTCGTCGGTTACACTTCGTAATTCCGAAGGTTCATAATTCCGAAAGTTCTTTATTCCGAAGGTTCGTAATTCCGAAACATGTAAATTGCCTATATAACTCGATGTTCGTTAATCCGAAAACGAAAAAGGGTTCGTTAATCCGAACATTAATTTTGTGGCGTTATTCCGAAAACGAAATAAGGTTCGTTGTTTCGAAGGTTCGATAATCCGAAAACGAAATAAGGTTCGTTGTTCCGAAGGTTCGTTAGTCCGAAAACGAAATAAGGTTCGTTGTTCTGAAGGTCCTTTTAATCCGAAAACGAAATGAGGTTCGTAATTCCGATGGTTCGTTAGTCCGAAAACGAAATAAGGTTCGTTAATCCGAAAATTAAATAAGGTTCGTATTTCCGAAAATGAAATTAATTCATATTGGTAACAAGAACGGTGCTGTTCTTGCAAGATGATAGGATATTATGCAATGATGATGTGTTGTGGCCAAAGCATGTAGGCGCCCTGATCAAACATACGCTTAATTTCGATTTTATCTGAGCAAATGCTGCCCAAGCAAATGGTTTAAAGATGCAGCTATGGGATTAAGTAAGAAAAAAAATTTCCCATTTTGAAAAATTAGCATTTCCCTGTTATTTCTTTAGGGGTACAATATTATTGACCCCTGCAACCCCCCCCCCCCCCCGCCAGGCGGATCCAACTTTCGCCAATGGGGGGGGGGGCGAAATTTTTTCACCCATAATTTCCCGGATCGGCAGTTTTAAAGTTGATTTTTGTTTGTTTCTTTGAAAGGGTATTCCTAATAGCCAATAATTGTTATAAAATAAAGTGAATATGTAATAATATCATAAGCTCTTGTTAAATAATTTTCGTTGAAAATAATTATGATGGGCAATAATGTTTGTGATCTTCAAATCAAGATGGCTATGTAACTAGATAACAGCTGCGAGCAAGAAGCGCGAGCAGAAATTTTAATTGTAAGCTCTGACCTTGATCTATAAAAGGGACATGTTTAGGGATTTTTGCAGTTAGCCATGAAGACGATACATGTTTCAACCAAGGGGGGCGGAACGTATTTTCCTTTTGGGAGGGGGGGGGGGCGGAGGAAGCCAAAAAGTGCACTTATATGCCAAAAAGGGCATTTTGGTGCAAACGGATATTTTCACCAATATCATCTGTGTAAAAAAGTTGTGTGTTTTGTAGTAATTAAGTTGAGAAAAGTTTTTTACTTGATTTCTGATTGATAACATAATATATTTAGGTTTTATTTTTTTGCGAGAAAGCGTAGTGAGCAAGCGGTTTGGAAAAAATTCAAATCTGAAGTTGTAAAACTCGCTTTTTGGTCAATTATGGACTCCAAAGATGGAGGGTGCAAGATGGAGGGTGCACTGCTGGCAAGATGGAGGGTGCACTGCTGCTGCTGCTGCTGTGTAGCAGTGCTCTCCAAGTTTACCTCCGTGGACTTGATTAACACCTTAGATGTCATGACAATACTGTTACACCTTTTTATATAACCCTCAGGGAGTCTTTTGAAGATACTTTTGTGTTTTGAACGTGCTTTTTCATGGATTATGTGACCGTTTTCGCATGAGGATATTTTGTGTTTCATGACTTTCATCTTGCTACCTACTCACTGTTGTTTGAGTACATGCAGCTACCTCTACAAGGCGCAGAACTTTGATGCCCACTCAGCCATGATATTGAGTAATTAATAACTTTTTTTGCTACACAAAGGGAGTGTTTAGCACTAACAATTACAGTTATATAAAATACTTTCACTTCTGCACCACATATACTCAATCATCTACTTTTGCCGTTTGGATGTTCTCTCCTATTTTTGTCTACACTTTTCTGCACACATTTGTCTATGCACATTATTCCTCTCACTTCCCTGCTTACACTAGGACTATTAACATTCCTTTATCTTGATGACCTCGTCGATATTGTTTTATTTTCTCTCGCTCTGTCTCTCTACACATGTGTGTTCATGGACCTACTACTCTAGTCCATGGTGTGTCCTAGAAGCTGTAGTCTTCCGCATCAGGCGTATTTCTTGTGTTTTTGAAGAGCATCAGATTGAATTGTATATACACTTGCTTATATAGCGCTTTATATCAGAAGTCTCTAAACTCTTCAGTAATGCAGCAGAACTACCCTGGCTTTGGCAGAGCAGCTGTTCCGTGTTCAGCGTTCCAAGGAATAAATTCCTGCCAGCTTGGTTACCCATTTACCTCACCTGGGTTGAGTGCAGCACACTGAATGTGGATAAATTTCTTGCTAATACAAAAAATGCATTTATACCAGCTACAATTCTCACTTTTGGACATGGAAGATGCAGGCGTATACTATACAAGTGCTTCATGGACCCTCCAGGACATTATTTACTTTTGTTGAGTCAATGAATAAGATGTAGGCCTAGACTCGTTTGTGTGAGTGGGGAGTGGGGAGGGTTGTAAGGGTGTGTGTGTGTGTGTGTGTGCGTGGCTCATATTTATGTCATGAATTTTGTTTTCTATTATTTGTTAATTTCATTTTTATGTTCTTTCCATGTCTCATTTGGTTTTGAATATGTTACTATCAAATCGTTTAAGCGCGTAAAATACTTTCGCTCTCGGATTTTATATTATCATAATTCCGTGGCCACCTTTCAAACAGCAATATATCAGGAACATAATCAAGTCTTTTTTCGTGTTTTATTGTCTGGCGACGTTGAAACAAATCCCGGTCCAAACTATAAATTCCCTTGTGGTCATTGCGAGAAACCCGTTAAAAATAACCAAAATGGACTGTTGTGTACCACTTGTCAAAAGTGGTATCACACTAAATGTCTCGAGATCTCTTTAAATGAATATACTAGGCTGTATCAAAACCCAAATGAGAATTGGATATGTTTAACCTGTTCATTGCCGCCATTTTGTGACTCAATTTTTACACAATCCTTAATTGATGTTCAACCCACCTCAACAGTAATTAATGCACCTCCTATCCCTGAATTTAACACACCTACTGGAATTGATAAGGCTATTTTATACAAATCATTTAATGATATATTTAAAGCAAAAGGGTTGCATTTCGTTCATTTAAATATCAGATCCATTTTACATAAAATTCCTGAACTACGCGTCCTTCTCTATGAAAGTAGAATTTCAGTAATTGCAATTACAGAAACATGGTTGAATTCGTCCATAAATAATGAAGAAATTTATATCGATGGTTATTCTATATTAAGACGAGATCGTGCAGGCGACCATGGTGGTGGGGTCTGCATTTATATTAAAAATGATATTGCATTTAATCTAAGAGAAGATCTTACACCTGATGGTATTGAATCATTGTGGATCGACATTCTATTACCACATACAAAGCCTATTACTTTAGGTGTAGTCTACAGACCCCCCAGAGACAATCACTTTATTGATTCTCTCCATGATATATTGGACATATTAACAAAAGATGATGAGGTTATTCTTTTAGGGGACATGAATATTTGTCTATTACAACAATCAGCACTGACCAAAAGATACAAGAATATTTTGAATTTATATGGTTTTAGCCAACTTATAACAAAACCCACCCGAACTACACCTACCACTTCTTCATTAATAGACCATGTAATTTGTAGTAAAGAAGAAAATATTTGTCAAAGTGGTGTCTTTGAAATTGGCTTAAGTGATCACTTTTTAACGTATTGTTCAAGGAAACTTATCAGGCCTGTATTTGGGCAGCATAGAACTATAAGCATTCGATGTATGAAAAACTATTGTGAAAATGATTTTAATTTCGCTTTATCTCAAATCAATTGGTCTGTTATATTTGAATGTAATGAAGTGAATATTGCTTGGTCACACTTCAAAAGTATTTTCATGTCAGTAGTTGATAAGTGTCACACTTAAAGTGTGCACCTTTAAAACAAGTAAGAATTAAGCAAAGAACAGAAAGATGGATGACCAGTGAAATTATTAGTTTGATAAGACAACGAAATATAGCTTTCAGGAAAATGAAAAAAGATATTGGTAATTTAGAACTCGAAAGGAAATTTAAACTATTGCGAAATGTGGTACAAAGGAAAGTGAGGAAAGCTAAAGACGAATTTTTCCAAAATCAAATTGAAGACAATAAACATGATTCTAGGAAATTATGGAAAAATCTCAAAGAGTTAGGTGTAAAAAACAAACAAAAAAATATTCAGAAAAGTGTTATTAATATTAAAGGGGAACTTTGTCATGATAATCTAAAGATAGCCAACGAATTTAACAATTATTTCACAACAGTGGCAGATAAATTAGCTTGTGAGCTCCCCATTACGGACAGAAGTGAGTTTGGGGCCGACAGTCCTAATTTAAAAAAACTTTACGACAATAAAGGTATACAAAAAGGCTGTTTTAATTTTTCTCCTGTCACAGAAAAGTTTGTATTAAATGAATTATCCAAGTTGAAAATATCAAAAAGTACCGGACTTGACTTGGTTCCTGCTAGATTTTTAAAGGATGGTGCAAAAAACGTCTTTATTCCTTTAACTTACATTATTAACCTATCTATTTCAACTTGTACCTTCCCTGATGAAATGAAAATCGCTAAAGTCACACCATTACACAAAAAGAAAGACAAAACTCATGTTGGGAATTATAGACCTATTAGTGTGTTAAGCATAGTGTCGAAAATTTTGGAGAAATGCGTGTATTCTCAAATTGAGAAATACTTTAAAGAATACAAAATCATTTATGAATTTCAGTCTGGTTTTAGGAATGGTTATTCTACTGAAACATGTTTAATTCACTTGTTGGATTTTGTTAGGAATGAAATTTCCGAAGGCCGTTATGTTGGAATGGTTCTTCTTGACTTACAAAAAGCATTCGATACGGTTAATCATGAAATACTCTTAAAGAAATTAGAAGTGATGGGTTTGAATTTAGCATGTTTAAATTGGTTTAGGTCTTACTTGACAAATCGCCGCCAAGTGGTATCCATGCAAAATGTACTCTCATATTCTATGCCTATAAAGTGTGGAGTTCCTCAGGGGAGCATATTAGGTCCCATTCTTTTTATGTGCTATATCAATGATATGTGTATTTGTGTTAATGAAAGTAAATTACTTTTATGCAGACGACAGTGTTTTACTCTATTCTGATACAAGTCCTAGCTGATCGGTGAAAAACTTAGCTTAGAATTATCAAATTGTGTTAAATGGATGACAGATAATAAGCTTAGCTTACATGTTGGTAAGACCGAAAGTATTTTGTTTTGTTCGCGGGCTAGGTCTAAGCATACAGATGATTTCAATATATACTATAACAATCAATTAATTAAGAGACAGAATTCCGTGAAGTATTTAGGCCTGATATTAAATAGTGATCTCTCATGTACGTCTATGGTTGACTCTATTGTCAAAAAAGCTAATGCTCGCTTGAAATTTCTATACCGGTATCAAAATTGCATGAATACGAAATCCAGACGCATTTTAAGCTTTTCATTAATACAGTGTTTATTTCGCATACATTCGTAATTCCGAAGCTTCGTAATTCCGAAGGTTCGGTTATTCCGAAGGTTCGTATTTCCGAAGGTTCGTAATTCCGAAGGTTCATAATTCCGAAGGTTCGTCAATCCGAAAACGAAATAAGGTTCGTAATTCCGAAGGTTCGTTAATCCGAAAACGAAATAAGGTTCGTAATTCCGAAGGTTCGTTAATCCGAAAACAAAATAAGGTTCGTAATTCCGAAGGTTCGTTAATCCGAAAACGAAATAAGGTTCGTAATTCCGAAGGTTCGTTAATCCGAAAACAAAATAAGGTTCGTAATTCCGAAGGTTCGTTAATCCGAAAACGAAATAAGGTTCGTAATTCCGAAGGTTCGTTAATCCGAAAACGAAATAAGGTTCGTTAATCCGAAAACGAAATAAGGTTCGTTAATCCGAAAATTAAATAAGGTTCGTATTTCCGAAAATGAAAATAATTCATTTTGGTAACAAAAACGATGTTGTCATTACAAGATTACACGATATTATGCAATGATAGTAATAACGATCGATGATGTGTGTTGGGGCCAAAGCATGTATTTCATTAAGAATGGCGCCCTGATCAAGCATAGGCTAATTTCGATTTTATCTGAGCAATTGCTGCCTATAAGCAAATGGTTTAATTAAAGATGCAGGGGATCAAGTGTGTTGGAAGCGTGCGAGCAACCTCTAGATAATAGGATTTGTATTGGAGGGGATGTCATTTTTAATAACAGCTTCTGCTGGTAATAAAAATAAAAATGATGCTAATAATGATCCTTGTGAGATGTTGAAAGCGCGAATCGCAAGCTGAAACTAGTAGACATTTCATGTAACAAGACGTGAAGTGAGCATTCGGAGCATTTTTTGTAATCGTGAGAAAGATGTGTATCTTTCTAAAGAATTAATGCGAGGGCGAGTTGTAATTTGTTTATATACTGACCTGGGGCCCGTTGCATGAAACTTTTTACCTGAGAAAACTCAGGTTGTTTTTACAGGAGTTTTTGCCCTGTGCTAAAGTAATTGGCGGAAATCAGACTAACCTTAGTTTTCAGTTTTTACCAGAGTTTTCTCAGGTAAAAAGTTTTATGCAACAGGCTTCAGAAAGTAATCTTTTAAGGACTGCATTTAGTGACTCATGAATAGAATATATATCTCACGAACTAAATAATGAGAGCGCGAACCGCAAGCTTAAAATTTGTGATATTCCAACCTGAAAACTGGACATTTCATACTTCTTTTTTGTAACCAGGAATAGAATGAGTTCCTCAATAAACAATACTTGATGCGAGCGAGAAACGTGAGCCAAATTTTTCCGATTTTCCAACCTGAAAACTGGACATTCTATAGCATTCTTGGAAAAAAAAATAATAGCTGGGAGAATAGTTTTCAGAACTGAAGTGGCTTCCCTGGGTAAATGATATCTATATCAATATCATCATTCTAGGCCCACATGAAATTTCCAAAAGTTTGAGCACGTGATTCGCTAGCAACATCTCACAAGGATGCCCTTTTAACAGTATTGACCAAAAAGGTGAATTTTACATCTTCAGATTCGACCTTTTCCCCCAAACCGCTTGCTCTCTACGCTCGCAGAAATGAAACGTAAATATATAACTTTAGCATGTTTAGTGATCACTTAAAAAATTGTGCTCAATTTAGTTACTACAAAAACACACAACCTCTTTACACAGATGATAATCTAATGGTGAAAATATCCGTTTGCACCAAATTGCCCCTATTGGCCCCTTTTTTTTACTTTGCCCCCCCCCCCAAAAAAAAAAATACGTTCCGCCGCCATTGGTTAAAACACGCATCGTCTTCATGGCTAACTGCAAAAAGTTCTTAAAATGTCCCCTTTAGATCAGGTCAGAGCTTATATAATTATTTAAAAATTCTGTTCGCGCTTCTTGCTAGCAGTTATTATCTAAATTTAGTTACATAGGCATCTCGCTTTGAAGATCACAAACATATTGCCCATCATATTAACAAATATATAGCTCGCGCTCGCATTATTTAAAAAGGGTTTATCATGTTATTACATATTTACTTTATTTTATAAGGATAAAGCTAATTATTGACTGTTAGGACTACCCTTTCAAAGAAACAAACAAAAATCAACTTTAAACTGCCGATCAAGGAAAATATGGCTAAAAAAAAATCCCCCCCCCCCCCCTCTATTTGACGAAAGTTGGATCCGCCGGGAGGGAGGCAGGGGGCATCAAAAATGGAATAAAAAAACAGGGGAATTAATATTTTCCAAAATGGGAAAGTTCCTTTTTCAAAAATAAATATGCCGTTTTTCATGTTTTTTTCGAAATAAAATACTCTTTTTAAAGTATACAAGTTAAGTTAAGTTTTCAGGCTGGAATATTGAAAAATTTCAGCTTGCGCTTCGAACTCTCATTCGATTGGTGAAATATGCATCCTAAAGAGGTCACTAAATGCTTTCTTTAACAGGTTCCTTTTCTGGTCAGTATGTTTAAGCTCGCGTTTTGCGCTCGTGTTAATTCTTTAGTTAGATGCACATCTTTTTAATGACAGCAGAAATCTGCTCGGATTTTTAAAAACTAATTTTCATTTTTTATTGAAATAACCTAAAGTTTAGCTTGTGATTCACGCTCGCAACACCTCGCAATAATGCCATTTTAAGAATAACTGACCACAAAAAACGTTATACAACTTCACCTTTGAATTTGTTTTACCAAGCCGCTCGCTCATTATACTCTCTCCCGAAAAATAAAACCTAAATATACATTTTGCCATAATAAGAAGTCACTTCAAAAAAGTTATTCTCTACTTAATCACTATCAAACAGACAATGACTTCAAGCAGATGATAATCTTAAGGTGAAAATATCACCACAGTCCCAATTTTGACGTATGAGTTTCATTTTTTGGCTTTACCCCCAACGAAAATTCGTTCGGCCGCCCTTGCCTTCCCATCCTCATATGATAATTAAACGGCAACAGTGTCCCCCGCCCCCCTCCCCTTGCCTCTGCCTCTGCTTTCCCGGTTTTCATTTTTCGGATTAACGAACCTTATTTTGTTTTCGGATTAACGAACCTTATTTTGTTTTCGGATTAACGAACCTTATTTCGTTTTCGGATTAACGAACCTTCGGAAAAACGAACCTTATTTTGTTTTCGGATTAACGAACCTTATTTCGTTTTCGGATTAACGAACCTTCGGAAAAACGAACCCTATTTCGTTTTCGGATCAACGAACCTTCGGAATAACGAACCTTTTTTCGTTTTCGGATTAACGAACCTTCGGAACAACGAACCTTATTTCGTTTTCGGATTAACGAACCTTCGGAACAACGAACCTTATTTCGTTTTCGGATTAACGAACCTTCGGAACAACGAACCTTATTTCGTTTTCGGATTAACGAACCTTCGGAACAACGAACCTTATTTCGTTTTCGGATTATCGAACCTTCGGAATAACGAATCGTCGGAATTACGCCACAAATGTTCGGATTAACGAACCCTTTTTCGTTTTCGGATTAACGAACATCGAGGTATAGGCAATTTACGTGTTTCGGAATTACGAACCTTCGGAATAAAGAACCTTCGGAATTACGAAGCTTCGGAATTACGAAGTGTAACCGTTTATTTGATTATGCTAATGCAGCATGGTACTGCAGTCTTGGAAAGGTTGATCAAAAAAAGTTTAGAATTATTCAAAATAAGATTGTTAGATTTATTACTTGCTTACACCCAAGAACACATGTTGGGAAGAATGAAATCGAAAAAGCTGGCCTTCTTCGCATAGACTTGAGGTCGCAACAACTTATACTTCACCATGTTCATAAAATTTTCTATTCAAACGAATATCATTACATCTCAAAAAACTTTACACGGTCATCTAATATTCACGAGCATGAAACAAGAAATAGTCTGTTTAACTTTGTTGTACCTATGAGAAAAGGTCAAATTGGCAACACATTTTATTATAATGGTATACATTTTTGGAATTCCCTCCCTACTCACGTTAAATCGGTTAAGACTTTTACACAATTTAAAAGAGTATTGAAACAACACTTAAAAAATGTCCCCACTCTGTAATGTTAAATATTCTTTCTAATTTCATGTGTATCATGTAGTCTTATATATAACTATTTAGTTATGATTTATTTTAATAATCAACTTGTTTTACATTTTATCATCATCTTTTGTTGTTTGCGTGAAAGTTTGATGTCAAACTTATTTGTACTTTTTCATATCTTAGGTTTTACGATTCATGAATCTTGTATTAGTTACGATGCATTTAGCGCTATTTAAAAACTGATTATAGTATAATTTTCATATGTAACCTAGAAGTAATGATCGTTTACTCAACCTGTTTTACAATTATTTTAATCATATTTTGCGTAAATGGTTTTCATGGCAAACTTATTTGTTTTGTCTTTTCATATATTAAGTTTTACAATTCTTCGTGTAATTTCAGTGGTCTAGACTTAATTGATGTAGTTTGTAGATTTCTATAGGTGTTTTTCATATATATGTACATTGTTGTCAATTACTGATGTTAGGACCCCATTGGAAATAAGCCATCTCGGCTTTCATGGGCAATCCTGTCAAGGTATACACTACTGTTCATATTTTTTCATGTACTTGTTCACAGTTACCTGACAAATAAAATCAATCAATCAATCAATCAATCAAAAATTGCTGTTAAAGTGAGATGTTGCAAGCGAATCACGAGCTCAAACTTTTGGAAATTTCACGGTACGCCGAATAAGACCAAGGGAAGCCATCTCAGTTCTGAAAAACGTACTCCCAGCGGGCCCTACAATTATTATTACCCCAGCTTTAGATGGGCTGCCTAGGCGCCCAAAGGAAGGTATTTAATTAATTTATTTATACTGGGTACCCATTCACGTCACCCGGGTTGAGTGTAGCACAGTGTGAAATATCTTGTTGAAGGATTACGCAATGGCTGGGATTCGAACCTACGACCCTCTGTTTCATAGTCAGAAGACCAATCCACTGGGCCACAACGCCCCACATAAAAAATTAATATTCCGAGCATTTTTTGTAATCATGAAAAACGGATTAACATTGTTAACACTAGAAAAACGATCAATTAAATTTAATTAACATTTATATTCTTTATCACCATTTTTATTATGACCATCGTTTGCGATTATTATGATCAGGGAAATTATGGGTGAAAATATTTCGCCCCCCCCCCAGTGCTGCCCCCCCCCCATTGGCGAAAGTTTGATCCGCCGGGGGTAGCAGGGGGCACTTGTACCCCTAAAGAAATAACAGGGAAATGCTATTTTTCCAAAATGGGATTTTTTTTTATAAATACTCTCTTTATACATTTTAGATTAATTTTCAGGAGAAGCTCTTATTAAAAATGACATCCCCTCCAATTATCTGGAGGTTACTCGCAAACGACCAACACACTTAATCCCCTAGCTGCATCTTTAAACCATTTGCTTGGGCAGCATTTGCTCAGATAAAATCCGGGCGCCTATTCTTAAAGGACAAGTCCACCCCAACAAAAACCTGATTTGAATAAAAAGAGAAAAATTCAACAAGCATAACACTGAAAATTTTATCAAAATCGGATGTAAAATAAAAAAAGTTATGACATTTTAAATGTTTAGCTTCATTTCACAAAACAGTTACACATCTCGGTCGGTATGCAAATGAGGGAACTGATGACATCACTCACTCACTATTTCTTCATGTATTTTATTATATGAAATATTTTGATTTTCTCGTCATTAAACAAAAGGAATAGTGAGTGAGTGACCTCATCAACTGCACTTGGACATAACTGGCTCGTTCATTTGAAATGTCATAACTTTCTTATTTTACATCCAATTTTGATGAAATTTTCAGCATTGTGCTTGTCTGATTTTCCTCTATGATTCAAACCAACAAATTTATGAGGTGGACTTGACCTTTTAATCAATACATGCTTTGGCCACAACACACACATATTTCACCGTTCGTTAGTTTATCATTGCATAATATCCTGTTATCTTGCAAGAACAGCTCCGTTCTTGTTACCAAAATGAATTAATTTAATTTTCGGATTAACGAACCGTATTTCGTTTTCGGATTTACGAACCTTCGTACTAACGAACCTTATTTCGTTTTCGGATTAACGAACCTCGGAATTACGAATGTATGCGCCCTCGTCATAGCCTATCCTGTGCATGAAGCGAAGGACGCGAAGCGATGTCAAAGTCATTCGCTCAGCTGCTGCTCTGATTGGTGGTTTTTCTAGATGTAAACATAGCCCCAGACACAACTAGACACTTCATTCCAAATTCACAAATTATTATCTCGAATACGTGAAGATGATGGTATAATTCGATTGAAACTTTAATCAAAACAGTTATTCGTTTAATAATTTTAGAAATTACGTTTCAGGTATGGCGTCAAATTTGATATTTTGTGACAGTTGTCTCCCAAATAATTTTGTGTATACCAAAAAACGCACGTTTTACTAGACTAATTCACAAATTGCAGTCCAGCTGATCACGCAGCGCATTATGATCTTGATAGACTTGAAACAGCAACAACTTGAGCATGCATATCGCATCTCAGCTCAGTCTTGGACAACAAAACATCCATTGATTATTATTATCTGAATGTTTTAGGCTTACCTAGAACGCTTATTGGTATAAAACAGAGGTAAGCATCATTTTTTTATTCCATCTTTCCATCTTGCTGTTGAGTTGAGCACGAACTTGGCAGATGCATGCACTGATGCAGAAATAAAAAAAAAAGTGGCAGAATCAGACTGAGGCCTGAGCCTCCAAGCGCTGATCGGCTCAGGGACGATGCGATGCGATGGCTTCACTTCAGCCAGGGAGGGTCTCGGTCGGCGGTGCTTATGCAGGCGGGCAAGGTGTACATGTGCATATTTTTGTGTGTGTGTTGTGTTTTTTTTTGTGAGTGGATGTGTACTCCATCATTCGCTATGAGTGAATCTTTATGGGGGGGGGGGGGTACCTCGAGTGAAGTTTGTGCAGGCTCCACTCCACTTCATTACCACTAGCACTAGGCCTAATTTACTATAGTCAGATCTAAATTGAATAGGCCTAGGCTATATAGCTATACGAAAAGAAATGAGGGGGAGGGGACTGAAGCAGTGAAGCCCCCTAACGTAAGTTAGGCACACCCCCTCTCCCCTGCAGTTCTGCTTGTTCATTGAATGACTTCAATGAGTGCTGCAGCCCATGACTCAAAGTTTTCAAAGACAAAGAAAATAGATGGCTAAAGTGCAGCCTTAGCTGCTTAGGCTTTAGACAGCTGGCAGCCGTCTGTTTCGAGGAGGTTTTTAACATTTTTTTTTTCTCCTCGTACACAGAGACGGGTCGCTATCGTGCAGCCACCATTAGGGGACTTGCAATGCAAAATCCCCCTGTCGGGGCTCTTCAATTTTTGTCTTTATATAATGACTATAAAAATTAACAACTATTGCGACCAAAATGCAAATTAATATTCCCTCTTTCTTGGCATTGATTGCCAAAAAACGGTGAAAAACCAAGTTAAAAGGAACAAAAACAGTGACTTACCTCGGCTGTCACGCAAATTCACTTCCCCGTTTTGTCCGATCTTAAGTACATAAACATATGGCCATTGAGTCCCCTGTACAGATCGCGCTAGAACTTCGGTCTCTGTATTTGGTGAGTGAAGCCAACAGAGTTCAGCTGAACAACCAACATAACAGAGACCAAAGCTTTTGGTCTACTTATCTCTAGCCATCATCTTGAAACTGCTCAAGGTTTCTTTTATTTTCGTCTGTTTGCATGGTTTGTCAGTGGAGTAGTCCAACGGTAACAGCCTTCCTGTCATAGCTTGAAGGGGGGGGGGGCACTTGCATTGATGAATGGATACTATCCGCAACCAAAACACGTAAAAGGACGTCTTTTTCAAGATAGGGCACGTTATGAACGTAATGTAATAAGGGTGTAAAAAACACGAAATAATGAAAAAAGGTATCTATTTCAAATTTGGGAGTGTATAAAAGACTAAAAAAATTTGTAAAGGATCTACTTTTTGCCCCAACAATCAACTACAATCTGATTTGCGCGAGATGTGGAAGGTGGGGCAGTACTACAATGTAAACCCAATGGTGCAGGTAAAGGTAAAACCGACTACCAAAGTTCGTGACATATAACAATTAAAATAACACTTTATTCAGTTCAAAGAATAGTTTTTAAAGTTTCGCTTATTTTTCACAAAACAGTTCTATTGATGCTCAACTCAGTGATATGCAAATGAGAGAGTCGATGATGTCTCTCACTATTTCTTATGTTTTTTATTGTTTGAATAATACAATATTTCAATTTTTACGGATTCGACAATTAGGACCCCCTTGCTCGAACCACAAAGTGTTAAAATGATGGAATTACATGTGTTCAGGGAGGAATGAAACTTTATTTCACATGACAATGATGAGAAAATAAAAACATTTCATATTTCATATAATAAAATACAAAAGAAATAGTGGATGATGTCATCGGTCTTCTCATTTGCATTCTGACTAGGATGTGCATATAACTGTTTTAAAAACTATGCGAAACTTCAAAATGTTTTAATTTTCTTATTTTACTTCCGATTTTGATGAAATTTTCAGTGTTTCTTACTTGTATTTACTTGGATGTTGAGACGTAAAGCAATATGCTTATGTGCCTCTCGTTGAGTTTCTTATCTTTGGTAAGGTCTGTACTTTATATAATAATATACATACATATGCTTCTTTGATTTGTCTCTATCTATTCAAATCAGCTTTTTGTTGGGGTGGACTTGTCCTTTAAGTGGTGCATTTTCAGAATATGGAAAAAAAATATTTAGGGTGCTTTTGGAGACCTCATGGTTGCACATGGTATCCACTCGTCAATGGAAGTGCCCCCCCCCCCCCCCCAGAGCTTGACAGAAGGCAGAAGCTACATCACCAATACCATATATTTGCATCTTGTAAATATGCACAATGCACCTTAACCCAGCTACTCACACACACTGTGTCAACCATATCTGCAAGAATCTTCGAACTTGAAGGAGGCAAATCAACCCAGAAGAAGAGGAGTATTAAAACGCAATTCATAATTGAATAGAAAACTACCAGTCAAGAGCTAGCTAAAATTGTACACAATCTTTATCATTTATATTTCATTACAGTGTCAAAAGATGATTCTCTGGCCCAATCGTTTAATGAAATATTGATCTCAAAGTTCCTGAAAATGTTGTCTTGTCCAGACAAACAACCTGTCCGGAAACAATCTGCTGTAGCTTTTATATACTGACAGCGAGTCCTGATTTGTGCAAAAGTATAGTGACTGCAATGAATTCATCCAAATGTCCATGAAGTCATAATTCTCAATATGAGTTTCGCTTTATTGTGAAATTCCTTTCTTATTTTATTGATATTAATTGATTCTAAAAAGTTTTCTAGGAAAAGATTATGTTTATTTCATTTTAAAAAGTAGCTTGCAATGGATTTTCTTGCTATATGTACTTATTTTAAAACTGTTGACTGCAGTCATACCTTACTCTGGCACAGCAATTTTATCTCCTGATTATATCCAAGTGCAAAATAACTATTATAAAAATGGTAAACAAATTTATGTTTTTTAGAAGATGCTCTTTCAGGACATAATTTGTATGGTTGACAATTTTTTGGGTGTATGTTTTGTTTACTTAAACTGTATCTTAAGTGCATAGGCCATAGGGACTCTCTTTATGTGAATAATATGCACCCTACAAGTAATGATCATTTCTTGTAATTGTTTTGGGGATTGTATATACCAAAGGTAACTCGATCATCAGCCTTCAAATACTTCCATTATTGATTTTACAGCCGTTACTGTTTTCCGATCTGCATCTTTTACTCTGAAGGTCTATGAAGTCACTAAAACTTGACCTCTTTTCATTCTACATGTATTTAATTTTGTAAGAGTATTATAAGTTTTACATGATGTAAATATAATTTTTTAATTTTACAATACATCAATTTTGGATAAAATCTAATGTTATAGAAGTGTTATCTAAAAAAGCTCTTTCTTTTGAGGAACAAAAATATATCTTAAATGCAATTTTCATAGATTTTCATGTAACATTATCCAGGAATTGTGTAATTTTTGTACATCTTTGGACAATACATGCCCCAAATTTCATCAGCTTTTCTTCATAAGGGTGGGGTTTATATGGGTTTCCATTGATTTCAGGATACCATCAAAAGTAGGCCAAATTCTCAATTATTCTCTAGAACCTATAAAACCTTTATTCTGTTCAAGATCAGAATGAATATAAAAAAAATGGAGCTTCTTGAATGCCCCCAATCTATTGACTGGATGGTAGAGCAAGAGTTTTCGAGAACACAAGGTTATGCAATGATTCAACCATGTTTTGTTTGGGACACTGTCACTACTCTTTTGTCTGTCACCAACTAGTGAAAAGAACTCCCATTGTCTCCTGTGGTGGTCTATTCTGTTCAGAGTATCGATCTCTATTATGACTGCCATCCTGTAGGGGGCAAGTGGCTTTTGTGCAAACTCCTTGGCCTAGTTTCTCAATCTTGATTATTGATGAGTGGCGGAGAATTACATAAAACCCTGTTCCCCTGCAGTTCTCTGTACCCCAATGTACACTAGGCCGGCCGGTTCATGCAGGTCACATGGTCATTTAATGTCCTCTGTGAAGATTCAAGTGCAGTCAAAATTTTGGAAAGTACATGTAGAGTTCAATTAGAAGGTCACAGGTAAAAATGTTAACATATTAACATATTTTTCAGTGTTATTGGATTCTGTAAGTTTATTCAGAGAAATTGCATTGCAGATTTTTTGGTTCTGTCATTTGTGTCATCCCTAGGAAATTGATTGTTGATTGTACCAGTATCTTGTACAGTATTCTGGATAAACGAAAATAAAATGAAGTCCTGTAATTTAAAAAGATGACAAATCTTTGGCACCAAATTCACCATTCTGATTTTTGTGTGATTTCCACATTACAATATATGTTTATACTTGCTTTTTTTACATGTACAAATACGTGGACACCTTTGTAGACATGAATTTATTTTGGCTTTTTGACAGATCTTGTGTGACTTGATAGCCTTGTGATTCAGTGTACATTTTATGCTGTTTATTTGAAAATATGGAATAAATGTTTTAATTGACCAGGAGTCTGCAAAGATTAGCAATGATCGCAGAATATATTTTTGTTGATAGATTGCATAAACAATAATCAATTGCTAAAATCAAGCATATGATTAATCGCTAATATATACATGTATGTACATGTATGTATGTGAATACAGGACTGAAAATGATAAACTGCTTGATATCTGTTCTCATCTCCAGCTGCCTTTGTGAAGTCCTCTGAACCACTGGCTTGTCATCCCTGATCAACTTTCATGTTGAAAATGAATGACACTTATTTTGCCAAATTGAAATTTTCATAGTGTTTACTAAATTTTGTATTTGATGATCTTCTTCCATTTTTTTAAGCCTTTACTATTTTTCATCTCTCTGTCAGAGCTGAGAAAAAATTTACTTGGGGCTGAAATGCTAAAAGTAGCCCCAGAAACTATTATAAAAGCAAGAGCTATAGAAAATCCCCAATTGTAGATTATTAAAGGTCAAGTCAACCTCAGAAAAATGTTGATTTGAATCAATAGAGAAAAATCAGACAAGCACAATGCTGAAAATTTCATCAAAATCAGATGTAAAATAAGAAAGTTATAACATTTCAAAGTTTCGTTTACTATATTTTTGACACATAGTTATATGAATGAGCCAGTTACATCCACATGAGAGAGTCAATGATGTCAATCACTATTTCTTTTGTTTTTTATTGTTTGAATTATACAATATTTCAATGTTTACGAATTTGATGATTACGACCTCCATGCCTGTAGCACAAAATGTTAAAATAATGGAATTCAACATGTTCAGGGAGGAATGAAACTTCATTTCACATGACAATGACGAGAAAATCAAAATATTTCATATTCCATGTAATAAAATACAAAAGAAATAGTGAGTGAGTGATGTCATCAGTTCCCTCATTTGCATACCGACGGAGATGTGCATATGACTGTTTTGTGAAATAAAGTGAAAATTTAAAATGTCATAACTTTCTTATTTTACATCCGATTTTGATGACATTTTCAGTGTTATGCTTGTTGAATTTTTTTCTTTTTATTCAAATAAAGTTTTTTTGGGGGTGGACTTTGTAAAATTTTAATAGCCCATCAAAATAAAATGGTATGTTTTTGCCTGTGTCAGAAAACTCAGAATGACTCTGATGAAACTGTACTGCACATATTTGTTTATTTGTGATTTTTATTTGTTCATTGACCACCCTGGTCATTTATGCCATGGTACAATGCATCGTACCAAGTGAAGGATGAAGGATATACAAAAAAGAGAAAATTAGGATTATCCTCCTTAATCCCGAGTTGAGAAAGGAAGACACATTAGACTTGTTGAAGATTCTTTCAAGCATGCACTTTTCTTTCACACAGATTTCATTGTGCAGGTCTTTCTTTTGCTTCAACGTTTTTGTAACTTTTCAAAGTAACAGTAATTGTTTGTTGTGACTTTAAATAGTCTATTATTCTCAAGTTATTGATGCTACATGTGAAGTTCTTACACATAATAATGAGCATGTGTATTACTATTTTCTGTTTTAGAATTTTCCTAAATTATCTTTGGGTAAAACTTGTTGAGGGCAGTTTTTGTGATTGTGGATACATGTATGTCTTGAACCACCCCCTCTGCCCCCCCCCCCCCTCTCTCTCTCTGTTTTTTATTGTTTGAATTATACAATATTTAAATTTTTACGAATTAGACAATTAGGACCTCCTTGCCTGAAGCACAAAATGTTAAAATAATGGAATTCCACGTGTTTAGGGAGGAATGAAACTTCATTTTACATGACAATGACGAGAAAATCAAAATATTTCATATTTCATATAATAAAATACAAAAGAAATAGTGAGTGAATGATGTCATCAACTCGCTCATTTGGATGTAGCTGGCTCGTTCATATACATGTAACTATTCTGTTGAAAATACGCGAAACTTTAAAATGCCATAACTTTCTTATTTTACATCCGATTTTGATGAAATTTTCAGTGTTGTGCTTGTTGAATTTTTCTCTTTTTATTCAAATCTAGTTTTTGTTGGGGTGGACTTGTCCTTTAAAAGACCCATATTGCCCTCGTCTAAAGACTCAGGCGGATATATGATTCTTTTGCTGGCAATATATTTGATGTTCCCCTCAAGGCCAGTCAATATCATATAAATATTTATTATAATTTATATCAGTCTTCATAGCAGCCTAAAGTAATTCATGAGAAAAATGTGGCATTTCTGAACTTGTGCCTGAAATAAAGAGCCTGTGTTTGTAAAATGGTTTGTAAGAGCTGGGTGCAAAGGAATCTTTCAAAGATGTGCTGCAAAATAAAAATTCATCAAATGTGAGAGAAAATCTTTTAATTATTTATCGAGTCAATACAGGAAATTGAAATTTTGGAATGCATATTACAGGAAGAAATGAATGATTCTGATTGGTTATTTAAAAGTGAAGCTGGAATTGATTTCATACTTTACATTACAATCTCTATGACTGTAGACTTCTAGTCTGCTGGGCAAACCCTTCACTCGAGTAAAGGGTCTGAATTGCAGCCTACTCATGCCTTGTGTACTGAAGGCCCTCTGCAAGTTTTGTATGTGCTAGTCTTTGCGTGGAGGCACACTTGTTGATTAAAGTTACTATCAGGGTCTGTACTTGCAGACTACAGTAGACTTCCACTTATAATATCTTGAGCCTGAATTGAAGCTATATAGATTGCAGTATTAGATAACCTACTCGACTGAGTTGCCTTGACTCCACCATCTTCATTTCTCATTCATTCCTATCCATACACAGGCAGTATCATCCGTCTAGACTTGCTCGGTATCAGTCGGACATTGATTAAGACGGAAAGATGGCTACAATTCCCACGGGTACAATCTTAGCAGCACAGAGGTGTCGTGAGGTACAGCGTCATCAGAAATTGGCTTCGCTGCGGTCAGAGCCCATCGGTATTGCTGGGTCTCCGATAGGATCTCCAGAATGCACACCTCCGGCTAGCCCAAGAAAAACAGGTATATGGCTTCGCTGTGTGTTGTGTAATACAGAGGGACTGTCTCTCAAGTGGATATAAATTCTCCCGACTTTGAATCACAAGGTCTGGGGTTCAAATCCCACAGCAGCACTCGCATCCTCTGGCAAGGCATTTATCTACATTTGCCACTCTGTACCCAGGTATTGCTAATGGTTATTTTTTAGGAAGAAATTCTTTATTAATGGTGAGTATCCATCAGGATAGCCATGCACCATGTAAAGCTGCAGTGATATTATGCAGCTCTTAGAAACATTGTAATTTTGCGATATAATCATATAAATGTTGCATATTTTTATATTATCATTATTAGTGTTGTCATCATCATTATCATCATTGTTATATTTATTTTATGTTGCATCCCTTTATTACATGTATGTTAAGTTGGAAAGTTTTTTTGGGAAGAGGGAAGTGAGTGTAGGTCTGTCACGTCGTCCATTCTCTGTAATCCCGACTATCTTGACATTTTACAAATACCAAACACTTTCATGAGTTTCATCCATACATCTTGCAGACTGATCAACATCAGCGAGACAGAAACTGTTATTTTACTATTTATATGCCCAATTACAGCAAAAATGTATCGTCTTGAAAATACATCTAAATGTAGTACTTAGAAGAGTCCCCTTTCTTATTTCAACTGCTCTGGTTGTAATGTACAGTCATTCTGATTCATGAACCAATGAAAGTTAAAAAATAAGCAAACGGGGAGCAAGCACGTTGTAAAGTATTTACATGTAGCTACCAAATGTACAGAAACCACAGGTGTTCAATTTTATGATTTGTTTCCTTGTTTGATGTAACAAAGATAGTTGCAGTGAACTGTACAAATATATTTTTTTTTTTTATTATAAAAGCAATTAAAATACTGGTAGCCTATCATCATGTTGAGAAAGAGGCCCTTTTCTTGAATGGGTGTATGTATATTTACATGCTGGAGACAGGGATGTTTGTACTCGGATAATACATTTGGAAAATGCAGCTCATAATTGTCAGACCCTGTATGCCACACATGAAATATTGTGATGAAATGAATCCAAACGTCACAAAACCAGTATTTGTGCAGAACTTTGTTTCTGCATGGCAGGGCTTGCCTTGGTAAAAATTCATTATTACAGTGAGTGGTAGTGTGCATCAATAGATCTGGGATTTTTTCAAAATACATTAATATTGAAGGTCATACATGTAGTTGATGAATGTGGGTTTTTCACTCTGTTGACGACTTGCCTCATTCAGCCCTCGCTGCCTGCATTTATTGATTTTTTATCTGACTGGTTTTCAGAAATCCATGATGTATTAAAAATGCCATTAACTCGAGCTGCTAGGAGTAGAAGCCATGTTTGCACTATCTTCATGGTTTAATTGCCTACTCTATGATTTTTGTTACTGATTTTTTTTTTCTTTTTGGTCAAACCGTTTCTTTTGTATTAACAGTTTTCCTGTGGATATAATTATCAGCAATTTTTAAAATATTTATTGCAACTACACTGAAGATAATCATTGGCATTGAATTGTCATTGGCTTGCATTTATCCCAACATACTTGGCATTTCAAGGAATATTTTTCATGAATTCTTTTGAGGCTGATTTGATCCAGATGTGTCTGCTGGGCAATTCCAAATAATAAACCTTTTTACAAGTACATCGTACCCCAATTTTTCCAAGTTTTACTTCACTTCATAGACTGACCAAGTCATGGTGAGAGCATTACAGACTATCAAAAGAACAAGAAATCAGAGAGGCTGTTCTCACTACGTTCCTAAAACTAGTTTAGTGGAAACTAGTTTAACGCATAGTGAGAACGGTCAAAGCGGTCTTGGAAGTGATCTTCCAAACCAGTTTGGAAAACCACCTCGCGATGCAGTTTTCAAGATTGCTTTGTCTCGTTAAAGTGGTTTTAGCGTGAGGACACAACCGTTCTTCGGGAAGCGATCTTCGCACATTTTTAGCGCGCTACTCCACAAGACAGGTGTAGAATGCCTAAGCTGCGGTTTCGAATTTCGCGCGAAATGTTTCACCCCACCGAGAGCGTTTCCATAGCAACAAGAGCGCTTTACATGAAGTGATTTTGAATATTACTTTCGTGTGATCAAGTGGGAACGCTAGCAAAGCGTAATGAGAATGGCCTCAGAGACAGAGAATTTCATGAAAGTCCCACATATAGGGCAGGGTGACCAGATTTTACAAAATGAAATATGGGACAATCGACAAAAACGATCAACAAAGAAGGCTACACAGTGTTACACCTGCAAAAAATTATAAAGTATTGGAAGGGAGGGTGAACGAAAGAATGAAGTAGAGAAATAAAAGAGATGAATTGAGAAGAAAGAAAGAAAAAAATTAAGGGGAAAATGACGGAAAAAATGAAAAAAAGAATAAAAGAAAGTTAGAATAAAAGGATGAAAAAAAAGAATCGAATACAGAAAGAAAGAAAAAGAAAGGAATGGAAGAAGAATAAATGTGTGAAAAACAAAATAAAGGAGAGAAAGAAAAAAAGAAAGTAAGAAAAAGGAGGAGGAAAGAAAGAATGAGGGAAAGAAAAATGTTTTCTTTATTAATTCTTTGAAAGAAAGAAAGAAATAAACAAAGAAGGAAAACAGTAATTGAGGAGGGAAGGAAGGAATTAAGGGAGGGAGAGAAAGAATAAGGGAAAGAATTAGAAGGAAAATAAAATAAAGAATGAAAGAAAGGAGGAAAGAGAGGGAAGAAGAATGAAGCAAGGAGGGAATGAAAACATAATGGAAGAAGTGAAAGATTTAAAAGAAAAAGGATAGGAAAGGAGGGGGAGAAAAATGTTTAATTAAAGAAAGAAAAAAGGAAATATATAAGGGAAATTTGATAAAGAAGACGGGTAAGAAAAAGGAGGAAAGAAAGAAAAATGAACAGAGAGAGAGAGAAAGGATCAGGAAAGATAAATAAAGATAGATGGAACAAAAACGAGCAAGCAGGAAGGATAGAAAAGAAAGAAAGAGCAAAAAAGTTCAAACTTCAAGCAAAAAAAAATCCAACCATGTAACAAAAATCATGATATTTGATGTTTTTCAAATGTACATGTATATCTAAAATTAAAAAGTGTATTAGAAACGAAAAAAAAATTCGAAGTGATATTTTTTTTAAACTTAAGAATTGAAACAACCAGATCTAGTTATGAAAACTCAATAACTTCTGAGTACATCTCCAAATCAGTAATCTGAGAACCCATAATATAATACAAATTTCACTCCGATTTTGTGATTATTTTGGCATGTTTGGTGGAGAGAATCTGCTCCGATCCTACATGCCTAGCTACATGTAGTAGCCTGCCACACAGTGGCAGGAGGCCAGTTCATTTGCGATGTATTGGGTTTAAGAAAATCTCCCCAGAACTTGCAAAAGTTAATTTATCGATTTTATTGTTGTCTCTGCTTCGTCATCTGTTGGTTATTTTGAAGAAAATTTGTCACTTTAAAATACATTTTGTTCAATATTCTGAAATAAAGGAGAAAAACGTGTCCTGGGAAGGGTTCCCGGGAAATACAGGACGCCTGGTCACCCTGATATAGGGGGTCGGAATTCGGATGTACATATTTTATGGAATTGCCCTGCTTTTGCTTGTTATCCCTCATAGTAATGTATGTACCTCTTTTGATGCAAATCATGGCTGTTTTGCCTTTACTGAGTTTACTTTACTCCTTAATATTCGCAATGTCCATTTTGTAATTTATCATGCTTCTATCAAAAGATTCCTAATTGTTATCAAATTTTCAAAAATGGATATTGTCGACTCTATCATTTGCATCATTATTTTCTTCATTTTCAAGATGGGCAATGAAAGTGCCTTTGGAATGTAGACAGGCTCATTAAAAACAAGTTGGTGTTTTGCAATGATCTCTCATTTGGTTCATATTTTCAACAGCTTCTTACAATCAATTTGAGCAGAATGAAGTGGCCTAGTCATGGGCCATATACCTACTTGTATTTTTATACTAGATCGTCTGTGACATGAAAAAGGAAAGCATAGTGATAAAGCATGCTTCTTCAGCATGCATTTTGCGTGAATCACCCTTAAGTCAAAGTCATGACCCCAATAGTGGGTTGATTACCTTGAAATATGAGTTAGAGACTTGGCAGACTTGTGATCAGATTAGCAATAGGCAACAGCTGTAGGCCTACTAAATTCCACAGGGTTCATAATTTCACCTCAAAATCTCGGATTTTTCTATTGTCCCAAAAAGATTCCCAATACAACCACTTTGTTTATTGTCCCAATACAGTTTTCCGCTTGTTTGAAACACTTTTTAGGCATTTTCCGAGTACAACGTCAACTTTGTGCACCTGAACAGACTGCTCAAGCATCATTCTATTGTGCAATGAAATATCTTTTATTTAAAAAGGCATTTGAATTTTATTTTCGTACCCATGTTTGTACCAGGGAAGTGTCTCACTCCCACTTCCCTGTTTGTTCTTTATACAATAGTAAAAGTTTCAACATGGGGGTGTTGTGGTGTAGTGGTTTCGAATTCTCTTCTTTCAATCAGAGGGACATGGGTTCAAATACCAGCCATGGGGTGTTTTCCTTCAGCAAGAAATTTTCCATTACTGTGCTGCTGCAACCCAGGTGAGGTGAATGGGTACCAGGCAGGATTAATTCCTTGAATGCAATAACCCGCTTTAGCAGCTGGAGCTCAAGCCGGGTAGTATATAGTGCGTCTTGAATAAGCAACTAGATAAAATGCTATTATTATTATAGCCTCTTAATACCATTTTTTTACCTCCTTGGGTTTACCGTAAAACATGCACATGTACGCTACTAGCATCTGAGAAATACTGACTTCAATGAACATTGAAGGATGTTGCGGATGCCAGGTTGAACACAATGCCATTTCAGGGACCAAATTATTTTTGTACAAAAGTCTGCTTTCATGATTATTTTGTCTAATCCTACTGGTTCTACGCCTGATTCAAGGACGCATATTTTCAGCCCATTCTCAGCCATGTTTTGTATTTTTGTATCGAGGCCTACATGTATGCATGTGGACCCTTTGGGTTGCAGTTATTTTATGTCAATGTGCAATTCTATGCCCTGGCCAATTGAAATTATAATAGTATAAATAATTACTCCTGATGGCATCTTCAGAACAGTGCATGTTGTGGGGAAATGAAGGATGAATTAAAGATTTTGATAAGAACTGCACACCGTTGAGGAAATTTGTCGATGCTACACCCCCCCCCCCCTAATTGGCAAACTGCCATGTTTGTAGGCTGTTACATATTTTGTCAAGCAGTATTTCATGGCATACTATCTTAAAATCTTTATTAGATTATTTTGAGCACAGCATACATCAATCTAGAATACAATTGAATTCTGCGCTGGAAAGGTCAGATGATGCGAAAAAGTACTGCATACCCTCCACTCTCCAGATATATACCAATAGAACATATGTTGCTTATCAAATTGTGCTCATCAAAAAGTGCCATTAGTCAGGGACTCTGGAATAGATTGCATGTGATAAAATGACCATGCTACATTGCTACTGCAGTATGGTGAAGTTTTTAATATGTTATGTATCAAATGAGGAGCTTGGTTCCAAGAGGTTTTACACACACATGTACATGTATGTGCCCACATTGCATGATTTGAAAATTGAGTAATTCAGTCTTTAATAGATTTGTTGTTGAAAGTTTAAAATTCAAGTTTGAAAGTATACCATTATATTTTTCTGATATTTTGTCAGAGATGCCTCGGGGGGGGGGGGGGGGAACCAGTCAATTGTATTGCTGTACACACGTGTGGCCAAATTATTTCCAAACACCCCCTTATCAAATTTTCTCTGTGTGCAAAATAACCCCCTAAACAATTTCAATTTTATCGCGGGCTTTATTTCACACATTTTGGCCCCTAAACAAGTTGTCGCCAGAATATGAACCTGGGGAAAAAGCTTGAGGGAAAAAAACATACCCTAAACACGTTTGGCTAGTCTTTAAAAAAAATCTTTGGAAAAAAGAAACATACCCTAAATACGTTTGACCCTGCAATAGATGCATTGACAAGAATTTCAAAACTACCCTTTTTTGGAAAATCAGCGTTTTTGATACCCTTAACGAGTGCACGCGAAGACCACGTCCAAAACTGTAAAAACACCCCTTTATACACTTTTTTTTTGTCACACGACAATTTCAAATTGCACCATTTGAATGTACATGTAGGTTCAGTGTATATCTGAGATAAGGCATCTATGAAATTGAAAAGTACAATCAGATGGGAAAAATAATTTACGCATGACAAAATTACAAAATGGATTCTGCTGGTGAACAGTACAGTCTGTGGTATAGGTACATGTACGACATCTCACCCTGTTTTCATTAATCCTGGCCTATCAAATTGGAAAGTACGAGTATTAGAGACTCCAGTATGCATTCACCAAATTACAAAAGAGACAGTCTGTACATCATCAAAATACATTCTCCAACAATTTAATTTGCAAATTTAATAGAATTGAATGGATGAAGGTATGAAATATTTTCTAATTTGTTGACTTCACCACATCATACCGAAATGTATGTTATTTCAGCCGGTTCGCTCTATTAAGCATTTTTTTTACACTGTACACGCACTAATGCATCCAAGCCTGCATTAAATAAAGCGAAACAATATGAAACTATAAAGCAAAGAACAGTAAACAGGAAATGTTGTCATATATACGTGTGTTTTCTTTAGACTGTGTTGATATACATACGTACTGCACCTGTATGTTTGTATGTTTTTTGTAATTGTAAACTTTAAGGTTTATATTTGAATTACAACAAAATTGATGAATGATTTTTCTAAAAATCAAACAATTAGCTTGGTTGTATAGATTACAAATGTGAGGGGAAAGGATCAGGCAAAAAAAAATCACAACTTACTGCCTAAATCTGCAACTTTGGATTTAGCTTTAACATTGCTATGAATGGGAATTTAGAGGGCTCTTTTTTTCTTTCTTTTTTTTTTGTTCTGAGCATTGCATGGGTTAAATCTTGCCCTCAGCCCTTATGTGATTTCCCCCCCCCTGAAAAGGATAGTTACACACAATTTGAGACGTGTATTGATTTCATTTTCAGATCTGTGCAAACCTGTCACAGTAGTTTGTCCCTTCTGCCTGGAAAAGAAAAGAATACCATTTTGTAAAGGTGATAGTTTTGTGTTCCACTCCAAAGCCTACCCCAGTAAAGCCCTTCTTTAATGATTTGATGCATTGATTGTGCTCGAAACCCGGGGGGGGCACTCAGTATATAACGCATAGTGGGTATGTGCCGCGGAGGGGACCCCCATTTTTACACTCAAATTTCCGTTCCAGGGCATAGCATTTTTGTCTTTTTGAGCAAAAGAACTAAGAAAGCCGCTCCAAGGCATAGCATTTTCTTCTTATCGAGAAAAAACAAGAAAGAAATCCGCTCCAAAGCTTCGCATATTTTTCGGTGCGCCGTTCCGATCGCATTGTTTTGCTACAATGAGCTGCAATTTTGGTGAAAAGCGGCCGCCGAGCGCTCTCAGACCATCGCCTCAGCTCTCTAGCTGCGCCAGCGCACCCGGCGGAGGCCGCGTTAGCTGCATCATGCACGCATTTCCGTTCCACAGGGATGCATATACGCACTCACACGCTGGCGATCCGTTCCAAGGACCCCCGTTTTCACAAACATTTGTAGTTCCGAAGCCCGTTCCGAGGACCCTCCTTTTTACAATAAGCCCGCTCCAGGGCCCCCGTTTTTTGTCTCGCCCGCGGCACACCCCCACCACTTTTTTGGTCGAGTGCCGCCCCCCCCCCCCCCCCCCCCCGGGCTCAAAACAAAGTTTTCAAGATCTAAGAATCATCAAACCATTAATCTAATCATATACATCTAGTACTGATCTCATGGGCAGTTGGGCACCGTATGACTCATTCTAATGTTCAGTCCAGGTCCCAAACGGAAAAAGTTAAGTTTTGCTTGCCATGATATAGAAGTATTTGAACTCTGTCTAGTATATAATTTGCGCAATATCCTATTACGAAAACATGAGTTGATTGAGTCAACAGATATATGTGTGCAACCCTGCACGTAGTATTTGCTTCATTCACACTATACAAAATTCATGGTATGTGAGGAGAACTTTTAAAGTCCTCATTTTCTGACTTTTAAAGATGATTAGATTTCCCAATTTGAATTTGTTGACAAGTGTTATGAAAGATTATGAATAAAAGTATAAAAAGAATCATGAAATACTTGCTGTGTGAAATATACAATCTAAAATCTAACATTTATGTGTAAAATTGTGAATTGAAAAGAAGTTGGGTCCCCCTATGAAATAGAATTTTAGCATGGAGAAACACTATATTAATATCCCTATGATTTCAAGGTCAGTCTTGGAATAAGTTTGGATACAAGATTAGAGTCTGTGTGCAGTGGGCCTATTTTAGAAAAATGAAAAAAAAAAACATGAAAAAGAATGGTACAAAAGTGAGAGTGATTTTTTGAAATAAAGAATCACTATAGATATTGATATGAAGTTTAATATACAAGAGTTGATACAATTGTTCGGCAAGATTGATCATTAGTTCACTTTGAAATTTACATTATTGAACCTGTACCAAATTTATATTGTGAAGAAATAGTTAGAATGCTCTTATTGTCGAATTGATTGAAAATAAGTGTTGAAATGAACATGTTTGTTACAGGTAGTTTTTGTAAAATTCTATTTACATTTTCTCAATATGAAGCATCCTTCAATTTACAACACCTAGATTATGCATTTTTCTTCAGGCTATATGCATGTACATGTAGTGTATTATTTTTACAAATAATATTTTGTTGATTTTCCAGATTCAAGATGATTTGATATTAGAGTGTCTGTGTATTTGTGTAAATATTCTAATGTGAACAGGTATAAAGTGACAGTGATGAATAATCTATGTGAAACTGAAATTTGATGTGAACAAGAACATACACGTAGACATGAATTTGGGTTGCAATGTTTACAAAGTAAACAGTTTTCAAAGAATTATGTCATCATAATTGCTTTGAAATTGACATGCATACATGAATTCATGATAATTTTGAAGTGATGCACATTATTAAAAGCAATAAGGATCGAAACCACAACATCCAAAGCTCAGGATGTGGATAGATGGCTATTGACATTTATTTGTATAGTAAGTTGGAATTGAATTTGATGGAAATAATTCCTTGTAATGAAATTAAGAAATTACAGTATATGGTTGTTTTTTTAATAGAACTTTTATAGAACTCCTATATCACTCTCTCTTTCCCTTTCCCCTTTCTTATTTCTTCTCTATTACATGTACTCTCTGATATTTCTTCTATTTTCTAAAACTCCTCTGCTTATATACATGTAGATCTGTTTCCATCTTTGATCTTTTTAATACAAGAGGTTTGGTTTTATATTTTGTTCCTTAGTTTTGATGCTCTTTTCTTGGATCAGTTTTTATGTGTTTCACAATCCCTTTTCTCTTCATTGTAATTACATGTACATGTATGTACCTTATAATCATTTAATGCAGTGTACTGTGTACAGTTATTGTTTGAAGTTAATGTATACCCTTTCTTTTTTCTCTCTCTCTTCATACAGAGTTTGGTGTGAACACATTTGCCAAGCTCTACCAGCTGATCCACCCCCGCTCCATGCCCCAGGAGGGGGAGATAGGGGCTCCTGGTAGTCCCCGCCAGGGGGCATCCCATTCCAAGTTCTCCCAGCTCCTTCACCATCGCTCCGTATCCCATGAGAGTGATATGACGTCCCCTCCTATGAGTCCTACCAGCCCAGGATTAGATGCATCCCATTCCAACCTTTCTCCCATCATGCATCACCAGGAGACATCGGTCGGAGGGTCGGCGAGCGGCCAGACCCAGAGCCTGGAGGCGTCACACCACACCTCCTCCATCACCTCCATGACGTAGATTAAGCCTACCCTCAGCATACATAAAACCCAACCAAGACGTCGTCGCGCTGCCAGGCACGACCCAACATACCCACACAGCTCTTTCTCAGAGTGAAACTAGAAAAGGAACCTGTGTTTTGTTGCAATATCATATATATGCTAAAGATTATACTTGTAGAAATGCCATGTTGTGCACTGTATGGTGCTTTAGTGAAGACCCCTATTAGGGCATTGATTTGTGTGTGTGTGTGTGTTGTCTGTGTAAATTTAATATAGTGGATATATAATGATGTTTTTTAATGGCAGTTATAGAGTTCATTTTCACTTTAAACAGTAACATCTTTTTCTATCATTGTGCTATTGATTGCTATAAGGGCCCCATAGCTTTTTGAACTATTTGTGGCAGATATACCACCCAAAGAGTTTGTTTGCCCGGTCTGAGTGACCCTATAATTTGAGTTATCTCACAGAAAGTGTTGGCAATAGAGGGCATAGTCTACCACAAGTTGGCTTTTGGACAAATAAGAGCTTCAGCAGATGCAATTATTTGAGTTCTTTATTAAAGCTGGGAATATACATGGACTGTAGTGCCTTAAACTTCCTGACATGTCATTTTGCAGAAGAACAAATAGGGGCTACCCTAGGTAAATATAATGTTATGATTATTATAGTAGATATAAAATATATTTTTGATATTTATGGTGTGTAATCTAAGTCACACATTCTTCTATAAAAATAAGAATAATTGGATGTCAGAGTACGGGCTCTAAAGAAGACTTGTGGAAATCCTGAAAAGGATTTGAAAGAATAGAGATTTTATCCGTACAGTGCATTAATAAAGGGGGATGCGACATACTTAATTTTTTCGCTTTTTAAAAGGTGAGTCATGGATGCGGGTGTTCTCAATTCGATGTCACCCCTTGCAAAGATATGATTTTCTGAATGCCACTGCTTATGTATGTCTAGAATCAATACCATTCTTAGCCAATCTGTGTGGATGGGTAATGAATCTTAGAATTAGCTGTATGTTCAATAGGCCCCTGCTTGGGTCTATAACTGCATCATGAGTGAGCCCTCTATCATTCCTTTCTGAACGGACAAATATTTTTTGAATTTGTGGCGTTGATTAACATCACCAACTGTCATATTAGGGTCACTCAGAAAAAATCATGCTTTTCTGAATATTCCATTATCATCATGTTTCTAATATCTTTCTGTTTTCTATAGAAAGTTTTTCTCTTTTACGATATTGAATAAAAAAAAATGGAAATTGTATTATGCATGTACAGTATATGAAAACATGTCATGTGATTGTGAAATAGATTGCAAGTATTTGTTTGTTGTTCTTTTAAAAGCGATGTGATACTAATTATCAAGTAGATCATGTTGGTAATTATCCAAAGTTTGAACATATTATGCATTCCACATGGTTGTGCGAACCAATTAATTTATCAAGATGTTGCAGAATGTGAAATCATGTTAAAATGAAACTTTTCTGATGGTATAAAAGGTGTTTTGGGGCCATATTCAGGAAAAAAATAGTGGGTATATTATTAAAGGTGATCTACATGTACAGCTATTGCCCTGGAAAGCAAGTACCTCTTTTTATGGATGTTGTTGAGGCATGCCTCAAGGTCATATTTTTCCGGCCTTGGCCCAGCTTTAGGCCGAGTTACATGTACAAAGTCTATGGGAGGTTTCCTCCAGTTAGTGATTCAAAAATTCTGGCCTCATGCACATCCCTGCCCCTTTCCGAAAAGATCTTTATGGTTTTCCAAAATGTTGATGTGAAACCACTTGTGTCGGCTAAATATTTGGCCTTACGTAGCCAGCCCAAATCTTAAGCTTTTAAGCTCGCCTGTGTTTGTGGTTATGTCTGGTGCTTTTGCCTGCTCCAATGCAGTGAAGAAGCTTTGGCCTGCCATCTTGGCCTTGTGAAAGACTTACATTAGGCGGTTTCAGACCGCCTCGAAGTTCGCCAGTTCCAGGTATTCTCTGATCGGGAAATTTACCCCGATCAGAAAATACCAGGTATTTTGGTAATGTGAAAGCAAACTACGCGTAATTTCCCCGAAAGAAAATACCCGCTAAATAGTAGGTACTTGGCGAAATTACGAGAACTTTCGTGGGGATTTTTCCAAGGTCGCAGGTATTTTGGCGATGTGAAAGCAAATTACGGGAACTTTTATCCCAGCGTGTCGTTGGGCGCGGCGGCGTGGGTGGCTGCTGGGCTAGTGATTTTGAATCTCGCGCCTTGTCTGCTTATCAGACCATACTACGCATGCTCGTAACTTCGGGAACTTATTCCGAAGGATGTGTTTCGGGGCGGTGTGAATGCAGGAATAATTAACGGGTATTTTTTAGCCTTAAAAAGTTCTCGTAATTTAGCGGGGATTCTTGCAGTTTGAACAGATTTTGACAAGCCAGAGGATCATTTACGCCTACCCAATATCTTGTGTTTATGGGATCAGGGTTTCAGATTGGCAACCGGATGGATGTTTTGTAAAGATGTTGGTAATTTACGAGTGACTTTACGAATGACTGGTGATCCTTTCTTGTGTTAAATGATATACACCAAATTTCCATTGATGTTGATATAGCACCTAAGAAAGGATCATCAGTGGTTTGTTAAGTCGCTCTTAACATATGAACAGCTTTATGAAACACCGGCATGTACTAGTTTTACTTTAAAGAAATAGAGCTAGTTATATTGCTATTCAGTATTTTCATAAAAAGAAATTTGGATGTGAATCAAATTTATATTAGAGTCTTTAATTCAAAGCCAGATATATCATGTTTGATATGGAGATGCAAGGAATCCACATTGTGGATAAAAACAGTATTTTGTACATGTACATGTAATTACAAGAACTTTGTTTAATAACAAATCACCATTAACACCAAGAAGACTTGTGTTGAGAAAATCATGGAATGTAATACTTGTTGCACAATATTTTAGAGTTTTATTTGAAAACGTTCAATGTTCTAGATGAGGTGAAATATATATAAAGATTATATTTTTTGAAAATATACATATTTTGAGGTTGAAACCCAATTGTAATATCAGTTGTACCACAAAGCCGATGGCATAATCATCCTAATAGTTGATCTATTTTATTTTTGGGTATACTAGAGTAGTACCTCATGTTATAGAATAGATGCACTTAAAAGGACAAGTCCACTCCAACAAAAAGTTGATTTGAATAAAAAGAGGAAATCTAACAGTATAACAATGAAAATTTCATCGAAATAATGTAACATAAGAAAGTTATGACATTTTTAAATTTCACCCAATTATTTATTTGTGCCTGAACATATGGAATTACCATTGTTCAATATATTATGGTTCAATCAAGTTGATCTGTATTGTCAAATCTGTAAAAATAGAAATATTGTTTAATTCAATAAATAAAAAATAAAAGAAATAGTGAGGGACATCAGTTCTTTCATTTGCATGTGACTAAATTGTGCATATAACTATTTTGTAAAAGAATATTAAGTGGAACTTGAAAATGCAATAACCCTCTTTTGATGAAATTATGCTTGTTTGATTTTCTCTATCGATTTATATCAACATTTTTCTGATGTGGACTTGACCTTTCATAGTGCCTATCATTACATTTATTATTCTCAGAGATCAAGTTTTCATATTTTCATTTGAAACTTACCATGTTTTAGAGCTTTTTCAACATAACATTTTTTGTCATCTTGTAGACCACTTTGAGCATATGTATATGTGAATAACATAATAGTATTATCTTATGAGAGAATCAGGGATCTGGGATCAGGGATTTCGACCAATGATACTGCCAGTGATTAATAGATACAGTATTTTTATCTAAAGAGTACCGGGTAACTAAAATAATCTCTTATCAAAATTGTGACTTGCCTTTCCCCTCTTAACAAATAGAAGTAACAAAATATCATTTTGACTCTTTATTTGCAATATAAAATATACATTTCAAATCTAATGCATTCCTTAGCTTATAACAAATAATACATAATAGAATACAGTAAAAACATAACATGTGAGTACAATAACATTAGAATTGTACATTTCTACTGAGATGGTAGCCATATTGAAACCATATTTACAACCGACCCAAGGGAAATATTCTGGGAATATTTAGTATTCCTTCCTGAAAAGGAAATCTATGGTAATTTGATTCAGTAGGACTAGGAAAGAGATTTACTGCAAAAACAATAATAAATTAGGACTTGTCCCCCATAAAAATAAGTAAATAACATTTATGTTTCAGCAACATTTAAAATTTGCACTATTTAATTGTAATTGATGTACCGTATATTGTACAGGAAATTTTTATAATTTCATCAAGAGAAATAATTTTCATGTACTGTATGTATCTAAGATAAAATTTTCAGAAATGTAAATAACAAGTGAAAGTCATTTTGAAATGAAAGGAGTCGGTATAAAAATATGAGGGAGCTTTCTACTTCTGGTGGGTGTTTCATTAAAGCTGTTCGTAAGATAAGAGCGACTTTAAGAATGACTGGGGATCCTTTCTTTTGGTGAATGGTATACACCATTGGCGATGGTTTAGCGAGTAAGAGGTTCACCAACCTTTCTTAAAGTTGCTCTTAACTTACGAACAGCTTTATGAAATGGCCGTTTGATATTCGAAGAATCAGATACATAGTTGTCATATTTATAGGTGCATTTGATGCATGTTCATTGTGATTATTATAGGCTATGTGAATATAAAATGTGTCTATATTGGTAGTTACCGACAAAGGTCCTTTACACATGTAAATCTTGAATCATCATTGTAATGATGATCGCAGTTCTTTAGAATCATCAGACCTTTCACACAGAAAATTTGTACCGTAATTTTTGTGAATTTAGTGAATTTTGGTTAACAGAGGAATTAACCTCTGGAGTAGAATTTGAATTTGTGATTAGTGTTAGCATGATTCTAGTTTTGTTTCATACTTGCTAAAATTCATTAGCCTTTTTTTCACTGGAATCGTTCATATTACAAATTTTTTTTACCGTTGTTAGATTTACCCAAAATTTGAGAACAAAGTTATTCAATTGATGATTAAATGAAAATCATTCCCCTTAAATATTAAAGACCTTACAAAAATTTATTTTTCATACACCATTTATGTATTTAAGGAAATATTAGCTGGTTACTATCATATGAAGTAATGGGGATTATGGGTGAGAAAAAATGTGCTGCAAGATGCTGCCTTCTTGCATTTAAATTTTTTTATCCAGTCTTCATATTACATTTATATTCCAATTCAAATTAACACATAGAAATTCACCCCAAGTCCACATTTTAAGCAATGTCTAATATATCTGTATTTAGTCCAGAGGGTCATTCGTTCTGGGGGCATGAAGAAACATTTTTAAAAATATGCCCCATTGTACTGTTGAACATTCTATCCAAGATGGGATTTTTTTTTCATATTTCCTGAAAATAAATAAAATGTATCAAATGCTTTACAGAGAATATATTTTTAAGTGTGTAAATGTGTCCAGTAATTCATGCATGAACTTTTCCCCATTATCCATTAGACTCTCTTGGTCATTGATTTTTAAGATTTTTTTCAGCGTGTTTTTATCCAAACATTTGTGGACAATGCAAAACTTTAATCATTCTCTCCATGTTCTTTTGTTTTTTTGTTGTATTTTACCACTTTTCCTGCCAAAGAAATGAGAATAAAAGTTTTCAAATATGCTGAGGATCAAATTCTTGTGATCACATTTTGGTTTTATTTCCGTTTGTTTTAATAGACGGTGATTATGATGGGGATGGTGATGATGATCATGATGATAATGAAGGTATCTGTGATGATGATGTTGATAAAGATCTTGATGACCATGACGAAGATGGTGGTGGTTATGCTGATGATAAACTGATGATTGATTTTGGTGATGGCAAGAATGATACAGAATGCATTGTTCCAGTCTGACCAGCCAATATAAGTTTTACTTAATCTCTCCTTTTCCATCTCCCTCCCTCATTCACTCGTCATTTCTATTCATCTTGTACTTTCTTTCCTCCTCTGTTTCGCATCCCCTCCCTCTCTTATTTTCCCGTTTTCTCTCTACAGTTCTACCCGTTTCTTACTTTCAACATTCTTTCTCCAATCAAATTCTCTTTGCCCTTTACATTCAAATTTTGATTCTCTACAACTAAAACATACATGCTTAACGAGTCTTTTGATTCTTCACAACTAAAACACCTTGATAGAATATACAAGCCAAAATGAAATAACCATATTTGATTTAATAGATTTCAAAATAAACTTAATACAATAAGAACATTCCTTAATATTTTGTTTTGTCAAATGAGATAAATTATAGAAGCATTAATAATATTACAGTGTTGAGCATACAGTCCTATAAAATAGGCCTAAGGAAAACATTTATGCATCTTCATATCACTGGAAATATTACATATTAATGTCCGCCCTACATTTATAGTGTTGGATAAAGTAGAAATCAACTATATTTTTTAATTTAGGACATGAAGAATAGAGGTTGTCAATGTAAATACAATTACATCTAGATACAGATGATCGTTGTCTTGATAGAATGGTCTTCAATGAACTATATGAGATTAAAGTACCCAAGAGATCTCACTTTTTACAATTTTTCTTCATTACTTTGTGGCTCTATTAAAAAGAAAAGGAAAATCACTTTACAATTCTTTTTTCATCAAATGAGGATTTCACCCATTCCATTCACATAAATCCTCTCAATGAAGGTGTTCAGGATGGACCCTACAATGAACTGGCAACCGTTACACTGATGTTTCATAACCATCTTTCACACCTTAAACAGACACCATGTCATCAATTTGTATACCTCATCATGTATGTTATATGGCGACGCGATATTTGCTCCACTCTTAATATCTCAGAGGGCATGGGGTTAGAGTTTGGATTGTAATAAAGTTATTGGTTCAGAATGATAAAAAGATAAGGACTAGGGTATATTTAGTTTCAGAGGTCAATCATTATGTTTGGCTTAAAGGGAAATGAAACATTTGAAACAAGTAGGCTTGTGTGAAAACAGAAAAATCAAAGAATAAGAACAAAGAAAGTTTGAGAAAAATCAGACCAATAATGAAAAAGTTATGAGCATTTGAATATTGCAATCACTGATGCCATGGGGATCCTCCCATTGGCAATGCAGCAAGGATGTGTGATGTCACATGTGAACAACTTTCCCTTTGATGGACTATAAAATACCCCAAAATGTCTCTTTTTTCTTTTTCTTATGGTGAATCAAACTCTTTATCCATGATGTTTTCTTTTAAATTCTGTACTACATGCCCTCCCATAGAAAGAACACATGATCTACTGATAGATGTCATAAAAGAGGCAGTTTACATGCAATATATACTTAAGTTATGGGGAGAGTTCTTCTAAAATGACATCATACATTTTTGTCGCATTGCCAATTTGAGGATCTCCATAGCATTAGTGATTGCAATATTCAAATGCTCATAACTTTCTCATTATTTGCCCGATTTTTCTCAAACTTTCGTTGACCTGTTTCTTTGATTTTTTTTCTGTTTTCACACAAGCTATCTTGTTCCAAAGGTTTCATTCTCCTTTAATATGCAGGTTTCCCATCGGAGCAATTGTTGTTACTAGAGAAAATGTCACGGAACCTGTTTTAGAGCCTGAAAATGTTGTTTAGGTGCTATTGTGTGTATTTTCCCCTTATACAAAATTTCTTTCTGCTATTTTGGTATTCTCCTAAATTTGCTGACAATCTGCAATCATCAAGTACTCACAGTCCCACAGACCTAGTATGTAACAGTGGGTTGAAATTATGAGCATTTTTAAATTTCATCAATACCCGGTTATCGAACTTTCAATGAGACAGTTTTTAACGAGAGATTTCATAATTTTCATTCAAGAGAAGAAATTCTGCTACTGATGCGTCTCAAATGTATCACTCCATTTCCGTTGCTTCGTCTCCACCTTGCGCAGCACCCTCATTGTCTCCGATGTGAAAGTCTTCCAGCATTTCCTGAAGACTAATCTGGGGTGTAGGCTCATCATCGCTGCTCTCCACTGCAATGTTCTTGCTGCGATCTGTAAGAGTAGACATGGATGTCAATTAGTCAAATGCAAATGGGAATTTTTCTAAATGATTTTGTTTTCCCTAAATTTTCAAGTATTTTTACCATACCTGGGAAGATTTCTCCTATACGATACCAATACGAAATAAGATAATAGTAACAATAATAACTGTAATATCGCTGACACTATGGTGTTGATAAAAATAGTGATGATAGGGATTATAATGATGATGATGATGATGACAATTATAATAATGATGATGACGATGAATAATTATGCAACAAAACGTGAGAGTCAGTTTTGTGGATGAGACTGCACCATTATTGACAAAACCTCATAATGAATCTGAACTTATTTCTCACCCAGATAAATATTGACGTTCTTCCTGTAATCATCATCTTCCTCCAAATCTTCCAAGAAGCCCATGTAGTCCCTCTCAGCAGCATTCTCATGAAGAGCCATCTCTTTGGTCATCGTCTTCAGCTTCCAGTTGCGCTTGCGATGTCTGCGACTTCGGTCACCAAAGTGCTTCTTGACCAACACGACGTCCGGAACATTCTCTGCTTTCATCTGAAAGATTAGAAACAATCATTCTCATGTAAGTTCAAAGTGTTACACATATCAACTTCTGGGTGGAAGAAGATGTGTAAAGATTCAGGCTGAGTGCAATAAAAAAAGGAACCTTGCTATGTTTGGGGATTTATTCAGTGTTAAAATGGCCACAAAATTGATTTGCTATGATATAAATGTGTAATTCAAATTAAAAACTTTTATTATGTGCAATATCTTATATGGAAAAGAAGAGCATGTAGATCACAGTTTCATTTAATTAAGTTTGTAATGATTGTTCTGTGTATTTTCATGAGAAGGACGTCCATGTACATTTTACATTCTTATCGTAATAATTTTCATGTTAGAAGAGTAAGAAATACAATATCATTCTATAAAATCAAGTACAATTCTGAGCAACAACGGAGCATTAAGGACCAGTTCCTCAACTCACACCTGGGAATCTTTATTACAGTGAAATTCACTCAGGATCTCTACTGCAGAACTTGGCAATGGCAAATAAAAAAAAAGAGGGTTAGCAGGCTTTGATAGCAGAAACAGGCTAGTATACGTGGTTGTCAACAATTTTGATGCCCAATCTCTTCCAAAATGGTGAGAAATCAAATGCATAATGTTGCCATGGTGATCACCCAACAAACAAAGGACTATCGCTTGGAGGAAGTTGGACTTGACAAAAGCAGCAAACTATGTTGCTGGAAAAGTCTAAATGAAGCTCAGCCATAAATGAACAAAAAAAATAATGATGTGGGATACGGTTTGGCACAAAGAGGAGTGATTTCTAACCAATATGGAAGTATCAAAGATCAGAGGAAAGCTCAAGAAAGCAATATCCCTATCAGTTACGGATCGCAGGAACTATCAAAAGATTCCAGTTTCAATAACTGACCGAGCATAAATGTGGCAGTGGAAAGCAACTAAAGGCTTAGACAGGAGCAGTATACCTATCATTTTGGACAATGCTCCAGCTAAACCTGAAACAGCCAAGAAAACATTGATAAAGGAACAGTACCTGACAACACTTACGGGTCAAGAATTGACAGTAATGACTTGCGACCAGCAACTATATCAAGTACCAGTGAAGCTGACTTGGTGTAGCCTTAATACCTTGGTGAGATTTGTTCCCAGAGTTTTTGCAAGTAAATGCAGAATAGCTTCATAGCAATTGACAATATTGATACAAAGAACAGTACCCGACATCAACAGGTCAAGAATGGATGATTAGCAACTATATCAAGCAGCAGAAAGGCTGACCTGGAGCTGCCTTGAAACCATAGTGAGGTTTGTTCCCAGACATATTTCCAGGCACATACCAAACAGGTTCAGATAAATCATTGGCTCCCGGAATTATCATTTCAAGTAAACTAATCTATAAAATCAATTTTAAACTACTAGAAGTCTACAATACAGGTATGTTCTTCAATTTCCTTCCCATAGTTTTCTACAATACATCTAAACAAAAATGTTTACAATTGGAGTTGTTTTCATTCTCTTACACATAATTCATTGTTTAAACCTTGCACAACAAATGACTACTCTGCAAAATGGCCGATCAATACTACAAATATCATATCAAGGAATGGACAATGCTGCTACCTGTTCCAGATGTTTGTTGTTGACATTTGAATTGACCAGATCAAGACCTTTGACAGTGTCTCCTGCAGAGAGAAGGTGCCCTAGGTGAGTCCGGCAGTGATACTGTGTGTCGACCACACCCATGTCCTGCGTCCGCATCAACCAGACATCGGCCAACAGATGCTAAGAGATGCACAAATAGAGGAATAGTATCATTAAACAAAGGCGATAATGAAGACAGTCATATTACTTGGATTATATCAAGGAAGTGTGTTTTGAAAAATCAAGTAGTTAAAGATGATTTCCCCAATTTCATAATTCTGTTGAAGATTTTATTGGGAGGTTTGGGAGGGAGGCATTGATCATTTACAGAAAAACTCTAAAATAAATCAAACTTTACAATTACTTTAGTAGCTGAATCATTATCTTTATTATCACTATTCACCAACATATGGACAGCTATTCTCTTTGTCCTCTCTCTTCACCCCCTAATAACAATAATAATAGTAATAATCACATCACAACAATAATCACAGACAACAATCATGGCTAAATTCAATACAAATTTGCCAATATCATCACCGCCACTACCACCACAACATTCGCTGTCACCGCCCCTAGCTAAAACAATCAATACATTCATCACTATTATAACTACTGTTCTTACCATCCCCACCATTACTATAACGACACCCACCACCACAACCACTACTATTAATGCAATCAACATTCTCAAAATAACACCCATTACCATCATGATTGTCATCGCCACCACCATTTCCACTTCCACCATTACAAGCATCATCCCCCCCTACACGCACATAATCACCACTTCACCATCATCAAGGTCACTACCACCATCGCCACCATCATCACCATAACCACCACCACCACCCCATCAACACTACCACCATCAAATGCACCACTACCAAACAACACAAATACCAACACCGTCATCACAACCACCACAATCACTACTACCATCACCACCACCATCACTACCACAAACACCTTCTTTTACAATCTTTGAATTTGCTCTTCCTCCTTTGAAAATAGTTAATCTCTCATCACCACCACCATGATGGCACATCACCACAACCACCACCACCATAACCACCACAACCACCACCACCACTACAAACACCATCATCATTTACCTTCTTTGACTTAGCTCCTCCTCCTTTGACATGTTTAATGTCTCCTTCAGCTATCCTCTCCACCTGCAGCACCATGTACTCTGTCAGCTGATGAGGATCACATAACGAGCTGAACGGACTACGCCAAAATGTTGTTGCATTCAGCTCCACAACTATGAAAGAGAATAATACCATGTCATGTAATAATTTTCATCATCATACAATCACACAGTCAAAACATGCACACTTCCACAGAAAAATTACTGTTCTAGATCCTGTTTCGCCCAACAAAGTAACAGTTGGCGATTGGGCATTGGCCCTTGCTGACCCAAATCTATAGAATAGCCTGCAAATTGATATTTAAAAAAAAAGAAAAACAATCACTAACTGTTTTACAATCTAAATCAAAACAAATCTCTTCAATCAAGAAAGTGTTTTCAGGAATTAAGTAAAAAAAAAATTAAAAAATCAAAAGGGCACATGTCATATCACAAGCAAATAAGAGGAGCATTTGACCTTTCAATATGAGGCCATAGCCATTAAAGGGGAAGTTCACCCTGACAAAAAGTTTATTGTAAAATTAGCAGAAAAACTAATGAAAAATATTGCCGAAGGTTTGAGAAAAATTCATCAAATAATTAAAAAGTTATTAGAATTTCAATTATTTGATTTGTGACGTCATATGCGAGCAGCATTCATACATAGCGAATGGTAAAAAATCAAAGAAATGTCATTTTCTCAGAAAATTGAAAATGGTTTTCACTGTACCTTTTATATATCAATAGACAAATCATTTCACACCCGATCATGAATAGAAAACAAAATTAAGCCATCAGGAACCATACAAAATTTGAAATTCATGCATTTTATATTACATAACACATGGGGCAGCTGCTCGTTTATGACGTCACAAATCCAAAACTTTGAACTCTAATAACTTTCTTACTTTCCAACGGATTTTCCTCAAACCTTCACCAATATTTTTTACTAATTTTTCTGCTATTTTTACAACAAAGTTTTTTTCAGGGTGAACTTCCCCTTTAAGGTCTTGGATTACTTTAGCCCCTGGATATATCAGGGCATAAAGATATCAATTATGATTGAAAAAGTATTTCACCAAAGTACATTAATATGATCTTGTCCTTACTTTGCAGTGTATTAGGATCAATCAACTGGACTGTGCTACACACTCTGTTACACACACAGATCTGTCCAATGTTTCCCAGAGAGGCAGCCAGTTTCTTAGGCAGACATACGACATTGTCCTGAAGAAAAACAAAAACAATGTCAATTACTTATTATAAATCATTGGGATGTATGAAGGAGAGTCATCATCATATTTGGAGATCATCTCCGAAAGCTGATTGGTTTAATCAGGGTGCTACATAAATTTTTAAAAGCACTTGCCCAGTCCGGCAAGTAAATTTTTGAATAGTTGAAATATACTTGCCCCAAAATCTATTTCACTAGCCCGAAAAAAATCCTTGAAAAAATAGTTTTACATCTTTAAAAGAAAGTTTTGCAGTTTTATAAACCATTGACCCTTTTCTCTCTTTTGACATTAACCGATCTACCTTGTTATTGCATTTCTTTTATCCAAATTTATTTTATCTGGCCTGCCATAACTAAAATTAGGGTCAATATCATATATCGACCCTAATTTGGGTCATTCTACTGTAAGAATTTCGCTTGCCCAATTCGGGCAAGTAGTTTTGGTCTTTACTTCAAAACACTTGCCCGACCCTAACTTTTACTTGCCCCGGGCAATCGGGCAAGTGCTTATGTAGCACCCTGGTTTAAATGTTATTGCCACTGAGAGGTATATAGTTTGTGAAACATGGCACAGGAAAGAATTCACACAAAGCCAACTTCTTTGTTCATGGGGAATATTAAAAAAAAAACAATAAACAATGCTCACAAATGATAAAACCTGGTAGGAAGTTTTTTTTCCAAAATAAAAAATATGGTCTCACCTTACAAATAGGAACAATCTCAACAGAGAATGTGTACTTGTAGTTGTAGGTGTTATTATGGATGTCGTGTGAGATCAGCTGTTGGGATAACTTGTACCTGCAAAAATAGGAACATATGATAATTAAGGCTATAAGAATGCAGTTGCAGCGAACAATGATTTCACAAGAAAGTCCTTCAAATCATATTGTGGCAGATCTGGATCTGGTTTATTTACATACACCTATTAAAATTTGTACAAGCATGACATCTACGCTGAAAAAAAAATCACACTGAAGACCAAAAACACAGATAAGCACATGAGGGTCATTGTAATGTTATTGCTTGGAAATGGACCTCCTAAAGACATTTACAAAAACAATATGAATAAAGCAAAGAGCAGCAAGAAAATGGATTAGTAAGGCTGACAGTTAAGGATCCCCCAACAATGTAATTCAATATACTCTTTTAAATGATTTTTTTCCACTGGTTAAGTCCCCTTACGCAAAGTGTAACTTGTGGATTCCCCTTCATTGTTCACTTTATTTTATTCATCATTCACAATTTCTTTCTAGTTGGTGCACTGATTCCCCTTAATCATGTTAATCATTAAACTTCATTTTTTAAGTTTCTTGCCCTTCTGAACCTGCCTAAAATTATGATTTGAAGAGTCTGGATAGGATTAGGAAAGTGTCAACAACTAGTAGAACAAAAATGTTGATGAAACTCTCTCCAGGTTTTAATATACTCAATTGATACAACAAGAGTTTAGTATTCATGTCTACAACTGACTTGCAGGGGACGACTGAGAGAAGAAAGTCCACCATCTTCCTGGCTCCATTGGACTGATCCTTGGAGGCGTAGTAGAAATCAATGCCTTCATCATGCTGCTTGACGTTCAGACAGTTCACATGGAGATTGTGCTTCAGGATCAACTGCTCCAGGTAGAAAAACGTCTTCTTGTGGGTCGTCTGAAAATAAGATTTGAGATAAAGACAACAGAAATTAGGATTGCACCTTACAAGATTGTAAAGAGTCTGCAGAATACAGAAAACAATAATAACAACAAGTAATCAAATATTACACATGTATTACATTCTATCATCTCCAAACTTTTAAAAATTCTGTGGTGAATTTCTCTGAATTGGCTGATGCATATATGGAATTGACTCATATATTCATAATTATAAACATGCAATTAAAATCTAACTTTGAAAGTAACATTTAAAAAGAACACAATGATATGCAAACCTAATATCTAAAATATAGCTGAAGCATTACTCTGGCATATATTCAAATGTGATAAAATCTTACCTTCTGTCGGACCTGAACAACAGCCCTCCAGAAATCCTTGGCTTCCACCCGATGGCAATCATTACACATCTGACCCTGGACGACATACTCCACAATGAATACCTGCTGGAGGATAGCCCCACTCTGGACCTCTTTCTGTATGGTCAGTTTGACCTTTAACCTTTTGGAATGGGGCTCGGTCCACACGAAGCCTGCGTCTATCAGTCTCACCTAAATACCCACACACAAAAGAAGAATAATTCAACTTACTATGAACATCGATCGCAAAGATCATAGGGAGAAATAATGTAAACTATACTTTTAAAACAATTTTTTTTCAATAAATTCATACATTAGAATTCAAATGAATGGACATTTAGCCCTCATAGTTCCCAGGTATTTTAAGTCTTGGCAGTATACGGCTATTACATGCATAAATGTACATGAATTAGTTATGAATTATAAATTCAAAACTTGGCACTTAAGTCCTTGAACTGCTAATTTTTTGTTTGGAGACTCTTTTGGGATTCTGATCACAAGTATAAATTTGGTCTATAACTTGCATAAGACTTGTAAGAAAACAGACCTGAAACAACACAGCGTGAGCCTCTCTGTTATGGATTTATCGCAAGAAATGTCAATGCCAATGTGCCCCTGCTACCTCAACAAGATAGTTTAGCTTATCAGGATAGCAATGGTAATTAATTTGAAAATTGGAGCTGATAGAAATGGGTCTACTGATTATTCATACAAAAAGAGGCCAGTTTGATTAAACTTTAATAACACATTTGCAAAAAATGTAGCAAGCTACTGAAATCATTCAGTCTGACTGGCTGATTGTAAAATTGTTATAAAAATTGTTCACTTTTTATAACATTATAACAATTCTTTATGAAACAGGATAAAGAAATCTGCTGAAAGTGAGACCTTACTCCTTACCTTGGCAAGTCCTTTGAGTTTCTTGAGACAGAGACTAAGTAGCTCTCTTGATTCTAATGCACATGGAACCCACTGGGCTGGAGGCTGTAGATACCTGAAATAAAAGTAACATCGGCTAATTTGATGAGTTTTGTAAATATACAAAAATGAAAAATATTGTCACGATATGTCATTATTTGTTGGAAAACAATGATTTCTGCAAATCAAATCAAGAATATTTTAATAGATTTCTTTTCTCTCTTAATCACATGTATAAGAATAGAAAGATGAATTCTTGATATTGAAGTAGCTAAGCTATGAGATGGACAGAAATTGAACAAATGCAGATATTTCAGAATACATTTGTGATAAATTATATTCAACACTTAGGATGTATAATGGATTATGAGATGAGCATTGAATTACAATAAGACACTATTGTGTATTCATGTTGTGGCAATCTGGGTGAAAATTAAATGGGTGCTCGGGTGATTTCCCCCCAAAATACTTAACAGATCCATTGAAATTTGTACAGGAGCCCAAGAAAATACCTATTTATTGAAATGGTAAAGCTTATCAAATGTTGCAGATTCATGCAGTTACTTGTGGAAAGTAGCTGCTGAAAATGAAAAAAATAAAACAATTTGCCTGGCTGCAAGTTGACAAATATACCAAAATCTTTCATTCATCTCTGCTTTCACACATGGTTACCCAATTAAAATTTTGTAGAGTAAGTAGAGCATTCACCTCTCACACCCTTTGCAGAAGTGGATGGCCGACTGCTTGGGAATTCCTTCTGTGATGTCAACTTGGGTCCGAAGACAAGCTACACACGTGTTAGCAGGGTTGGGCTGAATAGGAGTTCCACACTGGCAACACAATCTTTATTTAAATGTATACAAAAAGATACAGATAAAGAAAAAAAAAGAAGTTATATCCAACTTTTGAAAAAAGGCAGGATTCATAGTTTCTCATCAACATCAGACTACAGTGTACATTTTTAAGTGGAAGTGGAACGCCTCTGGCAGTCTCGCCTGCATTACGCGATTCAATATAGCAGCAGTGCTGACTTTGAAAACCGCTATTGAAAACTTATTCGCAAAAAATATTTACAAGAGAACACACTTGTATGATGATAAAATACCATGTCCATTGACCCAACATGACCTTTGACCATGATCATGTGACTTAAGATTCAATATAGTAGCAGTGCTGACTTTGAAAACAAAGTCAGCACTGCTACTATATTGAATCGCGTGATGCAGGTGAGACCGCCAGAGGCATTCCACTTGTTTATATGATGCCATGCTGCAGATAATCGCAGGCGCAAATTATAAGGATTTTAAAGGATCATGAATTGTGTTTGAACACATCTTAAGTCACATGATCATGGTCAAAGGTCATGTTGGGTCAACGGACATGGTATTTTATCATCATACAAAGCTCCCGGATGCGTAGTGGGGCGAACAATACCTTCTTCTTCTCTAATATTTTTTTCCCCATATTTTATCATGAAAAAGCGTACTGCCATATTTTAAATTGATTTCCGTATGAAATACAGCAAAATCGTACTACTTGGCAGGTCTGCAAGGGTCACCCAAGTCTTTATTATCAATCATCAAAGTACACTATACAATTTACTGAAGAGAAGTTACTTTCAGCTTCAGCAAACTTGTCCTAAAGCTAAAATGGGCTGCTTAAAAAACAGCAATGCTGAGCAACCTAGAGCAAACATGTCAGATATTGAAGATGAAAGTGGTTTGTTTGATTAGTAAATAATCATCATTTAACATATTTTATATCAAATTTATTGATTGTAATCAAAGTTTGATTTGCACAGCAGAAAAAGTTGCTTCAACAATCAAACAATCAAACAATTATTTAAGATCTTTCAAATTTTGTTTTAAAACAAGACTAAAGAAAAAAAAACTTCATACATCTAGGATCTAGATTAAAAAGGATTTGCAAAGTTTCAGTATGGGATGGTTGACGTCTTGACAATTAATTCACTGAAAACATTTGAGATGTAGTACTTGTTCAAGTTGTTATGCTGCTGTTGTCTTTTTTTCCTATGCTATGTCAGTTTGTATGGATTTGTAGTAGCGACTGTCCTGGGGGCAGAACTTTGTGTATCTTCGGAAGAGGTCAGCTTCTGAGGGGTTTCCTTACCTGTGACCCCGAGGTCAAATATGGCATGTTCATCCCCATACACTTGTGATTTTGGAGTTTGGAAAAAAAAAACACCAATTTATTTACTGAGAGTCTCTGGACTGGAAACAAGCTGAGGCTGATCTGAAAATAGGTGATATTTCAAACACTGCTTTTTAGGCTCGCACGGCTTCAGATTTATTACTTCCCAAGTAGGCCTGATAATCCTTATGTTTCTATGGTCAGCTCAGATGATGTACTCATTACAAGCAATGCTTTCAGTTTCAGAGCTGTCACCTTATGCGGCTTACAAGGCTTAGGTAGCTAAGGCTATTGCTTACAATGTATTGTTGATAATGCTTAGCCTTTGCTTTGAAAATGTATGAAATTGAATTGGAAAAAAATTGAATTGAACAATTGAAAAAAATATTTGAATAATTCAACTTGTTGCAGATATTAAATGCAACACATAGATTTGGCCATCCGATATTTGATAAGAACAAGCTTTTATGGTTGAATAATTTCAGTTTCATTCCTCTGTCTGACTTAACGTTAGAATTAGACCTTTTTCAGAGTTCGACATTAATATTTTTCACAATTATCACACTATTCACAGATATGATTCAACATCTTTATGCCTATTAGCCTATATATATATTATGAGTTTACATTTATACAAACCTCAGTATAACATACATTTCACCTTATAAACAATTCTCATCTGAATGAATGGGAATTGAAAAAACTTCCACTGTTCTACTTCCAGTAATCCAGTTCTAACGTTAAACTTTCTGCACAAACCACGAGCCACAATCAAGTGAAAGTTAACATGGTTAAAGACACAATTTGTAGTACGTGGGACTGAAGACAAGATGAAAAAAAGAAGTGACATGTGGCATGCTCTCGTAAGAAATATCACAGAAAAGTGAGAAAACTCTCGTAAATTATAATGAATACTTACATCATAGACTGTGTTGAATCTTGGGTCTCTATGTACTCCATGCTTTGTCACTAATGCCGATTCAATTATTTTGAAAACCAGAAAATCAAGCCCCAATTTAGCCGTCTCACTTTCCAGAAATGGTTGGATGTCACCCCGTTGCGCAATCAGAGGTGTAGCGCCCTCTCCTGCTAGCTAGCTAGCGTCTCACTCTTTCTCTCGCTTCCTTTATTTTTCTCATACCTTGGTCACATTTGTTCTACGGCGCCCGTATGGCGAGTCGAAAACATTCATTTTTATTCAAACCACCTATGTAGCTGGTACAAAAAAAAAATGTTAAAACGACTGTTTTCGACTCGCCGTACGGCCGCCGTAGAACAAATGTGACCAAGGTATCATTCTTTCTCTCCCCGACCCCCTTTCTTTTTTTTTTCTCTCCCCCGACCTCATCCCTTTTTCCTCGTCTTCGTTTCTCTTCACTTGTAGCAATAGTTACATTTTATATGATATGACCTAAAGGATATGAATATTATGGTGCTGCTTTCTCTAATCTTGTCACTGCCAAAATTATAATATCAAGTTATCTTCTACCGGTATCCTATCAGGAAGTTCTGGTGCCAGCCCATTATGATTTTCCAGTTAGTGGTGAAAAAAAGGGAAAGGAAACAGTAAGAAATGAGAAGAGTACGAGTACGAGTCTTTCTGGGTTGAGTAACTCTATAATATAATACCTCTATAGTCTAAATGATAAGGGCAAAATGGCATTAGCTTTGGGTTGTCCCCCACCCCCAAATAAAATCCTCTTGCAAGAGCCTGTTGGATATAGAGTTGGAATGGAGCATAACTTGAATTTCAACAAAGAAGCACATATTGTTGACCTCCACTTGATCTTTTTTTAAGTGTGCTTAAACGTAATAGTTTCAAAGGTATTCTAATTCACCTATAGTAAATGCATTTAGAATGTTTCAAAGGGGAAGTTCACACTGACAAAAAGTTGATTGTAAAAAGAAAATAAATTATTTTTACACATGTTGCCGAAGGTTTGAGAAAAATCCATCAAAGCATAAACAAAATTATTTGAATTTTAACAATTTGAATTGTGACATATGCAAGCAGCATTCCTACATATCGTATAGTAAAAATGAAATGTTTTCTGAGAAAAATCTAAAATGGATTTTGTACCTCCTTTATAACAATAGACAAATCATTCGCAACTGTTCCTAAAAAAAAAGTCATCATAAACCAATAAAAAAATTGAAATATATGCATTTTATATTGCATATATGCTGCATCTTCTCATTTATGATGTCACAAATCCAAAACTTCATATTCTAATAACTCTCTTAATCTTTAATGGATTTTCCTCAAACCTTCAATATTTTCTTCTCCTACTTTTAAAACTAACTTTTCTTCAGGATGAATTCCCACTTTAATAAAAGCAGAAATAATAGAGAAAAATATTGGTGAGGGGTAATGGAAATCAATAAAATAAGAGAGCCATAAATATATATTTCTATTTGTGTCGTACAATGCAAGCAGCTCCCCCTTAATGTGATATAATCCCACAAATTCAAATGGGAATTAAGTATTTTTTCAAACCCCTTTATAGAAGGAATGAAATAATACTTCTAATGATACATTCCCTGCACAAATACAATTTGAGTTCAATTTCTTACCCCAAAAATGGCAATTTGGGGAATTTATATCACCAAACATATTGAGGGGCTACTTGTCTGTTCCGTCACAAAATAAAACTTGAAGCATTCATAACCTTAAAAGTTCATATTCTTTGACAGATTTTCATCAAACCTGCAACAATATATTTTGTGCAACGATTTTTTTGGGGGGGGGGGGGGTTAAAACTGAATTATCATCAGGGTGAATGTCTCCTTTATGGACTGTCTCATGATGATTTCAGATGGCAGAAACAGATTTAAGATAAACTTGTTCAAGGCTTTTTTGGAGGGCTAATTCCAAGTGTATGTGGTAAAATATCTAAGGAATTGAGTTAGTACAGACTTTAAATTTCATGGACTGTAGCAGATACTTGACAGTCCATTTCCAGTTGGAAATATGACAAATGAAATTGAACTGAAGGTTAATACTATTTATATATTTCATCACTTTCATGAAAATCATTTAACAGAAAAGGATATGCTTCCAAATACTTCATTATAAAATGCTCTTTAAACATTGTGACTACACACAAAACAGGGTGCAGAAGAATAATCATAAGTTAAGCAATTGCCAATCAGTACCAAATTAATATGATTCATTTGAGGATCCCCTTCCCTCTTCGTCTACTTATGATTTTGCCAATTAGCAGTTGGTAGATGGCCTTGAAGAGTAATATGAACATTAAGAAGGAGCAAATCAGCAAAGCATACTGAATGTTTATCCTCAGGGTATTAAAGTTATTTAAAATCGACAGTTCTTCTGAAGATTCATTACACGAAAGTTCTTCCAGTACATGACAATACTAGGTGCATAAATGCATAAATTTGCTGTAAATGTTGACATTCTGCAACTAACTATTCTGAAAGTAATTACATGTACAACAACCCCCTAAACAAATAAATCTTTGGTTCATAACTGCACTCAGAGTGAGATAAAAGCTTTTATGATTAACATTCAAACTTATGAAATGTTTGCATATTGGACTTTGAAATAAGAAAATTATGCAAACCATTGTATCGGCAGCCAGGGGCCACAAAATTCAAACTTATGAAATTTCTGCACATTGGACTTTGAAATAAAGAAAAATTATGCAAACCATTATATTGGCAGCCAGTAGCCATTTAAGTTGTTATCGGTATGGAACAGTTATCAAAATTATTCCATCTTCAATGAGCAAATAATGTCAAGAATCACTGTTAATCATATTCATATAAATCAGATAACCACATTATATTTTTGTGCTCTCTTTTTTCTTAACATTTAACTTTTAATCTGGCTTTTAAAGCATAAGTTCACTCTCATAAAAAAGTTTATTGTAAAATAGCAGAAAAAATAATAAAAATACTGTTGAAGGTTTGAGCAAAATCTATCAATGAATAAAAAAAAGTTTATTTTGATTTGTGACGTAACATGCGAGCATCTTTCCTATGTATTGTATGGTAAAAAATCAATGAAATGTCATTTTCTCAGAAAATGGAAAATGGTTTTACTGAACCTTCAGTACCATTTCATACCCATTCCTAAAAAGGAAACAAAATATGTCAATGTGAACCATTAGAAATTTGAAATTATTTCATTTTATAGTTACATAACATATGGGGCAGCTGCTTGTTTATGACGTCACAAATCCAAAATTTAAAATTGTAATAACTTTCTTAATCTTTAATGGATTTTCCTCAAACTTTCACCAATATTTTTTATGATGATTTTTCTACTACATCTATTTTTACAACAAACATTTCTTCAGGGTTGACTTCCCCTTCAAGCCTTCTCCCACTGAAACTGACTGGACATTGTCACGCACATGGAAAAATCATTGGCTCATCAAATAATTATTTTAAACAAGGGATAAATGTATTTCTGAAATAAAATCAACAAAAATTGAACATTTTCACAAAGATTACTTTACATAATTAATTACATCTTAGTTGATATAAACTGAAAATGCATACATAAATGTAAATAGTTTATAAAAGAGAGATCTACATAATTATACAGGTCAGACATATCACATCCTGTTTATCACAAGAAAATTAACACAAATAAATTTATAAAGTTTTAGAGTTCTTACAACTGATCATCTGGCAAGAAACATATTTGAATTTTTTTCCAACAGTACAAAAAATATAACTGCATAAGAAGGGATAAAGAAGTAAACATGAATAGCACTTATATTATATTTGTCTTTGGCTTGTGCACTATGGTTTGAACTAAATCTTTCTATCTCAAAGCCAAAAAATGGATAGTAATTTAACAGCGTTTTATCAACTTCAAGGATATTTTCATGTGCTTTTCATTAAGTTAATGCTTCAAAATCTACTATTCATTCAATTTTAAATCAATTCAATTCATGTATGTACTCAGCAACACTCATTTTTTTTATATATCTAAATCTGTATATATTTGTATTCTATTACTGATTGATTGATTGACTGACTGATTGCTTGATTGAAATAAACTTTGAATTGAATTATCTAATTCCCATTCTCAAAGAGGATTATATATCAACAAGAGATTTTGATTATCATTCAGTAAAACAATCTTTAAATCTCATCTTGGGAATTGCACTGCATTTACTTCAGATAGATATTTAAAACTTTCTAACAACACTCATATGTTGTTACATTCAAGATATATACAATATACTATTAAAAGCAATTTCACACAGTACTTCATCAAATACCTTTAAACACATGTAAATGGTACTTTTCGGTTAACATGGAGAAGTTCATGTAGCAATATTATTTGTACCTCGGGCATTAAGTATGAAATCCAGTCAACCTTCTGCTTTCATGAATATTTCATTTAAGGGGGCATACATGCAGTAGCGGACCGTGACCCGGAGGAGACAAAGCATTGGGGGGGCACTGCATTGTTTGTGAACAATGCTGTGCCCCCTTTAAACACATTGTAAATGGTACTTTTCGGTTAACATGGATAAGTTCATGTAGCAATATTGTTTGTACCTCGGGCATTAAGTATGAAATCCAGTCAACCTTCTGCTTTCATGAATATTTCATTTAAGGGGGCATACATGCAGTAGCGGACCGTGACCCGGAGGAGACAAAGCATTGGGGGGGCACTGCATTGTTTGTGAACAATGCTGTGCCCCCCCCCAATGCTTTGTCTCCTCCGGGTCACAGTCCACCAATGCATACATGTATTCACTTCAGGAGGCAATGGACATGCATCTTAGCTAAGAAAAAAATCCCATTTTTAGTGAAATGATTGATGGATATAAACACTTTGAATAGAAACTGTCAATCAAAATATCATGGAAGATATATGTATGCTTGAGAAAGTTGAGATTATTATGTAAAAGGATAATCTGTCCAGTTGAATGTATAATCAATCAAGTATCTGGCAGTGCTAAAAGGGATTAACTGTACATGGCATAAATGTGATATTCTTAGCATCTTGTGAAACATACAGCCCAAGACCTCGTACAAATTTGATTTTTAATTTAATATACCTTCCAGGCTGATTGCACAAAAGGGTCTTCAAAAGGAAGGTCTTTTGTGTCACCCATTTATTTTGATGTACCATATGACGCAATTTGTAAATTTATTGCCAAATATCAAAATTATTTCGCAAACTTTTGAAATCCATATTCATATTATGAAATAATATATATTTATTAACAATGGATTCATTCATTTTAATGAGAAATAAACAAATGTTGGCAAATAATTTGTTAAAAAGGCATTTTATATGGCGCATCATAATAAATCAACCCAAAAAAGTCCTTGAAAAGACCATTTCATGCAACCAGCCCCAGGAAAAGCCAGACTGATGTGAACACACCCTCTTTATTACACACAGATTCATCACACAAAAATGTATATGTTTACATTACACGAGATAATAATTGATATTATTCTGTCTTGGTTTCTCTGTTGTTTAGCCAAGTGTAGATGTTGACGCTAGATGCGATGGAGAGCCAGCCAAGGAGGGGTACGAGGAGCATGGATGCGGTCCGATTGATGGGGTAGAACAAGGCTACATTCACACAGCTTAGGCCAGAGTAAGCTAGGATGATGGCTACAGACTGCAGGAAAAATACAAAACAAAGGACTCTTAGTCAGGCAGCAGATGTAATTTACTTCGACAAATTGGCTAAGTCTGATTTTTCACTTTTATGTGATTGGTGACATCGCAAGGAACAACTTTCAACTTGGTGACAAATTTCTAATGGTCATCTTGACCATGTTAGGGTTCAAAATAAGGTCAATAGGGGTCAATTTTTTGAATTGCCCAAATTCTGTTGAATGACACATCAAATTGTTTGTCTTGTTATGCAGAACAAAAAAGTGTACACAATGATATACTCTTGACCTTTCGTTAAAAAGTTATGACCGGAAATGTCAAAAGGTCAACGAACTTTCGTTAATGGCAAATTACACTAAAGGTGTTAAGGAAGCTCATTTTCCCTTCTTTTTATGCATGTGTGTACTTCTTTATTTTCGATTTTTGATTAGTCCATATTCAGAAGATATAAAGGTGAAGACAGGGTCATAGAAAGGTCAAAAGGTCAACAAACTTTCATTGGAAGCCAAAATACACGTCTAAAAGGGTTAGAAGTCTTGTTTTTCTTGGTTTTTTTTTTGAAAAATCTCCATCTAGGAAGGGGTCCAATGTGCTTATTTAGGAACAAAATACATAGAGATAGACGTCGAATACATTCAGTGTGGTATCATGGTATTACAGGAATGCCTTGAAACGACTTGACTAACCCTAATGCCCTTAAAAGTCTTATCATCTTAATGATGTTACAAGTGCTCTTTCCGAGTTCCTTGATGTAGAAATTCAATTCAAGTTCAATTCATTTTCAATTTACAAGTCTTTGAGTTGTAAAGATACATTTCATTCATTTGCTTTGTGCATAATATTTAAAAAATAGATATTATAATGTATTGGGGTCTGATTATGTGCACTATGCGATTGATCAGTGCTCTCAGGTCCTAAGAAAGATGCCCAACATCTTATTTGGATTAACTTACGAATAAGATAATGAGGTAATTAGGATTGAGGATGATACGATAAGTTAGACTCCAATTGCCCCTTTACTAATTCTAATGCGTGACGGTTGTATTATTTCTATCATTTCTGACAAAGAGGCAACATCGTGCAAGCATGATGTTTGTAGTCAGTCATGTGTGTCCATCATGCTGATGTGATATATTCTGACCGTTACTCGATCTCTGGACTACACATTCCTGATTATGTACTGATATTAAAACGGCTTGTACTATTTTGTCAAGTATTTTTTTTTCCAGAGCATGCATACAACGTGAAACTAAACTTAATACAGTTTTCACGATAGTGATGTGCATAGATGCTAGATGCAGATTTTGTTTTTGTTCTTTTGTCGTTCTTATTTTTTTCCTACTTGCTGAACTACCTGGATGTTACTAGAAAGAATGATCACATAATTTATGTCATTGAAGTAAACCACGGCTTAGGGGGCAGCTGCCCCTAGACATTGTGAAGACTTGAATTTTTACTGAAAAATAAAAATAATTGACCAAAAGTATGCACGAAATCCTTAAATTTCACTTTACAAAATACAAAAGGGCCCCAATGGTAAGCTCAGAACAGCACATGCACCCAATACATTACAATAATTTCTGTTAATTAGAATATTCTGTACAAAGCAAATGAAGGAAATGCTTCTTTACATATCAGAGACTAGTTATTATTGAAAATGAATTGAACTTGAATTGAATTCCTAAACTCCCTGGATGCACTTAATTATCACATCATGAAGATGACAAGATTTTAAGGGCATATAAGGGTTTGTCAAGACGTTTCAAGGTATTCATGCAATAACATGATACTCCACTGAATGAATTTGACGTCTATCTCTGTTTATCTATTTTGTTCCTAAATAAGCACATTGGATTCCTTTATATATAACACCGGTGTGTTGGCTCAGTTGGTAGAGCGTCCGTCTCACAACCGGGAGGTCGGGAGTTCAAACCCCGGCCGCGTCAGACCAAAAGACGTTAATTGCTGCTACCCTGTTTGGCGTTCAACATTTAAAGGGATAGAGCCTCGTCGATCTGGCGCTGCACGGGCCCACGATCAATTGGGCAAAGCAAATTTTCGGAGTATTTCATTTCATGTCTATTTCGAGCAATAAATTATGGCTTTTCATTTTCATTTTTTTTTCATATAATGTCTTTTTAGATATAGACTTTTTAAAATTAAGAACCCACGAAAAATAAGACTTTCAACCACTTTTAGACATGTATTTTGGCTTCCAATGAAAGTTTGTTGACCTTTTGACCTTTCTATGACCTTGTCTTGACCCTTTATCTTCTGAATAAGGACTTCTGACGTTGGACTAATCAAAAATCGAAAATAAAGAAGTACACATATGCATAAAATCACGGGAAAACGAGCTTCCTTAACACCTTTAGTGTAATTTGCCATTTAACGAAAGTTCGTTGACCTTTTGACATTTCCGGTCATAACTTTTTAACGAAAGGTCACGAGTATATCATTGTGTACACTTTTTTGTTCAGCATAACAAGACAAACAATTTGATGTGTCATTCAACAGAATTGGGGCAATTTAAAAAATTGACCCCTATTGACCTTATTTTGACCCGTAACATGGTCAAGATGACCATGAGAAATTTGTCACCAAGTTGAAAGTTGTTCCTTGTGATGTCATCAATCACATAAAAGTGAAAAATCAGACTTAGCCACTTTGTCGAAGTAGCCGGTAAATCATGACATATGCTGCCTGACTATCTTGTAAAAATCAAAAATATTTTTTGTCTTCTTTGACAGTTTTGTGGCTTTTGCCCCCCCCCCCCCTTGACCTCACAAATCAGTGTCAAACATCACCCACATTGAGCCAAATGACATGACAGTAAAGAAGAGAGCCATCAAGAAAATGAACAGTCCAACCCCATAAAAAGTGGGGAAACAGATTTTAAACACTGATGATACACAAGTATACATTTCTTCAATTTAATGAGTATCAGCCATCTGGAGAAAAAGCATATCTAAAGCTGAAAATAACATAATGTGTTTATAGTACAGTAATCAGATAGGCTGGGGAAAGGGGTGGGGTATTTTTTCTTACAATGAAATGGTATAAACCTCCTTTTTTGCTATTACTTCTTCACACTTAATTTATCTTCCTCGCAATACTTCTTCCACCCCCAACCTCAGTACAGACTTATTCTGTATTGGAGCTGGAGACGGAATCAAATTATAATCAATACTTTGATAATTAATCAATTTCCATATTTTTGCAATTGTACATATTCTATTTGAAATAGAAATAAATACAGCATTTTGGATTGTAATCCCAGAAATACTGCAGCAATATCTCGGTCTATGTGTATATGTATCCATTTATAATTTTGTAAACCAGATCTGAAAGTTATTTTCTATAAAGGACAATCAATTCAATTAAATCAATAAATAACGAAGAATGATTCCTGAATAACACTGCGGTGTTCAAACAGAACTACTCCAAGTTAAATTTTAATGCTAGTGTAAATCTCGGCAGGTGCTTAAAGGAATGTTGTGTATGATAGTCTACTCTCATTAAGTTATTAAGTCTTCATGTTTATGAATGTAAAGTATGGTTAATCTTGAGATATCTCTTTATTAAACGTCCTCAGATACAAAGAACAAAAAAAATATATTCGGAATTTGCAACTATAGGTTTCTAAACAATAATACAAGCTCATTATACCATAACTCATAAGCACATGGATGTTTAAGTGCAAAAGAAAATTAAATTGGGACAGGCTTTTCTTTATCTCATCTAAAGGACAAAAGTAGTTATCCCTGAGCTGAAAGTAACCCACACCATCATTAATCACTATTAATAACAGTTTACGTGTACATCCCACTTGAAGCATTTTGAATTGACTCTTGTATAGTCAAACAAAACTGGTAGAGATTTGCTTTAATAATTACCAACTCTGACTAGCTCTTTGTTCCACCCCCCCCCCCCCCAAATCAGGAAGTCAGGTACAGCGCTAAAGAAGGGATAGAGAACCAGCTTTAATTTTTTTTTTGGTAAGGTGGAAAAAGTAAGAGGAAGAAAAGTGGAGAAAAGAGAAAAGAAAAAAGAGCATAAAAAACATTGGTCTAGGTCTATTGACACTGTATATTAGCCATGTTCTGTTGAGAAAAAAGTCAAATTACAGATTTACCTCCCCCTACCCCCCCCCCAACACACACAACTAAACAATTCTAATTCACTTTCAATTCTAATATATTACTTAATTTGCACACAAGTGGCATCAAAACTATTTCAAATTTTTTTTAGGCATATGACTTTGCAAAGAAATACATGTACGCATGATATTAATACAGCATTACATGTAAAATACAGCAAGCCATTAGAACTGTTCTCAGAGTATTATGTATTCTCAAAAGCCAATCACTTGGAGGGGTAATTGTCCTGTGGGTAGATAACCTGTATCATATCTCTTTCAAAGACCTCATATTCACATGCCATTCTATAATTAAACTGAAGGCTAGGTGATAACGCTATATCCATCACCTATCAAATTTCTCTAGCCATGGAGTATGCTAACCATCTCATATAATAAGGGCTCATTCACAGACGGCATGACAAAGCTTTGCAACACAGCTACCAGTTCAGCACTGTAAACCAATTATATTATTGCATTATTGTTATTATGAAATATATTTCACATTCCTCGTGCAAAATCCAAGAAACCGGGATATATATGAGAAACAAAATATGAACTTTGATACAGGGTCATAATTTCTCCTCGGCTGCATTTAAACACATCAAGAAAATTGATTTTGCAATGAAATGGAAATAAGTTGGGAGAACTTGTCATTTGGAGGGGAAAAAAGTGGGACCACAGTGGGACCAAGGCATCGCCTTTAAAACAACCTGCAATAAATTCATGCAATTAAGGGTTGCTATTCAAGAGTTTTCACTTACCAGTACATGTGTAAATGTAGATTAATTGACATGAGTTAGATGATGAAATATTTATGGAACATTGTAATTTTGTTTATTTTCATTACAGTTAAAAAAATTTAACTGTTTTCCATTAAGTGTTAATGTAGGTCATAGTTCATTTTCATTACTTTTTTTTATTTCATTTAATAATTTCATAATACATTAATCACTTCATTACAATTCACCCGATAAAAAATACACCAGCTGATGCCATTATGAATGTTGGAAATACATGCCAAAAGGTCTTCCTCATCTTTTTTTTTCTCTCTCCAATAAGTAATAAAAATTGTACTTACCAATCCCATCTTGTGCATTCCAAAAAATACTGGAGTCCAAATCCAGTTGAGGGCGAGCGATGCTCCATAGCTACAAAGTGGGACCAAGGCATCGCCTTCAAAACCACCTGCAAATAGAAGTGTTTGATAATGTAAACAAGAAGTGTTTTGATTTCATACCCCATATTCCTTTAATTTTCTGTGGGATGCAATACACCACCAATTCAAAAATAATAACGGCTGTAACACAAGGACCCTCAAAAGTCACTCAAACAAATTATACAACAACCACTGTCATGGTAGATATACATTCTGGGGAATAACCGAATAACCCAAAAGACCTACAAGCTAATACAAGCATAACTACAAAAAGTACAAGCATGATATTATCACTTACATGTATATAAAACATGGATAGAAAAAAATAGTAATTAATACTATCATTCATTCTGAAAGTCAAGAAATATGAGCTTTGTAACACCATGTAGCAATCAATGATAACAACTTTGAAAGAGCAACTGACAAATTACATGCTGCTCTTTTGTCAGTACTATGGCTGTAAAGATGTGAAAATTTTGAAGTAAAAATCATGATGCAAATTTCAAATGGATTGAATTTTAGTCAAAATACTGATGCAAATTTCAAATGGATCATCACAAAAATTTGCAATTAAAAAGTAGGTACCCGGGGTGGGGGGGGGTTGGGGAATTGTGAGACATTTATAAGGAACTATCAGCCCCACTTGTCCCCCCCCCCTGTCCATGGTCATGTATCCCTATCTATAGCCCCCCCCATCATGAAACAAAATCAGTCAATGATTAAAGTTCTATTACATGTACCTCCATCTTTCCAGACGAGGTACGAAGAATATCCCATGGCTGCGTAGAGAGATATCCAGACAGGTGCAAAGGCCTTCTTAGGAGGGGTCCACCAGGGTTTCTTCAGGGTGTCATACCATGCCATCTTATCAGGTTTCTGGACCATGCTCGATGCAAATCCCCCAAGGTTGGGCAAGACAATGGCCCCAGCTATCCTCATGTAGTCAGACATCATAAGGGTTAGCTGGTTTGGTGAAATGAATAACTAGTTAGAAATCTGAATCAATCTTTATAATTAAAAATATAAAAAGGGATCTTTATTCCAGCCTCAAATTGTCAAGGACTGAATTGTCTACCAGTTGAGGTTGTGTGTGCTGCAGCCGTTGACACATTTGTGACAGGGGTCACCCAATGAATGGCATCCCCAGCAAAGTCTTTTTCTTCATCTAAAAAAAACAAACAAAAAATTCAGATTAAGAACAGATTAAGACATCACGGAAATGTCAAGATAACTTTTTCAACTTTGCCATGATAATCAACAATTTGATTGTGGGCAATAGGCATCAACAGAAAGACAATACACGAAAGAAAGTTCCCTCTATAAGATATCAGTCTTACTTTTTACAACATTTATTTTTTGTCTTTGCTTAAATTACTGGGAAAAAATTACATTGATTTGATAATTCATGCCAAATGAGCATGTATTCTAAGGCAAAATTGACACTTTTTTAAGTTTCCAGGGGAACAGCACCAAAAAACTCAGACAAATCGAGAATTATGCAGACATAGTCTTCTGTTTTTAGACAGCTGGCAGCCGTCTGTTTCGAGTTTTTTAACACATTGTTTAAAATATTATTTCTCCTCGTATACAGACGGGTAGACCAAAAGTTTCAGTCTCTGTATTTTGGTTATTCCGCCGAACTACGTTGACTCCACTCACCAATGCATAGACAGACTGAAGAGCTTGGAAGCCTGTACGTACAGCCAACGTAAAGTGAACCAACGTTTTATAGGTCGCGATTTAAAACTTTTTTTTTAAAGTGAAATTTATAGTTTCATGGTTTCCATTATCAGGGAAATATAAGTAATTGCGTACCCTAGACCGAAGTTATTGATAAAAATCCTCTGGATGATCCAGAAACCTTTCATCTAGGACATTTTCACCTGAGCTGACTGTTTTTCTCGCTAGTTGCCATCTTGAATGAGGTCATTATCGTTAATGTCTCGATATATCGAATGTTGTCTGCTACCTGTGATCGTAGCAGTTTAGCTCGCATGTGGAGCAGATCGCATTATAATTAATATCGAAAGCAATATCGATAACACATTCGCATATTGTTGATGCACCCTCCGTTCGTTTGTAATTTTGGCTGCTATTTTTGGGAGTGATTCTGGCGTCCGAGTCACAAGAAAACATCGGTAAACCGTTAAGTACCATTTATATAGACATTTTTTCTTGATTAGAAATTATAAATTGATATCTTGTAGTTGATAAATCCTTAGGCTTGGACTCGGAGTGTAAATTCGATGTAAAAAAAGCACATTGAAATCTGGACAGTCAATCGATAAAAGGGATCGGGAGGGCGTGATAACACATGCAATTGCGAGCTCACACTAACATAACAGTAACACTCTACATGCTCTACCATCGGTGAATGGGGATGATAGTAAAATGTAAGAAATTGTTGGCCAAATCCACTTGTTCACTGCTACCACCCTGCCTGTGGGGAATCTACAGGTAGGACTATGTATACATGCCAATGTTGTAAAGAGCACACACTTTAAAAAATCATTAAAATATCACTTTCGTGGCCAAAATTACTAATTTTCATACAGTTGCAATTTATTTTTTCATTAGTAACTTGGGAATAATTTTTGTATTCACCAGAGCACTCAAAAACTTGAATTTTGGGCATATTTTTGTGTACGCCCTCTATTGGTGGAAAGTAATATGGCAAGAAAATTTTCATTTTTTGATCTCTATCTTTAATTAAGAAAAAAATGATTTAGAGAATCAAATTTAAATAAGAGCCAAGTTGTATGAAAAATAGGTGTAATTGAAACTGTCAGTGTAAAAAAAATCAAACATTTGCCCCAAGGAAAAAGAGAAAATAAGCCAAAAATTGCTACCCTTATTTTGCCACTCATGGAGATGTAAATGAGAACAAGATTATATCATAACCTTGTTCATTGAATAAGTGGCCAAATCGTCGATTTGTATACGCGCACTTGTGTGCAAAGTGAATGGAGGTGGAAATATTGAACCGTACGTGTGACTGAATAAAGCGTTGCCGTTGCTGTATGACGTGAACGGTGGTTCCCAATATCACGATAATGCCAAATTGTTGAATAAATCCCCACAAACGCAGAGCTACCAAGTCTCACGCATTATGCGTGAGACTCAAGCATTTTGGACTCTTGTTCATCCCCTCAAATCTCTGTCTCACGCAACTATCACAGCCCACTCCTAGTACCAATGAGGTCCAAACATTACATGTATGGACCTCATAGGCGACATCAGTGCTAAAATTGGGTTAGAGATTTATGTGGATCTAAATTTATTGTAATTTCAACAAAAGTACTAGCTAAATTTGAGGCTTTTGTTGAAATTTTGCTTTAATGATACATTTATGCTTCAATAAGTAACAAAAAATTGAAAGAAATGAAGGGGAACTTACATTTTGACGACTTTTTCCTGATTTTCTTGGCAGTTGTCCTTCACTTCTGACTCTCGATCGGACCTGATATGCAGATCACGTATACGCGTTCTCGTCAGGTGATCGGTCGGTTATTCTTTTTGCCAGATGTTGATAATTATATATTTCATAACGCAGCGTTCATCGCAAATTTAGCTGAAAGAGATTGAAGTTGAACAGCGCAAGCTTTAATTTATTCAGAAATAACGTTTGATTGCACAAGTTTCGCCTCGGACATTTAGGATCATTTGGTCCCATATTGGCGTAACTACGGGGGGGGGGGGGTGTCCCTACCACCGTCCACACCGGGCGTCCACAAGCCAGCAATTATCTTTTTTCTCTCTTTTTTTAACCAAAATGCTTCCCCCCAGAAAAAAAAGAACCAGGGTTAAAGAGAAAGACAATTATGATAGAGGAACACAAAATACTTTATTTTTCAGCTTTTAATGCATCGACTTATAATCAAATATTAAATGGGGCTCAGAACATTTTTTTAAAAAGTCATTTAATAAAAATATTCCGCTCTTCGGGATTTGAGCTTTCATGAAATATCAATCTTTTTCATGATTACCGAAAATACTTCAAATGTCCAAAAAAAAATTATCGGTGTATTAGCTGATACCTTGCGCCCGCCTTAATTATTTTAATGTTGAGATACTTTGCTTTAATTTAATGAATTCCTAAAAGCATTAATTCTCAGATCATTTGTCGCAATCGAATGATTCGATTGGTAAGCTAGTTGTATAATTATTATGATTCATGAATTGTTTAAAATGTGTCTCTCTATCAGTTTTGAATATTTAAAAAAATGTCAGCTCGTGCTTTTTGCTCGCAATATTTTGATTAGTAAGAAATTCTTGTGTATGCGAGTTTGATACATAAATAACTAGAGAGAGAGAGGGGGGGGGGTGTCCCTCAGCTACTTGTCCTTGCTTATTCCATATTTTTTTATTATGCTCGTGTTGTGAGTATTTCAAAGTCTTTTCTTTTTCTCACCCTTTTTATTGTCTCGGAGCTTCCCTCTATTTCTTTGCTACGATGTATAGCCCATCTTACTTGTTTCATTTTTTTTATGTTCTCATTTCATTGAAAACATAATTATTAAACTGACGTAGAAGACTTTGCAACAAAATTTTGATATTGTTTTTTCTTGTTTGTTTGGCTTTCTTTTTTCTTCTCCTCAGTCCTTTTTCTAATTAGTTTCCCTTTCCTTATTTTATATTATTTCATTTCATGAGGCATCCGCCAACTTATATACAACAACAAACGTTAGAGGCGGATATCCAGTACTACGGGGGCGTGGTGGTGTGCCCTCTAAAAAGAGGAAAATAGGAAGGAAAAAAAGCAGGAAGGAGAAAAAATAAGAAAAAAAGACGATGATGGCAATGATGATAATGATGATGAAAATTATCTTGGTGAAGATGATAGTGGTGGTGATGGTGGCGGTGATGATGATGATGATGATGATAATAATTATGGTGGTAGTGGTGATAAAGATGAGAATGAAGTTGGTGACGATGATATGATGATGATGTAATTTTGTCTTTAAAAAATAATAGTGCAAAGGCGAAATCATTTAAAGTTTATGAAAATAGCAGAAAAAACAATTTGAAAAATTGTACGTATGCATATGGAAAATCCATCCCCCACCAAAAAAGAAAAAAAGTGAGATTTTGTTTTGTTATTTGTGACGGCGTAGGCCTATGCGAGCAGCTGTGTGATATAATTATGGTAAAAAAGTAAATGAAATGCCAAGAAATACATGATAATGACTTTTATTGTACATTCAGTATATCAGTAGATAAATTCATACTCGTTCCAAAAAAGAAGAAAGTGGGTGTATTATGGACCATTAAAAATGGGCAGTTGCTCTATATATTATATTACATAGAATATATAGAGCAACTGCTCGTGTGTAGCGGTAAGTTATTCACCTGATCTACATAATTCATGCGGCGCACGGCGCGTGCGCAATGTTTAATAATTATTGCTGTGAATACAATGAATGTCATCAAAAACATAATAACACAGATCAAATAGTGCCAGCTCGACGCGCAAAATGAGAAAAAAATATATATTTTCTGCCCTGATAATTTGATAACCCTAACCTAACCCAATTTCTAAGTATTTTTATCATAAACAGGATAACTATATACAATGATTGAAATTAACTTTATATTCTTTTGCGAACAAAATGAATATGAAAGACAGCTTTTTGATAAAGAACACAGTTTTAGAGCGTTAGAGCGCGATTTATACCTACAACCGCTAACATAGGCGGATCCAGGGGGGCCGAGGGGCCCGGGCCCCCCTATTGGCGGAGCAAAAAAAGAAAGGAAAAAAGAAAAGGAAGGGAAAAGAGAGGAAAAAAGAAGAAAGGCAAACATAAGAGGAGGAACATGATTAAATGAAATAACATTAGGGGAAGACTCTGAAAATAATTTTTTTTTAAATCTATTTGTTAGGATAAAAAATTTTCGCTCGCGCTTCGCGCCTTATTGTCTTTTAGGGTATTTGCATATCTTGCTCAATATGGAGCTTGAAAAATCAAACTTTAAAGTCATTATACAAAACATATTTCAGCTGGGAAATTGAACTTTTATTATTTTGTTTCATTTACAAATTGATTTTTAAAAAGTGCTCTGTAAAAATGTCTGTGTTATCATCTGAACATTATCATTTTCTGCTTGCGCTGCGCGCTCGCAAAATTTGAATTTTCAGGTACGTATTATTTTCCTGTATTCCATAAAGTTCTCAAAAAGTTCCCTATTCAGGTCAGATTGTTAAAACGTATCAGCTAGCGCCGCACGCTATAGCATTTGGATTAGTCGGTTATGTATATCCCAATATTAATTCTAAATCAAACTAATTTGATGACAGTTTATCAAAAAAATCGACTCGCGATTTCTGCTCGCATTGATATTATAATGCCTCTTATGCATAATTACAAAGTGCTTTAAATGTCCAGTTTTCAGGCCATAAAATTAACACATTTCGCGCTCCCATGCGAGAGAAATAGGAAGATGGTCATCATTTTCATATGATGACATAATGCCCTCATAGCATGTTCCGGTCCTATGTAAAAACTCAAAGTAATAAAAATAAAATACATCAGCTCTTTTTTAACTGTGATCCATCACAATTCACAATTTTCCCACAAAGTGTTTGCATTACAGAGCTTAAATTCACCCTTTGTAATATCATATATTTTTAGCTCGCGCTTTGCGCTCTCTTTATTGATTTTCATGATAAGAAAGTTACTTAGAATACCCAAATTCTAGGTCGAAATCTAAAACACACGTTAATTCAGATACGCAGATTGTTCTCTATTTAAATCATTATCCATGCAGTTTCAGATCACAATATCAAAAAGTGTCTGCTCGCGGATAAATAACTTATCCTTTTCATGATAAAACATGAATAGTGCGTCCAGAATCTTTCCCCCATAATTTTGTTTACCCATCACATTTCTCCTATTTTCTCCTCCCTTTTATTTTCCATTAATTTTTCTTTCGTTCACTTTTTTTCTGTCCTCTTTTCCCATAATTTATTTTACCCATCACATTTCTCCCTATTTACTCTTCCCTTTTATTTTCCATTAATTTTTCTTTCGTTCACTTTTTTTCTGTCGCCTTTTCCCATCTAAGTTCTATTTTTTTTCTCGTCTCACCGCTTTTCCTCATCCCCAGCCCTCGATCGACGCCCGTGCAGATTCGCAAACAATCACTTGCAAGGGCGGAAATCTCTCCCCAAAGGTAGGGGGACCAGGGGCTGGAAAATTTGACAAGAAAAAAACAAACAAAAAAAGAAGGTTTATCACCCTCTAAAGAAGGTCATCTTGACCAAAAGAAATTTGACAAGCAAACAAGCAAAAAAAGGGGGCATGCCAAAAGTAAGATCGTCTCTTCCAAAATACATTTCGAATTTGAACGAAATGACCAAAAATAGTAGGGGGACATTTCATAATGTGCCCCCTACTATTTTGGGTGAGGGGACATGTCCCCCGGCCCTGGGGTTTGCGCCCATGTGGGTGGGGGTGTTGCGCCTCCCTATCGGGATCATATCACAGCGAGTATACACTCTTCCATATTGGAAGAGTGTTTACTCGCTGAGATTTCGATCTCACACATAATTTTATAAAAAAATAGAACAGCTACGCCTTGAACACAGGCCAAAATGCCTAACGATTTCTCCGCGGCATTAACAACTCTCGTAAAGGGCGCTCCATTTATAAATAAAGTTGCATGAACAGCTCTCTATGGCGACAAAATTTAACGCGGAATTGTAGCCAACATCGTGGGAAATTGGCAGAAAATTCAAGAAGAGAACCGGTGAGTACCGATTTAACAGTATTCATGTATTAATTAATATTTATTTAATCATAAGAATAATTTTTTTTTACGGAAAGAAAGCTTAGTTCTAAGCTAGGGCGGCCCAAATGCGAGTGAGTGGAGTCCCAGTTTCCTAACACGGGTAAGTATAGACAGCTGGCAGCCGTCTGTTTCGAGGAGTTTTTTAACATTTTTTATTTTTTTAATTTCTCCTCGTCGACAGACGGCTCGCTAGCGTGTCCCCGCCATTAGGGGAGGTACAATGCAAAATCCCCCCGGCGGGGCTCATCGATTTTTATCTTAATGAAAAAGATATATATAAAAAGAAGCTTACCAAAATGTAGCTTGTTATTTCCTCTAGACATTAAGTGGCATCAAAGTGGTAAAACATCAATTCGAAAGGAACAAAAACAGTGACTTTCCTCGGCTGTCGTGTAGCTCCCCATTCACTCGTTCCTCCGAAGTCGATAATGTACACAAACATATGAGGTGAGATGAACTTCCGGGTCAACTGCTTATCGAAACCGTTGGCCAATCAGATCATCTCTTTTACGTCAGGCTTATGAATATTAATATTCTTTTCCTTTCAACGTTTGCTCGCGCTCGCCAAGCAAGCTGATAAAACTTCAACATCCGGGCACTGTATATGTGTGACGTAAAGGTCATGGGGCGGAGTCTAACTTTCGCCGGCCACTTTTCATGAATAATTCATTACCAAGATGGCTGCCCACTCTCTCCGAGTCGCAAGTGTCAACTTTTAGAGACAATCCTCTGAATGCCAGTTTCAAAGCGGGAATTTAGGGTAAGAAACTGTCGTTACTTAAACATTATCACCTAAAGGTGCATATGAATGCACTGTTTGTGTAAAATATCACGGGATTGAGGAGAAAAACAAGAAATTAGCCGTGGCCATTGAGCCCCCGTACAGACGACGGTTAAACTTCGGTCTATGTATTTGGTGAGTGAAGCCAACGAAGTTCAGCTGAACAACCAACATAACAGAGACCGAAGCTTTTGGTCTAGGGTAAGTATTGCGGAGTCGCCTAGAGTGATCACAGCCTATCCCCATATACATTGTACACAATGTCTGTGATCTCACTCAGAGTCAGATTCACAGAAAATCTCACGCATGTACGCATAGATGGTCTTTGAACTTGGCATCTCTGCAAACGACGGTTATTCCCGTCTATGCCATACTATGCGACGGGTTGTGCTGTGGAGTGTGGGACTGTCGCTTCCGCGTCGGAGCACGCGTCCCTGCCCTGGGACACTACCATACCGGTAGTTACAGTAGTACCGTACCGTAATTTAGTCGGACGCCGTGCCCGGTCCCAGGCCAGGGCAGGGCCAGGCCAGGTCCAGACCCGAGACAGTCACAGTGCAGTAAAAATCGGGCGATGCGAATATTAGTCCCAAAAAGGGCTTACAAAGTGCAAGCTCGAGATGGTTAATGGAATGTAGGCAGACCGGAATGCATATTTTTTAAATAAGCTTTATACAATAAATAAATAATGAATAAATACGACTCACATTACAAAATTTGGAGACAAGTCAGAGAGTCGTTGCCTTGCCGGTGGACTTGGAAAATTGTGTAATGATTGAATGATGACGTCAGAAGGATCACACATCACGTGACATGCTATCATCACCCACGTGACCAACCCACGTGTATATTGTTTACATCAATGTAAAACTAAGTCCCTTTCACTTCAGCTCCTGCATTATTATTGCCACTGAGAGATGAGATCTGGGATGGCCTAATACTAGTGAGGATGGATGCATGGATGACCACCTGAAGTTTCTTATTCACTTTGAGTTGATCTTGACTGTGTCAGCTTGTGTTTGTAACTTGTAAGTTTGAAAATAAAGTAGGAGGACATGTAAAATCCTAACCCAGGCAGTTAAGACTAAGTCTAAGGCGCACGGCCAATATTGGAGACTGTCTCCAATGTGGGAGATTATCTCCAATATCAGACTAGACTTTTGTAAAGAATTTGGGTATCCAATTTCAATATCAGAGACAGTCTCTAGTTTTGGAGACCAATTTCCTTTGTTTACATTTGCGGCAAAACCTTGGCGGCAAATAAAAATGTGATAAGCAGATTCCTCATGAAAAATTACCCCTTTTCACCGTCTACTTTAAAAATTCACCGTCTACTTTTGTTTTGATAAGGATTTTTGTTGTCGATCACACACAAAACAAATGGGCTTCTGACCTCAGTGAGACAAAATTTTGGGTGGAAAAATCATGCTTTTGTTGGTGTTTCTTTTGACCTTTTGCAAAGCAAATCTCCCATATGGGAGATTGTCTCCCATATTGGCCGTGCGCCTCTACTGCCAGGGATCGAACCATGAATGAAGCGGGCCGGAGCCCGGGGGCCTGTTAGTGTTGCATGAAAGGGTCTCTACGTAAGAACGAGATATTGCTCAACTGTTTCACAAAGCCGATTTGGGCGATACGAAGAATGGTCCTTGGAAAGACACCTCCAGACATGTCCTACGTAGGCATGATCTTCTTTGCACACTGCCCACCACCATCAACATTGAGAGAAAATGCATCTATGGCAAGCCACACTGACATATCACCTTTAAACATACTTTTTTAGGGGGTTGATAATGCATTTTATCTGGGCTGGGATGGCGCCAAGTTATTTTTTATATGGGGGCTCGTTGTTGTCATCAATTACTGGTAGACAAGACGACCAAAAACGTATGTCATTTTAACTTCTCGGGGGGTAGGCCCAAATATTTGTTAAAATATGTTTTCTTTTATTCTCCCTACTCCTATCCCCACCCCTTTTCCATTAAAAAAATAACCTATCTCTCTAACCCCTAATGCTTTCTCATTATAGATAATTAAACAACATGAAAACAAATTTCTTTAAAAGAAATCATGGAAGGAAAAAAACATGTTTATGTAGGACTGTTATTTGACAAATGATTTCCTTTAACAGTTTAGTTATTTACAGTTCAAGCTTTGGTATTTAGTTCAGCTTTGTTTAAATTCTCCATGCTTCTGTTGTCATCCATTTAGTAACATTTGACTTTCAACCTGCTTCTCCTGTCATTCCTTTCCTATTCAGATGTGTTCATTCATTACATTCTCACATCTGATTCTTTTGTTCAACATTCTTATTATGTAATCATCACAACATCTTATTCATCTCCATCCTCTATCTCTTATTGGTTATTTTTATGAATTGGACTTTTCCACTTTCAGTTGGCTTCTCCATTCTCTTTATTCTCATTGGTTGATTTTGTGTAATTTGAATATATGCTAATTTTGTATGAGTTTTACTGAGGCAAGGAAGCCCAGCAAATATAGCAGTGTACAACCAGACTCCTTCGGTTTAAGTTCTCTTCATTTTGCGTCTCAGTTTTACTTATCCTCCTTCAGTTTCATGATTTAGAACTTCATTTATTTTCAACTCCAAACATATAATTTTCTTCAACCCTACAACTGGTGGCAGCGGTGGATGACAACTAAATGGATGACAACAGAAGCATGGAGAATTTAAACAAAGCTGAACTAAATACCAAAGCTTGAACTGTAAATAACTAAACTGTTAAAGGAAATCAATTGTCAAATAACAGTCCTACATTTATAACGTTCAGCAAAAAAAAAAATTACTAAACTAAGATGTTAAACATGCTAAATCATTTATTTTAATTTCATTATTATTATTTTTTGATGAGATTAATTTTAATCAGCAATGAAAATTAATTCTTGGATTTCGGATAACTTGAGATGTGAAACAAAACAAAAGTCTGCAGTAACAAAATAGCTAATTAAATTTAAGATACAGATTAGGCCTATAGCTTAGTAATCCATCACAAACATTACAAATGAAGATAAGTTCATCAAAGAAAATATTATGGAAAGTCCATACGAAGAGGTGCATTTTAAATCGTAGGGTAGGCACCTTTCGGCTCTTATGTCATGTTAAAAGAATCACAGTGGTCTCTACTCCTTAACTTTGAAATGTTAATCATATATATTTTGTATATTCTTAAACCTTATATTCTTATATAAACTTCAATAAAATTAAGTGATCAACATTAAATATGACCAATTTTTAGCATTATATCTGTTAATAGTATTTTTTCCATTGCGAATTGCACAACTTTTTCCATGTTTTATTTATTATTGCAAAGCACTACTTTATTCACTTGGACATGTTTGCAGCAATGTTCATATTTTCCTTGTCTTCGGTTACTCATCATGAAACTGAGGTATGTTTATACTCCAAGCGCTCACATTTTTATTTCTTGCGATATATCTGACAAATGAAATAAAAAGATTAGATTTTTCACACGCAGCCTCTCATATTTTCCTTTTTAGTCTCATACAATTAGACACTGTTGATTTTGTTTACTCCATTCAAACCCTATTTTTACCTCAACAACTAACATATTAACGCATAATTTGCAAAATTATCATTATATATAAGTATTCTCTTAAAATACAGAATATTGAACTAATAAAATGTAGAAATTACTTAGTTAAATCAATTTTTATATCGGACAAGGGTCTCTTCGTTGAAATATCGATGAAGGGTGTCTCTAAAAGGACACCGTGTTCTAAATGAGGGAAATAATGAAAATTTGATTTTATTCAGATATGTATTTTGAATCTTTAAAGTTTTTTCTCTTTTTACCTCATAAAGTAAGTTCCATACATCAATTCTACAATCGTTAATAAATAAAACCTAATTTGATCTCCTTTTATTGAAATAAATGATTCTATGAAAAGTCGTCATTCCGAAATAAAAGGTTTAGGTGACGATGATTTTCTGATACTATCAATATCAAACAATGTCGCGGACCTGGAAGACAAAATTGCCTTTGTGAAACGGAATGCGCTGATTTGTCGGCAATCTTCCTATCTCGGAAGAATGGTCTTAGGACGTTCCTACGTATCGCTCATCTTGTCATGCAACAGGCCCCAGGAGTCCTCATTCGTGTAATATTACTACCAGTTAGGCAGCGGGCACTGCTAGTACCAATGAGGTCCAAACATTACTTGGCAGGTAATAAGTGCATAATTTATTTTTACCCCTTTTATTTAAAGTGCTGTTGCTACCCCATTTTGGAGAGTACTGTAAACACTCCACACTCTCAAATCTCGCCGAATCAATCTTCTCTGTGTGCTCCAATGTAGCTCTCACTGAACTCACGTATACATCAATCACACACAATTGATTCACGCTAAAATAAGAATCCTTCTGTGATTGGTTTTCATTCACATTAACACAATTTATTGAGTAAGTATTTAACAATCCAATCATGAACAATAATAACTGATTATATAGGTCAATATACCGATTAATCTGGATTACAGTTCTTGTGTTTTCTCCTGATCTTCTATTTACATTCTGTTCGTTTTCTCTTTGTCTTCATCTCTTTTCTTCTGCGCCTTCTACATTAGAACCTTCAGGCGCTACAGTACCCATGTCTGCCTAGTATTACGAGTCCTGGCCCGCTCCCTGGGTTAGTCAAACCCATAACTTTGTTAGGCCTGTTTCCACAACAGTGTAATACAATTGACATGCTCAAGTCAAAGTAAAGTCAGATGAGTCAAAACTTTTAGTTGAATAATATAAAAAGTAAATTCTCTCCAAGCACTTACAGAAAAACATAATAAGGTTAATTGAAAACGATGTAGGCGAGTTAGTGATTGGTAGTGGGACAAGTTTTGAGTTAATCATAATTTGGTAATGTGCTAGGTTATTGATTATTTCGAAGAGCATAGAGAGTGGCATGTGATCTTTCTTCTGTGCTGGAGAGTCTGCCAGTCGAAGGTCTTGATCATCTCACTAACACTTGAAGTTTTTGTGGTACCTGTTCATAACAAAACGTGCAGCACGTCTCTGTACAGACTCCAGCTTATCGATATGTTTCTTTGTAGAAGTATCCCAGACTGAGGAGGCTTACTCAAGCACAGGTCTCACAAAAAGGCTTTATTAGCTCTCTCCTTGATCTTTGTAGAGCTTATTTTTAGATTTCTTCAAAGGAAGCCAAGGGTGTTGCTGGCTTTACTGCAGATCCCACTGATATGACTGTCCCAGTCCATGTTTTGTTGGATAGTGACACCAAAGTACTTTGCAGCAGTGACCAGTCACCTTTTTCCAGCATGTGACCATGCAGGTGGTAAGATGGGTCAAGATCGAGACTATTCGAGATGCGCTATGCCTATAGCCTGTGACCAGTGCAGCTTTCTTGGAGGGAAGTTCACCCTGACAAAAAGTTTGAATTATGTTGTCATAGGGTCTAAAACTCTAAAGGCAGTGTACAAATAATACAGCCAGCCCATGCGCACCACACTTGGGTGTCTTTACTACAAAATTGCAAAATAGCCCATTTATAGCCACACACATTGCTTGGTATAAATGAACAGTTCAACATTTGCAATTATGAGATGAGCATGTTTGCTTGCCTTTTATGGCCTTTGATAGTCAAAAGATAACTGCATGCTGATTAAAATTGCACTCATCCAGGCTGGATTATTCGTCCTCGGGGCTTATCCACATTCAGCTTAGAGTCGGGAAGTTTTTTTTTTTGTTGATAGAAGCAGAAAAATTAGAAATTTTGATTGGTGAAGATTCGATGAAAACAAGTTGCTGCAGCAATGATATTTTTGCCATTCATATTCCTTTTTCTTAATGTCTTTGTAAATGAAATTATATTATTATTACTTCCTCTTTGCATTATTCCTCTCATTTTCTTGCACATTGAAAATTTAGTGTAAATACATTCTAAATTTGATGTATAATTCTTTATTATGATAAGTTATGCTCTTTATCATAGTCCTGGTATTTTTTAAAAAGATGAGGCCAGCATACCATCTCATAGACCAAGATAAGGCTAAGGAAGGCCTACAGTGGTGTGGCTATTCTATTTTTCTTTCTCCTGATCATTTTAACTTTTATCTGACAATGTTGTATCCCTTTATCAGTGTTATTTATAGATCTACTTTGTATCCTCAGTGTCAAGCCTTGGATTGTGCAAGATGGCATCATCGCATACAGACATGGCCAGTGAGAATTCAAATATCTTTCGTTTGATATCATGGAACATTGACGGACTGGATGAGAGGAACATCGAGGAGAGGACAATGGCAGCTTGTGATACCATAATGAAGTAAGGACTTTGTATCAAATGACTATACCAGGGGGTAATGGATGCACTTGACTACAAGTAGGCTTTGATCTGGGGCTCATGTTGCAGAAATGATTGTACATCAATAGGCATGAACTCCTGTTTTTTTACACAGAATTCCTATTCATAAATTTTCTATTGGTCAAATTTAAAGCAATATTATTGTTTTCCAGAAATAGCTATAGGTCTCTTCTTGGAGTTTATGTAAGTAAGTGTAACCAACATAGTTCAGCAGAACAACCTATGGTACAGAGACTGAAGCTTTTCGTTTATATTATTATTAGCTGTAATTGCATGGTGAAAAGAGTTTTTTTTCGTTTATAAAAGCAAACATACTTTATTTTCACATTTGCTCATAAATTATAGTCGTAGTCTCAGAGATGCTAGCTGGCAGAGAGTGCCTGAGGCTGAGACTGTGGAGATTGCCTTGCTGGGACAGTGAATTAGAAATGGTGATTGTGTTCATTATTCTATCTTCAGGTTAGCTCCAGATGTAGTCTTCCTCCAAGAGGTGGTTCCCTCGACCAACATAATCCTCAAGGCAAGACTGTCTTCCAAGTATTCCATCTATGAAGGCAACCAAGTTAGTTACTTCACCTGTACGCTAGTGAAGAATTCAACGGAGTGCCGCATCACCAAGAGCTTGGTCCAACCTTTCGTGAACTCCCAGATGGGTAGAAACCTACTGATGGTCAATGTAAGTCTGACTAGTATGTAACATAGAGATTCTTTAATGAAAAGTAATGATAAATGGACGCAAAGCTCTGATGGCAGTTTACCAAGGATGCACTGCTTGTGGTAAGAATGGCATGCCCGATGATTGCTTGTGAAGATGAAAATTTGGTGCATGAGTATAGTGCCTCATTCTAGAATATTGTAGAATATTATATTTTTCTCATCATAATTTACTGTAGCGGTCACTAAAGGATTGAGACCCTCATCTAATTTGATAGGTCAAATGTCAGAACATTGTTGTGGTCATTGCCACAGTGCCTGCTGTCTAGTGAGCAAGCTATGAAGCTTATTATTATAAGACATCAGTCAGCTTGTCTGTCTATTTATGGAGTATAATTTATATTTTACTGCGGAAGCCAGAACATGAACTGTTCAAAGTGGTGTCCAGGGTCTTTCAGCTTTTGATTGCTTCATGACTGAATGAATAGATAAGTGACTGATTTACTGGTTGAATAATTTGTTAATTCTACAATCTTGGCACCTGCAATCAATTCATCAAAAAGAGGACACAAGTTAAAAACTTTCCACTAAACAATTGAATCTAGATATAAGAGCTTAGGAGAATATCGGACTAGAACTGGCTGCCAACTTGAATAGTGGAAGCCAAGGTTTAAGGATCTGTTGGACAAGTTGGTGGGGGAAAGATTTGAAACCTCTGTTCCTCAATGCATGTGAAGCTCTAAACTGCATGGATAAATAGTCAATAGCTGGAATATGGGGCAGAAAATCTACAGTCTGAGAAATGTGGTGAGTGATAGATTGATTTATTGATTGTGCATTGTTATGATCATTCACTTCTTCATTTCCTTTCAGGCTTGTTACAAGAATATGTACATATCTCTCCTTAACACACACCTTGAGAGTACTGCCCCAGCACAGGCTGAGCGTCAGGCACAGTTCCAGCAGGCTTTAGGAGAGGTGCAGATCCAGGACCCTGACAGAGTAGTAATCTTTGGAGGGGATACTAATCTCAGAGATAAAGAGGTTTGAAATTTTGTGTTTCTTTTTATTTTGTTTGGTCTATTTTCCATGATAATGAGACGCAAGTTTGCTCCTGCAACAATTGTTCTTGCAACAATCGCTCCTCTGCTTGTCCCTCTTAAAACATAATGTCAATGTAATGATTGCGATAGAGTTTTTGGTTCAGAATGAGGATTAAGGTCAAAGTAAGTTTTGAAGATCAGCAAGTGAAACCTTACCAAAAGCAGGTAAAATTTGTTGGTTGTGGAAAATGAATGTTTTGTCATGTCATCATACCAATCAGAGGAACCTTATGGAGAGCTATATACCCATTTTAGCTATAACCCACTTGGTCTACCTGCTGATTAGATGAACTGTTTATCAACCAAATTGTTATTTGACAAAGTGCAAATTAGACTATATGGCCTGTATTCTCAACTCTGGTTTGAATTAAATCCTGGTTTAAAGTTTTGGTTTAACTATGGATAGCCAATGGGGCACAAATCCCTAACAGTACCCATCCAGTTTATTAACTCACATGACACTCAAATTGTCCGGGAATGATAACTGAAGTATTTTGAAATATATTTCTTCATTATGAAAGCAAAAGGAAACAAAATAGTAAATATAAGAAAAATACAATATAAAAAGAATTTTTGAGTCGTCTAGGTTAAACCTGACTTCAGAATACGAGCCTATATCTCAGATATCACAGCCCAAGTGAGTATTAAACCATACAACAGTTAGACTAAGTGGCAATTAGACCAAATGGGTTAAGTTGTGATATGAAACACTCCTGAGCAAGTGGACATGTCATCAAATCTAATAACAGACATTCTGAAACTTGTTTTTTCGCTGTGAAATCATACAAATTGTTTAAACTTGGGAGGGACAGAACACCTTCCAAGATTTTTAAGCACACTAAAAATATGTGTATTTTGTACACACCTAAAGAGTACATAATTTGCTAACATTCTGTGTAGCTTATGCTTGAAAAATGGGAGGGGGTATAACCTCTTATGAATTCGTATTTTCATCTTCCATTTCGCTTCAAAACGGATATTTAAAGACTTACCTGGACGTGGAGGTAGAATTTGGCAAAAGCTAATACTTTCATTGATACGATCAAACTTTTTGGTAGAGACTTGTTATATCTATTCTTTCTTTGTTATAGATTACCAGCATGGGTGGAGTGCCTAAAGGAATCATAGACTTATGGGAAGCCTGCGGAGCTGATCCTAAGACAAAGTTCACCTGGGACACCACCACCAATGATAATCTGGATTGGGAATCGGGACGTTACAAACCCAAAATCCGCTTTGATCGCCTCTACATACGACCCGCAGCAGGGCACTGTACAAACTTGAGCATAAGTTCTTTCACACTGATTGGCAAAGACAGATTGCCGGGCTGTGGACGGTTCCCTAGTGACCACTACGGGATTGTGTGTGACTTTGATATTTTGCCTGGAGAAATGTGACTGGGGTGATATTCAAACCTGGAAGTTTCAGTGCTCCATCACTTGCTCAATGTGACCTTGACAGACTGCTTAGATCGCCTTCACTTATCGGTCAAGCATTACCTCCGTGTAAGATTATATTTTCAAGTATTCAGATGATTGGCTTCATTTTTTCCTGGGTCATAGGAAAGCCTGAACTAAACTTTAAGGTCAAAACCCTCATCAAGTGATGGACTAAGCTCTATCAGAGACCAGCAAGGCAGACAAACCAATTTCATGTGGTGCATTGTGGGGAAATATTCTAGGTGTGCATTAAATATATTTGAGACCAAATTTCATGAGTATAGGAAAGCATTCCTGAAGTCCTTGGTAAACAAACGCTGTAAGTCGTCAAAAATACAGTTGAGCGTAAAAATAATAATGTTCTTCAAAATTCATGTTGAATGCAATTAGATTGTGCGCACAGGTGTTGAGTGGCTGTTTAGCTGCCATTTCCCTTGCCTTTGCAGCAGTGTGTCCCGAAACTGTATCTCAAATTTCCCGAAATTCATAGACATTTCCTCGAATTTTCAAATTTTATTTTTCATTAAAAATCGGACATTAACAAAGTGAGTCTAAAGTTGGTCCAAGTGACCAAAATCAAGAAATTTAACCTTTTTTTCTTGAATGCACTTTTGAAAAATAGCAACAAAATTACAAAATGCTATGCAGAGCGCAAGCAGAAAATTTTGAGCTACATATGAAACAAACAATTCTTTAAATATAACATGAATGTAGAAAGTTCCTATGTTTAATTGTCATTTTCTGATTTCCCAGAATTTCCTGGAATTTTTAATTTCCTGAAAATGATCCGGATTTCGCGGAATTCAGGAAGTTTCCTTCAAAGTGGAAACACTGCTTTGCAGCACATTTCCAATGCCACATGACATATCCTATTGACTTCATAGAATCCTTTCATAGCTGTTGTTGAGCTTTTTCATGCTGTCTTTGAATGAGACGAAGTGGTTAAGGGCTCCATTCCATGAAAAATTGCAATTCCAGCAAGTCTTGCTGGCATTTCAGCTACCATGACATTAGTGAAAATTCTGTTTTTTTTTTTATTGGCCCTTCCAATGAAAGGTGGTATTCCAGCAAGAGTTGATATTATAACAATTTTTTGATGACCAGGGGCCCGTTGCAGAAAGAGTTGCGTTTAAACGCAAGCCAAAAAATCAATCGCAAGTCCCAAATACGCGCTGTTGATTGGTTGAAAATCAAGTTGCGCATAATTTTTAGAGTTGCGATTGATTGCAACTCTTTCTGCAACGGGACCCTGGAAATCAGGTGCCAGGTCCCTGTTTCATAAAACTTGTTATAATAACAAATTTGCAATAACAGATTAAAGCTACTGAAATCATTCAATTTGATTGGCTTATAGTAAACTTGTTATAAAAGTTAAATGTGTATTTATTATAATAACAATTATTTATAAAACAGGACCCAGCAATTCTGTTATTATTATGTAAACTGATTCAAGCAAAAGGCCAGCAATTGCTACTTTTTTATACTTTCAGCCCATGGTGCTGTATGCTGTATAAATAATTCACTTTCATTAATCCACATGGTTTTTTCTGGGTTTTTTTCCAACATTCACTGGAGTTGTCTGCTACATGTGTAATGTAGAATAAGGAGTATATTCGTGTTAACTTCTCTTACCAATTTAATTTGTTTACTGATACTAAATCAGTAGACACATAATTACTCAGTTTTTATATTAAACTATATTAGAAAAAGCACTTGTCACTGTCAGTCATTGATGTTTTACTTATATTTAAGAATACAAGGCTACACAATATTGTTGTTACTTTTGGAACTTTTGGACATCCCCGAGTATTGTAACTTTGCCATTATCGTATCTACCATGGAAACCTTGATTGTGATATGCTGATGAGCCGTTACCATGGCAGTTGTCATGAAAAATTTACAATAGATTTAACACTTAACCACTAATACCATATTCTCAAACTTGGAAATTGGAGAAGTTGCAAAATGCAACTCTGCGCATATTGTAACTTTGTCCACATCACCCCTATACTAAAGTCTTCACTGGTGTCCACTCAAGGAACACACAGAGTTCTTTTGATCTTTCATATTGTCAATGGAACTTCCCCCTGTTACAATAAGTCTTTGATACATAATTTCCATCCCCAAAGACCCCCAAGATCTTTAACATCTTCTAATCTTTTACAGGTTCCAGTTTCTAATGAATTATGGGTAAACAGGCCTTTCCTCGTGAGGGGCCGACCCTTTGGAATTCCCCTCCCACAGTTTGAAAAAACAAATGTATTAAATGTAAGATTGATTTTTTTTCCTTCTCTAATGCTCTGAAGTGCCTGGCACATCTAATCATTAAGAAGTGCACTAGACAAGTATTATGTTTATTATTTTATGAAACAGGGGCCCTGAACCAAGAAACATTCAGCGCTCAAGATTATTTTGATTTTGCAAAAGCCTCTTGCACATTCCAGGGCTGTAGGGGCCCTGTTGCATATAACTATTCAAAGATGGCAACTAAGCTTATTAATGGTATTAGCCATGGAGACATATAAATTGATTGGATGTGTCCCATTGGCGGGGTATCATTGACAGTATGCAGAAGACTGTAGAAGTCGACCTCCACGAGTCAAATAATCGCCTAACTTTAAGCATTTCAGACCTGGGGCCCATTGCAGAAAGAGTTGCAATCAATCACAACTCTAAAAATCATGCGCAACTTGATTTTCAACCAATCAACAGCGCGCATTTGAGACTTGCGATTGATTTTTTGGCAACTCTTTCTGCAACGGGCCCCAGCATATTAAAAACATCATGCAGCTTATAACAAATTTCTCTGGTCCCCAGGGATTCAACTTGAGCAGTCACCTGTACATGTAGATATGAATAATTATTATTCATTAATATCATTTGTTTGGCGTCACCTGCATCTGCCTTGGAGGCGAAAAGCGAACTGAATCACTATGACTGGTCACCGCAGGTCTCTCCTCCCGATATAACAGATTGGGGGGAGTGCAGGTGGACCACTACACCGGGATTTTCCCCTGCTCTTATACGAATAGTGCAGTGGGTTCTTAATTGCTAGTTTTGTCAGATCTGTAGGACTTCAGATATTTTTTCAACTTCCTTAAACTTGAAAAAGAAATGTTTTGCATGATCATTGAAGTGTTTCATCAATATTTGACAACTCTCCTTGGTTTTGACTGACCGAGAATGTAGGCGTCCAACTATTACTAGTAACTTTGACAACTGTCAGATTATTACAAATTGTCAGAGCTGACAACTTTCATCAAACACTCCCCCACTTTCCTGGAAAAAAGTGCTTTTGAAGCGATTATTTGAGGCATGGAAGGTCAACTTATGCAGAGTAATGACGCAGTCACATTTCCCCCACGGCAGCCGTACGGCAAGTCAAAAACTGCTACAAAAAGGTGGTTGGAATAAAAATGAATATAACGGCCGTTTTCGACTCACTGTACTGTGCCTTAGGGGAAATGTAACTGCAGCATAATGAGATATATTACATGTACATTGTATATCAATGAAGGAAGCATCAGACAGGTTTATTAAAACAAGTCAATTTATTGGCAAGGCTTAATACCCAGAGAATGTGATGGAGAGTACAATGGAATTAATTAATATTACTTTAGACACACTATATTCTATTATATCTCAAAGAATCTGCCCAACAATGCCAAAAGCAAGCAAGTGACATTTTCTGCCAAAAGAGGAAAACATTTTCCCCCATGTACACTGTCTTTTCCCTTATTCGGATTCTCTTTCACTCAGAAAGAGTGAAGGGGGCTCGAATGAAGTTAAGTCAAATGGACACTAATAAAGCAGGTTGAGAGCCATTGGTTTAACATGAATGGTCATTCATAAATTTGTGCCCCAAAGAGCATGCTATGTAATTTATGATCACTTAACTAAATTTGTTTCATATGTCACTTATTTCCTCTTGTCATTTTCAGGCAGTATTCATTATTTGCCATTTTGTTAAAGGGGAATCCAGCCTTGGCCATAAAATGTTGTGTTGGGAAGGAGAAAAATAAATTAAACAGAATGGTGAAAGTTTGAAAGAAATTTGACAAGCAATAAGAAAGTTATAGCTGCTTTAAAATTGAGATCACTAATACTATGTAGATTTCAAATTGGCAACTGGGTAAGTAAATTATGACAAGGGGCAAGGACAACTTTCCCATAGGCCATGTACTTTATTATCAGGGATTTGTGGTTTTCTCCTAAGTACCCATTCCCCTGGGGCAGTAATCTAAATATAACCCATGTAGTATATTGTTTTATGTCCTCATGAAAGAAAAATATAATTTGAAATAAAACTTTTTGGGAAAATGACATTTTAGCCATAATATGTATTGGAGTACATGGAAGAGTAGTCCTTGCCTTACATCACTATGACATCCCATATGCGGCCAATTTGAAATCTCCATGGGTATAGTGATTACCAATATTTACAACTTTTAAAAATTCATATCTCTCTTTTTGTTTGTCCAATATTGTTCAAACTTTCACCTATCAACTTGTCTGATTTTTCTTTTCCTTATAAAAACAAGTTTTTATTTGGGTTGGATTCCCCTTTAAATAACTATGCCCTGTCTGATTAGGACCCTGTCACACTAAAAGGATACATTCAACATAATTGTTAAAAACTCAAAATGCAAGGTTTCTGCAACAGGGCCCTAAAGAAACATGACACACAAATTCAAACTTGAATTTGAACTAGCATTATCAAAAAGATGAATATCAATATAAATTAATAGTTTTCATCCAAGGCACTTGAAGACTGCAGGAAATAAAGAGAGTTCATTGATAACTCCATAATATACCGATATAATGAACACTTGCAATAAATCTTCCAGAATCAAAGGCACATGGGTGACTTGTTGGATGTACACGCAGAATGAGAAACAGAATTCGATCATGGAAACTTGAAATACCATTTCAAAAATTGATTCAAGCAATTTTCAAAAATAAGGGTCTATCCTTAAAGCTTATTCTTAAAATGTACTAAAATTCAATCATACCTATCCACTGTAACAATTAATGAAAATATGTAATCATTGTGCACAGATAGTTTCTCTTGACCTTCACTGAAATAGCACCTATTTGTCACACTGCTATCGGGATGAAAAACAATTGGTCAATTACAAGAACAGATCATAACATAAAGATATGCACTGCAAATCGAGAGGGTGTTATAATTTTTAATCTATAACTTGTATGTTCCTACAATTTTCAGGTTAAAAACATCAGATTTTATAAAATGTATGAAAATAATTCTTGTGGCCATATTACACACCTGTTAAAATCTACCCCCCCCCCCTCCAAGACCACAGACATTTGGTATTGACTTCATGCATTAGGTGGAATGTATTCTATTTATTTATTTCTATTTCAACAGGGTAGCCTCTTCAGTTGACAAACTGCTATCAATGATGAATCTGCACAATAAAAATAATACATTATGTATATACATGTAAAAAAAATTGTATTTACAATGCAAATGTTAAGCTTCTCATGTTAAGGAGACAAACATTAACAAGGGCATAGGCGTGAGTGCCTATCATACATGTAACTATTACAGATCAATGCAAATGTTCATTCCTTCTTAGATTGTTTTAATTGGAGAAAACCTATGAATATTCATGAGACTCTGGCCAAAAATAGGCCAATAATCTACATCAACTTTTAGAGATATTTGACTGGTGGGGAAAAAAAAGTATTGATCCCACATATGGGATGTCTCGTAAATCACACGTGTAAATGTAAATGAATAGACAATCACACAAACGAATTACAGTATGATGATTTCACCAGTGATGAGCGCCACTCCGCCTATGTCCTTGCCATCTGTCCATCTCTGTAATACATGTACCATCAGTAACAGGCAAGCCCAACGCTTTTTATGGATAGGCTATTTAAATACACATAAAATTATTTCAGTTGCTGAAATTTGAAAATATATTGTTTCTTGAATATCAACTATCGTTTTAATCAATGAATGCATAAATATATCCACTTAAAATTGGTTGAACTTCTATTAAAAATTGGAAGACAAAATAAAACATCAATCAATCTCCATTTTGCAATTGAATACCTGTATTTGCCTAATAGTTTCAGGGTTGCCGATTATTATTTTTTCTTGCAACAATCGTGAAATGTTTCTTTTGCAGGAGTACGACTCCCATAGCCTAACGAGACAATGCAGATTAGACTTGGAAAAAAAAAGATGAAACAAGATAACTGTGATAAGATTACAGTACTCTCAAATAGACTAAATGGAAGAACAAAGTGAGATGCAAAAATTGTCTCAATATTCAAACTTCACAAGGATTGTATTAAACTATTAAAATATACATTTTTATCTACAATAGTGATAGTGATCCTCTTTTAAAATGAATTCATTATATACATGTAGGTTCATTTGAATTACTCAGTACTGTATATACTATTCATAAAACTCTCTTGAAATATCGCTTTCCTTTCTGTATACCAGGACAATCTATAGAAAACACAATTTCTTGCAGTGGCTTTTTGGGTAACACGCAAAACTTTTTTTTAGGATTTACACCCAGAATCATTCAATGAAATTATACAAAACTTCTGAATTAGGCCAAAATTATTGAAGTGTCTGCAATGGTGAATTTTGAACCAAAAGTGATGCAAAATGCATTTATGCTACAATGTACATGTATTTATCCCCTTATGGGAGAAAGATTAACCTGTTATAGGGTCGTGTATGGAAATGCAACGTATCACTCTGATGGAATTGTGGAGAAAAATAACATAACAAATCAGGAGTATGATTCTGACATTTCACAATTAGTAGCAGATATTTTTACCCTTTTAAATTCAAAATAGGGCATTATTTTAGATTTAAAAATCCTCCAATAAAGGGGACCGTTTTCTGTCAATATGAAGTGGGTACAGGTTTAGTGGCACAACCAGATATATCTGTATTCAACCACCCCCCCCCCCTGTCAATAATGGGGAACACATGTACCTTCCTACATGTACTTTCAACATACAGTATGTAAAATTGTAATTGTAAAATCCTAATGATCACTTGTCAAGAATGTACTTCTCCTTTCAATATTGCATGAGAGTCAATTATTCCAAACACATCTCTCTTTTTTTAAAAGCCAGATTAAAATCATACCATTCAAAGCTCTCCTGCTTTCAAAGAGAATTTAATCATAAGACACCAAGGCCCATATTCTGAACCCGGGGGTGATAAACCAGGTCCTAATTTGAGGTTTTCATATGGATACCATTTTCGACACAAACTTGTAACAGTACAGAATCAATTTCTCAACACATTTGAATGGTCAAATTCATTTCATAAATATCTGGGAATGATCATCAACACACCATTAAAGCATGGAGACAGAGCACAGTGAACACAAGAATCATAAAATATAAACATAACAGCTTCCTATAATTTTAAACCATGACCTTTCAACAACCAAGACTTCAGAATACAGGCCTATATACCAATGTTTTGATGGCCATTGGAACTTGATGAAGCAATAGGTTTAAAAGAGGATCACCGTCCATCAAACGTCAATAATATTGTACAATCAAGATTCCTACAATGTACTACCCAAGTCCGTCTGTTCTCCCGCGTATCCGTCGAGCAAGCTGCATGTCCTTTGGCATGACGGTGACTCGCTTGGCGTGGATAGCACAAAGGTTCGAGTCTTCAAAGAGATGGACAAGGAACGCTTCTGCTGCCTGTAGAAATGGGACCACACAAACATGTTTGAACAATTTGGCAGTGAAAGTCACACAAGTACAGAAAATTCTCTTGATTTTGTTAATTAGGTTAACATAGCTGCCTGTAAATCTACAAACTGTACAGTACATTAAAAAAAAATGGTCTTTATTTTTTCACATATGCTGCAGCAATGTAAAAGATAAACAATTTTGCTTCAATTCCCCAAAACAGTGTTGAGCACAACACGGGTGATATATTCATTGAGATCATTTAAATAACCCAACAGTGTAACACATGCTTCTGCAACTTCATTAACGATTAAAATCATCCTTAATATTACTTGCTTTGATTTAGTCAAGAGCATAATGATTATTAAATTGACAAATATTTGATGATCCACATATTAAAGTACAAAAGAAAAAAGGATGTGATGTCACTTACTCTCTCTTTGCACGAGGTACCAATATTTATGGGGCGATGCAAGAAACTTGCAATCAATCGCAAGTCTATTTTCAGTCCCTAAATCAATCATATGTCTTGTAATTAATTGTAAATTCATGATTGATAAGTAATCTGCTTCTGTAAACAAGGAGTGTGATCTGATTTGCTACAGCTAAAATTGGTCTATTGATTGTAAAATTGCAACAGAAAATTTGCATTTGATTGCAAATATTTTCTTGCAACACCCCTTTAGTCTCACAATTGTCTGTCAAAAATACTTAGGTATTCACTCATTTGTGTCTAGCCGACACTCCACAGTGTGGAATCGATCCTTTCAAATTTATAAACACCATCCGAGTTATGTCATTCAAGCAAACTTTCAAATGCCATAATTTTGTTACTTTACTCCCAATTTCAATAAAGAACTTATGTTTGTTAGATTTTTGTCTAATATTTATGCAAATAAAATTTCTGTTGGGTGACCTCTACCCTTAAACAATGCTGGTTGGGAGAAGACATTGCTTTATGTTCAGTCAATTGAGGGCTTGATTAGAAAGTGATACTAAACCAAAGAGTGTTGTCAGCTTAATACAGCAATGTTTTCCATGTTCCCATCATCATCACCATCACCACAGAACTTGAAACTAGACTAGTCCAATACTTTGCCCAACATAGCACCATCATCAAAATATACATACCTCTTGTAATGCCATAATTCCTGCAGCTTGCCAGCGAAGTTCGGAGGATGGGTTTAAGATCTGACAAATTTCCTTTACCTATGTCAAACAGATAAAAAATATGAACACTTGATTCTGAAAAACATTTCAAATGCTACCTAGGAAAATATGACTACAGCCAAATTTTCTTACAAATTGAAATACATGTTCGGTTAGAATAAAAACAAATTTCATTTCTAATGAGCAATGTAAACTATCCAATGATACATTTTAAAAGACATTCAATTTGTGACATAATATCGGATATTTTAAAGTACATTTATCAACCCAAATAGTAATTCAAGTACACCAAATTAATCAAAAGTACATTTGAAAAAAAATCAAAATAATGATCCTTCACTTGAAGGAGTGCCTTTTTATTTTGATTAAAAAATGCCTCAAGTGATCTGGGGAAAAAGATATATATATTATAGCGTAATCAACCAATCTCTTAGGCTTAAATTCATCTTATAATTAGAATTTATGAATACTAAATAAATAATAGGAAACAAATGACATAAGTAGTTTGATGAATGAATTCTATATTTTGTTTAGAGTATATGTTCTTGTACATATCAGTACTTGGAGCATTCTAAAACAGAGCCTGATTGGCCTTGTAGAAATTTCATGCACCAGGCCTTTTTCAATTTTTCTAAATTTGTGTTGTAATGAAGTAATAAGCCCTATAAAAAAAACGGCCTTGCCCAAAATATATCAAGATTTGAGGCCTGAATCAATATACTGTACATTTGCAGAGAATTGATAAATTCCTATTAAACAGAAATCTTCTTACCACTCGAGCAAAGGGAAGCTTCCTGAGCAGGAGATGAGTAGTCTTTTGATATTTTCTGATTTCCATCAGAGCTCGAGTCCCCGGTCTAAAACGTCTTGTTCCATCTACATGTAAGAGAAATAAGAATTGAACTTTCTTTAGAGGGAAACTTTGGATTGAAAATAATATTTATCAATATAGTGAAATAAACAATCACATTGTCTAAATCATGAGATTTTGCATTCATCATTTTCAGTGAAACAGTTCTCTGAATTTGTCACTAGTATGGAATACGCAAGCTGATGAATTTATCTTCTGATATCTTTTTACTTTTGTATTTCTATTTATGACATGTATTTCAATCTTCGGTTTCAACTTCCAATGTAAACATAGGATAAAGTTAAACCACCTATTTAATGTGAAAATCACTGTTGTTGCCAATTTGACACAAAGGCAGACACATATTCATAGTATGAAAATGATGAGACATGAGAAAAATTTAGGTCTTCGTGAATGTATTCAAGTAAGCTTATTTTACACAGCGGTTGGGCCTAGCATCAATGTTTGTTTTTTTCAACCATCAACTTGAATAATTTTTGAAATGAGATTTCTGAATATTTAGCGCCCTCTCTCTGAGTCTCTGTGATGATTTCAAATTTCTTTTTAAAGGGGTACTCCAGGCTGAAAATAATATGATTTGGGCCTCAGAGACTTAGCAACAAAATCTGCTGAGGACACACTGTTATTTTCATAACAATTATTCACAATCAATATTCAAATTTTATTATTTAATGAATAATAATTTTAATCTATGAATTGTTCTTCAAAATGGCACTCCGTAAAATAGCTCATTGAAGCTACGTCATATCGAAGCAGTTCAAAGGTCAACTTCCAAGCTTTTTATATTTGCAGTGTATTTGCAGTGTTAACGAATGGATACATGACATCAGTCCAGCAAGAAACCTCTCATTTTTCTATCTTTTTCTGCGAAAAAGTCATACCTTTATATGCATTAGGTGTATAAAGGTATGTAATTTAATAAAATTTTAGTTAAAAATAGGATCGGTAGTTCTAATGTTAAATATGACTTAGGGTAAACATGCACTCCAGCTCCTGTCCTGGAATCTCGGGAGTGACACAGTACTGACATCTTCCCGACATCCACATCTTGGCATCATAAAATCTAGTGACAAGAGACCCAACAGAAAAGATCATCTCAAAAAGACAAAAGGCATACAAACTTTCTATGCGCTAACAGGAAGTAGGCAGGAGGCCTTCTACCACAACACTGTCTGTGTTCCCCGTGGAAGGCCCATTGCATCCGACGTACATTGTATATATGCTCTATGGAGCAGCAGTATCACACCTTATAAAAGGGATGGAGAAAAGACTTGATCAGGCACAACATCAGCTATTCAAGCAAATCCTTGGTCTCGCTAGAATAGCAGCAGACGAGGAAGTTTTCTTTCTTCTCACTGGGCTCCTTCACTTAGTTCTCAAGTTGACCTTGAGAAGCTCCTCCTGATTGGACAAGCATTGTATCTCCCCCAAACTAGATTTGAATATAGGACTCTTCTACATGCTGTAGCCAAGACTACCCCCACCATCAAGTCCTGGCAGCTCATCTTGGACAAGTATAATCTCCCTGACCTTCACATTCTTCTGCTCAAGCCCATCTCCTACATCACCTCGAAGAAGACCTCAAATAGGGCAGTTACGACTTTCTTACGAACAAGGTTAAAGATGAGGTACTGGCTGCTATTCTGTCAAAATCTACTCTTTCGCTGTGGAGGAACATAGATTTACCATCGTCAAGTGCACTTTACCCCAGCTCCAGTAGTTCCCAGTTTCTATTAAAGACGAGCTGTTGTCATCAGGTCACAGCTCTATAGTGAGTCAGACCTATCAAACTCAGTGCAGGCTATGTTTGATAAAGATTAAAGAAGGCTACTTCTCCCACTTGTCGCTTACGGATATGTCATCAAGGTGATGAAGACACTCATCCACTTCATACATGTATGTAGCTAGCTGCCATGTGTTTGACACTCAGCGTGATTAACTCCAAGTGGAAGTGAGAAAATCAGGTTTTCCTGCATCGATCTGCTCCTTATTCTGTCAAGACTGCTGTAAAGACTATGTTAAGTCCATTTTATTACCTGTCCATCCAAGACTATCCAGACAAGCTGACCAATAAAGTTAAAACTCTTATTCTTCCTGCACAAAATCCACATCTTTCGTAACTCCTTTCTCTCTCTCTAAAATCTTGAATCATACTGTATCACCGATACCTATTAACTCAGAGGGAGGAAGTGTTTTGTGATCTTATTAGTTACTCTATTTATTAAACAATGCAACAACGAGTTGTAGATCTCCGGGATCAGCAGAGGAAGAAGATGGAGCAGAAATGTTGGAAATGAAGTTGCATCCCATGTACATGATTTAGGGCTAGATCTTTCAGAAGGAAAGTAGAAATCTCGGGGGCGAAAGTTTCAGGTTTTGGCGGCCTACAGTACACACACATGAATGGATAGGGGCAAGTCCAAGAAAAGGTCACCCTAGAAGGCAAAATTTCATCTTTAATTCAAGAAGTTATCTTTGGTGGGGTAAGAAAGCCCAAATGTTGAATTTTTAAATTTCATTAAGAAAAATTTGACAATATGCATAATTATGCTAATTTGGGGCACCTAATTTGCATAATTGGTAAATTGGGCGTTACGTATGGGACAATTATAAAAACTCATAGAAAGTGAAAAGAAAACTTGTGAGATTTAGTCATAGGTGGGACATGGACCCCCTAACATCTTATTACTTTTGGGGGAAAAAAGTGGTGTCATCTAATTAATTATGCAAATTAGGTCTTGTCCAAGGATGGAATGTCCCTTACGTAACATTTTGAGGATGTTTTTTTAAGTTATTTCTCATAATACAATCCTTGTATTGTTGCATCTATGGGAAGTTCTAATTCATAAAGTATGAAAATGTTATACCCCACAAAGTTTCAAAATTACAGTTTTAATTACTATTTCATTTTTTTGAATTATGGTGGAAATTGTGTACGTTCTCTATGGGGACAAAATGTCCCATACGTAACATGTCATTAATTTGTTTAATTAATTAGAGTCTGTAAGTAGAGGGATTTGGCTTATGACATGAAACTTGCCATAAATATACTAGAGTATTGTGACTTCTTTCACACTAAGTTTCAAGTTGTCAAATGAAATACTTTCAGAGAATTCTCAACTTGAAAAAATGTATTAAAAATTGTCTTTTTTCTGCGTCCCATACGTAACAGCACATTTGTTCTCTCTAAAAGATCAAGGTCAAGGTCATACATGTATGTCAGTTATTTTCATCATTATTCTTCTCCTAGATGTCTACCATCATGAGGGTATTCAATCCAATCAAAGTCATTTAACACTATTTTTCGGGTCTTGAAGCCTCTGAAATGTCCCATACGGAACGCGCGCGAATTCTTGGACTTGCCCATAGGAATACCTTGGCTTCATCGAGAGTAATCATACGTCAGTAAATGATTTTTACTCTCTAGAAGCCGCCTGGCTAGGGGGGTGGGCTGAGCATGCAAAAAATCACAATCCTATGGTCATTTTTACGTTTTTGGACACGTTTTGGGGAAAAAAAGTGGCCCAGCCCCCCGCTTCCGCGGAGAGCAGAAAATTCTAATTTACATACAGTTGCAATTTATTTTTCAATTTCATTAGTATTTTGGGAATAATTTTTGCATTCACCAGAGGCAGAGTGCTCAAAAACTTGAATTTTAGCAGCATATTTTTGCACACCCTCTCTATTGGTAGAAAGTAAATATGGCAAGAAAATTGTCTTTTTTCAAATTCAATCTATCATTTTATTAATTTGGAAAAAATAATCAAAAGAATCAAATTTACTTAGGACTAGAGTCACTGTCAAGTTATGAATTGCCTGGGCTGTAGTGTAATAACAGTTAATGGAAACTGACACTGACAGTCACTGAGTGTAGCTATATTACATGATTTTTTTTAATTTTTTAAATACAGACAAATTATACATCACTTGAAAGGTTTTTTCAAGACAAATTCAATGGTGAAGACCAAATTACAATTGGAGCACCATAACTGAAGATATGGCCTTTTAAAGGGACGCTATACGCAGAACTTTTCTGCCACCCAAGACAAGTACCCATTGGGTGGCAGATCTACAGGTACTTGTAGATCTAAGAAACTTCCATACTTTTTTTCATGTAGGTTACTAAGTTAATTTGACTAAAATGCAACACAAGAGGTGATCTTGTAGAGCATGGCTGTGTTACCTTCATATTTTTCTTATTCAAACAGCTTCTATTTGTGAAAATATAGTATACAAGAAGAAAGATAACAAATTAGAATAAGACAAGAGAAATGCATGGAACGCTTTGCGTTGTTAAAAAAAATTAATCAACTCTTGGGGGTCTCATTCCTCAACAGACTTTAATCAGAAAATAAAAATGAATGTCCCACTATACTTCCCGGTATCTGTAAGATTTATATCATTCAAAAGTAGAAAATTAAGTTTTGCAGTAATTTTTTTCTTTCTTTCTGTTTGTTTGTCCATGTTCACTCTGTATTCTGTATAATTACCATGATGTCTCTTTTTGTTTGCAGATCTGAGAATGCGGGATCAGACAGCTGGAGCTGCAACAGTAGCTAGAAATGTACTCCACTGCTTAGAATTATAGAATATATTAACATTAAATATATTGGAATATATAAAGTTAAAAAGCAAGTCTCTGACATTATCTGAATTTCTACTACAATTAAAATCACATTTACAAAATAATCTCCCTCCTAGTAAACATAATAAAACAGGGACCCATTATTGTGTACATCATGTGAATTGATGAGACAGCTTATTGATATGATGACACAAAACAACAGAATATAGATATAGTCATGTATCTATTCATTTTAATACCAGTACCAGGCAGCAGTCAATGCATGGTCTGCGCCTGTACACCATGAAAAAATAATGAGACTGGAATTAAACGTGCTTTAATTCCCGCCTGTTTATTTCCTACAATATTAAGTTGAAATTATCATTAATTTATCATCAATACACATAATTCATGCAGAAATCAAATGCACAACTTATCACCTACAACTAATTTCAATGGGTTTAACAATAACATACATGCATCAAGTACCACACCCACAACCACCACGCCCACTCACTCCTTTCGGTCAGCCATGGCACCAAAATCACACTCTAGGCGGCACAACATGGGCTTGCATTCGCCTCTTGCGCAGCTATGCGACACATTCTTATATATCAAAATTAGATTTTCTGATACAAATACACTTCAAAGAATTAATTTATATCTGATATTTGACTGTTCCCTGGGAAATTTTCTGTTTATACGGCTTTGAAGTAAGAAAATAGAAACACGATTTACCGAAAGTGTCCAAAAAACTCCTTTTTGTAACGAAAAACATTGCCGATATTGAACTGAAATCATCACTAACTTGTAGAAGAAAGTCTGCCGATTTTAATGATACATAACACATGGTTATTTGATGCCCCTAGAGGGTGTCAACAAGTAAAAGTAACTTGCAAGATTAACCCGGTTCTGGAGTCATATTTTCCAAAATGGCGACTTCCATTGTGTGACGACGGACAGGTGGTGCTCTCGAAAACGGCCTTAAAAACAACATTTTGGCGATGCAAATGTGAGTAAATTGACTAGAAATAAGAAGTTTAGATATAATAGAAAAAGATCGTAACATTTTATGAAAAAAGGATTTGAAATGTTGATACACTGGCTCAATGAATTTTGCCCATTTTGTGTGTTGGCAGAATAGGAAATGTGTTAAACGCGAACCCGTTGCGATCGCTACTGAGTGACTGTCACTCACACAGTGTCAAAAATCAAGCAATGAATTATAAAGAAAAAGACTTGAGAAAATAAGCCAACATTTTTCATTTATTGATTCATTGGCATGTACCAGCAAACGTGCACACAGTTATTTAGTATTACTGACACTCACTACTTTACTGTCAGAGAACATGAGTGCAATACCAGGTACCTGTTGACAGGGCCTCTGACTGTGTCATTATTAGCGCATTATTACGCTAAAGTTTAAACATAGTGCGGTCAGTATGATGGGGGGACCTAAAGCTACGCACTTTGTTTACAAGCGATGTAAAATATGCCAACTTTTATATTTGAACAAATCATCTTTTACTAATTTGTGGCAAATATTCTAAAGATCCTTAACCAAAAAGAAAATATCACAAAACTCACTAATACGAAAATCCCGTCATGTTTTCCGAACACCTCTTGAACTCGCCGCCCGATGTAGAAGGGGTCCTAAAGCTACGCACTCGATTTATCATGCAAAAAAATAATATTTTCTGTGCCTCAATTTTTAAAATTTGCTCAAATTATGATAGTATAATATGAAATTAAATCGAATGTAACTCAAAAATTCTAAAACAATTGTGGGTTTTCTCTGCATTTAGAGATTTACTGCAGCCCATGTAGAAAAAAATTGAAAAGGAATCGTTCGTCACACTGCAGTCACAGTTCCACACACAGAGTGCGCATTTGCCATTAAAAACTGCATGCGCGATGAGTGGTGCGTAGCTTTAGGACCCGCGTAGCTTTAGGACCCCCGACCATACATAATACAGGACGTTAATTACGTCTCTTTCCTGATGACAGCGGTGTTTGTCCCAACTCTCGCCCGCTACTCCCCGCTGGTCGTGCAGCTCCAGCTGGTGTTCCAAACGTTGCCCCTTGCCGCTTGCGAGGTGTATCTTTTTTTCGTTTACTTGTACTAGCGGGCGTCGCATTCTGTCTTTCACTTTGTAAAGGCCGTGGCATTTTTGAAGGGACAAATATTTAATTAAATTCCATTCAAAAAATTGTTTGTAAACTTCCAAGCAAGAAAGTAACATACAACAGACTCCGAGCTCCGGGTAACGCGATGCCGAAATTTGCATCAACGCGCCGCGAATGTCACGTGATAAAACATTGACGATCCAATATTTGTAGTCTAATCGTGTTCAGACCATTTTTGTGTCCTAGGATTCGGAAAGGGTAGGGATGCATGACACACTCCACACTCAACAAGTCCTTCTTTTTAGTGGGATCCCTCCATTTCCTCAACATTTATTTAATAGTAAAGATGAATAAAAGAAATTATATGCAAAATGCTTCATCATGAATAGTCTACAGTTATTATCTAGTTCATTGTAAATATCATTATCAACAGTGGCGTAACTACGGGGGGCATGGGGGGCACGTGCTCCCCCCCCCCATCGGCTGGCCAAAAAAGGGGGGAAGGAGAAAAAGAGGGATAAAGGAAAAGAAACGTAGTGCATGGGGAAAGGAGAAATTATTGTTCATTATAATGTTATTATTATGTTATGATTTATTGTGTTATGTTATATTACATGAAAAAATTAATTATTAACGTTATGAAACACAATTTGCTTAGGGCCTATGTCTTTATTGTTCCTGGTGCTCGCATTGTTTGTTTAACGAGATATATAATCCTGTTGTACTAAAACCTCCCTTTTTCAAGTCAATAAATAATAAATAAGTCACCAAATATATTTCCTCGCACTTCAAGCTATTTTTGTTTACTTTTCATGACTATTTAACGTGATTGCCCCATTTTAAGCTCTTATATAAATATTGCCTGTCTGTGCTTACGTTCGCAATTATTTAGTGGATTAGTGAGATATGTTTGCTATTCATGAATTCCTAAAAATCAGTCCCTTTTTCTAATCTAAATATTTAAAAAAATTCAGCTCGCGCTTCGCGCTCGCATCATTTGGTTTGTGAAATAGGTGAATTCCTACAAACACGCATTAGAATGCCCCTCTACAGATCTGCATTTCCTAAGTTTTCAGCTCGCGCTTCGCGCTCGCATTATTTGATAAGTGAGACGCGTATGTTCATCATGATTACAAAGACTATGTGCTTCATGTGGTTAGGTGTAATGGGGTGCAATTCTGATAAAATCAACAAGCGCTTGGCACTCGCATGAGATGAATATGGTGAGATATGTACACTCTTAATTGATCCCTAAAATACAGTCCTAAAAATATCCCAGTTTGGGGTTTATACAAAAATTTCAGCTCGTGCTTCGCGCTCGTATTGTTTGTTAGCGAGAAAGGCACGTATCATGATTACAAAAACTTGCCTATAATCATGGGTGTCGATCACGGGGGGATGGGGGGATATATCCCCCCAATATTTCAAGTGGGGGGATGGCCTGTATTATCACCCCCCCAATAATTTAGGGTAGAAAATTATAATAATGATGATGAAAAAATGAAAAGTTTGATCATGATGATTATAGTGATGATTATAGTATGCCATCAATCAGTTTGTTTCCCTCGCAATTTTTTTCAATCTTTTTCAGGACTATTAAACAGATGGGTGGAGGTTCAAGATGAAAAAAAATGAAATGCATACGATATTTTTTAACACATAACATAAAAGGACCCCAACGTTGATAGGGTGTTCCATCCCACCAGTGGTGAATAAGTTAATTTTGATAAATCATTTAATCAAAAAGGGTGGAAAAATAAACGGGAGTAAAGGGGTGACAAGATAAATCATCTAAGGAATGACGGTAAGCCCGATGGCGCACGAGAATCCACACAATTTGTAATTTGTGCTATAGTCTTAATTGGTCCGAATCTGCATTTTATCATCATGCATTAAGAAGAAAAAAGATATTGCCAGTCGGGTTAGATTTAAGAAAGAAGTTGTATACACAGAGGCGTCGATCCTAGGGGGGAGGGGGGCAGAGGGACGATTGTCCCACCGATGAAAATAGGGGGGGATTGGCAAACATATCGTTTTGCCCCCCCCCCCCATAATTCCGCATGTGTAGCTAAAAAATAAAATAAGATTGTAATGCTACATTGAAATCAGCAAGCGAGGTTGAGATAGCAACTCGATTTTGATTTAAAATCGTGCTCAAAATGTCTGCTTTTCAGATCGGAATATAAAAATTTTCAGCTCGCGCTTCGCGCTCGCATCATTTCTGTACCAAAACCCATACTTTTCATGATTAAATAGGTGAATAGAATGTACCGTTTTCAGTTCTAAACCTCATATATAGAACTCCCGCTTCGATTTGCAGTTATCTTTTGTTGGATATACATCTTGTTCTTTATTAAAAGCGTTCATTAAACTGTCTTTTTTCCAGATCGAAATATCAAAATTTTCAGCCCGCGCTTTGCGCTCGCATCTATTGTTCTTCTAGATACCTATATCTTAATCATTGGTACCAAAAATGCTTAGAATATCAAGCTTCAGGTCAGAATATAAAGAAATTTCAGCTCGCTCTCTAGTGAGATACATGTATCTATCCTCCTAATGAGTTACTACAAACAAACCTAAACAGGTACATTTTCCTGTTTTCATGTCATACTAAATAAATTTCAGCTCGCGCTTTGCGCTCGCATTGTTGGTATTGTTGGTGAGGGTGAGATATGTGTCTCTTTCTCATGAGTCATACATATATATAGATAGATAGATATGCATACATATATATGTATATAAAAATATAAGCCTATGTGTGTGGGAGGTGTGTGTGGGTGAGTTTGTTTGTGTGATCGAGCACCTTTGAAACGTTGATTCATGATTTTGCCCCCCCCCCATCTGAAAAATGGATCGACGTCCCTGTGTATACATCATGCTCAATAAACAGATCGCTATGTACATGGTCAAGACAATTTTTGTCATTTTTTTCTTTCGTATGAGTTTAAAATAGGCTTACTTGTAACACAAATTGAATTTTCAAAAAAAAAATATATAAGTACAGTACACTACAACAATGAAGGAATTTCCAAGAACACCATGCATATCAACCACTCCCAAATGTCCTAACTTGTGATTTTAGTGGGGGTAATGTTGAAAGATCCCCATCCACAAGAATATTTGTGTCAATCATCCCCCCCCCCCCCCCAACCAAGAATACAAATCGACACCCATGCCTATAATGTCCCTTTTTAGGTCTGAATACCAAAAATTTTCAGCTCGCACTTCGCGCTCGCATTATTTGATTTAGTGAGATAAATATCCGTTTAATGGCACTGTCCTTAAAATGCCTCTATAAAGTCAGTATACGAGGCGCGCTCAATATGCATTAAGTGACTCAAATTTTTTGCAGGTGCCCCCCCCCCATGCCGTGACCCACGGTACGCCACTGATTATCAATATGATTATCATATTGTCATATTTAGTGTCTATTGCAAATATTCATTTATCTTTGTCATATTGTCATACTGTATGCACTTGTTTATTCATTTATATCTTTGTAATGATTTCTTTTACTGACTTGAGTTGAAATGAAAATAAACAAAACTGAACTGAACTGACGAAACCACATCTGAAACCATACAGAAGTTGCTTATGAAATGGGGAGCTTAAAACCTCTGTAAATATGAACATCTATATGCGCGAGAACTGACTCCTGAAAAAAGAGGGGCTTATAGGAACGGAAGGGGAAATTAAGTGTGAAAAGAAGGGTCCTCTCAGTGGTATATGTCCACTGTCCAAAATATACAAACTACCACCCCCATTAATTGCCCTGGGAATCAGGGCTGCTGCGTGTATTATTGGCCATATAGTCAGCACCCCCAGGAATTCTGCACTGCAAATAATGGCCAGCCCGGAATTTATTTGTGTCCTAGAAGTATTGAAACAACACCAGTTTGGAATAACCGATGCTGTATTACTAAATTGGTGTCGTTTAAACCCGTATCTGGTGTTAGACCAAAACTAAACTGGAGCTTAACTCTTCTCTGGTGTGATAGGGCCTATAGATTCCGGGCTAGTGTTAAATCAACACCAGAGTTTTTGCAGTGTGGAAGGAGTGGCAAAATGAGGAAATGTAACGAAAATGACCCACATTTTGTACAGAAATCCATTTTATTTGTCATATCGTCAAATTACTAGGGACGAAAAGAACCTTCATCTAGGAGTGAATCTTTTTTTTTTTTTTTTTGCTTGTCAAATTTACATCAGTACCCCCAAAATCGTTCCCAGGGCCCTGTCCCCTTCCTCGTCCCCAGACTAAATGCACGGTCAGACGATTTTTTTTTTCTTAAGCAAAATGGACATAATATATTGTAAGCAATTGCTAGTCAAATAAAAGATCGAACCTTAGTAATTGTTTTAGTTATTTCGTATGCACGGGCGTATGCATAATTGCTTGTGCTTAAACTTTTTTCTTTAGAGAGGGGGCAGCAGCGTGCTGATGGGAACACTAGGCCTCCTCAAGAACAGAAGGGCGGGACGCGCGTTTCCGTTTTACACCCTGGCGAAGGCATTTTCCGGAAAAGTAGCCAAAAAGCGACTAGTGAAGAGTCTACGTCTACGTTTGTTTACATTATAGCTGGGCGCGCGATCCAAAGTCCGCACCGAAGTTATCCGCAGAACATACCGTACAATTTTGCAAATGCAGCTGAGCTTATACTTTCCAGGTTCAATACGAATGTTTGCCTTGATCATTTGCCTTGCCGATTTGCTGATGTCTGTCTTTCTCTCTATCTGTCTATATATCTATCTCTCAAATTCTATCTCTATCTATCTATCTATGTAACTGCAGTATCTATCTATCTTCTCTGTCTCTCTCATTCTTTATCTAACATCTATCTATCTCAAATTCTCTATCTCTCTATCCATCTATCTATCCACCTGTCTGTCTTTCTCTATTTCTCTCTATCTATTTATCTATTTTTTAACTAGAGTATCTATCTATCTGTTAATTTGTTAATAATCTCATCTGTCTCTCTCATTCTTTAATTATCCATTTAATATCTCTATCTATCTATCATGATCTGTCTGTCTTTCTCTTATTCTCTCTATCTATCTATCTATTTTTTAACTTATCTATTTGTTAATATTCTTTGTCTCTCTCTCTTTATCTATCTAACATCTATCTATCTCTCATCTACCTATCTATCTATCCATCTGTCTGTCTTTCTCTATTTCTCTTTATCTATATATATATCTATGTATCTATCTGTTAATTTGTCTATCTTCTCTGTCTCTCTCATTCTTTATCTTTCTATCTATCTAACATCTATCTATCTGTCTCTCAAATTCTCTATAAGGCTCTCTCCTTCTCTAGCATATGCCTGTCTTTTTTCTCTCTTTCTCTTTTTCCGTCCATATTTCTATCTACCGAACATCTCTCTCTCTCTCTCTATCTATCTATCCTTCTCTCTCTCCCCCTCTCCCTCTATATATCGACCTCTCTGTCTCTCCCCCTCTCTCTATTTATCTATCTATCCATCCATCTCTCCCTCTTTCTCTCTCCCTCTATCTATCTATCCACCTCTCTCTCTCTATTTCTATCTATCTATCTGTCTATCTTGTCTCTATCTATTTATCAGTCTTCTATATCTATCTTTCGGCAGCTTCTAAGTGTATCAATCCATCAAACTTCAATTTGTCTTTCCATTATAAGTATCTGTTTATTTTGATTTTGTCTGTCATTCTATTCATTTAGTTAATTTATTTTTAGAAAAAAAAACTATCATAAACAACGCGACTGCAAAAGCATGCTCGGATTTCACTCCTGACTGCCGCTCTCTCTGTACATGAAGTGCCAGTAAAGAAGGGCCGAGGAACTCTGTGCTCTGATCAGTAACCTGTGTCGCACGCTGCATGCAACCAGCGACGTGTGTAGACTCTTCACTAGTCGCTTTTTGGCTACTTTTCCGGAAAATGCCTTCGCCAGGGTGTAAAACGGAAACGCGCGGGCGGGACCTATAATAGTCCGTTGCGCAAACGGCAAACCCTTCACTCGAGAAGCTCTAAATGTGCAGCCTATACATGCATTGTGTACTGAAGGCCCTCTCCGTGCTAGTCTTTGCATCGGAGGGTTGGAGGCCCACTTGTTGATCAAAGTTTCAGTCAGGGTCTGTGCCTGCAGACTAGACGGGAATCGTCTGCAAAATGAGGCAGTGCAAAATGATACCATAATTAGGGATGGGGAAAGTAGGTTTTTTTTCCAAGGTGAAAGGTCAATGACCTTTTTAAACATACTGTATAATGGTATCTCCCAGGCCCAGATAAAATATTACAGGTTAGTGATCATGGTGTCAAAATGCACAGATTCTTACAAGAATTAAGATCATATAAAATAAGATTAATTACCTATAATGCTTTATTCACCCATAAAATTCAAGGTCAATGACTTTTTTTTTACATTATCTTATTATATGGTATAATGGTATCTCTGAGATGATACGGCGCAGGTTAGTGATATTGAAATGCACGTGCTTCCCAGAAAAAAAACGAAACCGATATAATGTGTGGCGAAACTAAGATGGATGATTAAAAAAACAACATTATTAAGACACATTTGAAACTGAATTTGCTCCCATTATTCACTTTAATGACTTTATAACCCCCTAAAATGAGTCTGCGACATTGAAAATGCGATTTTTCTCCTCTTGATGCGTGCATGCCCATTCATCCATGAATAAACAAATCGATTTCATTTTGCACAGAATACTGCCCATACTAGGTTGCTGATAATTACTGCCAAATGAAATTGCTAAATACAATTTTGAAAATAAAAAGTTCCCCAAAATTGAATAAGGGGGTACTTATGCTTAAAACATAATAGCATACACAATGTCTATGAGGGAGGAAAACTCTAACAAAAGTGAAATAAATATTTGTTGCATGGACGGTTTTCGTAACTTCTGCCAACATTTTTTAAAGAAACTTCGCACATGGCTTCAGAGTGACAGTATCCAAAAGGCGTGCAAACTGAAATAATCATTTGATAGGGCACAGAGTGGGAAAATATGGCTGAAAAAAAGAGTCCGCCCCTCCCCCCAGGGGGGCACTCCCATTGACGAGTGGATACCATCATGCGCGACCATGGGGTCTCGAAAAGCACCCTAAACACGTAATTTCCATATTCTGAAAATGCACCCTTAACAAGTATTGACGTGTGAAACCCTACCCTTAACAAGTATTGGAAACAAAACGATGCTCTTGGCAAATATTCCCTGAAATCCGGGCCTGAAATGAACCCCTAAACAAGTAGGAATGTTTTATTGTTATGTCACGGGTCCTTCGGTCGTCGGTTTTACCTTTTATATATTTTGGTTTAGTATGACCCCGCCTTCTACACCTCGGGCAAATCGGACTCTAAACACGTAGTGTTGGGGCAAAAAGGACATCCTTTATAAATATTTTAATTTTGTTTTATCATCCCCCTCAAATTTGACCCTAAACACGTAATTTTCCTAGCGAAATAGATACCCTTTTTTCATTATTTTTGCGTTTTTGACACCCTTATCACGTTACGTACGTAACGTACCCTATCTTGAAAAAGACATCCTTTTTACGTGTTTTTTGGTCGCGCATGGTATCCACTCGTGCCCCCCCCCCCCCATTGCCAAGGCTGGATCCGCCCCTGGAATTGTAGTATAATAATATAGATTGTATTTGTCAAATAAATCAAAAGTGTAAGTATTTTTTTGCAAACTTTAAACATGTTAAAGATCAAAGTACAGTTATCATTTTTCTTCCAGAATTATGTTAAACGAGACAAAAGAGAAAAACATTGAAATCACTTTTAGTGTCCCTGACTAAGCTTGTGAAAAATTTGAGAATAATTATATCCATTTCCAAGCTCACTGAAGGCTGTATATTTGCTATGTATTTTGATTATTTTTTAATATACTTACTTGACTTGACTTTACTCCAACGAATAATGATGTTGTAGGACATGAGCCTGTTCATCGATTAAAGTAGGGATGTCCTTAAAGTCAAGTCCACCCCAACAAAAACTTGATTTGAACATTGGCGGCGGAAGACAAAAAATTTAGGGGGTGTCCACCTGAAATTTTGGGATGGACACAGTTAAAAAATTGGACAAGCGCCCCCCAATTTTTCTTTTTTTTATGAGTTGCTAACCACAGATTTTTGACAAGCAAAAAAAAAAAAAAAAACACCTAAAATTTAGGGGGGGGGGACACGTCCCCCACCCCCCCCCCCCCCCCCGCTTCCGCCGCCTATGGATTTGAATAAAAAGAGAAAAATTCAACAGACATAACACTGAAAATTTCATCAAAATCGGATGTAAAATAAGAAAGTCATGACATTTCAAAGTTTCGCTTCATCTCACAAAAACAGTTATATGAACGAGCTAGCTACATCCAAATGAGAGAGTCGATGATGTCATTCACTCACTATTTCTTTTGTTTTTTATTGTTTGAAATATGAAATATTTTTATTTTCTCATCATTGTCATGTGAAATGAAGTTTCTTTCCTCCCTGAACACGTGGAATTCCATTATTTTAACATTTTGTGCTTCAGGCAAGGAGGTCCTAATCGTCAAATTCATAAAAATTGAAATATTGTATAATTCAAACAATAAAAAACAAAAGAAATAGTGAGTGAGTGACATCATCGACTCTCTCATGGATGTAACTGGCTCGTTCATATGACTATTTTGTTAAAAATAAGCGAAACTTTGATATGTCATAACTTTCTTATTTTACATCCGATTTTGATGAAATCTTCAGCATTGTGCTTGTCTGATTTTTCTCTATTGATTCAAATCAACATTTTTCTGAGGTGGACTTGACCTTTAATTGTTGCTCTCCTTCAGACAAAATTTAATACACAGTTGCAGACTGCACTACGTGTGCTTGCAGGGCGGGGTATACGGCGGGAGTGGCATGGGGATCGTGGACAGCAAAAAAATCCATGACAACAAGCCATTGTATTTTACTTTCATAAGAGATTATACCGGGATGTTATATGAGTGGAAGAAAAAAAATAGATCTACTACTATAGTAAAATAAGTTTTAGCCCTGAAGCACCGCGCATATAGATGTATGTTCTAGCATTCGTTCTTTTTATTTTAAGTTACTTGACAGAGCAATATATGTTTAAAATGATTTTTGTAGAAAATTAAGAGAAAAGACTAGTTTGTTCTTTCTGTAAAGCCGCCCATGAAACATATATCCAAGACCATATGTTTATGGAGTGCAATGTAAAAGTTTACTCAAACCCATTTTGGCTGAAGCTATCAAGGCTATGCTAAGAAAATTGACAAACTAAAAACTGTCTCTATTTTTGAAAAAAAGTTTGATTTTGAGTCTGACAAATTCCTAACTTTTCTGTTTCTCTTACATTTATATCTGCATGCACTGAAATTTCAAAATAAGCCAGCAAGTTTTGAAGGGAAGCTCTTTGGTTGTATACATATAGGCACCGCGGAGTACGTACGCGCGTAAGTAATTGCCAGCGCGCGCTACCATACCCACGTTTTTCGGTCGTCGACCGATTTCTGGTAATCTGGACATCAACTGCGACCTGTCACTGACTGCAGCCTTTTCTGCTTTGCATCTGCAATTCGAAGGTATTTTCTTACAATTTCGATACATGTTTTACGAACTAGGACAATGCTTGGGTTATTACGATCAATATTTCTGGTTTATTAACGTTTGTGTCTAGGTTTTTTTTATTACATTTTGTCACGATCACGCGACGCAGCGCGGTGCCAGGACAGTGGCAGTGGGCTTTACTGCCAAATGAATAGGAAATTTTATAAATGGTATTCCCGGTCAGGGTTTGAAAACTTTGAATATTAATTATGAATAAAATCGCCAGTCGAGACCTTCTTTTCCCTTTTCCTCCTTTCTTTTGTTTTTAGCTAGACAATACTTACATCTATAACATACGTTTGGAGTATGAACTAGTCTTCTTGAGTACGCAATGATGTCTGATGATCATTGACTTGTTAATAAGCTGTCATATACTGAAGACAGTGCTTAGACTTAGTGCACAGCTAGCTGCAGTGGTTTTATGCATGCAATGCAAAGCTCATGCAGACAGCAGCGCTGCCGAATAATATTTACTGTAGTGTAGGCTATTGCCTACATACTGTCATGACTTAGTCTTGAGGACGCAATGATGATGATTTTTTTAGATATGTCATATATTTCTTCATCATTGACGTCTTGACACTCTCTCAGCGAACGACCAAAACAAAGATGGATTCCCCCAAAAAATCCATCCTTTTAAACCGAAGTTAAGAGCATTCATTTAATTTTATTAATTCTTACACCTTCCTACGCCTAATGCGTAGGAAGGTTTTAAATATTACTATTTAAAAATGTAAAAAAATGAAGATTTCTTACCTAACTGATGCCGCGTAGACCCCTCGTTCCACATGTAAACAACGGAAATACAATAGCGTCGACCCTTGAACTGCTTATGTATGACGTACTTCCGGAAAGCAATGCCGTCTTAACGAACAATTTAGAGATAAAAAATCTTATTTAACAAATATTAAAATTTATTTTGTGATCATAAATAATTTATATATATTGATATGAATTATTTATGATCACGAAATAAATTCTAATATTTGTTAAATAAGATTTTTTATCTCTAAATTGTTCGTTGAGACGGCATTGCTTTCCGGAAGTACGTCATACATAAGCGGTTCAAGGGTTGACGCTATTGTATTTCCGTTGTTGACATGTGGAACGAGGGGTCTACGCGGCATCAGTTAGGTAAGAAATCTTCATTTTTTTAAATTTTTAAATAGTAATATTTAAAACCTTCCTACGCATTAGGCGTAGGAAGGTGTAAGAATTAATAAAATTAAATGAATGCTCTTAACTTCGGTTTAAAAGGATGGATTTTTGGGGGGAATCCATCTTTGTTTTGGTCGTTCGCTGAAGGCACTATGGAGAGAGTGTCAAGATGTCAATGATGAAGAAATATATGACATATCTAAAAAAATCATCATCATTGCGTCCTCAAGACTAGTCATGACTATGCAATCTTTGTGTGTAGATTAACAAAAAGGGCGCATGACTAGTAATTTGGCTTGCAATTTGAACTGTAGAAAGTTGATAAATGCATGCAAAATCGGGAGAAAAATTGCGCTTTTTTTCAATAATGGTTACCCGAGATGAATTTCTGGTGTACCCGGGCCACCGCTAATGTCGAGCCTTAGATACTCAGAAGGTGCCCTTGTAAAAATGAGTTTAATTAACATGTTCTTCATCTGTGGGTAGGCCTACTGGCTGCATTTATCCATGGGAAACTGAGATGAGAATTTGTTTAAAATCTAAACCTCTCAAAAAAGTTTGGAAATCTGTGTTTGGCCATTAATTTCTTCCTACTCTCAATTGTAAACAATGCATATTTTACATCATTCGAAAGATAATATATTATCTTTAAAATGATACCATGCTAGTTATGATCATGTCATCACGAAAAGAGCAGGATTCAAATGTGTTGGATGAGGTCTGAATTGGAAAGCTGCAAAACGAGCATAAAGGGTTTGGAAATCTGAGTTTTGACCATTTCTTTCTCCCAACTCCCAATTTTACACAATGCATATTTGATATCATTCAAAGGATTATTTAATTCTCTTTAAGATGATACCTAGACAGCTGGCAGCCGTCTGTTTTGAGGAGTTTTTTAACATTTTTTTATTTCTCCTCGTACACAGACGGCTCGCTATCGTGCAGCCACCATTAGGGGACTTGCAATGCAAAATCCCCCCGTCGCGGTTCTTCAATTTTTGTCTTTAATGAATAAAAATTTTGAAAATTAACGCAACAAAAATGCAAATTTATATTCCCTCTTGGCATTAATTGCAAAAAAACAGAGAAAATGAAGTTGAAAGGAACAAAAACAGTGACTTACATTGGCTGTCGCGCAAATTCGCTTCCCCGTTTTCGTTTTATCCGATCTTAAGTACATAAACATATGGCCATTGAGTCCCCTGTACAGATCGCGCTAGAACTTCGGTCTCTGTATTTAGTGAGTGAAGCCAACAGAGTTCAGCTGAACAACCAACAAAACAGAGACCGAAGCTTTTGGTCTAGATGATACCATGCTTGTTATGATCATGCCATCATGAAAAGAGCAGGATTCAAAAGTGTTGGATGAGGTCTGAATTGGAAAGCTGCAAAACGAGCAGAAATAATCATAAAGGGTCAATACAGAACATGGTTCTTTTGTCTGTGTCATTAGAGATGAAAATCCATTCAAACCAAGCCCCTGCTTCTGTAGTGATGGTTCTGTGAGATAACATGGTTTGTGTCGTTGTTTGAAATACCCATGCACATACTTGCCAACCATTCCGATTTTGGCGGAATCATCCCGATTTTTTATTGCCAATTCCGCATTACGAATATCAACCCCATAATTCTGATTTTCATTAATTTTTACATTGATAATATTGAAAAGGTGGCTGGAGCGAAGGTTAGACCAATCTGAAGCTTGCGGACACCTGGATATCGCGATATCCCAAATAGCATTATTTTTCCACTAACTGAACACACTCTTGTATGTGTAGTTTTTCACTTTGCCTATCTCATATCCAAGACCATATGTTTATAGAGTGCAATGTAAAAGTTTACTCAAACCCATTTTGCCTATCTCACGTGGCGCGCACATTACAGAAGCGCGAGCAAACACAGCTAGCGCGACAACATGTGCAAATACAATGCATGCTGCGACGTCGCGAGCGCGAGTATGGTATACCTCGCTGCTAACCCAGGGAGCTTCGGCCCATGCTGGGTTAACAATGGGCGCCAGGCTGGAGCTCCGTGGGTTACTGCGCTGCAAGTGCATACGTGTGCAAACGTAAGATCCAGCTCAACGATTCGGATTAATGGCCAAAGGATATAGTTTTCCGTGGAATTTTAAAGCCAAAATTACAAATTTAGTGTGTGGAAACTGGATACCTTTGCCAATGCGTCGTTTGGATTGTGAATGTGAGTTGTGACTGTGATTCCGATCGTTATACAGACAGTGCATGAGCGCAGTGGGCAGTGGCAGTACCTGCAGTACCTTGCCCAGTCGCGGCCCGCCCGCTTTGCGGGTTGGAGCTCCCTGGGTTAGTGAGTACCGTACCGGTGCATTTGCAATTGCATAATTTAACTTCTAAGTTCATGTGTAAGTTACATATGCATTTAGACTGTTGGTCTGTTTTCGTGAAATAAAGCCAAAATTATTTAGAAATACAAGGAGTATTCTGAGGAATATCCAGTTATTATTGTAATGGAAATACATGTTTTGAAGTAAAAAAATTTGGTACAATTTCATGAAATGAATCCTGTTGATTTTCCTGTTTCATTACACTGGGACAAAATTAAGAAATTTTTCTTCTTTGTGGACGGTAAAAGGCACTTAAAAAGTGAAGGAAAGCCCCCCATTTCATGTTCTAAAATTTCAAAAATTTCTAACCATGGCAGGGGGGTACCCCCACACCCTTCCCGCGCAAAATGTCACACGCTCGTTACTCTGCGTGAAAAATGGATTCCTCTTTTTTTTTTCTAAAGTTGGCAAGTATGCATGCATGTTTGTTTTGTTTTTGCTTGTGCAGAGGTATGTTTGATTTCATGTTAAAGGAAACCAAAACTCAAGAAGAGAAGCAATATTATTGGAAAAAGTAAAATGAGAGGAACAATTTAAAAAAAGTTTCATCGAAATCGATTATGAAATAAGCAAGTTATGGACGATTAAAAAGTCTTGTTGTACTACTATGTGGATCCTCAAATTGGCAAACGTGCTTCAAAATGGCTGATTTTGTGGACAACTCTCCATTTGTTTTGTACACATATTTTCAGATTTTCCCCTTTATTTTACATATTTCACATTATCTCCTCCTGACCTTGACATATATGGTGCGGATTATATTTTCCCATGACATATGTTGTGCTCAGGAGGCAAGATGCAATTTGAAAGATAATGAGGAAAATCTGAAAATTTGTGTATAAAACGAATGGAGAGTTGTCCACAAAATCAGCCATTTTGAAGCACGTTTGCCAATTTGAGGATGCCCATAGAAAGTACAACAAGAGTTTTCAAACTCCCATAACTTGCTTATTTCATAACCGATTTTGATGAAACTTTTTTTTAATTGTTCCTCTCATTTTACTCTTTCTAATAAGATTACTTCTCTTCTTTGTGTTTTGGTTTCCTTTAATGTTGATGTTAAGGTGCATGAAAACAAAAGAAATTACTGAAAAAAGAACAGTGACTGTCAATATTGTGTCATTTTGCAACTTTGGAATTTTGACCTTGCCCCACATTTCAAGGCACTGCACCTCCATCTGAATGATAATCAAATCATATAGGCTATCATTTTAAAGAAAATTACATGATCTATTCATTGATATGAATTACACATTGATATTTACTAAAACCGTTAAGGAATTATAGGTCAAAATCAGATTTCCAAACTTTTTTTGAGGAGTTTACATTTACCAATATCTCAAAACATGACAAAATTTGTATGGGGGTTTTGGCCTGAAATACGCATTCTATAATTTGATGATAAAGGAATACTTGAGAAATAAAATAGTAATGCTTAATATCTTATCTTGTGAAAAATGTAGATACTGTATTTTGCCGATTACTTAAAAGTTGCTTTTCCGAAAGCAGTTAGGAAAACTGGATGTGTCATGTGAAAAAAAGTGGCTTACTGACTACTTTTCTGGAAAGAAATAGAAATTGGAGAAAAAAGTCAGACACTGCGTTTTTCTTAGAGGTGCAGTGTAAAGATGGATAAATGTACCTGCTGGATAGTGTGAAACAATTAATATTATCTCTCCAATCGATTATTCAAAGACATCCATCTCTAAAATCATCAAGAATGTATGATACTTCAGGGATCTGAAGGATGTATCCACTTTGGGGGAGTACAGCTTACTAGAAAGCAGGATATTGTAGTTCCCTGCAGTTTTCTAATAATGAGTATATATTGCCCAACATCAAAATGTATTCATGAGCATTTATTTATAAATGTTGAATGTTTCATTTGTTAACTGAAAAGCTTAATTTCTTTTCATCTGTTTGCATACTGGAACTTCAGATTGGAAGAAATCATGTATCATGGGACTGGTTAAAGAGAAATTCCAGTAGTTGCAGTAACACTGATTTCATGAGAAAGTCTGTAAAACAAGGCTTAATTGTCAGTATATCATCGAGGATCTAGATCTGGTACAGTTACATTAACTGAACTTTGTGAATCTTGAAATCTACGCTGAAAAATGTTCACACCGAAGATTCCCAACACAGATAAGCGCACGTGGGACAATGTATAATTATTGCTTAGAGCGTCGCACCCGACGCTCTACCCGAATCCTGTGCTTATTTGCTGATTTCTCAGCAATTACACAATTTCTTCCAGAATCCTTTGGCACATGCAATTTATTTATACAAACAGACACTTTGGTGGTCATTTCATTGGATTCTGTACGAACTCATTTTGATATCGTTACCAAAACTAGCATTTACCTTTAACACTGTACTAACATGAATATCAGTATGTGGGACTAGAGTGAAATTTCAGATCAGATAATTTGTTTCTTCTGAAGAGTTTTAAAAGGTGAAAAAATAAAATATCATTGGTTTTAACATATTTTGTCAATATCATACTAATAATTAACATACAGGAAAATCAAGTTAAACAATTATTTTTGTCCGGGTCAAACTCAAGGTCAAAGGTGCTCCAATACGTTATTTGATGCATGTTTTGGATTCCTCTCTGAATTTCCTTTTGAATGGTACCAGTTTCGTGAAAATTGGTCGACACGTTACGACGCAATGGCCATTGGAAGTTGAAGGTCGCGCCCATTTCTGTCAAAACAAGGAGAAAAGAGCGGGCCGTAGCGCGAGAACCGACAGACCGATTTGACTAATTTTTGTGTGTGTGTGCTTGGGCCATGGGGAATGTTACGTTTACCAATTCTGATTCTAATGAATTCTGAGAGGGTTGGGTGAAAAATTGCATGTTCATTGGGTGAATTGGCATGGAATGACCCAAGAGTAAAAGTCATCTACTATACGTAGGCTTACTCTCCATGAAGCCTAGGTCAGGATACCATTGGCTCACACGCACCAACGAATTGGGCAACTATAATAATGCGCCAAACTGCTAGTTATGTTTAGAATGTGATGTTAACACTTATGTAAATGGGCAAAAATGCTGGTTGGCAACATTTGGCCAAAATGCAAAGAAAAATAATGAAAGTAGAAGAGCGTATTGTCACCATCTTGTTTTCTTTGTGATTGCATCCTAGCGACGCAATGCGTCTATAGTAATATAATAATGCGCCAAACTGCTAGTTATGTTTAGAATGTGATGTTAACACTTATGTAAATGGGCAAAAATGCTGGTTGGCAACATTTGGCCAAAATGCAAAGAAAAATAATGAAAGTAGAAGAGCGTTTTACTTACATGTTATTGTCACCATCTTGTTTTCTTTGTGATTGCATCCTAGGCAATTCATGTTATTTATCGACCGATGCAAGTATTTTTACGATTCATGGTACTTATCGGCCGATGCAAGTATTTTTTAAAATCTAGGTTGGCACTGCTCTATTTAACCCTCTATAGACGCATTGCGTCGCTAGGAATCCTAGCGACGCAATGCGTCTATAGAGGGTTAAATAGAGCAGTGCCAACCTAGATTTTTAAAAATACTTGCATCGGCCGATAAGTACCATGAATCGTAAAAATACTTGCATCGGTCGATAAATATCATGAATTGTGTATTATATTTATTGGCCTATTAGCCTATCTCAGTTGAACTAGAAAAAAAGTAAAATTCATCCGCAAGGTGCTGCAATGCAAGTGCCAATGATTTCTTTAATCTAACTTAACATTAAAGATTAAATTATATTTTGCTAAAGTTTCATCATGTGATCTCAGTTTTAGCCATGAGATGCAATTGCATTTCAATATTGCCAACGCTGGTAATGTGTTGAAATGGTGCTTCCTAGCTTTTTTATTTTAGAATATTGACTGTATTTTTGTTAGTTCAGTGATTCATTTTCAACCAGTGATTTATAGTATCAAATCATCAATATTTGATTTTTCACTACAATTATAACTGTGACTTTAGGCCTACTTTTATATTTTTTAGTTGTGGCTGTGCAAGTATTCAGTGGTGTACCGGTATTTGTGCTGATATCACATAATTCATTTATTATTTATATACTGTGATGGTTGTTCAGGCCTATAGAGTACTGTATGTCGTTGATTTTTGTTTAAAACATGTTTGACACTTTCTCTTTTATCATAGCTCCTCTGGCTGTATTTTTTTGCCTGTGGAGCAAAGAGCTCAGGAAGAAGAAGCTGTCGCCTTAACCACACTAAGAGGTGTGGTATGGTCCCACCTCTTTTGGTCCCGTGTGTTTGATGACCATTAACTTGGTCTCACGTTACCAACTGCAAGGGCAGCATTAAGTCCGTCTGTTGGTCCGTCTGTACGTCTGTCTGCATGGCTGATATCAAGCCTAGCCTGCCAAAGGCGGTAAGGTCAAAGGTCAATACATTGAAGATGGTACATTATGATAATGAATACATGAAAAGGTCATTTTCATATTTTTACAATGCTAGATACATGTAAATGGGCGATACGAAAAAGCAGCTTAGCTTTGTGACTGAATATTGTGTCTCAAAGCCAAAAGTAGCTTCAATAAAACAAGGTGTGTTTGATCTTGATATGTAAAGAATAATTATGCAAGTGTACATTTCTTAACATGTACTTGTACCGTGCTGGTTATGTGGACATATGCATGTTCCAGTAGCAGTACTAACTGATAATATAAATCCAGCCACTGCATTTCACTGCCGAAGGTAGTCCCACTATGAATATATTGTCAGTGCTTGAATGCAAATGCAAGGCAAAACTATTGTTGCTATTACATTTACAAAGTCATTCTGCTGTGTCAGCAAAGAAGTACACTTCACCTGCAGACAGCCAAAAAAACAGTTACAGTATATACCTGTGTCGTCCTGTGTAGCATATCCGTCAACATGGTCAAAGCGCACTCTGCAGAAACATTTTTGTACATTTTTGTACAATTGTTTGTACATTTCACAAAAATATTGGAATTTCAATTCTGTGACTGCCTTCAAGGTTGATGATATGTGCAAATTTGTGATAACAAAAAAAAACTTATATGACTTGACGCTCATACGAATCCATGGGATTTTATTTATCAATCAATTATTCTTCGGTTTCTAATTTTGACACTAATGGAATTAGAATCCCCTGTGATTTGAGACCATATACTTTAGTGGACTGGTTACACATGGCAGATTAAAACTATTAAAGTAAGAAATCCAAACAATTTTAGGCAGAAATCTTTGTCTGAAGTAGAACCTTCATGTTTTCTGAAATGTACTGTTTAGTGAGTAGACGTACATGTAGATCCATGCTGTGGTTGGAACAAAATCTGACCTGTGACCAAGATAGGTGTAGCTTTTAATAGCTTTATACATGTACATGTATATAGTTTGTACAACACAATTTGCTTAATCCATATTTTAAAATGCAGCCCCAAACAACATTTACATATCCTTTTATCATGGATTACACTTATGCATTGTATACTAGGAAAATGATGGGTTATGTTGGATTGTAAAGTTCAATTATTCCTCTTTAATAAACCCAAATAATTCTGTGTTAATTTTAAGATTTAGGTTCATTAAATGATGACTAAGTGACACAATTCCTGAAGCAGGTTTTGACTTTGCATGTTCTTTTCTTTTCACTTCATTAGGTGGGCAAATGTCGCCGAAGAAGGGGGCGTAAGAAAAAGGTCACCATGGCACCTGCATCCATCAATGGCCCCATCGCCGAGCTGGAGAAGGAGATAGAAAGAGAGGACATTGATTGGTGCAAGGAGTGCATGAAGCGAGATGAGTGGAATGCTGTTAGTTACATGCAGATCAGTGACGAGCTGGCTGTTCTTGTGTGCAACGATGAGCAGGTGAGAAGATTCATCCTCAAATATTGAATGTTCATGCCATTTTTAAGTTTATTTCTTCTGAATGTTTTTACCTGGAAGTGATGTTGGTCATAGACAGTTTTTTTTTAGCAGAATTTCTAGAATGGAGTGGACCAAAGAAGACAACTAAAATGATAATCAAGGTATCCCCAGTCTAGAAACTTTACAGTCATTCAACCATCATAGGTTTACTCTGGCAATTACTGTGGTGTGAAAGAAGGTGGCAAGTCCCCCCTACTCCTTTCAAATTGTAAGATAGTAGATGAAAATATAGGGATTATATGTACACATACCCAGTCACTTTGTGTTTAATTTTCTCAAATCATCAGATAATGCCTGTTTTGATTTGCAGTGAACCTTGTCCTAATATCAGGTGTTGTTAGATAGAAAATATAATAATACTGCCCACAAAGCTTCTGTTGGGATCTGCTAGAGTGAAGGCAACATTATTTTTTCACTTACAAACTGCTTGTCAATGTTATTCTTTTTAGTGTACATCATTACCAACACTGGCACCTGGCTCTCATCTAGTTGTGGAACGAAGAGCTGCAGACATCATCCAGTGCAGGAAGCGTAAGAGACGAGCCACAAGTCTGCAAAAATTTGATGCTCCTAATCCTCCAAACAAACACAACCTGTCACAGCCGCAAGCTCCTTTGTCTGCAACAGTCTCTCCACTCGCTCACAGAGGTATTGTACAATGGCAAAATGAAAATAGCATGTGTTGGCTGGATGTATGCATGCTCCTGCTGGTACAGTTCAGAAGTCTTCGGCAATGTCATCAAGCACTTGGCGCAACATCCCCATTGAGGACGCTATGTGATGGTTTTGATTCGGCCCAGGATATGGCTAGGACTGTAATTGAAGCAGCTGAGCAGAATTTTTGTGAACAACCTAACAGCAATAACTCAACATCTGTTGAGCAACCCACAGATACCTCTGATGTAGAACTTTTATCAGCATACCTCGAGAGTGATCTCCATAGGGCAGGAGAGAATGATAAACTGGTTCGTTCAGAGCTCTCAGACAATTTTCTTTATTTCATTGAAGGGAAACTACCAAACAGTAACATGTGTGCCCAATATTCGACTGATAAACTTTTAGATCCTCTTCTTTCAGACAGAGCAACTCTGTCTCCCGATGGCATTGCATTCAAACAAACTTCTCTCCTCCGGGATACCAGTACTGGCAAACTTGCAACTTCTCTTAGGTTACTTAGAACCCTCCGGAACGAACTCTTTGAGATACTGAAGCCCAAACTTGGATGCATAGAAAACAAAGAGGAAAGTCCCATCTCTGCCCTTCCAACACTCCTGAGACTTGATGGTGTCACAGAAGAGCACTTCACTTTGCGTTACAGGAAGGAATTCTACTGCTTCTCTTGCGGATTCACAAATGTTACAGTGTAAGTAGTTGATGCTTTGTTGTTACTCTTTTTTCATGTATAATAGTTTGATTTGCAAAATTATAAACACTGTAATATTAACTGTTATGGTGTGGCGTACAGTCATTCAGAGGGTTGTGGGTTGAAATCCCACTCGTAATATTTATAATTTCTTCCAGCAATAAACCACTCAATCCAGGTTTAGTATTAAAATGGATGGCTGGCACTACGATTTAGTTCTTGAAATGTGTGTACACCGGAATGGTAGCTTGGGTAAAGCCAGGGTAAAAATGAGGGCTCTGAAGAGTGGATAGAAGCTGTTGATGAATTGCAATTTTATCAAAGAAAAGAAAAAAATACACTGTTTTTTTTTTTTTTTACAAAACTAAAAGATTTTTTTACCTTAATCTCTCTTGTTTTATTTTTTTACAGACATCGGAATGTCATTGCCTCTGTCACCTCAACTGCCAAAGACTTCAGTATGCAGAATCTCACCATGTATCACCCATGCCCGCAGTGCAAAGCTCCAAATCAATCAAGTCGCCTCATCTACCATAGGTACGTATTATGTAAATATATGACTGTTCTTGAAGACGACAGTGGACATTATCATTCCTACCTACCCTTCTTGAAGGCCTTGGTCAATAAACCGGCTGGTATGAAAAGCAGCAAGGGTGTGATGATTTTCTCTGTCATCCAAATTCCATATTTGTTTAATATACTCGTCAGTAATATAATCACAAAGATCTATCTTACATGGACACCATGTCTGCACTAGAGGGTTACCAACTCGTGATGTGAAGAAAAAAAATCAGTTGAAATGTGAAAGAAAATTGAATTGATGTTTTTGATCCAAGGTCCTTTGTGTTATGAATAAAAAAAAAGATATTAAAGAAAGGCATTGCTTTAATAGGTATCAGTAGGCAGCCTGCTATGATCTTGGGGATACCTACTTGCAAATATTAGAAATGACTTTTTTATGGAATTATCTGTCATTAACTCAATAGACCTGTGCAACTGAATTTTTTTTTTCTTATTTTAGTTTTTGATCTGTTACCTGGTTGGTGTTTCATAAAACTGTTTGTATAGTTACGCACGACTGGAACCTGTTCTAAGTGCTAAATCGGTTACATAGGGATATCATCTAGCACAAGAAATGGTCACCAGTGACAGTCGTGCGTAAAGTCATTCGTAACTTATGGACAGCTCTATGAAACGGGCCCCTGTACTTAATAATAATAATAATAGTTGAAATTTATATAGCGCATAATATGCAAAGATGACAAATGTATTACAGTAATGAAATACATGTACATGATCATTTATCATATCCATGTATGGCATGCAGTTTACATGAATAATCTTATAAAAGGACAAGTCCACCCCATCAAAAAATTGATTTGAATAAAAAAAATAGAAATCCACGAGCATAACATTGAAAATTTAATCAAAATCGGATATAAAATAAGAAAGTTATATTTCAAAGTTTTGCTTAATTTCACTGAAACAGTTATGTGTACATCTTGTTTGATATGCAAATGAGACTGATGACATCATCCTCACTATTTCTTTTGTATTTTATTATATGAAATAGGAAATATTCATTTTCTGCTCATTGTCAATTGAAACAACGATTAATTCTTCCCTGGATATGTGGAATTAGCATTGTTTGATACTAAATGGTTCAGTAAAGTTGGTCTTGTCAAATCTATAAAAAAATGAAATATTGCATAATTGAAACAATAAAAAAAAAAATTAGTGAGAGCCATCATCGACTCTCATTTGCGTGTCACTGAGTTGTGCATATCACTGTTTTGAGAAAAATAAGCGAAACTTTAAAATGTCATAACTTTCTTAATTTACCTCAGATTTTTATGAAATTTTCAGCATTATGCTCGTTTGATTTTTCTCTATTTATTCAAATCAACATTTTTCTGGGGTGGACTTGACCTTTAGAGCGAGCTTGTACAAGTCTAAATATCTCTACTGCTTTATAACTACTACATGTATATCATTTCCTTTGATTAACAACAGCCTGCCAACCTGCCCGCTGATCCATTTCAGCAATGGACTTAGCAATTCAACAGAGTTACCTTGGCTTCAACCCAACTTCCGACATAATGGACAACAGTACCACTTGAGCTGCATCATTCAGTACATCCGTCATCCGAACCACTTTGTCATCTGGATACGAGACCCCTCCAGTAAGTACAAGTTCTGATATAATGTTTGGAACCATCTTTCTGCACTCTCAAGTTCCCTCATGAAAATTTCATTGATATCTCTTGGGTTTAAAAGTCGGACATGAGAATACTTATCGCAGAAGGGAGGATTCAGATTTGGTCTGTCTTTATATTTTGTTATCCTTCTATTTCAATGAAATTGTTAATAGTAGTGCTCAGTCAGTAAGGATGGACACGTCAGGTTCCACTTTGATTTTTGGGAGCCCAACATAAACTGCTTTTAAATTTCACTATTCATATCACATTTCAACCTAAACTGAAAAAAAATAAATTGCACCAAGGACAAATGATTTGCATGCAGGATTTCTCAATATTTGTGCTTGAATTTATTGGTCTTATTATTATCTTATTTGACGCAGGCTGCCAAATTTGTTTACAATTTTACCCTGATCCTCAAGATTTGATTTGATTTATTATTTTCTTCTAATCTGCATTCATATCATTCGTTTAATGCATTCTTCATTCTCTAACAAACATAACATTAATTACTGGGGGGGTGACATGAATCATAGAAAAGAAATATCATTCCAAACAACCGATCTACCATATTATAACATTCACAATTTACAAGAAACGGATTGTTATAAGATTGGGTTGGAGCTAAGCTTTTGGTCCCATGTTATAATATTTTATGTTTTTTTGTGTGTGTTTGCAACTCATTCACTGCAGAATTGCAGCAAAGAAACTAGAAGTTGCAAATATGATCAATTGGCAGCACCCACGCACCAAGATTATAACTTTTGGGGCCAATGAATTCTGGCAAGAAATTGAGAAATCCTGATAAGAAATGTCCGTCGCTCTACTTGGATGATTAAACGCTTGCAATGTAGTATCGTGTGAAAGTTTTGATTTAGAAAAATAGAAGTACGTGTGAGTGGTCGCTTATTCTCATAGGTCTGTGCATTCTGAAGTCTGGTTTAACTTAGGCCATGGTCTAACTCTGTACTAAAATTATGAGAAGCCAAAGCCGTCCAAGTTTTGTAAACATTTAATTTTTCTTATGTTCACTGTACTCTTTCAGTATGCAAAATTGGCAAAGAAAGCTGATTAAGTTATTATTCCTATACAGATATGAATGATCTGAGTAACAGATGAGCTGATAAATCAAACCTGTATTGTTAGAGATCTGTTTCACAATTGGCTTTCCATAGTTAAACCACAACCGTAGACCAGGCCAATTAAACCCGAGTTCAGAGTACAGACCATTGTCTTTAAAGATGCTGAATTTTCTATGTACGTCTTTATTTCAGCGGTCCACTGGTCTGGAAGAATTTTCACCAGTGAGGGGCAGCATGGATTGGTCACTAGTGGACCGCCCGTTTGACTTAGCCCAATTCAAATATGTATTATGAAACATTAAAAAAAGAGAGTCATTTGCTTTTTACATGGTTAGCTAAGGGTTTACATTAACAATTATCAGTTTGTCACTTTTCAGTAATATAGTAACTTTCATGTTACTGACTGCTTATGATTTAATGAATTGCTTATATGTTCAAACACATCTAACATTTATCCCCATTTCTGTATAAACAGGAGAGCTATGGATCAAGTGTGATGGCCTCTCCTCACCAGTGTGCCTGTGGGAGTCCCCTGAACTGTCAATCCCTCCATCTGAAATCCATCTGGTTGGTTGGGAGCGACAGAACAGTGAATGCTATTCCTGTGTTGACCTGCAGCAGCAGATGATTAGCATACAGGAGGCAGCTCTAGAGATGGACGATGATCACATGTTTGAGAATACCCATGATACAGAGAGCACTTCTTGCAACGCACCCCTTAGGAAAAGAAGCTGCCCTGCGGCCATTGGACAAAGTGCATCTCTGCTTGCTATGTCTAACAGTACTTCTTCTGTAGAACAAGTGGCGAGGAGGAAGTCAGACTATTCCTACTTGGTTCATAAACGTAGCGAACCACTGCCACCTTCTAGCATTCTATCCATCGGTACTCCACCCCAATCTCCTGAGTTTCAGTTGCCCCAAGCCAGTTCTTCACAGGAGTCAAAGGACAGTATTTCTTCTGCTGCATTGAAAACTGGCAGACCTGGAAGTCAAGTGTCAAAACAACAGACTTTGTCACTCAGAGATCAACTTAATAATGAGAAGTGGGAGAGAGCAGCTGCATCTCCAAAATCTGATGATCATGGACACACAAGCAATCGAAGGAGTGTTGCCAGCTATCTGCAGAGCAAAGCAAAGTACCAGAAGAAGCCACCTGAGAAAGTTCCTGGTGTGCTCACTGGACTTCTTGGGAATTTCACAAAATCGATCACTCGGCAACGTCAAGATTCTGTCAAAGAATCAAGCAAACCACGGGCGATTTACACTCCAGTTACCAACAATTTCTCTGTGCTTCAAACCTTGCACTCCTTGAACATCAACTCTTCGATACCAAAGAAAGATATCAAAAGTGAAGACTTGGAAGGAAAGCCAGACAAGAAGCCAGGTAGTACAACCCAGCTCGTGACAGAAAAAGGATCCGTGCTTCCCTCTGTTCTTAAAAGGGTTCAAAAGTTGAGGATCCCTCGACAGAAATTCAACTCATTCAGTGCCTTCAAAGAACGGTCTGCCAGCAAGTTTTCAGGCTATTTGAAGCAGAAAGAACCAGCTGCTGATGATGTCCATAGCAATTGCAACACTGAAGGTCATGAAGGTAATGTCAGTCAGATCCAAGAGGATGACTTTCAATCTAGCATCCTGCTAACTCCATCGTCTTCTGTTTCAAGTCCTAGTGCATGCTCTGATGTAAGCCTTCAAAATGAGAACCTTCCAGGGGGACCCTCGGACAATCCTGAAACAGGGAGCCCGAACAATCCAATGAATGCTCTATGCCAGGCTCTGGATGTTGTATCTTGTGATGTCACACAGGCTGTTGCCCCTCAGGTCACCAGTGAAGATGATGATTGTTTCCTTCGAGATCTGCTTAGATGATGTTGACATGCTTTGAGTGGATACTTAATTTAGGATCTGTCCATACTTTTATTGCTCTTGGGTTGTTCTTATCATTAGATTTGGTTTATCCATAATTTGTCAATGTAATAGAAAATAAGTAATTCAAGACAAGGTGACCAGATTGTAGTTATGTTGCCAATTTCAATATGAAAAGCTGTGAAAAAATATGTCCCCATCTCAATATTGTATGCCATAGGTTTGGCGACCGTTGTTTATTTATTTTCTTTAATCTCATGAAATTACGCATCATTATGTAAGACCAAATAATGTTAAAAAATGGTCTTTAATGTCCAAATCCAATGCAAAATCTGTTTTAGGCAAAATTCATAACTGATCATTATTTGTACTTTCACTGATTAAAAACTAAATGATTTCATGTTTATGATCATAAAAATTTCAACAATTTTTATCAAAAGAACATTGGAAGACAAAAAATCAAAAACACCATAATTCACACAAATTTAGAAAAAAGAAAAGAAAAGCATTTAGATTTTTTGAATAGCAATTCAAGTTCTTTGTTTATTGGCTTACCACAAAATAATTCATAAAATAAAACATTGATTTAGTGAAATTTAGGTATGCAGTCCCATAGTTTGTCATTTTCTATCATTGTGCAGATTTCTGTCACGATCAAGATCTTAAGGTTGGAGCATAATGGCTACCCCTCCCCCATACTTTGTAAATGTATGAATTTCAAATTGACATAAATCATGAAATTATTTAATTGGATATAATTGAAAGAATAATTAGGAATGAGGCATTGTCTGTGTTAAGTTTTCTGAATCTGTGTATGCTTGTGAATTTATACGACTTACTGGAAATTTTATTGTTAAGATTTTTGTCTCGCCTGCATAGCAGAGCGAGACTATAGGCGCCGCTTATCCAATGGCGGCGGTGTTGTCAACATTGAAATCTTAACCAAGGTTAAGTTTTGATATGTCATAACTTTAAAATGATATGGAGTTATGGACATAGTTCATGAAACTTGGACATAAGAGCAGCCATGTATCCTGAACATCCTGTGTGTGTCAGGTCACATGACCAAGATCAAAGGTCTTTTAAGGTCCATGAACTTTGGCCATGTTAGAGGTATTTGTCGAATTGGTTTCATAACTAAGAATGTTTATGGATCTGGTTCATGAAACATAGATGTAGGGTAATCAAGTATGATTGTTTTGCACACGTTTTAGATCACATGATTATGGTCAAAGGCCATTTTGGGTGACTGGACATAGTATTTTATTATCTTTTCTTTTGTGAATGATTATTCAATAGCTGTTTTCAAAGTCTGCACATTAGCTGTATCAACTCGCGTAATGCAGGTGAGACTGCCAGAGGCGTTCCACATGTTTATCAAACCAATTACTTCGCCGGAAACATCTGATAAAGAAATGAAAGTCATTTAAATAAGGGATGATGTTCTACTAATTTTGGTAGGGATTTGTACACATTTTTGTGGACTAGATGAATATTAGTTTAAATTCAGCTTTTCAGCATGATCTAGACTTTTGAAACCATGTAGGAACTCAATAGTGACAGTTGCCTCATTCTCTTTGATTGTACAATTTTTATTTACATCTGTGCTCTGTCACACAAAAGTATAGCAATTGATCTTCATACAATCAACCTGTGTGATTGCTAATTGATTCACGCAATCAATCATAAATCAATCAATGAGCTTTGTGTAAAGTGCGTTGACCAATGTTTTTGGGTGTCAATTGATAAGCCATTTTGTAACTAGCCACTAGAGGAAGTTTTCACAAATGACCTTTCTTTTTTTTTCCGTTAGACATATACACAGTTTTCAATAAATCATTCATTTTTTAACAAATCTGCAATATCTATCTCTTAAAGGATCCACTGCATGACCAAGATATGTCAATAACTTAAATTAATTGTCCACTAAAACTAATTGGCTTTCATTTGACCCATTACCAAATTCCAAATATGGTTGAACACAAGCATATTTAAATATGAATAATCATTTTCATCTCAACAGTTTAAAAAGCAATATTCCAGTTTATGCCCAAGGACCTTCATCTGCAAATGTGCAAATTTTAATTGCTATCTGGATTATTGTAGTAAGGACTCAAATCAACCTTCAATGTCGGTTCCATGTACATCCAAATCCCAAGCCCATACAGTATGTATATCCTAGTTGAATTAATTACAAATGATACCCAAGCAAGTCACCTCAATTTTATATGTGCAGCTGTTGTAGAAACTAACTAGATCACTTTGAGCACTATGATGGTGGATAATTAATGGCACTTGTCCTTTAAATGTAGTCTTATAGTGGAGTTCTACAATCTTGGAGATGAACAGAAGTGCTCTCAGGATGTAAAAGTTTATGTTGTGATCGCTTTATATGTATAAATAGTATGTATTTGTATCTTCTTATTTTGCTATTTTTTGTATGAAAATCTAACTACTTGGTATGTTCAATAATCAATGTGACCTCAACAGTTTGGTTTCTGTAAAATTATGAATTTGAAAAGTAAATTTTGAAAACGGAATCTTGCGCAATTTTTGTCATGAATGTTGTGTAATTTGTGAATGTAAGATAAACATTGGTGCTTAATTAGCATCCAGATATTAGAAATATATAATTAGGTGAAAGAAATTCATTAATAGGCACTGTAACAAAAGCATCAGTGGTATCTTTCAGCAAGGAACCCCCCCCCCCCCCCCCCCGAGTGTCTTTTGTAATCCCATTTCAGCCTTCACAAGGCAGTGGAGAAAGTGGTGAAAGATGCTAAACGGGATTCCAGCTCTGAGATACATTTAGACTTATTGTTGAAAATAATGATAAATACATCATTTATTGAAATCCAATTGGTCTTCAAGCTCTTGATCTCCTTATGACATATTCTACTCTAACACCACATGGGCTTAAAGGGATGGTCGAGGCTGAAAGTATTTCTGGCTTAATAGAGTAGAATTCACTGAGCAAAATGCCAAAAATTTCATCTAAATCGGATAACAAATAACAAATTTTAAAGTTTAGCAATATTTTGTGAAGACAGTTGTCATAAATATTCATTGGTGGGCTGATGATGTCACATCCCCACTTGTTCTTTTTTATTTTATTTATATTAAATTAGGTTTATTCATATTTTTTCTAACAAGAACTAGAAAAATTGGATTGACAACTGATTTAGTGCATTAGATATTTATTGCTGCAATTTATTTCAATGAAGACATCATTCATACAAGTATGAAATAATGAAAAAATTATTTTATGTAATAACATAAAACAGAAAGTGGGGATGTGACATTATCAGCCCACCTAATGAATATTCATGACGACTGTTTTCACAACATATTTCTAAACTTTAAACTTCATTAACTTTATTATTATCCTATTTTAATGAAATTTTCATCATTTTGCTCAGTGAATTCTACTCTTATGTATTAAGATATATATTCAGCCCGGACCATCTCTAACCTTTTTTGGGCTATTATCATTTTTGTCTAATCACCTTTTTGTGTGCATACGGTTGGTCTTATACCCACTCTTTTCTAATTCTCAGTTGGTGTAATTTCCAATTCGTCCACTTTCTTTTTCTTTTCTTTTTACTGTTTCAATTGAACTTTGGTTCATTAACAGTTCATTTAACCTTATAGACATACATGTATAAGGGTTGTTAAACTAACTGGAATTTAGATTTAGACAAAATGGTAAATGGCTTTGATAAATGGCAATTGGACAAAATGATTGGTAGAAGGACTGAGTGTAGATGAAGTATTATTAGACCCAAGGGTACCTATCCTGCAGGGGTAGGGGCAGAGGGCAACATGATTTTTCAAGTAATACCCCCCCAAAAAAAAGGAAAGAAAAGAAAAGTGGAAGGGGAGAGGAAGAAAGAAGAGGATGAAAGAAGAGGATGAAAACGTGATTTGGATTGTGTAGTGCTTTACATTACTCTTATTTAATTCACAAAAAAAATTACACCACTTTTACATCCTCTTACTCCCACTACACATGTACCCAACATACACTCGCATATATATATAAAAAACACACACACAATAGAAACCCGTATGCTTCGTCTGTAAATGTCTGAATACATGAATTTTAAAAATGGCATCAATCTGTTCTAACTGACAAGAGATGTATTACCAAGTTTCCCTTTTGTTTGGCTGTATTATATTCGCTTTTGTACATTTTTCCTTGAACTAAGAATTTTACTAGAAAATTGTATACTATTCATTACAGATATTCATGAGGGTTGATGGACCAGATTTCAGACACTATTTACCAACCATTTACAAATGTATTCTCTCCTCTACATAGCTCCATATAAATCCACGTGAAAACTTTCTTCGGATGTTAGCTTGTGAAAATTCTTTCAACACCTCAATTCCAAATCATGTTAAAAATTTCCATATACGATGGATCATTTGTAATTTTGTGTTGAATCACACAATCATTTGATTATTCAACCGAATAGAATTACATCGATTTTAAAATACTTCAGCATACAAATATTTCTAAATCTTATTTCTTTTTTTTTTCTTTTTTTAAATGATATTTTATTTCTTCCTCTTAATATGATTTTACAATTTCAAAAGTCACAAAACAAGAGATTTACAAACAAAGTATCGCATATAGAAAACAAAATAAATAAGAGCATATAAAATTCATATCAAAATTATCTCAAAACAGCACAACTACAATTTCTTCAAGACATTAACATGAAAATGATTTTATGTCAAATGTTAGTATGATTTTACAATTTCAATGTTAATATGATTTCACAATTTCAAAAGTCACAAAACAAGAGATTTACAAACAAAGTATCGCATATAGAAAACAAAACAAATAAGAGCATATAAAATTCATATCAAAATTATCTCAAAACAATACAACTACAATTTCTTCAAGACATTAACAAGAAAATGTTTCTATGTCAAATGTTATTTCTTTTTTTTTAAAGAAGTGCACACCTTGTTACCAGTAATGCATATAGCATTTCCATTTATTTGAAAGCAGGATAAAAGAGCAATGTAGATTAAATGTCTTGCTGAGGTACCGCGGCCGGGGATCGAACCCTGGACTTTCCGTGTATAGCCAGGCGCCTTAGACCACTCGGCCACGGCACCTCCACTCTTGCATTGAACTGTTTCTAGTACAGCGCCCTCATTGGTGTAGATCTCTGCATTTTCTGCTCTCTGTATAGCTGTGTGTGGTTTTCTGCTTCAGTCACGTACGGCGAGTCTTAAACGGCCGTTTCGTTTATTTTGATTCAAGCCACGGATATCTCGGTCACATTTGCTCTACGGCGAGTCGAAAACAACCGTTTTAACATTGTTTTTGTACCAGCTACATATAGGTGGCTTGAATTAAATTTGATAAAATAGGCTGTTTTCGACTCGCCGTACGGCCGCCGCGGCGTAAAGGAAATGTGACCGAGCCACCTATAATATGTAGCTGGGTTTTTTTTTTAAAATAAGGTTAAAACGGCTGTTTTGGACTCGCCGTACGGCCTCCGCAGGGGAAATGTGACTGGGCCATATTCTTATTTTTTTTGTTGTTGTTCTTACAAGCATTCCAATAACTTCAATAGCTTTGTCTGCACCCCCCCCCCCTGAATTTCCAGAAACTTTAAAGAAGGCCTATTTGTCAAACACAGCTAATGTTGCGGAAATAAAGAGTTAATATTGATAGTTGGGGGGGGGGTCCTCTCGATATTCTGTCTTGTGCGACGCAAATTCATTTGGAGACATAGATGTCATTGATACTGTTTGCTCTTCGCACAAGACTTCAAGACTTGCGAAATTACACATCATCAGTCTGAGCAAATTGAATGTAACGTGTGAATCCGACACCTTTGGAAGATATCAATGGCGAAATCGGGAGCAATAGATTGCTCTGCTAATGAGTACATGGGATAATGTCACGAAGACAAACAGCATTTAAATCGGGTAGAGACTTGAAACTTGAAATTTCTAACGTTGACGAATTGGAGGTAAGCCAATTCTATGGCGTTGGGTAGTCTATGGTGCAAATCACTGCTGTGACAGCTAGGGACTGCCGAATGGTGTTGAAGGGGGGGGGCTGACCATACAAATAATCACTATGTAACTTTGTAAGTATTGTACTTTTTTAGTTAGGGGTTGAATCACAGCCCCGATTCCTGGGTCACTTTGATAGGATTTTTTTTATTATATTTCCAGTGCTCCGTAACACAAAGATTAGCGATCAATCACAAAATGATGTGACCAATCAATAGTAATAACGGTATATTTACCCAGGGTAGCGACTTCAGTTCCGAAAACTGTTCTTCCACCGGGCCCTGCTATTTTTATTATTACCCCGGCTAAGCTATGCTACCTATTCAGGTGCACACAGCTTTTTGAGGAATTACTTCCTGCCGGTACCCATTTACCTCACCTGGGTCGAGTGCAGCACACTGCGGATGAATTCCTTGCTGAGTGAAACTAGATCAGGATCAATGTTACACGCACATAATTATGTTCTTTCCAGTTCTTTCATAAATTATTACTATTCTTAAGCTTTGCGTCACGGGGCCAGTTTATTTTACAATGATACTTGATGGCAATCCATGGACCCGTTGCATAAAACTTTGCCCTAAGAAAAACTCTGGGAAACAAAATATTATGCCATTGAAAATTAGTTTTTTAATGGCAAAAGTTTTATGCAACGGGCGCCAGGAGTTCAAGGCGCGGCAAAAGCTTTTCCCTGTTTTCATAACAATTTTCTACAAAAGTTCTCGTTGGCAAGAAATCCGGAGCATCCCCTCCCCCCCCCCCCCCCAAAAAAAAAAAAAGAAAGAAAGAAAAAGTATGGCGTTGCATTGATGGGTTATCCAGTCCGCCCATTCCTCCCCCGGATCCGCAACTGGCCAACTGATGTGAAGAGCAGTGGAATTTGAAAGCAAATGATACGGAGAAAAGATCCCCATGAAAATATCGTTGGAGGACTAACAATGATCAGCCATTAATTGTACTCAAGCAAATTTGATGCGAATGACAGAGAAATTAGACAAAATTACAACATTAATCGTCTAACCTTTTGTTGTAATGTTTCAGGGACGAACCAGAGCACCCCCCCCCCCCCAGTGTAGCACCCATGCAGGAGCCAGAGAAATGTTTCCTTGCCAACCGACATCATAAATGCAGGGAGTATAATAAAAATGCACCTGACCTATTTATCGAAAAATTATTCTATCAACTTATAACTTCAAGCTACTGATAGCTACAAGCTATCGTCTCCATTCTCATTCTCTATACGCCCTTAATACTTCTTCTTTTAATATCTTTTTCTTATTTTCCTTTCTTTTTCTTCTTCTTTTTTTTCTTTTTCTTCTCCTTCTCTTCCTCCTCCTCCTCACTGTCTCCCTCATCCTTTTTGCATTCTGTTGTTTCCTTCCATCCTTTCTATCTTCTTGTCCTTCACTTTCAAGTTCTCTCCATACCGGGCTCCATACCGTCTAGTAAATACCTATCATCCGTTCTTTCTCTTCACTTTTCCCTCATTAAAACGTGAACTCTCGCCGATGATCCAAGATTTGTCGCTGACTTCTGCCCTTGGGTATTATATCATCATCATCTTGTGATATGGCAATGACAAAATAATCTCTTGCATAAGCAAAAATACAGAAGGTAAAATAAATCGTCTCATCTCTTTTCCCCAAAATACGCATGTTAACTGCTTCTTTTATAGAATCTGAGCGATGCCTCCTTGCTGCTGCGAGCTGACGATAGCCGGCGTTTCCATGGTAACAGGACGCTCACCGCTCGTGCCCATGAGAATTGTCTGCAGCTCAGCGTCTGTCTTGTCTTGCATTTGTCTTCGGTTTCCAGAGGCAAATCTGGAAGATCGGGTTAGAAGACATGTAAATACTTCACAGGAATGTATTAAAAAAAATCCTCATGAGTTTGCACGTCAACGAAAATAATATTATCTTATACTACATGAATCTGTACCGATAGGCATGATTTCAGCAGGGCAATAGTTTTTACTTTTGCCATCCTAAAAAAAAGAACAACTGTACAAGTATGATCATCAAACAAAAGGGAGGAAATCACGCACTACTCCCAGTGTATAACTGAAAACCTATGTGGTGCATAAAGTAACGCATCGATTCATTATGGTAAAACAAATACTTGAGAGTCATTAACCGTGAAATTTCTTTCCTATTTTTCACATTTCCCATATTTTATATAACCGGTATCGCATACATTCGTGATTCCGAATCTTCGTTATTTATTTCGAAGGTTCGGATATTCCGAAGGTTCGGTATTCCGAAGGTTCGTAAGTCCAAAAACGAAATGAGGTTCGTAATTCCGAAGGTTCGTCAGTCCGAGAACGTAATGATTAACGAACCTTATTTCGTTTTCGGACTAACGAACCTTCGGAACAACGAACCTTATTTCGTTTTCGGATTAACGAACCTTCGGAACATCGAACCTTACTTCGTTTTCGGATTATCGAACCTTCGGAATAACGAACCTTTGGAATAACGCCACAAATGTTCGGATTAACGAACCCTTTTACGTTTTCGGTTTAACGAACATCGAGGTATAGGCAATTTACGTGTTTCGGAATTACGAAGTGTAACCAGCGGTATACCTACATGTATAATCCATAAAAGTGGTATATACAGTTAAAAAGGCCAGTATTCTGAAGTCTATAGGCCGTGGTAGGCCTATAACTCTCTGCCGAACTTATGGGGCGATGAAAATGTCAAAACTTGGTTAACATCGCGATTATTACGTTGTCATTTCCCCTGATTTTTAGTTATTTTTCTCAGACAATAATGAATTATTCGATTGAGAAAAGAGCTGATAAATATTGAACCTACATACTGTCATAGATTTCTGTCACTATTGGCTATCCATTCGGGGGGGGGGGGCACTTCCATTCACAAGTGGATACCATGCGCGACCATGGGGTCTCGAAAAGCACCCTAAACACGTAATTTCCATATTCTTAAAATGCACCCCTTAACAAGTATTGGCGTGTGAAACCCTACCCTTAACAAGTATTGGAAACAACGATATACTCTTGGCAAATATTCCCTGAAATGAACCCCTAAACAAGTACAGGAATGTTTTATTGTTACGGCTTTACCTTATTTGGTTTAGTACGACCCCATCTTCTACACCTCGCGCAAATCGGACTCTAAACACGAAGTGTTGGGGCAAAAAGGACATCCTTTATAAAACATTTTTATTTTGTTTTATCATCCCCGCAAATTCGACCCTAAACACGTAATTTTCCTAGCGAAATAGATACCCTTTTTTCATTATTTTTGTGTTTTTGACACCCTTTTCACGTTACGTACGTAACGTGCCCTATCGTGAAAAAGACATCCTTTTTACGTGTTTTTTTGGTCGCGCATGGTATCCACTCGTCAATGTAAGTGGCCCCTCCGGGCTATCCATATATTGTTTAACTTTGTGAGCAGCCGATTTAAATAAATCTAATAAACCCTGAAAACAACCATTATTGAGAATAAAAAGCTAAAACTACAAGGCAAACCCCGATTTTTTAAATAGGCGTCTTATAGACGCCTAAATAGTACACATAAGTGTATGGGATGAAATTGAGATGGTGTTTCCGGTCACTTTATATTTCAATTTTTGAAGCACTAAATTATCATTTTCGAACGCAATTTTTTCTGGGCTTCATTTTTGGAACATAGCACATTCACAGACGCAGGTGACAAGTGTAACCTTCTAGCTCAGATTTTTTAAAAGTCAAACCAATGTTAACCAATCACTTTAAACTAAACTCGAGTTAGGCACACCAAAGTCACGTTGGGTATATCATAAGCTGTGTTCTATTTTCGTTCACAGTCATTCCTCTCTTCTGGAATTGAAAACTTCGCAGTGATATCGAATGATCCCACGATGAAAGATGGAAAGCTTTATATGAAATTAGGGGCAGGAATCTTCTCGCAATGCTTCATGACAGATGTATTGAGGTCCTTAAATGTTTCACAATAACGGAGAAAGGCAATAAAATTAAATTTGTTCATATCCATAGTCTTATTTTTTGATCAAGATATTATACCTCCAACTTCCCTGATCTGTTTATATATCAAACCCAAGTTTCAGTCCGTAACTAAATTAAAGTGGTTCTCATGGTTGAAAATACCATGATTTAAACAGATAATTCAAATCAGACAAACAAAAACACTAAAAAAATCCAACAATATCTCACAAGCAATAACAAAGTTATCATATTTTAAAGCTTTGTATTATTTCGGTGAAACAGTTCTATTTTACGAATGCGCAATGAACTTATTATAAGAAATTGAATTTTGTCCACCAAGAATGAAAGAAATAGAATGATATTCATTGCTGTAACTCATTCTGTTACAAGGGAGATATATCATACACATTATCTAAATAAAATACTTGAGAATTTCACATGTTTTTTTAACAAAATGTTATTTTAAAATAAAATAACGATACTCTTCACATCGTCTCTTCAATTAACTACTTTTTTGACAATGGCAATAATCCATTATCCGCTAATCATAATGCTGATCCATTTCTGAAAATAACTTATTATAATATTGCCTACTGTAAGAAGGATAGAATAAAGTAACACAAAAATGGAAGAGTTTGCCAGCAAATCCCCCTTCCCGACCTGTTTCTATCCCCCTCCCAAGTTTAAATCCAATATGAGTCAGAAAAAAGACAAATCAGACCAACGCGAAGGACTGTATACTATTAACGTTTCACTTTTTGACAAAAAAACGTCACCACTATAAACCTTGATAAAAACCACGTGTTTATTTTGTCCCTCCTTACTGCAACTTTCGAAAACAATTATTAGTTTCCGATTTTTGCCATTTTCTCACGTCTGTGTAAAGATATCACAATACAATACACAGAACAAACGATAATAATAAGATCTGTCACTAATAATTTTGTACGTATGCAAGGGTTAAAATCCAATCAAATTAGAATCTGTGTGCTTTGAAATCCAACAGTTGTTATAACGACCAGACAGAAACGTTTTATTTTTCGGTTGCAGTGTTTACAACTTCTTCAATATTGTTTACAGTGTACATTGATCTCCTGCCCCATCGCATCTCTCTGCATGCTCATTTATTTTCCAATATTTTTTCGGGGGGGGGGGGAGGGCGGTTACTGTCTGTCTCTCTATCCTTCCTTTCTTTTTTATGCTCCCCCTTCCCCCCTCTCTCTCTATCTTTCTCTCTCTCACCTCACACACTCTCCCTCTCTCTCTCTCTCTCTCTCTCTATCTATCTATCTATCTATCATCTATCTATCTATCTCTCTCCATCTCTATCTATCTATCTATCTATCTATCTTTTTAAGGGGACTTGTGCAAACAAAAGTATTTTTAACAAATATTGAGAGCCCCCTCCCCCATCCCTCATTGTAAAAGACTATGTGGTGTTGTTTTTTTTTTTTGGGGGGGGGGTGCTAACCCATGAGATATAAAGCAAGCCTCATTACGATGAAAAATGTTGTCGATCGTTTTGCTGCATGCAGTGTGTGTGAACAGTATGCAGAAGCCCGCTGCGAAAATTAGGTGCCGTATTTGTCTGTTTTCATTTTATCAATTTCACCGTGAGATGATATTCACACTGATCTTGTTATACATTTGCTGATATGACATTTATAGATTGTTAACTACTTGAGGAAAAATATTGAATAACCATTTATAGTTACAGAAACACATATTTATAAGTTAAAATATATATATATAATTTGGTTACGAAGTGTGCCCCTCCAAAAATACCCGAGATGTGAATGGTGAAAATGATGTTCGTCTGATTGTATATTGGTGGTTGTCTGGAAAGTACATGCTTAAACCCCTGTCTCGAAAATGGGGCACCCCCCCCCCATATCCAAAGGAATCACTCTCCCACTGTATCTATAACCGACTGGGTCAAATATTTCTATTTTCGAATCATGTTTTCATGAGACGATATATCACAGTTTATGTCGACTTGTTTTGAATGTTCCATATTATTGATTTATAGTCTATCACGTACCCTTCCTTCTGCCACAAATAGCTTCTCTCCTCCTCTTCAAAAAGAAAGTTTGTAAAAATGTAATGGAAATCGATGGAAATATGAAACTCACTCCTCTTCCAAAAATATATCGGTGTAAGATTGATTTCTAGTAGTATAATTGCATTAAAACTGATACATCAAAACACAAAAGGAACATTTTGCGGTAATTACTTTTGAAGAAAGTGGTTGAAATATTTAATGATGATTATGAGAATAATAGTTCATTAAGGGCATATCAGTGGCGGATCCAAGATTTTCCAGGGGGGCATATTTTCCAAGGAAAATTCGACAAGCGAAAAAAAGGTCCTCACTTGTGTATGTACGACATATTCCCAATAAAAATATTTGCTGTGACTCTCAAGGCGGGGGGGGGGGCAAAATATTGTGTATGAACGACATATTATATTAATAAGTATAAATTTAAAACAATGACTCTCAAGGGGGGGGGGCACACGGACCGGAAGTGCCCTCCCCTCCCTGCATCCGCCACTGGTGCATTATGAATATCCTTAATCAATGACTGCACAAAGATTAATAACAAACATTTTAAGGTAAAAAAAAGGGTTTAATGTCATGCATAGGTCATTAATATGGCTGTTATGCTAATCGACTTCATAAAGTTCTTCCACAAGTCATGTTCCAGAGGATCAGCAATTCGGCGGGATCGAAGACACGATGCTTTCCGTTTGTGAAGCTGCATGTGCTCTATACCACTTAACCATTATCTGGTTGCTGATTTGCAAGCAGAAATATGCTTCGTTTATTTTTTAAGTGGTTTATCATCTTTTTAATAGTTGTTTGTAACTTGCCACATTTATTTAGAGCAGAATGATAATTTATGTTTGGCGATATTATTATTTTTGTTCCTTACTCTTATATCTAACATCATTTCAGTCGATAAATCATAAGACCTCGGACGATAAAATTTAAACATCATGATTTCTAGATATCTTTTTATTTTCTAATATCTACCATTTAACTCCTTCCACTGAGCGTCAAACATTTTTAAATTAGTTCAAATAATCAGTCATTTTCCGCCTTGGTAAATGTTTTTTTTTTAATTTGACATGCCAAATCTAATTTTCCACAACTGCTGGATATTCTTGCCGCAAGCTAAAAACAATAATTGAAGTCCGATACGCAGGATATTCATGCATTTTAATCATAATACTTAAAGATAATATGGTAAGAAAAAAAAGTAAGAAGTTGGCGACATGTTGCTTAGCAACCTGAGTGTTTGCCTACGTGTTAAAATGTATATTGCGGCCTCCCGCAGACAGTCGCTTCATCTCGAAGGCAGTTTGCAACATGGATACACAATAAAAACGCTGTTTACTATATGAACCTTACAGTATTTGTTTAACCGTTTAAACAATCATGTTAATTTATTGAATATTGAAAATTAAACTTTGTTGCTTAAGATTTAAACACTTGTTTAAACTTTTTAAACAATTACTGTAAGGTTCATAGTAAACAGCGTTGTATAATTTTGTAGTGTGTCTATCGGAAAAGTGATGTTTGGGGCAAAATCCGATTTAAGAGATAAGAGGAGAGATGTTAAAAAGATAGAGAAGGGGGATCGGGACACTCGAAGGGATGGAAAGGGGGTAAATCGCTCTATAAAAGGAGCAGGGATAACAGCATTTTTTTTGTAAGGGTGGAAAGTGTCACCCTCTGCTTTTTCCCTCCCTTGCCTTTTGCGTTTTCAGGGTGAAGGGGTGACAGCGACAGGCTGAGAAGAAGGGAGAGAGGGGGAAATGGCGAGGGTGTTAACAGAGAAATCAGACAAGGGATATACAGTGCATCCCACAAAAAAGGAAACCCGTTTTCAGAGATGGATTTTATAATAATTTAAAACGTTTTTACTGTGAATTTGATACTTGTGGTAATATCATATTTGATTTGAGACCAACAGCTTAGCAAATCATCAACGCATCATGATGTCTAATTACAAACAATAAATATTGAGGCCTATCAGAAACAAATTGCGCAGAAATTCACATCATGTTAATCTGTATCCACTCTAATTTCAGGGATCAGTGAGATAACTTATTAAAAAAATAAAAGAGAAATGCTAATGTGTCAATCGTCGAATAAGCATGGAAGTCGTATCACGAAACAATATTGTCCATTTTTCTGCACGACCTGATCTTGACATTGAAATCAGTTCAAACTCGTCTTGCTCATTAATGCGTGAATATTAGTCACATATTCGGTATCAAAACAAAGAGGATTAATTGAATTGTACGATGATATCAATGACATTTTAAGATTGATTTGCCTTTGAAGAAAAATGATATGGGAATCCCAGTTTCCTTTTTTTTTTCTTGGACGCACTTTCAAGAGAGCTGCCTAAAGGGTGCACAGTTGCACCCAAACATGCCAAAAGTAACCATATTGTAAAGGGTGTAAGTTTGTACTTTTTTTGTTCTCAGTGTGCACCCCGTACGAACTGACTAGAATAATAAATAATGCACATTAAATTTGCATATAACAATGAAGCCACCAAAATACCCCTTTCTTCAACGTTTCTAAGCATCGGCTTGTCATTATTGATTTGATGTCCAGTATAGCATCACGCTTTTGAGGAACATTTTCATCGATCATCGCCATCTTTCTTTCCTCTCTCATCTTTTCTTGTATCTGTAACTTCTTTTGTTTTCTGTTTACCCGATACATTCATACCCCAGTAAGCATCCATAACCCATGTTACGGTACATCCCATTCTTGAGGCCTATAAGTAGCCGATCGAGGTCAACACGTTGGGTTTTGTTGTTTGATTTTATTGACTATTTTGGTGTTTAGGATTAAAAAAAATAGACGAGTATAGATTTGTAAATACTCTTGAAGGTCAGTACAAGGCGGCTTCGAATTTAAAAGGATTAAAAAAGACTCACATCAAAAGAACATAGGCCGATTAGATAAATGCGTTTCATCTCATGAGCAATGGATGCAAAAAGGGCTTAAGGATATCTTAAACAATATAAATGAAAACTACAGAAAGAAATCTTCCCCGATATATAATCATTTAACTGTTTAATGAAGAGAAGGTTCATCTCCGTTGATTTGATCATGATATAATTGGAGATTTCCCCCATCTCAGGACGAATTCACTATTATATTATTATTTTGATAAAACTAATAATTAGGCCTGCGCATGTTTTTGTATTTTTTCAAGGTATATAGTGTTAAAACAGGAGAACAAAAATTGAATCATCATTAAAAAATGAATGGTGAAATGACAAACTTTATATATAAGTATGTCTGAGGTCCTGAGAAATTCGGCTAATGCAGGTTTATTGTATGGCATCAAAGGCGTATAGTCATCCAAAACATTTTGACGGGCATGCATGAGGCATGGCGTATAATGATGACACTGTCGTATCCGGGGGGGGGGTGGAAACGTTCCCGAGAGGCAATTTGAGGGTGCAAAATATACCAAAAAAAAGCAAAAAAAAAAGGGAAATTGATATTTGATTAAAAGATTTGTCCCTTGTATTTGAAAATGAAAAAAAAAAACATCAAAACTTTAGTTTGTGAGACTTTATTTTACTCTTTCTTTGTTTTTCTTTTCCTTTTCTCGGTGGAGGAACTTTTGAGCTGTCGGGCCACAAAATCCCTTTTTTATACTCAAGTTTAATGTCGAACCGAAGATATAGCTTCATGCAAAGTGGTCAGAAAGCATAGTTTTTGATAAACAAGATAGCACAATAGTCAATTTAGGCCTGATTTGAACAATTATTGATTAACTTATCAACAGAATATATTAAAAAACGCCAAGAGGCTCTTCTTGCTTGATTTTACTGACATTGAACAAAAAAAGGGAAAATAAAATCATTATAATTAATTTTGAAACATCGATAAAATTGTTACCTTAGGCCCGTAAGAATGTGTCAAAGGTCGTTGCACACAGCATTTTGGCCGTGGTGTTATATAATTAGTCATTTTACTAGCGGTATTTTTTCGTAATAGGTCCATGGTGTTATATTGTCATTCTTATATCAGTTGTGACCATGGAGTTACTAGTATTTAACTCTATGGTTGTGACTTAAATTACGTGCACCCTTTGGTAGCTAGGGCCCGAGTTCTGAAACTGTGGCCCGCCAAAATGAGACCGCAAAATAAATTATTATGTATAATACAAAATATAGAGGAAAATATAAATGATCATCATCGAGTAAAACTGTCAAGTTTCTCAGTCAAGAAAATGGAAAGAGTATAGGTTTTGCCAGGGGCGGATCCAGCTGTTTATAAAGGGGGGGGGGTTGGGGTGGTATGCGAGGGAGCGTAGCGACCGAGTCCAAGCGAGCGGAGCGAGCGAGGGGGGAGGTTGTGGGAGGGGGTGTCCCCCCTCCCACACCACTATTTTTTTTTTTTTTTTTTTGGGGGGGGGGTTGCAACCCCCCCTCTAGATCCGCTTCTGGGTTTTGCTATATAATTCGTAGCCACTTTTTATAAATTTTGCCCCTTACCCCATGTCTCACTTCTTTTAAATTTGCCCGTAAATTTGTGGCTCATTTCACCAGTGACTTCATCTGAAATGTTTGCTTTGTCACTTGCAGAGGGGTGTATAGATGAAGGGGCGGGGTGCCTCCTTTAAGTTCCACTGCCAGAAAGCGAAAATGAAATGAAAATTGTGAATTATGAAATGTGATACAATTCAATTCATTATCCATTATTCAAATACTATTTCCAACTTTTCGCTCGCTCACAACTTTTGGTAAATTTTACCCCATCTCCCGTCTCTCAAATTTTGATACGCCATTTATATTCCGACTTCTCACACGTTCTTTAATACTTCATTCCCCAAATTTTGTGGCCCTTGGTGCAACCGCGTAGCCAGGATTTCATTTTGGAGGGGGCGGTAAATGCACGCGAAGCGTGCCAACACTTACAGAGCGCGCGAAGCGCGCTCCCTAGGGGGTGGGTGCAGGGAGGGGGAGTTTCCCCCTCCCGCGCGAAGCGCGAAGCTTTTGGTGTTTCATAAATTAAAATGAAAAGGAGCCGTCTCTCTTGTCTCTAGTGCCTATTTCAGCGCGGAAGCTAAAGCGTTTTATCATTTTTTTTGCCATGAAAAGGGTCACGACTAAAGGGTCTTCTCAAAGATATATTGAATACTTCCCTTGGAAAGATCAGATTTGATTACAAACAATTTAGCGACAGTGCATATCTTTAACTTGCAAAATAGAGGAGAAGAAGTGTATATATTCCGGGAGAAAGATATTCAGTCCCGCGCAGAGCAATGAAACTCTGAAATTTCAAAGGGCGGACGTTTCATCAAAACAATGCAGATACGTCTAATACCACCATCGGCTCTAATTAAAATGATTTTCTAAGATTATTGAACTTCTTTATCAGGAAATAGTGCGCAAAAAGTTGAAACTTCTGTGATTTATTGAAATTGAATTAAAAAAAAGAGGATTCCTAATTTCTTTGACTTATCATCCTGAAGTGCTTCATTTTGAATAATAAAGAAACTTAAGTGTCATTCAAAATTTCAAACTGAGGGCGCAAAACAGGGCAGGAGATGAATGTGAAGGGAAATGACATGAAGTTTAATAGAATTTGATAAAAAAAATATTGTACTTCTTTATTTAATACGACGCGAATTTTAGGAACCTGTTTGCCCCAGAATTATGGTTGTTTGGTAATGAGCTGAAAAGCAGGAGAAGTTGACTTTATGGAGGTTGCGGAAGAAATTGATATAAAATTTTACCCGCCCGGAGCCGACCCGACCAGAAGTTGCACGATCAATTAAAAAAAAGATAACTTCATATACTTTGGCGTAGCCTTACTCTAATTCCATGCCCTATAATGGATACATTTGAACTTTAACCGGTAAGAAACACATATACCTGAGGTGGAAAAACAGGGTTAGAGAACGGGTGGGGAAACAATGGAGAATTGCAATATTGTCATTTAACCGCGCGCAGCGCGGAAGAAAAATTCATATATAAATTTAAAGCAAGAGTGATGGAGTTTCTCTTTTAAGAAAAAAAAAACACAAAGCTACCTTTCTTCCCTTTCCTCCCTTCCCTTTTTCTTTTCTCCTCTCTTTTTTCCCTTCTTTTTTTTTCTTTTTGGGGACGTTTTGGGGGGGGCGACCGCCCCCACCGCCCCCCCCCTGGCTACGCGCCTGCCTTGGTGAAAAAAAGAAGCAACCAGTTCGAAAGTTAGGTGCAATGTTCCTCGACAGGGTCAGATTTAAGACCTCAGCTTTTATTTTCTTCAATCCTACGCTTACTGTGGCTTACTGGAGTCTTGGATAGAGTCTGGTGGGCCCATGACATGTACACCAGGTTTTATATGTTTTTTTTTAATTTTAACTTTTGTGTACAGTATACGTATATGATCTGCTAGTCGATTGCTGAGTAGTTGTCTGTTTTCTACTGAGAAAATCAAAAACCTCATTGAAATTTGGCAAGGAAAGTTAGTCCCCATTATCACTCCACCAGCATCTTGCTATCATTCAATCCTATGATCCCTGTCACTATGAGAAAATAAAGTGCATTTAGCTCAAAACATGTATTTTAAAAGCTTGGGCCTGGGCTGAGTTCTCAGCTAAATTCCTAAAAAGAGAGAAACACGGCGATATCATCATCAACATCAGCATCGCGCATCCGTTATCGATAATCAATTGGAATCGCCAAATGATGTGTGTCCCCCTTTTGTTCGTCGTATTTAGATTGTCGCCAAATATCTGAAATGTCAAGAGTTTACGACATTCATTATTTGAGGAGTTTTGGACCGTGACGACGACGACGAACTCGTAATGTAAGTGCATTAAGATGTTCAGCAGTTTGGTTTTAATGACATGAATGGATGCCGAGTTCAGCGGCTGACAACCATTCGACGACAGACTCAGCCACCACGGGAAGAGACCGGGGGGCCTCGTTGTCAAGGAAGCGTTGCTCTGAGCTGTCTGACTCGCGTGCTATCCAACCGTTCATATAATTTTCATTCAGATTTGTTCCACTTGAGTTATTACTGACACTGACTAATTCTCCTGTTCCTGTTGTGTTGTTTTCCGTGTTTGATTTTGTATTCTGAACTTATATTTTTTTTATTCGTACCTCCTAATTGATGAAGCTAAAAGGACAGTGAGGTTGGGCTTTGTTTTGCCTTGGTTTTGTCAGTGTCACTGTCGATGGCAGAGTCACAATTGGACAATAACACTACTCAGAAATAAGTTACAAATTTAGTGACAGTACAATTTGATACTATTTGCATCGTGATTAAATACAACTTTTCAAGCTAACATAGTAACAATGCCATGATCAGGATACCTTGCAAATAATTAATTGCCAACTTGGAGGTGATCATGGATTAGGAGAAAGGATACATTATGAGCAGCTACCATCATCACCATCTGTTTGGGGGCAAAGAGTAAGTAGGCTATTGTTAGGTTTAACGATTTCAGATCTACCTCATTTTTGCTTTGTTTTTGGTTGGTTTTTATGTTAACAAGATTTCAAAATAATTTATTTCATGTCATTTCCATCTTTTACTGATTATTTGAAATTACATTTCACCTTCATTTCTGGTTTGTGATTTTGCCTTGGACACCTCAATATCATTTGTAATATCATATTCCCATGCTTGCCCTAGACTAAAGAGGTTTAGACCTAGACCTATATAATCCATATATATTTTTTGTACAATGATTTTAAGAAAAATTAACATTGAACATTGAGATGATAGATACCCCCTTGTCCCTTTTTTTTTTACAAGTAACTTGAGACTTAAAGGGATGGTCCGGGCTGAAAGGAAGTGTAGCTTAATAAATAGAGAAGAATTCACTGAGCAAAATGCCAAAAATTTCATCAAAATCGAATTACAAATAACAGTTATTGAATTTTGAAGTTAAGCAATATCTTGTGAAAACAGTCGTCATGAATATTCATTAGGTGGGCTGATGATGTCACATCTCCACTTGTTCTTTTGCATTTTATTATATGAAATTAGGTTTATTCAATTTTTTCCTTCAAGAACTAGAAAAATTGGATTGACAGCTGATTTAGTGCATTAGATACTTATTGCTGCAACTTATTTCATTATAAGGGAGACATATTTTTCACACAAGCATGAAATAATGAAAAAAATTATGATTTTATGTAATAATGTAAGAAAGTGGAGATGTGACATCATCAGCCCACCTAATGAATATTCATGACGGTTGTTTTCACAAAATATTGCTAAACTTTAAACTTCAATAACTTCATTATTTGTTATCCGATTTTGATGAGATTTTCGGCATTTTGCTCAGTGAATTCTACTCTATGTATTGGGATATGAATATTTTCAGCCCGGACCATCCCTTTAAGCTAAAATCTTCAGTTTCCATCTCTTGGTTGATATCCTACAAAATTATCAATTTTAGAAAACATGTTGCATTAGAGGATCAACATGGTTCTGTGAATATATGAATATATGAATTGAAAATGATTTCAAAATCATTTTTTTTTTTGTACACAAATGTTTTTTTTTCTTGTAGGTTATTGAATTACTAGTTGATAACACCATGACCCTCACAATTTGAATGGGTTTTACAATAACATAGTGCCTACATATAATGTACATTTAACAGTGAATTAAGTTGTACCACTTTTATAGTTGTACATTGTTCCCTATAGCTATTTATTTGAAAATAATTAATATCGCAAGTTCAGTTTATGAATCACTTAACTGGTACATCATTGCAATAAAGTTCTTTATCTGGAGTATTATATTGCTTGATATAGATCAATTCCATACATGTATGACTCCTCATTCTGTCTGTAAATTGTAATGGTTTGATACAGGCTACAGGTTTTTTTTTTCAACAGTACATGTATGTATGAAGTGTGTGAGTAAAAATAATTTTAAGGAGCTTGAAGAATTTCATAATGCAATACATGCACATAGTAATTGTACTTTACAGTAGTTTGATTTGATATGCAGTATGAAATGATACAATTGATTCAACAAATTGCGATCTCTTGAATACAACTTCACCTGTAACATGGGTCATGATGTATAACACATGCCAGTTGTATTGAAACAAAATTTGTTGTTTTTGATAGCTGATGACATCTGGGTCAGAGTTTGGCTGTGTGGGGTAGATGTCTCCCAAGATTTTTGAGAGGAGTGATCCGTCCTCAAAATCAAAATGCTTTTAAAGTCTTGTCTTCCCTTGGAATTTAGAGAAATAATGGGAAAATGTGATCCATCAAGGAGGGGAAAAAAATGGAAGATGGAAAAAATAAAAAAAGTTATGCATAAAAGATGCAAGAGAGGCAGAAGTTTTGTTTTGTGTGCAATAATCAAAAAGGCACTGGCACTGAAGGGAGGTTAAAAGAAAAAGAAAGATAGAAATGGAGCGAGAGAGAGAGAGAGAGAGAGAAAGGAATGAGACATTTAAAGTGGCAAAATAACTGATGTTAATGGTAAATCATATTAAAAGTCACCATGATAAGGAATTTTTTCCATGATATCCCCTTGTATTTGGTGCAAAAGGTAAAGCTACACCTTACCCCCCCCCCCATTGAATAGGTTGAATGACTGAGAATTATTGAAAGATGAACTTTTTTAAAAGATACCTCAAACTAATTTGTATGTACATGTAGCATATTTTGAGCATTGAGGGAAATCAGAAGGTAATTTTCTCATTTAAAGTGAAATTCCAATATCTGGATGTACATGGCCCCCATTCCACAGCTCTAGGGAGACCTTGAAGGACCTTTCAAAGACCAAAAATTGGCAAGGTCGTGGTCTCCAAGATCAATGAAAGAACTCTGAAAGACTGATGGATATTTCTTGTATATCTGGTCTTAGACTAGTCCTGTAGAGATCTTTCAGTGGTCTTTCAGAGATCTTTTATGCAACAAGTGATCTTTTAGAATTCTTTCCACATCTGGACTTTCCATGATCTTTGAATGATTTTTCAATGATCTCTCGTCAGTCTTGCTTACAGTGATCTTCACAAAAATCTTGAGAGACTGCCGAAAGATCATGGAAAGACTAATAAGAAAGTTCATTGAAAGACTATCAAAAGATAATTTTGGACATCATGAGAATAATAAGTACTTAAGTTGATACTACATATTTTTTTTATACAAGTGCCCATGCAGTTGAACTTCAGAATCAGTAAATCCTGTTGAAACATGTTTACATTCAGGTCTAAAGCTCAATACATTGGAGTAGTTTGCTTTGAACTTGAAGTACATGTAATATTTGTTTAGCGTTTATCTTGAAACCCTGGAACAAGCTTCAGACTGGATCATACCTAGTTTGCAGGCACAGACCCACAAGACTAGCACAAAATACAACTTTTTCTTTTTTGAGAGGGACCTTCTACACACAAGTCACCTCCATCTTCATTTATCAGCTTATTTTACCCATCGATCCATCATTCACATTTTCTTTCCCAGTTGGTGCACTGATTTTATGTTTCTTGCCCTTCTGAACATGCCCAAGTTTATGATTTGATGAGCCTAGATATGATTAGGGAACTGTCCCTGCTCAGATCCTGGATGTAAAAATGGGGGTTAGTATGCCATGATAGACAAATCAAACTTGGAATGGGCCAAAATGCACCACTGTTACATAACTTTCTTATTTTACATCTGATATTGATGAAATTTTCAGTGTTGTGCTTGTTGGGGTGGACTTGTCCTTTAAAATGACCACATTGCAAATCTATGTAATATGCAAGCTACATTGTACATCATACTTTTTATAAACTGAAAATCATTAATTTAAAGGTCAAGTCCTCCCCAGAAAAATGTTGATTTGAATGTAAAGTGGAAAAAATTCAAATGAGGATAATGCTGAAAATTTCATGTGGATTTTGTTGTGGATGCCACGATTTTATGTAAGATATGAGAAAGTGCCACTTTTTTGTCTCCCTTTGTCAGAGAGAATGAGTTTGCTAATGATCTCACTGGGTTTTAGTTTGATCATGGAGCTATTTGTTTGATATTGAAATCATATCTTGGAGAACAACTGTGTTTGTCATGGGACTGGACGTGTCATCAAGTTGAGCGTGAATCGTGTGAAATGGTGGCAGACACTTGACACATTATGAGGGTGCAAAGATCAATTTGGTGTCAATGTGAAGTGCATACATGTACTACAGACCTCATTAAGAGATCAATTGAGTGCAACATCTGGCCACCTTGACTGACTTTCACATCACACTTTAAGATAAATTCCAGTTGTGGTAACGATCTCCAAATGACTTTTTACAGAATCCAATATAATAACCACCCTATTGTCTGTTTGTATTAAAAATATGTGCCAATTAAAGGAGTCTGGAAGAAATTGTGTAAGACTTTCTCACAAAATCAGTGTTTTACTGCAACTACTTTCATTTAGCTTTAAACTCTTGTTATGGACAGGCATCAGTGGCAAAGCTCCAAAGGTTGAGTTTGCAACTTCCCAAATAGTCCATATCCATTTTTTTACCTTAATCCCCATATGCCTGAGAAGAAAATAATGTTTCATTAGGTGGTTTCAGACCGCCTCGAAGTTCGTCAGTTCCAGGTATTCTCTGATCGGGAAATTTACCCCGATCAGAAAATACCAGGTATTTTGGTAATGTGAAAGCAAACTACGCGTAATCTCCCTGAAAGAAAATACCCGCTAAATAGGTACTTGGCGAAATTACGAGAACTTTCGCGGGGATTTTTCCAAGGTCGCAGGTATTTTGGCGATGTGAAAGCAAATTACGGGAACTTTTAGCCCAGCGTGTCGTTGGGCGTCGTTGGGCGCGGGAGCTGTGGGTGGCTGCTGGGCTAGTGATTTTGAATCTCGCGCCTTGCCTGTTTATCAGACCATACTGCGCATGCTCGTAACTTCAGGAACTTATCCCAAAGGGTATGGTTCAGGGCGGTGTGAATGCAGGAATAAATTAATGGGTATTTTTAGCCTAATAAAGTTCTCGTAATTTAACGGGGATTCTTGTGATCGAGGCGGTTTGAAACCACCTATTGTGACAATAGCTCAATATGTGGGGGAACAGGTACAGCAGTCTGTCTATGAATATTGATTTTATAGTACTTGTCACTCAGCAGATTGAGGCATTGTTATTATATTTAGGTAATATTCTAGGATTTAGAGGGAACATTAAACAAAAAAAAGATTGATTTGAGAAATAATGCTTATTAGCTTCTGTGGATGGGAGACAGTTGATACACAAGATAATGGCCAGTCTTAAAAAAAATAAGATCTGTCCAGGGCTGCTCCCCAGAGGATAATGCAAAAGGAGATTCATTTTCAACGAGAACTCTTGATTTTGTAGTTTTGGCAAACACACAGATAATTTTTGAAAAATTTTGTCTGGTTTCTTCTTTTTTAAACTGAAGATATGCAAGGTCCAAATGTTATTTTCCTTTTAAGAGATATACATACTGTAGATAAATTTAAATTTGTTTTTGATAGCTGCCTGTAGATGCATCAAATTTTATGAACAGGGGATACTATGGATTTGGCCTTGTCGCGCTGCGTCCGCCTCCGCCGCAGAGATTTCCTTGTGAGTGCTCTATCAGCTGCATTTCTTCTCCGATCATCTTCAAATTTGGCATGAAGGTTGATTATGGTATAGCAAAGCCGTCTATGGATTTTGGTGTGGGCAGAGACATTGTTGCCATGGTAACAAGTTTTTGTGGAAATAGCAGAGATGTCCTTGTGAGCGCTTTACCAGCTGCATTTCTTCGCCTATCATCTTCAAACGTGGCATGAAGGTCCTTAAAGCAAAACCGCCTATTGATTTTAGTGTGGGCGGACACATCGTGGCCATGGTAATGAGAGTTTTTGTGGAAATAGCAGAGATTTCCTTGTGACTGCTCTATTAGCTGCATTTCTTCTCTAATTATCTTCAATTTTTTCATGAAGGTCCATTATGGTAAAGCAAAGTCGCCTAATGATTTTGGAGTGGGTGGAGACATGGTTGCCATGGTAAACATATTTTTGTGGAAATTTAGGTTAAACCTGTAACTTCTGCTTTTTTTTCCAGTTTGTCGTAGTTGGCACACAGAAGCAATATTAGAAGGTAAAGCGAAGATGCCTATCATATTTGGTGGAGGTCTTAGGGTTAAGTTTACAAAATATATCCAGATTACTTAAGTTGTATTCCCCAACAGCTGATACTGGACAATACTTTAGGTTCTGCAGAGTCACGCTGCTACGTCATATTATTGTCATCAAATTTGGTACCCATAGGCAAAATGTGAGCAGGGTCATTGTTGCCATGACAATTGTATTTATTTGTCAAATTCCTGTGGTGAGCTGTATATATCGCAATGATGGATGACGCGGTGGGTTCGGGGGATACATGTGCTCGGCCATGCAACCGCCGAGCATCTCTAGTTTGCTGATGACATCAATTGATTGCTGCAAGTGTAAATATATTGGTGTTGTCAAGTACCATTTAATTATCACCTTTAGAATTTTGAAAGCTAATATGTATTTTGAGGAAATGATTAATTATTAATAAGCTATTCGAATGACCTATTAATTGGGTTAATTACCCAGAATTATTAGCTCATTAATATCAATTGAAGATTAGATTATCATTATCATTATGCACTAGATGGATGTATTGTTGATATGCTACACTATATTTTATTAGATTGCGAAAGAAATTAGATTTTCTTATCTGTAATTGTCTCAAGGGTTATTAATAATCAAATTATTTTTCATGGGCTACTTTTCACATATTGCCAAGATACAATGTTGGATATTAAAGCTTTAAACTGCATTGAGTGGGGATTTATTGGGTCTTTACAAAAGGTTCCAAGGCTCTTTTGAGCATTTTGGGGGCAAGATTACCCTGAACTCTCATGTAATTGGGAGGGGTAATGTATCTTTTTTGCTAAGTGAGTACCTGTACATGTACATGATGTGGGCCCTACCACTGAGGATCCATGATTGATTCCTTGTACTTTTGCATCAGAGCAAAAAAGAACAAATTATAATAAAAATAAACATTGATTGACTAGAACAGTTATTGGATTTGGGGGTGGGAGGAGGAATGTGGGGAAAACAAATACTTTTCCTTCTTTTTTTTTCTTCAAACAGCTATTACACTCTTAATGATGCATTGATTCTTATTTAAACTTGTATTCTTAATTTGATATTTGAAATATAAGATCTGCATATACAGTGCGTATCAAAAAAAGTTTACACTTTGAAAAAATCCTGTAAAATTATACATTTGTAATATCCTGAAGATTTTTCCACATTTTAACATTGGTACAGATCCATTTAAGCAAATGACGATATTACTATCAAAAAATATTTCCGCTTGAGTGAGCACCAATTACTTTTGTAAAGTTAGTGAAAAATGATTTGCGCAGAACTTTGAAATAGCTATGCGAATAAAAGTAAACCTTTATCATGAAGAACACGTAGAATTTAGCTAGTAAAGTTGATTTGAAGATACCTTTGACCTCTTTTAACTTGTTTCCTTGCCCAATACACTTCGAAGAGTGCATTGCGCCCCGCCCCACTCCCCACACACCAAGGCCATCAAGACGATATTTGATTTACACTGAGCTGTGATTTACATAAAATGAATTAGGCCTGATTTTCATTTTGTTAATCATTGTCAAGCTTGGGAAAAGTGTGGAGAAACAAGTATTAAATGAAAAATTAAATGTCAACCCACTTTAAATAATAAAAACTTAGTGAAAAAGTGCTGGAGATGTCTGATGTAGAGTATTGTTCAGATTCAGTTATTTCCTCAGATCCAGCTGGCACAAAAAAGGTAAAAGTTGTGCTTACTAAGTGTTGAAATTTCAATTTGGGCGGCAAATTTGTTTTAAAATGCTTGAATATATCTGTTTTATCTTAATTGACTAAAAGTGCAAGGGAAATGTAGGAAAAATGTATCGCAGGGTAAGTTTGATTTCGCCCTTTCCCCTTGACACTGCGTGAAAACATGCATTTCTGCGCAAACAGATTTCTGCGAGCTTTACAAAAATGGACAGTGCTCACTCAAGTGTAACATTCTGTCAAAACTTTTACTTTCATTGGATAGATGAGAACCAAACCTAAGATTATTTGTGAAAAAATTACCCATAAGTTGTATATTTTTTAATTCCCAGAGCTTTTTCAAAGTGTAAACTTTTTTTGATACGCACTGTAGAACACGCACGTACACTCACTAAACTTTCATATGAGATTTGATGTTTACTCTAATTTGAGTTACACCATTGTATTATGTTTCATATGGCAGTGTTCAATTAATGCCCATGAATGAAACTTCACTTCAATATTTTTGCTTTGTAGACCATCTCTGAATGCTGAATATGAAAGTCATACATAAATAATTAGGCATATGAACCAGATACAATACTCCCTTCACATTAATGTTAGATTTCTGGAAACCAAGTTTAAATGCTCATTATGCCTCTAAAAAATAAATATGATCATGCCCCAAAATGACAAAGATGAGTTACATGAATTGTGCTTGCTGCCTAATTGACCTATTAGAGGGGCTTTTGTAATGAGATTCTCTATTTGATTGATGGCTAGTATTTTTCTGTGAAAAGCCCATGTATATCAAAGAGTGGAACAGTGACCTTACTCCCATCATTGAAATACTCCCTTGCATGTCACACAGACTCTGATTGAAGCTTTGATGAACAAGTGGGTTTGATAAAAGACTAATGCAAATTCAACTTTCTAGAAAGAAAAAAGAAAGATTAACAGAAAAGAAAACAAAAAAAATGAAAAAAAAACTGATGAGAAGGAAATAAGAAGAATGTAAAATGGAAGAAAAAGGATGAAGGGAAAGAAGCTTTTCATCCAAAAATAGTCACTTTTTTGACTGGTTGCCATTACCACAGGACAGAAGAAGAAGTCTAGGGACCCTCTGCCAGGGACTTTAGGCTGTAATGTATGTTCAAACCATTTTCCCAGGGTGAAGGGTTTTCACAGCAAACTACTGAAATGCAAGCACCAATCTCTTTGACAAATCAAAATTTGTGATTACATGTAGGGGAAGGCGGGGTAAGTTGTGACAGTTTTTGCTTTTTGCATGTTAGAATTGATATGATTAATAATCTTGTCGAAATAAGTACCTTGCCTTGAAATTTAATTCTTCTGAAATATTTTCCACCTATATATAACTTTCTATCCCCACACTGAAAGTCATCGTGACCTTTGAAAAAAACGATGTCAAATGGCTCAACTTGCCCCATATATGGGGTAAGTTTGAGCCACCTTCTGGGGTAAGTTGAGCCACAAAAACTATGTACAAAGTGTATGAGGGGAGAACCAGCATGTCAATTTTTTGTTTAAAGTTTTTTCACTTGCTAATTCTCTATAAATACTAACATCCTTTAAAAGGAAAAGAGCAGTCATGTAAATTTGCTCCTTTCAGCCAGCATTTCAATCGATTTTTATGGTTTGTTTGTTTCTTAAGATACATTACCATAGGAATTACCATGGCTCAACTTGCCCCATGCTGTTTGGCTCAACTTACCCCAGTCCGAACTTAGTGCGATAATTTTGTATCCACACATTTATTATGCATCCATCATATAAAAGACTATGACAAGAATGAAGATCCATACCTGGACTAATAATGTTGTTATCATGTCTTTATTATATTTAAAGACTTGTGTGTTTATAAAACACTTATCTATTTCACACTCTTTTTTTACTTTTTTGGCTGAAATTCATATTTTTCCCTCTAAAAAACTACTTTTTGTTTCAAAGTTGAAAACAATATGGTGGGGTTAGGGGTTATGCTATGGGTCATCAATACATGACACCACCACAATGTCTGACTCATTCATTATTGGCCTGGGGCTGGTGGCTCAACTTGCCCCTATGCTCAACTTACCCCGCCTTCCCCTACTGCATGAACTTGCTTCTGCTTTCAAACATCATTCAATCGCATCATTTGAATGAGGATTAAAGTACCATGATAATTCTTCAGCATTGATAAGCAAAGAACATGTCCATGTGCAATGTATGTCGTGTGCATGAACATATTTTTCCATTGTCAAGGATATCAGATGATAAACAAAAAGTGTTAAAATTTGTTTGAAGTCTCAAGGTATCACACAACAAGTGTTTGCGGAAAAGCTTACAATGTAAATGATATCTTCCCATCTCTGATATGTGTTGTCTCAATTGTGATACTTGGATTGAACCCTATATTTACATGTTTATTATCTATTTCTACAATTGGTGGTTGTTCACTCTAATTAAAAGATTAACAAGAGTTGGTGATTAGACAAGGATTTGTTTCGTGGCAAGAGGGAGCTCATCGTCAGAGTGTGTATTGCTTCAGTTGCAATGGTTGCATCAGAAACAACTTCATTGTAGTTTCGTGCATTTGTCTATGGCTCCTGAAATTAAACTTTGTGATGGTGTGTGTTTGGTTAATGTACGTTAAACAGTCCCATTTTGTTTTTCCTTCAACAGTTGAGAAGTATATAGCTTTACAGGAGATGTGCAATTTCTTAATTGTTTTCTTCCCATAATCAGTACGGATAATTGAAAGGTTGTGCCATCAAGTCATGTTTCTGGAGATTGAAAATCTGTTGGAAATTGCTCCTTTTTTACTGGACAATTGACAATATAACGGCTCTGCTGTTACTGCTACATTTCATGACATTTCATCAGCTATTGCACATTTAAGATTTAAACGATGGATCATTTGGAATCGAGGAAATGGCTCTATGTCAGTTCATAGTTGACATCTGAAGTCAGGCAGGAGGCTGTTGCTGATCACATTGAGACTACCCAGTGTATACATGTACATATCATAAGGATGAGACTTGGTCAGTACAGACAGATTATAATCAAACAATGTCTGGAAAGCGGTCAAATCTGGACCTTGGGGATGATCCAGTTGAGAATCAAAGCCGCCTCCTTTTCACCATCCTTAGAACCAAGTAAGACATCAAATATGATGACATTCCCTGTATCATTAGTATTAACATCTTGCCAGTGGTGATACAGTACTGTTTCATTCATTTTATTTCATTATAGGATAATTATACACTTGATAATTGCATGCAAATTATTTTTTCTTTATTGAATGGCCAGTGATATAATTAATGATGCCTTGAACACTGGTGCAAATTGGAACTCTTTTGTCGCTAGGTTTCTTCAAGTATATAACCCTGTAATAATTTGTACCGTTCAGGGAAGTTTACCCTAACTAAATCTTTATTTGAATTAAAGGAGAACATTTTTTAAATAGATCAAATAAAAATGTTGAAACTAGCATTTTGCTGAAAACATCAAAATTGGAGGTAAAATAAGAAGTTATGACATTTTAGAGTTTGGCTTAATTTCACTTAAAGACTTGATGCACGTCCCGGTCAGAATGTAAAGTGAAATGATGATGTTACCCATTCAATCTTTTTCATATTTCATAAAAAGAATTATTAGATTTTGTTATTTTCCTCATTGTAATGTAAAATAAAGTGAGATTTGTCTCTGTGTATGAGGAATTGTCATACTTGAACCTATTGGATTTCAATGAACAGTTTCCTTATTCTTAAATCTGGAAAAAATAATATTATATAATTTCATACCATAATGATATTTTATCAAAATCAGATGAAAAATCAATGAGTTTTGTGATTAATAAACTGGGCTTTATTTAAGTGAAATTAACAGTTCTATGCATTAAACTGGACCCATCTTTTTGTGGTCTTTCCACTCAATCTCATTCAGGAGACATTGAGCCAATGTGAAACAAAGTACTGTACTTGGAATGTTTGCAATATTTATGCCTTTAATAAAGGAAAAAACTGCAAAAATGCTTTAATAAACTCTGGCACCAGTAACAACAGAAAATGAAATGTTTTTACAGAATTAAACAAAACTTACACAGAATTACAAAAACTATAAAGGAATAATATGTCAAATGATTTTTTTCATGGAAAATGTAATGGGCAAATGAAGATCAGAAAATTACTGAAATATGGGTTGATGTTTGTCTCACATGTTTCCTGTGTTTACTACATCAGGAAAAGCATGGAAGATTGGAAATTAAATCAATACAATTTCAAGCAAGCCTAAATTATTCTAACTTTGTTGTTCCTATTGAAGCATTCTGGTTTGTGATAAACTGTAGGATTGATTCCAACCACTCCCATCAAAATTAGATTTCTATACTCAAACTTACATTTAGCTTTTCATACAGAACTTTAATTTGAGTTTCACTGAGCTAATGGAGATATTTGCAGCTTATAAAGCAAATTGAAAGAACTTTTGATGTGAGGCAAGAAGAAATGTTATCCTTTTGGCATCATGCAGGCCCATAATTATCAGAGTTTTATGCTGCTCTGTGAAATAGAATTGAAAAAAAAATGAGGCTTGTGGGTGAATTTCAATGAATATAGAGGAAGGAAAGGAAGTAGCTGGGAGATATGGCAGCAGGTTTATGAAAATATCTTTGAGTGTTTCCCTTTTTAAGCATTTTACTTTCATTGATGCATGATGAAGCAAGGTAATTTTTAAGTTAACTATCTTTTCATGTTTATTTAATCTAGAAAAAAGTTATTTTGTGGTACCTCAAGGAAGTTGGTGCTCACTCTTGGATGATACTGCAGAATGCTATCATTGGTGTGAAAAGCTTATAGATTAATGATAATATGAAGGTGTTATTAAGTCATTGTTCTTAGTTTGATAAGAGCATTGTACATATATGTATTGAAAATCAAGTGTCATTAATCATTAATGAAACATTTCTAGTTGTGTAATAATATACAAGTGTCTGTGTGTACTTGGCAATCAGATATTTATCATAAATGTTCCTTTGATGCTCTGATTGGCAGTGATTACTTTGTAGGTTCCTACGATAAGGGGTCAAAAAGGCTTTAGCCTCACTACCGACTGAGCTATCATGCCAAAGGTTTTGTTAAAACTCAGTAGGTATATACATGTAGGGAGGGAGTTTCAAACTTTCAGATTAAACCTGGTTTCAGTTCCCAATGAGTGTTCCAGTGCCCTTTGGTATTAAAGGTAAATTCCAGTTCTGGTAAGGATATCAAAATGACTTTTTACAGAATCTAATATAATGACCACTCAAGTGTCTGTTTGTGTGAATAAAAGATATGTGCCAAAGGATTCTGGAAGAAATTGTGTAATTGCTGAGAAATAAGCAAAATAAGCGCGGATTCGGTCACTTCCGTCGGGTCTTTATTCCAGCAATAATAATACACTGTCCTACGTGGGCCTATCTGTGTTGGCGATATTCTTCAGTGTGATCATATTTCAGCTTAGATTTCATGATTTCACAAAGTTCAGTTCATGTAACTGTACCAGATCTAGATCGACGATGATATAGTAATACTTAACCTTGTTTTTACAGACTTTCTCAGGAAATTAGTGTTTTACTGCAATTACTGTCATTTAGCTTTAAAGGTGTGCATTCCCATTACCAGGTCCCTTGGAGAGGACTTTATACCTTCAGTCCTCTGGTTGCTGGTTTACGAGCATTCATGCTGTCTAGCAAACAGGTAAAAAGTCATCACCTCTCATCTTACCAGATTAATAGCTTTTCTGTTTAAAGGTCAAGTCCACCCCAGAAAATTGTGGATTATTTTGAATCAATAAAGAAAAATCAAACTGGCATAATGCTGAAAATTTCATCAAAATTGGATGTAAAATAAGGAAGTTTTGACATTTAAAAGTTTCGCTTAATATTTTTCACAAAACAGTGATATGCACAACTCAGTGACATGCAAATGAGACAATGATGTGCTTCACTCAATATTTGTTTTGTTTTTTATTGTTTGAATTCTACATTATTTCCTTTTTTACAGATTTGAGAAAAAGGGCCAATTTGTCTGAACCATGTAGTATAAACAATGCTAATTCCTCATGCTCAGGGAGGAATTAATCATTGTTTCACTTGACAATGAGGAGAAAATATATAAAAATATACATATGAATATTTTCATGTAAAAAAATACAAAAGAAATGGTGAGTGGATGACGTCATTAGTCTCTCCATTTGCATACCAACCAGGATACTATTTTGTGAAATTAAGTGAAACTTTAAAATGTTATAACTAGTTTACATTCAATTTTGATGAAATTTTCAGTGTTATGCTTGTTGGATTTTTCTCTTTTTATTAAAATCAACTTTTTGTTAGGGTGGAATTGTCCTTTAAATTTCTGGTCATGTGCCGTAATTATGTATTAGTCTGCAGGCACAGACCCTGATTGGAACTTTGATCAACAAGTGTGCCTCCACGCAAAGACTAGCACATACAAAACTTGCTGTTCCTGAGCGAGAGAGCCTTCAGTACACAAGGCTGCACATTCAGACCCTTATTTCGAGTGAAGGGTTTGCCCAGCAGACTAATTATGTATCATGCAAGAGCTGCTTTTTGAAGATGAAGCAGCAGCACCTACAAATGTATGCTTCGTTCAGGATCCTTAACAGTAACCGCCTTTTGAAAGGCCGTCCGACATTGATAGAGGGATATTTTTTTTAAATCCCGTAAAAGATTTTTTTGAGAAGGGTGGCATCTCTGATTGTATGTTTGAAATATAATAGATGTTATGATATAAAAAATACCACCATTCTGATTCAGATGCATTTATTGCAAAGAAACTTCCTCGTAAATACATGTACTCTGGAGACTGATGAATGAAGGCATCATTTGAATAATACATGTACCACTTCATGTATGTCATTCATAATTCTTGACAATATTTATGTTGATGCATGCCACAGTCATGAATACTGCAGTACGAATCAACTTCATGTTCTGCTCTCTATGGGGTCTTTCATAATACCCATGAAAATAGAGAAGTCAATTTTATACTTTCATAGAGAGATCTTTCTTGTACATCATGATCAGTTACTTTATCAAGAGCACAATACATGTACAGTATTCAGTCTAGTTTACAAACATGCATGTTTCATTGACATATGAATGTCATCATTTATAAACTTTGAATGAAGCTGTGCATACATGTACATGTACCTATACCTCCCATACTGTTTATTTTTCTAAAGCATGTACAGGTTTTTCAGTAACTCAAATTCTTGTTCATTGCATTTTAGGCATCACAACCTTTCTGAACTTTAATAAAGTAAGGAATCTGAACTTTAGGATTATGAGCTATTGTTTAGATAAAACTTTCCTATTAAAATACAAATATATTACTATGAACATTTATAGAAAAAAGCAATTTCTTTTAATGCTATTAAACTATGTAAGCAAAATCTTCTTTATTGTTCAATCAGAAATGTTTGGAAGCGTGCATTAAAATGTATGTTTTCTAAAAACTATTTATACATGTAACTCTAGTAGAGCTCATGCATAGAAATTGAAATGGTGAATTTATATCAAATATGCATTTATTCCACAATTGCACAGCCTGTCATCTCCTTTGCTCCAGTGAAAGGATAACAATTTGGTTGCTACTTGCTATAGCCATTGTTCGAATGTTCCAGTGTTTATGTAGATGACATTTAACAATAGAGTGTTTAAGAATATCTAGGTTAGAGAATGCATCATTTACACTAACCATCTCACAAGTCATGATTTATTCGTAGCGTATAATGGAATCTTTTGATGGCAATTTAATACATCTGAATTACATTCAAATTAAATTGGATACAATTATTCCCACTTTATAACACTCTGAAGGGCATATATAATGTCATGAACAAATTTAGAACCTAATTTACATCACAATTAAAATCACTTTGGAATTCTTTTTTTTTTCTAGTACAATTGCTTGATGTCATTAACAAGTAAAAAAATGACTTAAAATGTAAAAAAATTAAATTGATATATTTTATTCTGTTAAAGAAAATAATACTTGAGCTTTAAGGTGGGGTCATTTTTAAAGATATTTTTTTCCCACTGAATCTCTTGCACTGGCCAGTGTCTCTATAGCAACAACACCCAAGAAATAATCAATATGAAAATTACATGTCACATCTCCCTGTTGCTAATATTTAAACAAACCTTTGGTGGGGAACACAACACAATCAGCAGAGATGTCAATATATCCTTTGAAAATTACTCTACTGTTAACAAGTGGGAAGTCAAATGATAAAAGAAGGTACATTTGAAGGAAGAGAAAGGGGTAGATGGCACAAAAGAAGAAGAAGAATGCTGATTGGTATTGGGTTTCTTTTATAGTCTGGCGCTTGTGAGGGGGGTAATTGTTGGTGGTACTACTAAGGGGGTTGCTGGTGCACCCCTTCAAACAATAGAAGGGGGGCGGGGACAATGGATGTATAGTGATGACTGGTTGGCTATTGTAATTGATCCTCGCTAGACTGGGCATGAGTTGTTAAGGATGGGTTGAATAAGGGTGCATCTTCCCCCAATAAACATTTTGGGAAGATGCACCTGAAGATATTTATTGAAAGGAAAATAGAATACCTAGTTGAATTCAATTGATCAAAAGTATTGTTTTCATAAAAATGGCATGGATGTCATAATTATTATCATTTCATCACGCAGTGTGATACATGTATGTACATGTTGGAATTTATTTATCAACTTCATTTTAGATATAATAAGTAAATGAAATATTTTGGGGGGACAAACAAATCATATTGGTATTTATTGCTGTGATGTTTGATTATTGTTGCAAAAGACCATAATTTTATTGGTTACTCTGATAATAATTAGGCCTAAATGTACCATCACGAACCTTGTACCAGAACTAATCATTAAGAATGTGTTGCTAAGTAGTGCAATTTGCCAGAGTAAGCTTTGGTGTTGAATTTGCAAGCATATTGGCATAAACATTTAGATTTGTATCTCACGTCAAAGCCTTGAAGGTTTTACTTTAATTGCTTTTCCTTGATTGATTTTGAATGTATATACAGTGATCAGCAACAAAATTCTAACCTTCATTTTCAAATAAGAAGTAGAAAATGAAAACTTGTGATGCACAGTTCTTCTTGAGTTACACTCATGACTCATCACTATGGCAACAGGTACAACAATAGTACCTGCCATTTTGAGTTGATCAAATACCTTGTCGTCTGCCTGGGCCAATTGCCAAATAAAGGTAAAAAAACAGAGTTGATCCAACAGGTTTTTTTATTTGGTCTATTTGCACAACAGATGATACAGAACGTGATTTGCAGTCGTATCACATTTATTAGAGCATGAAAGGTTTAGCTATTCACACCCTGCTTTGACATGAGTCATGTTAAAGACACATAGAGAACATTAGGCGGTGCTGCACCATCCCGAGTTTGCTCAATCTTGAGATTTAGCGCAATCGGCCAACTTATAAGATGGCAAAACATTGAAATTGTAGGCCTCTACCTATATTTTACCTTGTAGGTCCTATTTTCACATAGCGTGTTATTTTGCATGCAATCACATTTAAGGATTTTATGGAATATCAATATTGCCCAATAAATACCACAAAGTACACACTATATCTTTGATTGTGCACAGACCTGTAAAGCGGTTTCTTAAAATAATCTAGAGAGAACTATACCTGTAGAATCAATAAATAGTAATTACTTTATCAAGGTCCAATACGTTTTATGCATGTCTGCAACATGCCCATTTAAATGATTCATTTGTTGTTATATAGCTATTTATGACATTTACATAAAGTCTGTTATTCAGTTGAACTATTCAAGATCAAATTAAGATCTGGATTTGCCTAGTGGTTCTCATTCTCATTCTTGATTGGTATATATCAGGCCTACAATATAGTCTATTGATCATTTGTGTCCAATTCTGAGAGCCTTTTTTATGTGCAGAATAGATTTGTGATTTTTAAAGGGAAAATACACCATTACACACATTCCAGTTTTTAATCAAAAGAGTAACATATTTGGAAATTTCTCAAAACTATAGGCTTTATAAAGGGGAAGTTCATCCTGACAAAAAGTTTATTGTAAAGATACATGTAGCAGTAAAAATAAAATAATGATAAAAAATGTTGGTGAAGGTTTCAGGGAAATCCATCAAAGATTTAAAAAGTTCTTAGAATTGTAATTTTTTTTATTTGTGACACCATATGCAAGCAGCGTCTATGTATTGTGAATGAGAATAACCAATGAAATGTGATTTTTCTTTAAAAAAATGTCTTTTATTGTTTTTATTGTACCTTCAGTAAATCAACAGACAAATTATTTTACACCCGATCCTGAAAGACGAACATTTTAGTCAGTATGTATTATTGAAACATTGAAATTTATATTACATGACATATGGGGCAGCTGCTCGTAAATGACGTCTTAAATTTAAACAAAATTAGAATTCTAATAACTTTCCTTAAACCATCACTTCGCCTGTATTAAAGTCAAACCTCTAAAATAGAGCTACTGTACTTTTATCTCTGAGCTGTCCTCAAATTGTTGAAATTGGAGGTGTAAGGAAACATCTCGCCAAGGAAACATTCATGTTTGTGTTTTGGGCTCAAATCATTGTTATGAACCTGCCCCAATTCAACTGTGAAGTAGAGAAGATGAGTAAGGATATTACGAAAACATGAAAAGGTTCCTGTCTGATGGGCAAAGATGGAAGGATTTATTGCTACTGATAAGAATTAAATCTTTCTTCTATTTACTGTAAAAGGGCTTTATACAGATAAGATGAGTGTTTACATCTTAACAGATTAGGTTTATTCAATGAAAAGTCTAATCTCCAAAAATCTAGGATCATGGCATATATTTTTAGCTTCTGTTGTGCCATGCTTATCATGTGAAGGATGTCTGTATTCTAATTGCTGGGAGGGTATTCATTCAAGGGTTCTTGAGGACTTTCATGAAATTTCAGTCCTCTTTGAAATTTTAAGATTAATTCAATGACCACTCTCTCATTTTTCCATTCAATATTAAATCATATGATCAATCTTGAAAAAAGACTCTTATTCCAAAGAGGAAGAAGAAACTTACCCAGGGGGTGTTTCAAAATGAGTTAAGTGTGACTAAAAGTCACATCTAATTTCCCAGTTTTGTGTGGTATAAAAGACATCACTGCATTCAAATCATGCCGAAGAGGATGCATGATACTGCATATTAATTAATAAGGTTGCATGTGACATTTCATGTGCGCATCAGTATTTGAGCATGACTCAAAATCACACTTAAAGGTCAATTCCACCCCAGAAGTATGTTGATCTGAATCATTAGAGAAAAATCAGGAAGCATAATGCTGAAAATTTCGTCAAAATTGGATGTAAAGAAAGAAGGTTATGATATTTTGAATTTTTAGCTCATTTGGCCCGAAGGGCAAGATGAGCTTATGCCGTGGCGTGGCGTCCGTCGTCTGTCGTCCATCCACAATTTCAAAATGCTACTTCTTCGCCATTTCAAGTCCGATTTCAATTCTGTTTGCTTTATATGATAGCACTAGGAGGGGGATTCAAAACTTCTACACAGAATTTTGAAATTCAATAAATATGCTTATTTATGCGCATTTTTCAAAATTCACAAAAAAATGCTTCTTTATTTGTTGACCGATTTTGAATTTTTTGCTTCCATCTGGTAGAGCTTCATGAGGTTCACCAAGCTTCTACACAGAATTTTGAAATTTTGACCAGAACAATTTTAATGCTAATTTATGCAAAATTAATGTATGCATATTTTTAAAAATTCACATAAAATGCTTCTTCTTTATTTGTTGAGCGAATTTGATTTTTTTTCTTCCATCTGGTAGAGCTTTATGATGTTCACCAAACTTCTACACAGAATTTTGAAATTCTGACCAGAACAATATTTATGCTAAATTATGCGAACTTGATTTATGCATATTTTTAAAAATTCACATATAAATGCTTTTTCTTCTTTAATTGTTGACCGATATTGATTTTTTTTTTCCATCTGTAGAGCTTCATGTGGTTCACCAATCTCCCTACACAGAATGTTGAAATTTTGACTAGAACAATTTTTATGCTAATTTATGCGAAATTAATTTATTCATATTTTTAAAAGTTCACATAAAATGCTTTTTCTTCTTTAATTGTTGACCGATTTTTACATTTTTTCTTCCATCTTGTAGAACTTTATGAGGTTCACCAAACTTCTACACAAAATTTTGAAATTTTCAGTAGAAAATTACTTATGCTAATTTATGCAAAATGTATTCAGAAATCACAGAAAATGCCTCTTCTTTATTTGTTGACAGATTTTGATATTTTTTCTTCCATCTGGTAGAGCTGCATGAGGTTCACCAAACTTGTAAACAAAATTTAGAAATTTTGTCTGGAAAATTATTTATTCCAATTTATGCAAAATTTATTCATAAATCACAAAAAAATGTTTTTTCTTCTTCATTTGTTGATCAATTTTAATTGTGTTTGCTTTATATGATAGCTCGAGGTGGTGATACAAAATTTCAACATAGAATTTTGAAACTCATTAAATATGCTAATTTATTCATATATTTTTCAAAACTCACAAAAATTACTTATTTATTTGTAGATTGATTTTGAATATTTTTATTCCATCTGAGAGCTACATTAAGTTCTTCAAGGTTCTACACAGAGTTAAGAAACGTTGACTAGATAATTATTAATACTTAATTCATATGAAATGTATTCATAAATAGATCACATAAAATGCTTCTATGTCATTTCTTCATCAATTTCAATTCTACAGTATATCCTCAATTTATGTCACCAATATAATTCACTACAGTGTCAGCTGGGCTGAAATTAAAATTGTGTTAAATTTTGTTGCGAGATGCCGGATGAGCTCCACATCATTGATGTGCTAGTTGCATTTTTTGTCTCGCCCACCAGAGGTGAAGGCGAGACTTAGGGATCCAAATGTTGTCCGTCGTCTGTCGTCCGTCCGTTGTCCGTCCGTCACAGACCTAATGACACATATTAACTCCACAATCGTAAGTCGCTTTTCAACCGGACTTGGGGGATCTGCATGTTATGCTGCAGTCTGAGGTCACATGGTAAGGTCAAAGGTCATTTTCAGGTCAATGTTAAATTTTACATGCAAGACTCTCTTATGACGACTAACTCCGCAACCGTAAGTCATTTTTCAACCAAACTTGGATGGTAGATGGACTTGGGGGACCTGCATGTTATGCTGCAGTCGGAGGTCACATGGTTAGGTCAAAGGTCATTACACCTATCTCCCCAACCGTAAGTCACTTTTCAACCAAACTTGGATGGTAGATGGACTTAGGGGACCTGCATGTTATGCTGCAGTCGGAGGTCACATGGTTAGGTCAAAGGTCATTTTGAGGTCAACGTTAAAGTTCACATGCAAGACTCTTGTGACACCTAACTCCGCAACCGTAAGTCACTTTTCAACAAAACTTGGATGGTAGATATACTTTAATAGGCGACCTGCATGTTATGCTGCAGTCGGAGGTCACATGGTAAGGTCTAATGTCATTTTCAGGTCAACATTAAAGTTTACGTGCAAGGCTCTTATGACAAGTTTTATTCCATCCCAGTCATTTCCCAATGAAGTTTCAATATAATTCTCTTGCGTGCCCTCGCAAATCACAATATTTCTGGTATTTTCATAAGTGGGGGAGACACAAAATCGCTTTTGCCTTGTTTCACATAACAGTTATATGCACAACTCAAGGATATGCCGTCATCATTCCCCTCATTTGCATACTGACCAGTTTGTGCATATATCTGTTTTGTGAAATTAAGTGAAATTTAGAAATGTCATAACTTTCTTACTTTTACAAATGATTTTGATGAAATTTTCAGTGTTGTGCTTGTTTGTTTTTTCTCTTTTTAATTAAATCAACTTTTTGTTGGGCTGGACTTGTCCTTTAACTTTTGTGAAACACCCCCAGATATTGCTGATTCTCTCATATTCAAGAAGATGTTTCTTGAAATCTAATTAAAAATATCATCTTGAATCGAAGTCAAGTCAAGTCTTTAGATTGGCATTTTGAAGTACAGTCGAGACATTATTGGTAGACTAGGACACAGGCACCCATGATCAAATATCATCATTTCATTACTTGAAACTTGAAAGACAAAAGAAAACTGTCTAGACTCCCAAATGTGATAGTAGTCTTTTATCAACATGTTGACATTTTTAAACTGTGAATCAATTGTAGGGCCGCACACTCTGAGCAGTGGTTGATTAAAAAAAACATCCAATGCTGGGTAGAAAGGAGTATGTTTTTTGGTCAACGTATTAGGTAAAAATAAAACAATACTGTTCAGCACCCTCTATCTGTATTTTTCATGTATATAGAGCTTTGATGATAATAATCTTAATTATAATAATAAAAAACTGCTTATTTTTAGAGTGCATATGATAGTTGGGGGATACATGTTGTACAGGCAGAACACCAAATGTACAGTGTACATATTGTATTGATGATATATAGCTGAACATCTAATGGTCCATACACAATCATACAATTTAATTCATATTTTATTCAATTGTATGAATTATATCAGATTGGAGTGATAAATCATCTTGAATTGACCCTGTCATGGTGTATAAAAATATTATTTAGAAATGATTGTGCTCTTGCCATGACAACCTTTCCATTACCATGTATACTGATAATTGATAGTATCTTGCCACCTTCAAAGTACAAATATCAAAATCAATAATATGTATAAACACCAAATTAACTCTGAATGATTTAGATCTTTGAGGAATTTCTGTCATTTGAAAGAAACCCCAACAAAGTTCCTCTTTCAGCATAGTCCCTGGCATTTGGTAACCAGGCAACCATTTGCCAGCAGCTCCAAACCATCTCTATAATCGGCTTTTCACATCAGTTTGGGGTTTCCTTTTGACACAAAGCCGATAATCTAAAATTTAGTGGTTTGCCGTACTTTTTTTTTATAGTGGGTACTTATCCCATGGATGAGATTTTCCCTTTCCAACTGTGTATTTGTTGAAAGAAACTTTAGAGGCACTTTGTCTTTTATATGTTCATACATGTGTTAGGTTGAGAAAGTATTGCATTATTAAACTCGGTTGGAATATATTCACATCCACTTAAAGTAAGAAAATCTGAATTATTTCTTTGAAAACTTATTTTTTAATGGAAACCCATGACTTATGTATTCTTTCATACATGTTTACAATGATGTACGTGTGGGTCATTAACTGGAAGTGGAAGGAAAGCTCTTTTTGCTTTCCAAGATTGTTGTGTCACAAAGCAGAAAGTGAGAGGAGGAGAGTATAAGTGCATATATGCACAATTTCTAAATGGAAATTTCATGATTTTTTTACAGAAGAGGTGGTGATTAAATTATTACAGGGCTCTTAACTTCCACTCATTGAGCTGATATAATAACTAATGCTTTCCTCGCCAAAATATTAGAAGCTTGTCACTGTAAAAAACTTTGGCTGCAAAGGTCACATCAGAGCATGTGCAAAGAGAAAGAGAGAGATAAAGAGACACAGACAGGCAGGCAGACATGCCATGGGAGAGATAGACATTTCACAGTTAAAGTGAAAGCCATGTCATTTTCAGCAAACTTTGCAGTAGATACTTAGGCATCTGAATATTCCAAATATGCAATAATTAACAAGAGCTTCAAAGTTCACCCAAAAGGAAAGTCTTGAGAATTGCGCATTCAAAAGAATTTGGCATTTTTAGACCTCACAAGATCACTACAGTTAGTTTACACCTCAGTCAAAATCCTTGAAAGTTTCATTAAATTCTGCAATAAAGTAAATAATTTTATCCTTAAGATGGATAATTTATTTATATTGCTATTTGTTTGCTCCTTTAAATCTAACAGCACTTTAATTTCTCAAAAAGATGTTGTGAAAGATAACAAAAACCCAATCTAAAAAATGTGAAATTTCAATAACAAACTTGAGAAGTACAATAAACGCTGCACTTTATTCAAAACCCATGTCATTTTCACCAAACTTTGCAAAGTTGTGGAGGAAGGTATACCTAAGAGGTGCAAACATTAAAAGATAGGGGTTTATGTGCTTGTTTTCAAACTATCGGCACTTTTATTAGAGCCAAAATATGCTTTTTATACACCAAAAACGTGCCAAATGCTTTGTTAGGAAAAATTCCAAACCACTCTTCCATTTATTCAACCTTAGGGTCATTTTTGTCATACTTTGCAGCACTGCAGAGTAAAGTATTTTGAGATTGAAGAGGTATTTAAAAAAATGGTCCATGGAATAATAACAATTTATTAGCTTCATAATTAAGTAACACATTGGATCTGCAGTTAGAGTGCAGATAAAGAGAAAATCAGTTCAATCCTATAGCTGATTAATTGCCTGTTCATCTATTGTGACCTTAGCGCATAGAGTATAAAATATGCGCAGATCATGATACACACACAATGGTGGATCATCCTTAATATACACAATTTTCTAAAAATACACTAAAAAAAAACTACAGTTTGACAAGCATTTAACAATTAAAAAATTCTGGTGTAAAAGTAATAGCTCTTTTCAAAATCTCTTGCACTAATAACAAATTGTGAAGCCATTTCTGCATAAGCATGTTAATGACTTTGCAAAAGGGATTACATGAAGATAGCAAACAAACTTCAAAGAGATTATCATCTGCTCCTGTAAATACAGGTGCTTCCATAGTAATGCTGGATCCTGTGACTTGTATAGAGTTGAAATGGTTGTAAAATGGGACAGTCTGCACTCTTAAACAAATCAATAAAAAGTGACTAGATTTGCTAATTGCAACTGTTGTTTTAATTCACTATTTTCTAGCCAAATCACAGTCATTTCTGACTAGGATACAGTAGAAATACAATGACATCTCAGTTTTACCCAGTAGACCAATGATCTAGTCAATTTGACCCACTTGTCTGGTGCAGCTAGCTCCAGATCTGTACCCATGAAACACCTCCATGTACTGTAGCTACATGGCTGGGATTCAAACCAATGACCCTCTGATTTAAAGGGCTTGTCTGAACCACTCGACCATGATGCTTTCACATACATTATGAATAAACTCAATAAAGTGTAACTTGTGTATAATTTTGGTCAGGATGATAAGACTACATTTGCATATTACTGTCATAGCAAACATTATGGTCTGTTACATAGCTTTATGCATACAGCATCTACACTCAATAAAGAATGGTTGTTTAAACTCTAAAACAACTACCATAATTTTCCTATTGTATTAATAGTAGCATTCTATGTGTAGACATTAGATCTGTTGCTCTTGTAATTAAGAAGTTAATATACAATTACTTGAATAATACTTGTTCCTACATTCATTATAAAAGGTTTCTTTTATAATTAAGAACAGCCGCTAGGCTGAAAAGGGCTATCCAGCCCATGTGTTGGAAAATGAATAAATAAAAAAAAAAAAAAGAATGGATATTCATTTTTAAATACCTTAACGTCATCTGTTGGACCTTAAGTGGTGTTCTTTAGAATTCCAATACATAGCCCAAAGATATGATTAGGATATTGGTTTTAACCTCATATTGTATGTAAAGATAGATCAGTAATAGAGGTGAAAAATAGGTAAGTAAATTCCACTCTTAAAGTGATTGGTTAACATTGGTTTGACTTTAAAAATATCTGAGCTAGAAGGTCACACTTGTCACCTGTGTCTGTGATATGTTCCAAAAAATGAAGCCCAGAAAAAATTGCGTTCGAAAATGATTATTTAGTGCTTCAAAATTTGAAATATAAAGTGACCGGAAACACCATCTTAATTTCATCCTATGCACTTATGTGTACTATTTAGGTGTCTATAAGACGCCTATTTACAAAATTGGGGTTTGCCTTGCAAGTTGTATTAGCTTTTTATTCTCAATAATGGTTGTTTTCAGGGTTTATTAGTTCTGATATATGCATTTGTACACATGTTTCATCTTGGTTTGAGAATTTTTAAAATCGGCTGCTCACAAAGTTAAACAGTACCTTTAAGTATTGCTAAGATGGGTTTTGCTATATCAATCCATGGGGCAGAATGCTAGTACTTATGTCTGTGCACTGCACAAACTCTTTGTTGAGGAAAGCAATATGAATTTCAAATGGAAGTTAACTTTGGTAGTAAGTTGGTTTTCATTTCATCAAAAGAAATACTAAATGAAAAAATATATGAAAGATCAATATTTTGGTGTTGGTTTAATAGTTTATAAAAATCCATCGAAGTACAAGGGAGTTTAAAATTCATGGTTATATATTTTTTAAGTTTTTAATTGGTTTTATATGCAAGCAGCTCTCGGATATACATGTAATGAATTCCATTTTATTTTGGAACATGAAGAATATTTTTTCTATATGGAAGGGGGTATGAAATGATGCACCTGATAATGTATCCCCTACACAAATAAAATTACTTTCAGATGTTTAAATCAGATGTGTGAGAGAGACTTTCAAGATATCTGAGACTAAAAATTCATAATTTATTATTTTTTGCTGGGGACTCTTTAGTATAATGAAATTGGGATGGTATGTTCAGGCATTTGTACATTTACACTTTCTTAAAGTGATTGAATAATGATTTTGAGATGCAATGTTACAATTCTTAAACTATAAGGAAATCCAACATTGTCATAATTTTTTCTCCAGGAAATATGAAGAATGTCCTTTGTAAAACAAAGAGAAGCACACTGAATTTTCAAGGAAGCAATGAATGTACATGTATAATTATACGTCACATCTAGAAAATATTTTGAAATAACGTGCATTTTAGATGTTGACGTTGCTGGCTTTACATAGTTGTGCTTGATCAGATCAATCGTAACTCTTTGTAAGCTGTGGCCCTGCAGGACTTACAGCTCTGATTTTTAGAAGTTAAATCGATAAAACAATGCCCTTAAGTGTCTGTGATAAGTTACACTCTAAAAAAATGTTTGGTCATAGTAATTAGTATTCTGGTAGATAATCTACGGTTGATTTCCATTTTTGTCGGTGGGGGTACATATTTTTTTTTAGACATTGGTTATTTCGACCGATCCTTTTTAAAAAATCTTATTTCAAATTTAAATATATTTTTTAGAGTATTATCATTGTTGTTGATTGTTATTATTCCCTTTGTCATTGTTGTTTCAGGTTTAACACTAATGTTATTTTAATGTCATCGCTGATTTGTTGTTAATATATTTTCTTCAATGTTTTTGCTGTCTGTAGGTCTGGTTCTGAGAGGAGGGACCCCTATCGTACTATGCTTCCTATGATCAAACCTCTACATGCCCCTCCACAGACCAAGAATAAGGTAGGCATATTATTAATCAGAAAAATAATTGCAGTAAAGACAGACAGAGAAAGAGGGAGAAAGACGATCAGAACATCAAATTTTGCCTCTTTGTTCTCAATTATTTTTATTTTAACTGATGGTCCAGAAACAAAATTTCTGTGTATTGCTTGTTTATTTTTTGCTCATTTCATCACAAAGGTTTTTAAAAGGGTAATTTATCGATAATTAGAATGTAATGAGTTCTCTCTTAATGGTTTGTAACTTCAGCTTTAAACACCCAACAGAACCCACCTTTGAGAGCCCCACCCCCTTTCCCTTGGGGAATATAGGAGTTGTGAGAGAAGTTTGAAGTTCAAGATTTTTAGTTGTCCCACCCTATAAATAGCTTCTTCATTATGTTGTCTTTCAAATATTATGAAATCATATGTTACTAGTATGATAGGTAATCTATATCATGATCTTGAGAAAATCCTGTAGGAAATTTGGATCTCAGATGTTGACTCTGAATGCTACCCTGCCCCGCCCTCCTCCTCTGCACCCATATTCTCAGTCACATTACCCCATAGAGTGATCCCTTTATACCCCGTGGTATTATCCCACCTGGTTTGATCCCACCACTTGGGAGGCATTACCGTACACACCTGTTCCTATCGCAGGGGATTCAGCACATTCATGTACTCCTGAAAGGAAAAAAAAGTTCCCAGTCTATGCGCTCTTGAAGAGTATCATCCGCACTTTTATTTTGGAGCACCCTCGGGCTGTCACTGAAAGTAATTCATAGGTATCCCATCAATTATGTGTCTATAGACTTGGATACTTGATGTCAATCAAAGCTTATAGTTCTACAGAGGGTCGGATAAAGATAGTTCAAGAACATGCAAATATCTGGAGGCAGATATAAGTAAGGAATAATACCTCCTTTATGAAAAGTGACAAACAGTATCAACCTCATAAATGTTAGTTTCTCAATGTTTGAGGTATGTTGACAAACTTTCTGCATCTTGCATCATGTTGTCAGTGCACTGTATATGATTAATAGTTTAAAGGATTACTCTTGCTATTTCTTTGAGAATATAATAGTACAGTATCTACTATAGTATAATCCTCATGAATAATGGACAGGAAAACCATTGTCACTCAACTGGATCCAGTGTTAAATGTTGCTTAAAATGTTGATTTGTGTTAGAATGGAAGACAATTTTTTAATGCAATTTAGTTCTTTTTGAAGAGATAAGAAATATTGTTATTGAAATATTTTATCACTGCCAATCATACAAGCTGATTAACTACCAACAACAACATTGATAACCTTTCAATGTTACACTAATCTACATTACCTAGAACAACAATAATTTGGTTATTCCTCACAATGTTATCATCATTCATATTAATTTCTTTTAAAACCCACTTCCCTTTTTCCTGCATTTTGATGGAACAATTTCTTGACATGAAACATCCTTTCATGGCACAGTCATACTTGGCTTGTCATTCAAATTCAAAACAAAATAGAGTATTAAACAAATCCCACTACTATCAGAATCAAATTACTCTTTTTTTTCATGTTGATTTTACTGCCATACAAAATCTGATACATGCTCACAGGAGTAGGAGTTGGTATCAGTTATATGATTACAGTATTCTTGAAAGAAAATATACATGTAATTTGTAAAATTTGGGGAATAGAGTGAATTGGGAGAAGGCTCTTGTCAAAAGTAATCTTTACAACTCCGAAACTTGTGACATTTCAAACCCTGTCTTGTCAGAAACCATCAATTGGTAAACTCAAGTAATATAGTTTCTCATATCTGGTTTGTGTGCATAACAACTACATTTTCAAGCCATGACAGGGAAAGATTACGGTATGTTGCATTGTTGCTGGTTCAAACCATTTCCTGGGGCGCGTAACACAAAGCTTAGCAATCATCGTAAAACTGTTTTTTACGATCGCTTGCATTGACTACAATGTTCAATTAAACATGACAATCAAGAGTACAATTAATCTCTAAAACCTTTGTGTTACATGTAAATGGACCCAGGTATTGGAATTAAACATTCTGTAAAACCTAGAAGATGTTACCCAATCACAAATATAATGTGATGCCTTCTACTACCCCCTTTTTTCAATTCAATTCAATTCATTTATTTTCTCTTTCAATCTTTTTTACATTTACAATGATAGTTCAATATACATATTTACAAAATATAATATATAAATCATTTCTATAATACAATAATACTATGAAACCGAAAGAGAAGGAGACCAACTAAAAAGCAGAGCTTGTAGGGTGAAGGCCCCCTTTCATAAATACATTTATGAATAAAAATAAGATAAAATAAAGAAATAAACAATACATATATACAATGAATAAAAAATAAACAAGAATGAAATAAATAAAAATAAAAATGAATGAATCAGTATACACTGTATACAGAAATCATAAAACGATTAAACATATATACAAAGAGAAATTAACAAACACATTTACATATTAAGTTCTGAGTTACATAACTTTGTGAAAAAAAAACCGATAATTTAATATGAATCCAGAAGATATTTTTTAAGTTTTCCTTTGAAATTTTGTATTGAATTACATTGTATAATTTCCTTTGAAAAAGAATTCCATAATTTTGGACCAGTAAAAACAAATGTCTTCTGTGCAAACGATGTTCTATTCAGAGGTAAATGAAAGGAACTCGCCTGGCGAGTGAAGTGCTTATGAATTGTATCATTTTTTACAAACATATTATCAAACGGTAACGGTAATTGTTTATTAATAAACTTGTACATTAACTGTCCGAGTTGAAAAGAATATAAATCTTTAACCTTCAAGACTTTATTTTTCAAAAACAGAATATTTGTATGTGCCCTGAAATCTGCATGACTAATAATACGAATCGCTCTTTTTTGTAATATAAAAAGTCTATTAATTTGAGAATTCGCTGCGTTACCCCACGCAACAACTCCGTAATTCAGATAAGGTAAAATTAACGTTGAATATAATGATAACAAAATATAATGGGGTAAGAAGTGACTTAATTTTCTAATGACACCAATATTGCGAGCAATGATTTTACAAATATTATCAATATGTGTTTTCCAAGAAAGTTTATCGTCAATGATCAGTCCCAAAAATTTAGTTGATCGCACTCTTTGAATAACAGTATCATTTAAAATTATATCTTTTGGTACAGTCGTAATCTTGTTGCTAAATAGCATGTAGCTAGTTTTTTCTAGGTTAAGAGAAAGTTTGTTAGCTGTTATCCAATTAGAAACATTTTTTAGTTCGTCATTGAATATTTGCGTCAATTGATCTGGGTCGGGGTGCGACAGAAATATATTAGAGTCATCAGCGAAAAGTATAAATTGAAGCAATCTTGATGACATATCAATATCATTTATATAAGTAATGAACAAAAGTGGGCCAAGAATGCTGCCCTGTGGAACTCCACAAAGAACAGGTTTACGTTCAGAAATATTACCATCAAGTGAAACGAACTGTGAACGCCCGGTTAGATAATTCTTGAACCACTTTAGTGGTTCCCCTCTAATTCCATAATGAGAAAGTTTATAAAGGAGAATATTATGATCAACTGTATCGAATGCTTTTGAAAAATCTAAGAACATACCAATCGTATTCGAAGACATGTCATAAGCTTTGGCAACTGTTTGAACTAAAGAAAGTATTGCATGGGAAGTGCTACTCTTTTCTCGGAAACCAAATTGAGTATCGGATAGGATGTTGTGCTTTTTAAAAAAACATGATTAATTAATGGATGCGAGTTATAGTATTTTATGAAAGGTCGATCAGAGTAAGCTGCATTATTTGAGTCCTCGATCCTTTATGCTAGTAGGACAACTCAAATTGCACTGGATCCACATCCGATCTATGAATGGGATTGTCAAATAAATTTAGTTACTTTCTGGTCAAAGGTCTCGTTTCTTAGGTTCACCAGGTGCAGGCACTGCACTGAATTTTACTATGATGATAAGCCGTGCTATTTTCTCACTATACATGTACGATTAAAAAAATAATGTAGAAAATTATTGAATTCATGAACACAGTCTGTATTGCTAAGCCGCATTGTTTCGAGCTGCATCCAATCTGGACTATACAAGACACCGAAGAACCGTGGACCTACGCAAGAAACTACCCCCTCCCCAAAGAATAAAACAAAGAAAAAAATAACACTAGTGGGTAATGCTTCATTTTCACCCCTTGACCTCTCGAACATGAACTCCCGTTTTTTGTTTCACGCCTGCTGAGCCAGACGTTTGGCATAACAGAATGGGGTAAGAATCAACAATGTTTGCAAATATTAGTCCAAGGGTTAATTCAATTTCAGAGGTGTAATAGAATTTATGCAGTCCAGTTTTTATAGGGTCCATGTTGTGTCATCTTTTCGGACATATTTTCAGATGTTCATAGAATACCAGCCAAGAATGTAGTATGTATGATTTATGATGTGGCAATTGACTGCTGATAATTTTCTTCATTATTGGGAAAGAGATATTGATGTTATCATAAAATTTCCATTAGAACTTTATTACATAGAGCTCATTAAATTTTAATAATTAGAAGAACTCTCTGGAGGAAAATTATAACATCTATGTCACTATGTAAGGTGATGATTAAACAGATCTCTATCAGAAAGCAAGCTATTCCATCATACATATGTACACTGGATACATATTTTAATTAGTGATCCTGATGATTAGAATCTAAGAAAATACAGAAAGTTCTTGATCATATTGCTTGCAAATATTATGCAACTTGATGTAATATATATATTATAATACAGTGTTGCTCAAATGTTTGTGAACCCCACCAGAAAATGAGCATATAAAGTGTTCAAGTTCTGCTTTGTTTTAGATATTTAATTGTGAAGTCAGGTGATGAAATATTACATTCAATAAAGTTGTCTACATTCAACATGCGGCATGAACATGATGAAGGAGCGCATTTTGTGGCAGGATTCTATGGAAGCTTAAAAGTGCCACCCAGATGTTGAGATAATTATCTTGGGAAGTCGACATCATGCAAGCGAAACGACCAGATGACGAGATCATGGATCTCATCATGTCCACATCTTTCGGAAGAGATATTCAGATGAAAAGATCCTTGATCTCATCATGTCAACATTTTTCACAGGAGATAATCAGATGACAAGATCCCGGATCTCATCATCTTTTAGAATAGATGATCAGATGACAAGATCCCGGATCTCATCATGTCGACATCTTTTAGAAGAGATGATCAGATGACAAGATCCCGGATCTCATCATGTCGACATCTTGTAGAATAGATGATCAGATAAACAAGATCCTGGATCTCATCATATCTACATGTACATCCTTTTGAAGAGATGATAAAATGACAAGATCTTGGATCTCGTCATACTACGTCCAGTGGAAGAGATGATCAGATGTCATGATCTCGCAACTCGTCATGTCTACATCGTTTAGAAGAGATGATCGGATGACATGATCATGGATTGAAGATCTTGCCATCTGATCATCTCTTCTAAAAGATGTCGACATGATGAGATCCAGGATCTTGTCATCTGAACATCTCTTCTAAAAGATGTCGACGTGATGAGATCCAGGATCTTGTCATCTGATCATTTCTTCTAAAAGACGTCGACATGATGAGATCCAGGATCTTGTCATCTGATCATCTCTTCTAAAAGATGTCAACATGATGAGATCTGGGATCTTGTCATCTGATCATCTCTTCTAAAAGATGTCGACATGATGAGATCCAGGATCTTGTCATCTGATCATCTCTTCTGAAAGATGTGGACATGATGAGATCCGGGATCTCGTCATCTGATTTTTTGCTATCATGATTTCGACTTCCCAAGATAATTATCTCAACATCTCGGCACTTTTAAGCTTCCATAGGATTCACAATTTTTTTTAGCACAAATATATACGGTAGCCTACTGTGTTTTTTAATCACATGAATTTTAAGAAATGCATTGATATCATGACTGTCTTCTGTGAGTTTGCTGTGCAAACCCCTAACTTGTGAAAAGTGCTCTGAATATGCAGTCTAAAGTCACAAACAATGACTGGTGTGCATAAGGATTGTTAAAGTCTCGAGTGAATATCCATTTGTTGATCTAAGTTCCAATCAGGGTCTGTACATCTGCAGACTAGTATTGGAGCTCATTGATCTTATTTTCTGAAAGCTATTCATGTTTCATATGTGTAAATAACCAATACCATTTTTCCCCATGATCTCACTCTCTCCCTCTCATCTATTCTTTCTCTAAAATAATACCAAATGTATATCCACTTGTCATCACAAATTTGACTTTGATCATGGAAATAAGACACTCACACTTGCAACTTAAGTTGGCCGACATTGAATAGAAATTCTATCAAGTGTGTCAAACACTGACACCCTTAAGCACCTTTTCATATCCTAAGGGAATTGATATTAAACCAACAAATTTGGAGTGACATGCTGGTCAACATTGACGCTGTACAAACATATTAAATGGTTCAGTTGGTGTACCTGGCCAAATATTGTGTTCTAATTTTGTGACAAAGTAAGCATATGCTGGTGAGTGACCAGCCCAACAGGTTCTTTAGCTGTAATAAAAGAGAGAGGCCATAGTTATAACATGTTTTCATCTCCATGGTTATAGCTTTGAAAAACCTGATGCTACTAGTCCTGAACATTCCCACAGGTGTCACATCATTTTAAGATATTTTTAAGTATTGATAGCTAATTGATCATTGAACTTTGGCAATGCTGAACGAAATCTTCAGGGTCCTGTTTCATAAAGACTTGATTCTAATGCACTGTTTCTATTACAAATCATATTCAACTATCAACTTATACATAGATGGGGGATTGAAGCGAGGCCCCTCCCCCCAAAAAAAAAAAATTCTGCATAGACCTTGTATAAGACCTTTTGCAGCATATTTTTAGAACAAAGTTGTGCTTGTATGCAGGCCTTTCAGTACAAGGCAATACATTGATTTGGTTGTCTTACCTCCATTCAATCAAAATTTAATTAATAGGTTAATTGCTTTATTGTTTGGGTAAATGTTGGGGCCATAAAAATTTGTTGGTTTATATTTGTCAATTAAATTTTGCAGTTGGCTGAGTTCTACCGTATATCACCCCTATGTTTCCTTTCAAGGCTTGATTGAGAAAACTAATTTACATGCAATCAAGCAGATATTCTCTTTATTTGTTTCCATATCCCCAGATTGGCAGTATTGAAAGATGATTTGACCAATGCTTGTACATAAGATTATGATTTTTGTTTTTTTTTCGTTTTCCTGGCATTGTCCCTTAATTTCCTTTCAGCTGTCTGCTGTGTGCAGTGTCATCGTAATTATTTTGATGGTCATTGGACTTGGAGCATGTTATTTATTACCATACACATGTGTTTGGCTTCAGGAAATCATTATTTGTTTTGAAGGATAATGATGGTAATGAAGGTGATTATGATGATGATAGTGGTGGTGGTGGTGGTAGCAGTGGTGATGATGATGGTGATGATAGTGGTGGTGATGGTGGTGATGGTTAAGGTGATGATAGTGCTGGTGATGGTCATGATTATGTTGATTTGTTGGTGATGAGGAGGATGATGATGATGACGATGGTGATATGGTAATGATCATAATGATGGTGGTGTAGGTGGTGGTGGTGATGATGATGGTCATAATGATATTGGTGGGGGAGGTGGTGAAAATAATGATGATGATGATTTTGAAAAACTTCTTTTGATGCATTTATTCGCCAAATAATGCTTAAAGCACTCTCCAGATACAAAGATATTCGATATCAGCATAAGATGTGAAATTATATATTTGGAAATTAACTTGGGTATGTATTTCACTAATCTTCTAACATGTTTAAGACAAACTTGCTACCTGGCAATCAAATGCCATGATTTTGACATTTAATTTCTGTTGTCATGCATATAATTGTACATAATGGTAATCATACAATGATCATGAAATTTTGTACATTATGGACATGTATGTGTAATTATATTAAACTTATCCATAATCATAACATTTCATTATGTACAATTATACATCATAATTTTACATGTACAATAATACATAATCATGGGCACTGATGAAGAGTGGGACTTTACCTTTGATTTGTGAGAGCTACATTCCTTTTAAAATCTACGACCTTATTTCTACAGCATTTTACTTTAAACCAATTGTGATTTATAGTTTGTACAATTATACATGTATGTGTTATGAAACCTTGTGAACCATATTCTCAAAAAGAGGTTTCAAAACAATAGTTTATGCAGATTCTCTTTTGAGTGCACTTCCCTTTTAGTATACGGTTTTGTACCATGATACAAATACATGTAAACCTCTTTTTAGAATATGGGCCTAAATGTGAGATACTTGTGTTAAAACCATTCCTGATTTCCTGATACCATCATAAGTGCATTGCTCAATATGAATTATTAAACTTAATAAGAATAGGATGCACAATTAGTCTTGAGCACAAACCTTAGATAATCTACATCTTTGTCTTTGTTTGCCATGATTTGACTCTCATTATATAATGTTCGTCTTATTTCATTGTCCCACAAATACATACATGTATGCCACATCTTTAAGCAAACCTTGATGCCTACATGCATACTGCTTTATTGTTTTCTTCATATCCAAGGAGAAGCCGTACTAATCATCATGCAATTGCTAATGTACCCACACGTTGCTTGGAAACGTACTTGATACCTGCAAGGATATTCTAGACAGTGTGGTATGTGCATTATGCAATCCTCATAGGCCTATATATTTTCTAAATGTAAATTGTAATGAGATTTATTCATGTATAGTGTACAAATACTAGTTTACCAGGCTTTAGTATTGCGGGAATTATTTGTCCAATGTTGACTGGCATTACTATTTTTCCAGAGGGGCTAAAATAGTAATTATCTCAGTACAATCGAGGATGAATAATGCTCTCTATACTTTCAATATAAAAGACCTTATATATTTGTTTTTTTATCCTATACATTTGATAAGTTAGAACAACAGATCTTAATGATTATAGTTCTTGTACATGCAGTTCATCCTTATCTGAAACAAAAAATAAGATATCGCTGTGATATCGATATAGATGTGATATTAAAATTGGAATATTATTATGCAATTCTTTCTTTGTCCATGTCAAGTTAAAATTGTGTTATCAAATTTCTTGGTGACTTAGAACTTGGAAAATCAAAACCACTACTTTGCTGTACTTCTATATTTGGGATATCCAGGCAAAAGTTGATAGGGAAAGTAAGATTATAAGATATTATTACATTTTTTTTCTCATATGTCATTGCATTAGGTTGATTTTATATCACTACTCTCAATAATAGTGGCAGTCTGCACCAGGTAAACCACTGTTTTTCATCTTTTTTTCTCTCTTTTTTTAGAAAATGCAGTTTTGTTTTGGGGTAATTTGTTGAATCACTAGATGCACAGACACAAAAGGACCAGTCGTAAAACTCAAGAACCAGAGTTAAATTTGCAGATTTTTTCACTCTTGATTGTTCCTCTTCCTGATAGATGCTTGGAAGCCATTCTGCATATAGATTTTGAATGTAGATCCTTCTACATGATGAGAACTTGCTGAGGAACAATTGATATAGAAGCGATGTCTATCTTACGTTTGGGTAATAGGATTTTCATGTTACTTTATAAATATCTTTGGTGTTTGCAAAATTGTCAGCTATTCTGGATCATGATTACATAAATTGGCATGCTTACTTCCTGAGAACAAATGGAGATTAATTGAAGAATATGACTTCCTTCTTTGATCCGAGATTATATCAGTAGAACTAGGAACCATGTGAATTCCACCATCAAAGGTTATACTATAGGAGTCTGGATGGAGTTAGTTTTATGAGCCACGCCAAGATCATTTTTATGGCATCATTTGTAAACTTGCAGCTTATCGTCTTATCTGAGAATACAGACAATGTAAAGACCTATCTCACCATCATTACATTAATTGGTTGTACCAGAGTGTTGGTACGATTTTAATCGATCATTTGGAATGTATATTAGGAGGAATTCAAGTTTATGTAGAATGGATCATGCTATTGTTTTCAAAAAGCCTAAGGATAGATCCACAGGAAATGAGGTGAGTATTATTTGCAGAAAACTGATATTTTATTTACCTCTCCATGACAATCCCTTCACCTTTTGATGGTAGAATATTTTCATATCACATGAAAATTGGTAAAATTAAATTCTGTATGCATTGTAAGAAATGATTGTAAGGGAGAGAGAAAGTCCATTTGAAAAATAATTTTGGAAAAGGATAGGCTACAATGAATATTTCAGGCAGTTTTATTTTCAAATTTGATACAAATATAAGTCGTGCTATTCTTCTATTTGATTTGAATATCATACAAGGCCAAAATTACTTTTGTTTAAATGTATTTCAGGGGTCAGCTTTTTACAACTTACTGTCCAAGTTTGCAGCTGTGGATTAGCTTTAACATTGCAACGAATAGGGTTTTTGAACTTCCGTTTGTGAGGCTCCAGAGCTTTTGAACATTTCAGGGTGAAATTGCCCTGAGCCCCACTGTAATCTTTCCCCTGCATCATACTCTTTAATGTGTAAAAGCTTTTATTTAATATGGTGAGTAAAATCAATATTGATCAGATTGAATAGTGTCAGATTATCTGCCATAAATTTGAAGGACCATGTGAGAGACCACATTATTCATTCATGATTTCAGGGAGTCTTGTATCTGAAATCCCAGCAGTCATATTTTGATACATAATGTTATAAATTAATACAGGACCGAAGAGAAGAATAATCAATCAAAAATAAATAAATGAAAATATAAAATTATAGTTATGACTGCCTTTCATGCCATTTTCAAATGTATCATTATCAGCAGGCTATTTCACACATTCTATAGACATGCCTTCTCTTTTACTATGATATTTATTAAAACTGCCTTTTTTTCAAGAGAACATTCCTTGAATGTCAAGGATAGTCTCCCAATACATTGAGTTACTTGTACATGTATCTCTTGTCTTTAATAATTTCATCTCTCTTATCCTTCAAATCAAGAGCTGAAATTTAATTTACAGTTTTCCATGGCCTGGACCGGCACTGCATGAATGTGATAAATGTGCTGACAATTTGACAATTACAAGAGGAATTCCCTGGGAATATTAAGTCAAATCACTTGGAACATGAAGATATGCAGGTACTTGATTTTGAGTGTGTAATATTACTGGCTCTCAAAATAAATTTGTCATACTCCTTTTGATATATTTAATCATAATTTTTATTGCAACTTTGGGGCATAATGTCTTTGGAATTGGATGTCACATACAATAACAATCATTTTTCCCCATTGATTATTGATAATGATTGTAATTTTCTGTACATGTCATGGCAATAGGGAATAAATCAAGGGATAATTTTTTTTAGAAAAAAGTGTCTTAGATACTCGTAAACACTTAATACTCATAATGCTGTTCCACCGAGTCCTTTTTTTTAGATGTGTGCAATGTCCAATCAGGGAAATTGGGTTGTTGAAATTTACTCCAGTGAATGTCCATAGAAAAACCTACACCCAAAGGTATGAAAATTAGACCCTAGCATTTAAAAATAAACTTGTAACACCATATACATTTTGCACTCATACTAAAAATTTGATACCGAAGTAAAATAACTCCTGTGGTCCTGTGTGTAAACCAATAGTGACTACAAGAATTTAAGTTACCGTGTGCACCTTTTCGAATAAATATATTGTTCTCTTGCGATCGAACTGGAAATGCGTTAATTTATTATGACATCAGGACTTGATGTTACATTTATGCTTTCTCGGAACTGTCATTTGGATCAACTCTGATCTTAAATGCAATCATGTTTGGAACTGGGCTTGAAAGTGGTAGGCATATAGTAAGTTCACACTGATTGATATAATGGAATCGATTGAATCTTTTATGTTACAGGGAACAAAATATAAGTATTGAATTTGGATAATACCCATTGTTTATATTCATTTCAAATGATTGATATTATGTACACCTTGAAAAGTTGCTTGGAACCAACAAATGAATCAAGACATGCTCATTTTCTTTTTTTTTTCAAGTTGCACTTTTATATCAACAGCAAATGAAAGATTAAACAGAAGACTAAATGTAAAAGGGAAGCTACATTGAAAAAAACACCATGAAAAACACTGATCTCTGATTGACTGTCGAAGATAACATTTAACCTCTGAAGACATGTTCTATTATATACTTACTAATTAAGATTGACTCTACATAGATAATGTATTCATTTTTTAAAAACTCTTTTGATGATGCATTTCTCCTTTGAAATACTGTTGCATGAAAATTTGTTTTACTCCTACCCTTTTTCTGATAGTCAATAGGGCAGTTTGTCTCACTTCTTGGAGTTGTGGTAACGATCTGAAAATGAGTTCGAACATAATCCAATGAAATTACCACCAAATTGTTTGTATGTATGAATAAAAAATATATGCCAAACTTATTATTTATAGAATCATCACAAGGTCACATCTATGAGTATGAAAGCAGCATCATGCTATAAGTTCCTTCACAGTAATAATATCTTGTTTGATAGTTTTCAATTTTTGCAGAATGAAAGTAAAACATTTTATACACACTAGATACAGTATGGTTCGTAATAGAAAATGCACATGATTATACATAGTTTTTATGAAAGTGATGAAACAAAAATCATAGTAATAGTTTCATTCCTATGATAAAACCCAATTATGACAATTGTTTTGGTTGTTCATGATTATGAAATTATCATATCCTATTTTGGTGACATAAAGACAGTATGCTGTGAAAAAGTGCAAAGTTTTCTTACTTGTTAATCATAGTAATAGTTTCATTCCTATGATAAAACCCAATTATGACAATTGTTTTGGTTGTTCATGATTATGAAATTATCATATCCTATTTTGGTGACATAAAGACAGTATGCTGTGAAAAAGTACAAAGTTTTCTTACTTGTTAAGGTATACATGTAGACTAAAGAAAGATGAAATGGAAAATGCCTATGTAGAGAAAATTCATACAGGATATTATCCATGATGTCAGAGAATAAGGAGCTTATTAGCTGCTAATCTTTATGTTTGTATGTGAAATCGTGTTTCTCTTTTATATGAACAGAACTTGTTTATTTTCTTCCAAGAAGTAAATGATAATACAATTTTATGTTCACACATTATCTATTTGCTATTATATCTGTAATATTGTCCTTACTTTAGAAGAGCTTTATTTTCTATTTGCGTTTTTTTTTTGTATTTTCATTTAATTTCTCTTCAGAGCATAGATGTAGCTATGAAACTGACATTTTAAAGATGAAAATCTTGAAATCATCCATACAAGTCATGTCTATGTTGTTTTGTGTAGTTGGATGAAATACACATATCATACATTAGAATTTGTCATGATTAAAACAATTCATGTGCAATAATCATGTTATTCATTTCTTTGAAAGTATTACATGTAACTCAACAGCTAATTTATTAGAGGTAGTAAAATACGTACTACAAAATTATTTGACAATCGTGTAATAAATCAGTATTGAAATCCAATTAAAATGGAGATGCATTTGTACTATTCTGTTTCTTCTTTTCCTGCTTTGCAATGAATATTAAGATCTATAATAAGTAAGGACACCATTCAACAAACAAAATCCTTGGCTATCCATCTTAAAAATTATGTTTAAGTCACTATAATTACGATGAATCTTATAAAAAGGTTAATTTTTCATATGCTGTCTTTTAAGAAACTTGTGATCAGATACAAAGATGAAAAATAACTGTTTGCACCTGATTTTTAAACTCTCCAGCCAGTAAAGTGACTGGCCATTGATTATTTCATTGTGTGTTCTTCAATGTATTATTCAATCAATAAATTCTATATTTCAATTGTTAAATTTGATTTGTTGCACCTGTCAATGCTTATTGTTCATGCTGTGTGTTGACATTTTTTTTAATTAATCAATACATTCTTATTTTGGGAAATTTGTAACATTTTTGTGACACAAAAGATCATTGAAGGGGAAATAATAAGGGGGGAATGACATTACTTGTTGCTCTTTTCTTTTTCAGAAATACTTGTTTATGTTTGATGACCTTTCAAATCTAAGTTGATAATGTGACTTTATGTATATTGACCATTTTTTTTCTCCCATATTTCTTAGCTTGACAATGCAATCGTCATAATGGAACTACACAACTTTTTTAGTGAGATGTTGAGTAAAAAGAATGAAACACTCCATAGCTAAAACTTGTGGCATTGATTGGTGTAGACAAAGAGGGCCACACTTGCCATTTTAATTCATTGTTAAATATTTTGTGTTAGTTAGATGCCTGTGGGTGTTATTACAACACCTTAGGTCATTTTAACAGTAGGTGGTTTAAGGCCGCCTCGAAGTTTGTCAGTTTCGGGTATTTCTGATCACCAACATCGGGAAATTTACCTGATCAGAAAATACCAGGTAATATTGGTGATGTGAAAGCAAATTACGCATAATATCCCAAAAGAAAATACCAACTAAATAGTAGGTACTTGGCAAAATTACGAGAACTTTCAGAGGGATTTTTCTAAGGTCGCAGGTATTTTTGCATTGTGAAAACAATTTACGGGAACTTTTAGCCTAGCGTGTAGTTGGCCCAGGCGCCATGTGTGGCTGCTGAGCTAGTGGTTTTGAATCTCGCACCTTGCCTGCTTATCAGACCATACTGCGCATGCTTCTAACTTCAGGAATTTATCCCGAAGGGTATGTTGTGGGGCGGTGTGAATGCAGGAATAATTAATGGATATTTTTTAGCCTAAAAAAGTTCTCGTAATTTAACAGGGATTTGAATCATCGAGGCGGGTTTGAAACCAGCTACTCTGTTATAATCAATACCAAGAGTGTAATTTCAACACCTCAGGGTGTCCTTTAGGGACACCAACTGGTGTCAGTTTAGACACCCCAGAATTTTACAGTGTTCTTTTTCAAGACACTTGTCCATATCTAACATCTTAATCGTTCTGGTATTTAAGCCTCTAAAATCTTTTTGGTTGTGTTTTGTTGCCTCAAAAACAAATCTTTGCAACAGATTACCATACAATGGGCTTAATCCTCCCAGCTCTATCCACCATTTAAATCTTCATTAGATATATTTAAAATCACATTCCTGTGAAGACCCTCAAAGGAATAGTCTAGATTGAAGGAAAGGTCCAAGTGGAAAGGTTCACCTTTCACAAGTGGATTAGTTGATCCCAAGTCTCACTTGAGATGGGAAGAGTGCTTCTGAAGACATACTCAAAACACTTGTTATTGTTAGACAATGTTTATTTTTCTGATACTCTGTACTAATAAAGACATGCCTTGTATTAAAACTGACAGCTGATTTCTCTAAATCTTTTTCTCTTTCGTCACAAGCTCTCAGATATTTGATCTTTTTGGAAAAAAAAATCACTTTGTTAGATTTTACAAAAGCAATAATTATAATATTAGCAGTAGTACAGGAGTAGTAGTAGTAGCAGCAGTAGTCTTAGGGTGTGTTTATGCTTCCATTGCGAGGACAGAATCAGCGATTTCAAACGTTGATTCAAAACGCCGATCGTAAACGTGGTTCTGGGAGTGCTGTTTATGCTTAACTTTTCAGAGCAAATCATGGTCTCCAGCTGGCTTCGCATCGTAAAGCGAGGTCAAATTGGGCGCGCCTTTTTTCGAAAGTTTTTTTCCGATTGTTGTTATTACGTGGAGATAACATGGAGCTAAACGACTGTATTTGCCCGCGGATTTTCATCTCACCGGAAGCATGTACCAAATGACGTCATTTAAACACGTTTACGATCATGGTTCTGTTTATACTTCCCCAGAAAGCCTGATTCTGGTCAAACGACGTTTACAAACGCACCTTTTTGTGAGTTTACGATCGGCGTTTTGAAACGGCGTTTAAATGAAAGTAAGCATGGACGCAACCGTGTTTTGGACTAATCACGTTTGGAAACGCTGATTCTGGCCTGAAAAGTGGAAGCATAAACACGGCCTAAGTCGACGCCGCTGCCACCGCCATCATCATCAATACCAACATCACACCATCTCCATCATCATAGTCACCTTGATTTTTACTGGATTTTTTACTTAAATGGCAAAGAAATGAAATATCTGTACCAAAGCAATGTAAAGGCAGAAAATTTTGCATTTCATTGGTTTTTAGAAGGGTGTGAGGGTAATGATTTGTGGTTTAATATTTAGTTGAAATCTTTTCAAAAACTGAACATTCATTTGTAATTCATATAATGTGTGGGCGCGTCGTGGTCTAGTAGTTCTGACTCTCGCCTTTAAAACAGAGGGTCGTGGGTTCAAATCCTAGCCATGGCGTGTTTTCCTTCAGCAAGAAATTTATCCACACTGTGCTGCACTCGACCCAGGTGAGGTAAATGGTACCGGCAGGAGTAATTCCTCAAAAAGCTGTGTGCACCAGAATCGGTAGACTAGCTTAGCCGGGGTAATATAGGAGCACCTAGCAAGGTGGATACGCGCGCTATACAAATCCTATGTACAATTTTTGCTGGATTATATGATGCCATTTTGGTTTCTAATGTGGTTTGAATTTCATTTGATTTTACAATTTGATTTGAATGCTGTCCAAAGACAGCTCTTAGATATGTATTTTTTAAAAATCATAACTACACGATTTTTGTACAGCACAGCCTCATAGTCAATGCTTCAGAAAAGTTTCAATGTATAAGACAAGTTATTTGTTTGCTACGTGTAAATTCAAATGAAGAGTTCCCCCAAGATTATCAACTTCATAATGGTACTATAAAACTCCAGAGTGGGGCAATTAAATGCATTTATTGGGGGTGATAAGCACTGTTTTTAATTGTGTTATGCATGCACTTCAGTTTTATACTGTGTCTTTTTAGCATATTCCTATCTCACTTGTGAGCCTCTATGTATTGACTTGTTCAAATTGCTTGTGCATATAGGTAGATGAACTCCCCCCACCCCTAATGCTAAAGAAAGAAAATCACCACATTGTTGCTCAGCAATTAAGAAATTTCAATAGTTTGAAATGATTGTCTTCAGGAAGTTTGGGTGTCATTTTTAAAAGGATTCGATGTGAAATGTGATGGTGTTGGTTGTTTCATACTTCATATTTTAACCAACTTTTGGGTTGGTTATTATAAAAGGTTGTCATTGGATAGACATATATCCTTGCTTTGTAAGGATCCATTCAATCCAATGCTTTTGATAAATGATGCACTCACATGTCTTCTTTGTCTATCTTGGTCTTCATTGTTTTTGTATGCTCCTGCTACTAGGTGGTTTCAGACCGCCTCGAAGTTCGCCAGTTCCAGGTATTCTCTGATCGGGAAATTTACCCCGATCAGAAAATACCAGGTATTTTGGTAATGTGAAAGCAAACTACGCGTAATTTTCCCGAAAGAAAATACCCGTTAAATAGTAGGTACTTGGCGAAATTACGAGAACTTTCGTGGGGATTTTTCCAAGGTCGCAGGTATTTTGGCGATGTGAAAGCAAATTACGGGAACTTTTAGCCCAGCGTGTCGTTGGGCGCGGCGGCGTGGGTGGCTGCTGGGCTAGTGATTTTGAATCTCGCGCCTTGCCTGCTTATCAGACCATACTGCGCATGCTCATAACTTCGGGAACTTATCCCGAAGGATGTGTTTCGGGCGGTGTGAATGCAGGAATAATTAACGGGTATTTTTTATCCTTAAAAAGTTCTCGTAATTTAACGGGGATTCTTGTGATCGAGGCGGTTTGAAACCGCCTACTGTCTACCTCTCATTTACCCTATCATAAATGAGAGCGTCCAGTGAGGTATGCTCCTGATTTAACCCTTTCCATCCTAATGTTAAGAATTAAGCCAGCCAATTGGGGTTGTGAAGCTTGTGATATAAGTAAGGTGTTAAATCACTTTGTTTGAATGCATGCTCCAAGGTGTTTGAAATGAGGAATATTTTGTAGGTTTCAGTCCAATGGGATAACTGTTAAGTGTGTTTTGCCATGGGTGGATCTTATTCCAGTAGGATAGTGATTTCCATTCATAACTCAAGGAACAAATGCCTGCCAAAAGTAGGATTCATTTTCTTTGATCAGGTCATTGATATTTTAGGCTTCTTCCATTACAATGCCTAAGGAATTTAATTGTTACAGAAGAAAATATGTCAAGAGGCATTTCAAAACAGCAGAAAATAGAATCGAAATTCTATATAGTGTCAGAAGCCCTAATGGTGACAAATAAGGATATTGCTGTGGTTGCCTTTAGCTCTTGGAAAATTGTCCATTTAGCACTTCTCAGAGTAGCTTCAAAATGATTTGTGAATTGTATTACTTTGTTCAATTTTCTTGAAAATCATGTTTACAACTTTCCATTGTAGTAGAAGTTGCATAACATGGTAAATAGTGGGGTCTATGTAAGATATGAAAGATTTTTTTAGACCATTGGCTGCTGGCATCCCAAATCATTCATTATAATACACTTTTCTTCTTTTTTTTCATTGCTTATTCTTGTCAAGAAAAGTTCAGGTGAAAAGAAACATCTAAAATATATGCAATTAGATGTGTTTTCAATTTTAATGCAAAGATTACTGTCATTAAAACCCAACTGATGTAAAGATGTATCACTGATTAACATCTCTGAAAACAGATACAAAATTCTTATCACAAAATATTTAAAACCTTGGTGATATCCCTGGTCTATGAAAGTGAATTCTGTTACAATATCACTCGTGATTATCATCAGTTTTTCAAGTTGAGTGCAAAACTGATTGCATAATATGTTATAGCTATAAAAGAAATTTTAAAAAAGAATCATTTATTTGTGAGAAATAAAGTCATTTATTTTTGTAAACATCAAAATGTCTCCCCAAATCCCCATTTGTTTGCCACCTGTTTACGGATAACCATGGCTAAATTCCTATCCAAAACAACAAAGAATCCACCAGAAATAACTGTCCAAAACAGCCAAAATGACACTGGTTATCCATTTTTATTACCCCATTGTCCAGCGAGACCTATTGAAACCAATTGTGACTTGTTCTGATTCCCTGCATTGAGCCTGCCCAGTCAGGCCAATATATCTTTTTGTTGGTCTGTTTTCATTGATGGGATGAAATCGTGGAAATGTTTAATGAAAACAAGGTAATTTGTGCTAACGTTTGGTTTGATTTTTTTGTTGTTGTAGGTCTATATTTTATACAATTGGGGGTAATAAAGACACTGCATGATGGCACCAGTTATGTGCATTCATGAGGTATCGAAAACAAGAAGCAGTCAATGAAAGTTTGTCACTATTCTGCTGGAAAGTGAATATATTCTTACTTTTTACTCTATACCTATTCATGAAATCTTACCTATATATTATTTGCATGAAGAAATATACAAAACACAGAATAACAACAAAAATTATACCAACAGCTAGAAGTATTAAGTTAACATTAAGTTGTTTTGTATATCAAAAGCTGCTTTTTTATAACAATTTGACAAGAAGGTATGGTATTTCTTGGCTGCTATCCAAAAGATTATGGTATATCTTTCATGTTTAGGTAGTTTATCTTCATTATTTTTTATTACACTTTTGCAATGATTATATGAACTGTGCATTTTTCTATGATGGATAAACATGCATTCACTTTAATAGAAAGCTTGAAATGGCAATCCAGACTGAAAGTAAAATATCTGAATGAAAACAATAATGATAATAATGATAACACATAAAAAATGTTATTTAATTTAATTTAAAGGACAAGTCCACCCCAACAAAAACTTGATTTGAATAAAAATAGAAAAATTTAACAAGCATAACACTGAAAATTTCATCAAAATCGGATGTAAAATAAGAAAGTTATGGCATTTTAAAGTTTCGCTTATTTTCAACAAAATAGTTATATGAACGAGCCAGTTACATCCAAATGAGAGAGTTGATGACATCACTCACTCACTATTTCTTTTGCATTTTATTATATGAAATATTTTTATTTTCTCGTCATTGTCATGTGAAATGAAGTTTCATTCCTCCATGAACACGTGGAATTCCATTTTAACATTTTATGCTTCAGGCAATGAGGTCCTAATCATCAAATTCGTAAAAACTGAAATATTGTATAATTCAAACAATAAAAAACAAAAGAAATAGTGAGTGAGGGACGTCATCGACTCTCTCATTTGGATGTAACTGGCTCGTTCATATAACTATTTTGTTGAAAATAAGCGAAACTTTAAAATGTCATAACTTTCTTATCTTACATCCTATTTTGATGAAATTTTCAGCATTGTGCTTGTCTGATTTTTCATTATTGATTTAAATCAACATTTTTCTGAGGTGGACTTGACCTTTAAAGTTTAGGAATATTTTATGAAAACAATTATATTCTGTGCCCTCATGATTATACAATAGGTGAACTGATATATGCAGGGGCAGGTTTCTGTAAAAATAAGGAATTAGAAATGTGCATCAATATCATCAACTGCTATATGCAGTATCACAATTAGAATTGGTAAAAACAGTATTTACCAAAGTTTCATGATTGCCTTATGCCAAAATTATTTTCAATTCAGTTCAACTTTAATTCCAATAAAAAAAAGAGCATACAGATACTCTACACTTGTCTCAAAACTGGAGTAAAATTGAGCAATTTACAATATAAAGTATAAGATTACAATTGCCATATGACATTGACAATTGCAATCTTATAGTAAAAACACAATAGCACAGTTTTTTGATTGGGCAGTCATAAAAACCCAGACGATATTGTCAAGATGACCACCCTTCATAAGCATAAAGTATATTGCACCAGAAATAAATTAATTGATATTTCAATTGCTTGAATTTCAGTAAAAAAGATTTCATGAATAGGTAATGAGAATGATTCTGGTATCATGTTTTGCGTAAATCCACAGTCTCATAATCTTTTTTAAAAATTTTCCCTCAGAAGCATCCGCACCATAGAACCATGTGTCTTGTTAAACTCGTCATGGTGTTATAGCTTTAGACATTTGTGACAGACTGGAAAATTATGAGGTGTAACATGCAATATAGACCCCTGCAGTGCTATGAAACAGGTGTTAGTAATGGCCATGATATATTGAGGTGTGTTTAAATTCTGTTGAATGTCAAGGTTTTATTACATACTATACTGCAATGTTGTTTTCTTTCATCTTATGAGGCAATTAATCTCTTTAATAATGTGTAGGCTTATTAGTTAGGGCCCATATCAATTTTGGTAAACCTAGAGTTAAAAATCAATGTCAGATTATACCATTACATGCAGGTTGTGTTATAAGATTTGATGTGAAATCAAAAAAGGTGGAGTTTACAAAATTGTCTACTAAACCAAGTGTAAGTGTACAAAATTGTCTGACCAGACTCCGATAATTGTTTTTTCCTCAGTATTTTATTATCTCAAATGATTATGCCTGATGGAAGAAACATCTCCATAGGGTCTTTATTATAAAGCAATTGGTCAGATTGATATTAACAGATCACTGATTTAATGGTCAAATTCAAAATTTGCAAAAAAACCCACCAAAAGTCAAATAAAAAATGTGCAAAAAACAACAGCAAAAAGCAAACTGATCCAACTGTCATTTATAAGAATTGAATGTAATAATTTTATTCCAATATTTTGATAATCTTTATCAAAACTTTGCAAAGATTTAATGCATGTCTGTCGCTAAACATTAAAAATTGAATTGAAAATCTATATCATTATTGTTGTAATAATTCATACAGCAATATTGAAAGTAGACCTTGGAACATCGTAAATCAACAAACTATGCATTGAATTGAAAAAACAAAAACAAAACGTATACCAGTAATTAACAGCAGCCTGTACAATTCAAAATCATTTTCACATTTATTTGAAAGTGATAAAATTAAGCAATGGCATAATGATATTTGAATGAAATGTGAATGTTTTTAGACTGTCTAGTCATTCAATTATGTAGCCTTTTCAAGCTGAGATTTAAATAGAATGCACTTAAGATGGAAAACATGAATTTTAACCACAAAATCTTTCCAGCTGCGTTCCTTAACCCCCTGGATTGAGTTCACATGCGCCCTATATAAGGCCAGGGGGGGTGTGGCAGGGCAGCATTTCTTAAACCTTTCATTTCATTTGGAACAGTGTTAAATGAGCATATTGTGTTATGTGTTTAGTACAGAGTTTTTAACCCATGAACTCTTTTCGCTTGAAATTTGTTTTGAAATTGGAATTTCCCACGATATTTGAATACTTGAACACGCTTGCACACTTCTTGTTGGATTTTCATCTAGTTATTCAGTTGTTTTAGAAGAACTTCGTAAACTTAACCAAGATTTTTGAGTATCCCTGGTGTTGAATGACACCCACCCTTGTGCTAAAAGCTTTAAAGAAATCAAAATGTTCTTGGAACATGATGACAACTCCTTCCTCATTCTTGAATATTTGAATAGTCCTCCAAGTGATCCTGTGTTATTTAAGAAGAAAATGATTAAAAGATTGTTTGAAAAGCCTGCCAAATTCAATTGGTAAAAAGGTCAATAATTTGAATTATACCGTGTGTAAGATTCCAATCTTGCAAAAAAATGTAGTGTCAGTTAAACCTTATTTTTTCAACCATTGATTATTTGTGAAAATTTTGTAAGGTATTTGGGGCCCTTTCTCAGTAATGATTTTTATTTCACTTTAGAAATTGCATGCAGTGCACCTTTCAAATGCATTGAGTGAGTGGTTATAAAAATAATAAAAAAAGAACTATCAGGATACTTTATTTTGATCAAGCACCCAATCAATATGCATGTTCATGTTGAATTACAAACATTACTAAATGAAAAGTTAAAACTCATTTTCATGTCATATCTTTCATTTTGATTTATAATGATATTCACTGGGAGATAGGGGGGGGGGGGGTACCATATAGGTTTATTACTTGGCATTATTGTGGAAGGACAGAACTTTGTCTCTAAGCATTTTCCTTTCTTTTTCTTAAACATGAAAACATAAGGGAGGAAAAATCCTTGCTATCACACCCGAAGAATGAGGTATGGGACACATGTGGTTGCGATTCCATGATGTATGGTACCAGTCACCTTGATAGACCTGATGTCAAGTATGTTGTCAAGATGGCCCACATTTTTAGGGGGGTCAACCGGGGCGAACTTGAGGGGCTTGCTGCCTCCTGCAGAGAGCTCGTAAATCTGAGTTGTGAAATATTGCAGCTCGTTTTGGGGATTTATAAAAAGAAAATTTAATTGATTGTTTTTGTGACGATTTAGGAAGAAATTCATTGTTTGGGTGGTTAATTCCACAGGTATTTGCATGCCAAGGGGGGGGGGGAGTAATTCTGCAGTGGTTTAATGGTCAATGGCACTGTATCCAAAGCCTGTGTTTAAGCCGGTCTTTAAAAAGCTAAAATCACTACCACAAAATCACAAATCAACATGCAAACAGAAAATGCAGTGACTGTGGCAAAACGTTCTAGTGAATTTTAACCAACACATTTTTAAAGCCTTTGCACATCATATTGCACAGGTTGACTGAGCTTGTGTGTGCAATGCATACATGTGCGAACTTTGAGAATGTCAGTACCATGATGCCATAGATTTATGATTGATATTCCTGTTGCATTCAATTGATTTGTAATTACTGTACTGTAGAATTGCATTTTCAGAATGAAATTTTTTTTGGTTAGCATCAGCAACAGATCTTCTTGATACAAATGAAGAAAATGTGAATTTCAGGTAATCTTTAAATTAGAAATTAAAACAATTATATGACCTTTATGTCACCATTTCAATCTTCAGCTCCATCCAGTTCCCTCCAGCAGCTTTGTGAATAGCTTGCATGCGGAAAGTGGTGATCTTATTTATTACCTTTTTATAGCATATAATTATAAAACAATGGCAAGAGATAGACTGAATGCAGGAAATAATAAAGGTGTGGGCGTGCTGAAGAAGAGGGCAATTACAGGTAAGGCCATTTGATAATGGATCCTGATTAGACTCCTTTTCAGAGCAGATTTGCAAAGATTGAGGGATGTGGGGAGGGGGGAGAACAAGTGTACGGTGGAGTTGAAATGTTTTAGCTTTCGGGTTTGCTGAAATGCATGTGATTTTGGACATTTCAAATGATTACACCATTTAGAACATTGTAGAAATAATTAGATTAAACAGTGATTTTTTTAAAGAGAGAGAGATTGTTGAATCAATACCAGAATGCATCAATCGTATATGTTATGGGATTCAACCTGAAGCTTTACCAAGTAAAGTTCACTTTCTTCATGAGAGTTGAATTTGGAATGTTTTTTAATACCAGAAAAAAAGGAACAAGGAACTTTGTAAAATTGTTGATAACTTAATAGGATGTATACTGATGTACCAGCATAGAACTATTGTACCAGAGTATTAGATAACAGAAGTGTCAGGTATGGTTTTTGTCACATCCATTTTCACACGTTTCCTATGTTTACATCATTTTTGTCTTCTTTTTTTTTCAGTGAGTATGATGAAGGCTGTGGGCAACACCCATTTTCTAGTCTTTCTATGCAGACTCAAGATAAATATTAATCTTTGCCTATGATTGTATGAATGTTCTTGTCAAATGTCAAAATCATGATTATCATGTTTCCATGAAGAACTCCACAGGCTGCTCATTTTCCATTTCTAAATTCCTTGTTTAGTACTGCATCTTTTTTTTTCTAAATAGTAATTACTCTGCAAAAAAAAAATGTGTGAACTGGTGTACAAAGAGGAGCACACCAATCATTTTACTCTAGGGTTGAATTTTAGGTATAAGTTTGACAACCTTCTCTTTGCTGTTTAATTAGAACACTTTTGGTAGTTTCTTTTGCACAGTTATTAGTTCTGTTCAAAATCTTGGGTTTAATTTTAACACCTCAGGGTTTGGTCCTGTTGGGACACTAATATGCTTTTCACACTGCACTTTTTGTCCTAAATTGGTGGGGCTAAGGGGGGTCTTAGCCCCACCAATTTCCCGGGTTATAGCCTACTTCGTTTTCACACTACGTTTTAGCAAAGTGGGCTAGCACGGTAAATAGTACGGTACTATCTGGCCCTGCAAAAAAGCAGGGTTAGCCGGCTTATTGTGGTGCTAGCACCAAAATTCTGGTGCTAAGAGATGCAGTGTGAAAACGAAACAGGGCTAAGGAAAGTGGGGCTAAGCATTAGCCAATCACAGAAGTCGAATTGCACATTAATCACGCTCTGTATGCTAAAATCATCAATATTCATGAGCTGAGGGATAGTCCGGGGTTAGGGCATTAACCACGGTTGAGCAGATAGTATGGGTTAAGGATAGTCCGGGGTTAAGGATAGTATGGGGTTAAGGAAAAGCAATGTGAAAAGCATATAATACCCTTTTTAGACAGGCTAAAATTTCCTTAACCCCGTACTATTGGTGGGGCTAAATGGCAATTTAGCCCCACCTATAGTACGGGGTTAAGCTTAGCCCACTTTCGTTTTACACAGCGTTTTTGCAAAGTGGGCTAACCCCACCTATAGTACGGGATTATTTGGCCCTGCAAAAAAGCAGGGTTATCCCACCAATTGCGGTGCTAAGAGCAATAGTACAGGGTTAAGATCGCATGTGTAAAACGAAAGTGGGCTAAGCTTAAATAGTACGGGGTTAAGGAAATTGCGAGTGAAGCACTTGTACTACGAATGATCGACAAAAACCACTAGTCCGGGGTTAGCGAGTTTCGTGTGTAAAAAGCAAGCATTCCTTATCCGGGGTTAGCAATAACAATTTGGCATGTGTGAAAAGGAAAAAAAATAGTACGGGGTTAAGGATAGTACGGGGTTAGCGATAGTCCGGGGTTAAGAAAATCCTGTGTAAAAAGGGCATTTCTGGTGTACCATCCTCCTTTATATACAGAGTATCCTCTCTATCTCTGTCACCCATCTTGACTTTCAAGTGCTCGTCCTTATATAGTCTGAAGTGTTAGGCTAAGCAGGATCTCTGACCATGTCCACATATTGGTCTTTATTGATTAGTCTGCCACTTTTGTGAACTAAAAGACACTGAATGCAAGATATTCTTTCCAACCTGTTGTTCTGGATCAATACACCAACCCAAGCAAAGAAATCAATGGATTCCTCATAAATCTTCTTATATCCTCCTTTGTTTCTTTTTCACCAGAAACAGTGGGCTCCAATGTCAATGACTCCCAGTAATCCACTTTTAATTTGACATCAGCCTCAGAACCAGAAAGGCAGCATTTTTTTTCTATCACATGGGTAACACATTGTTGGTGTCCTGTTACATGTAGCATTACATGGACAGTTAATTCTGTGTGGGTAATGGCGATTATGATTGGAAAATGGGTGGGCTGGTTGTATGTGCGAAAAATCAATATTTTTTGTTGGTGATGGTGGTTACTGTAGAGGGAGTATGAAAGGGTCATGATGTACATTTCTCTTACATAGTGGTCAGGGAAAAATAACATGGGGGCTCAAAAGAGCCCTCAAAAATCCCAATTTACTGCAAAGTTAAAGCTTATCCAATGTTGCAGATTTACTGAGTAGAATGTGAAAAGTATCCCCCGAAAATAAAATAATTTTGCTGGTTGTGGTTATCTTTTGTTTGAAAGTTGGATGCCTAAAAGGTACAAAATTGTTACAATTCTTTTTTATCTTTTATGAAATTAATGTCAGTTCATGTTTCAAATAATGATAATACAGTGGTAGCTAGGTGGAGAAATGAGTGAATGAATTTAATTCTAAAATTCATATACTATACTGTGACATTTGAAACATGTGCCGTAATACCAGCGAGTAATGATATGAATTCTCCAGCTTTTGACTGATTTTGTGGGCAGTGCCATACATGTAATCATGATGATTATAACCTGACATAGTGGTCCACATCCTTGCACTAATTATTTACTTGAATAGGCAAGAGATTAACAAACAAAAAGGTCATTAATGAGTACTGTATTATTATTCTCTGGAATTCCGTGTAAAGGGGACGACAATGAATGTAAAGGATGCAATGGTTTGCATTGCGTGTGACGTCATCCACAATATATGACTCTTGTATTCTCAGAACTCAGCTAAAAGAGAATGAAAAATGGCTGGTAAATGAAGCACTGCCAATGCAGCTACATGTACCTGTAGATCTAGGTGCTTTATGATATTATGGTATTGTCACTTTCTGGGAAGGTGATTTCATGAAATTGACTGTATGATAATCAAATTATGATTTTGTATATTCCTTGGGATATCAGAGTTGTTGTATTTTTTGAATGATCACTTTTCCACATTATACTATGACCGAGGAACAAAAAATTAAGATATCAAGAGAGGGAAGAAAAGAGATAGCATTTATGTAAAGAAATTTAAAATGCTTTGGGGGACTTCAGCAGAAAACATAAAACTAATAATGAATGATATGAGAGTTAATGTTTGGATCTGATATTTCAGTTTTGGAACTGACTCATTGTGTATTCTATTGAAATGTTTGTAACGTATGTTGTACTGAATTTGTAAATTTCTGCAACTGATTTTTGAACTTGGTAGAGGATTTGGGTTCTCAGAGAGAGGGAGAGAGAGAGAAAGAGAAGAACCAGCAATCCTTGTAATCGGTATTTTCCCAATTTGCTATCTTATCCCTCCCACTGACCATGGCAAGCTGAAATTCCAAAGCCTGGCATGAATAGACTAAGCTACTGTAAACTATCTGGTTGCTGATGACGACCTATTAAAGCGGAGGGAAGAAAGAAAGCTTTGGCTTGAGTTCACTCAACCAATGAGATGGGCTGCTAAGCCTGGTTGCATTCACGGCATCCATTCACATCCACACAGTGCATGCCAGGACTGGGAGACAATTCACCCATCCCTCCTCCATTCATTCCTTCAATCCAACCATTCATTCACCAGGACGTGATCAATGCTCCGAGTCCACTGCGATACAGTCCGCTTGCATGCTTCACTGGCAGTCCGTACACCTTCCCTCGGTCTCTCTCTCCCTGATCTGCTGGCTAAGTTATATTTCAATTGTCTGGAAGTATCATTTTCCTCGGCTCCTCCTTGTGTGCCATATATCTCATCAGATGATCAAGTGATGGATTCATCAGTGCTTTCATCGAAGCTGTGATTTTTAAGCAGTGCTATTTTGGAAACGAAAATTGTTTTCCTCTCAACTCAACCATGACTTGATGATTCCAGGAACAAATATTGAATTTTTCAGGATATAGTTTTCTGGGGAGTATGAAAGAGCGTTCATATTTTGGATTGAAAAAAAAAAATCATCTGTTGACCTTCGGGTTGAGGAAAGTGGATATTCAGCTATATGATCGTGCATTCATCAAATCTCTAGATATCAAATGGAATTAATTTATTCATATTTGTATTAGAGTTTCAACTGAATATCACTGGATTGGGGTTGTGACATTTATCACAGTGTGATTTGTTTCTGTCTTTCTGAGAGGACTTTGATTTGTCTCAATCACAATGATGCATCATTACTCACGTTCAATCAATAACCTGCACTGCATGTTCTAAGACCTTGGATTTCTGACAAGGATGTACATTTTTTATAGGGTCATCATTGATTTGAAGTTCAAAGAATTACTTAGGCTTTATGGATATTTCATCAAATATTCCATTCATCCATGGATGATGGTCACATGGTGACAAGAACTTCTAATTAATTAGACAGAAATTAACCTTTAATACTGAATTTTAATGTCCTTTACCTTGTCATGTATGATGACATTGGCCATCAAGAGACATCACTAATCAGCAAGATGATTTCGAAATTGGTAATTGGGATTGAGAACGTACATTTTCAGAGGTCTGCAATGACGATATATCGTGCAAACCACTTCTGCAATGAGTAAAAAGTTGCGGGTGTTTGCACAGCCCGTGCAGGGGCCAGGAACTGACTTCATGCCTGGCCGTTTGGCGCACGGAGGGGGAGGGGTGACTGCGGGTAGAGCCGGGATCACCCTCCCTCCCCCTTACAACCCCAAAGACAATAGGGTCACCCGGTCTCATCCAGAAGCAAAGGTAGGTCAAATTTTCCACAAAAGCAGAATCAACGCCATTTTTACCCTCTTTGGTGTTATATTCAATCTGTATGGTGTATTTTTTCTTCCAGAGTAAGTGCTGGTTCAAGATGATGAAGATAAATGCTAACACCTCACCCTTAACACCTCAGGGTGTGGCCTTCTATAGCGACACCAACTGGTATCAGTTTTAACAGAGTGTACTCTACCAGTAATTCACTTAACTTAGATCACTTTAAATTGTTCTTGGCAGCTTTAATAGACAAAATGACTTTCTAGTGTTAGAATTTTAGTGATGTCACACCAAAAGAAAAGGGAAATTAATGTTAAAGATTCACTTTTGCTATACCCCTAATAGTAATCATGCCAGAAAGGGGGAATCAATATTAAAAGGGTGTACAAAAGCATTCAACTTATTTGTATTGGTGTACTGTGAATATTAATGAAAACGAAGAAACAGAAGTGCAATAATGTTACACACATGTTCACAAGTGCTGCAACATCAAAATCTGTCATGACAAAAAGAATTTTTACCAATGCTCCCTTATTGTAATATACCCAGAAATTGTTAATGGAAAACTGCAGGGCTGTGCTCTTGCTTTTTTATATAATTCCTTAAAATGTATAAGTTGCAGGAATTGTTTACAATCATTCATTAACATCAGATTTGCTGTGTATGTGATTTAGAGTTGAATGGTTTATAGCAAAAGCATTATATTTTTTTAAAACTCGGGGAAAAACTCCATTAGTGACTGAAGATATACATGTACAAAATTTGTTCCTGCTCTCTTTAATTATTGGCTGAATTCCATTATATGTACGAAACTATTCTGCATATATCTTAAATGTAAAGATATAAGCAAGAATTATTAATGAAAAGAAACTTCATTCATCTTGAAAGGATTTCTTTATAAATTGTAAATTTGAAAAATTAACAATGAAACAGAGACAAGTCTGGTTTCCATAAATATTTATTGTAGTTTTATAGTTTATATATCCCCAAATCAGTTTATTCTTTATGTCTTGTGGGATTTTTTCTTTTTCATTTAAAGTCTGGAGAGACTTTGATAAAGGGTTGCTGCCAATTCTGAATTCTGTTATGTGTAGTGCATTTTAGGTTTAAGTGAGAATTCTGAACTTAACTAATTAACTTCACTTTTAATAGAACATATTTGAAGGGACCACTGTAGAAAAAAATGCTACTTTAAAAAAAGATTAAGGCAAGAATATTTATGAAAAGAAATATTAGTTAATAGCTTAGACTAATATCCTTGTATTTTTTGATACCTTAGTTGAGAAATTCAGTTTAAGAAACACCAGGTCTTTCTTGTCTATATTTAGTATAGGATTATAGTTTCCTTAGATCTTCAAATCTTTTCCATCTTTATTTGGTCAGGGATTATTTTATTTGTAGTCTGTACATGTTTCTTTTCTGTAGTAATCATACCATCCAGCAGACTGTTCCAAGCATAGTGTAAACACATCTCTAGTGCATGGTCAACATCAATTAACATTTAGCAGTCTGTAAGGTGTGTTTACACAAAGAAAAAAACTGACAAGAGTGTCTGTGTAATACAATGAGAGGATAAGGTTGGATTCTTCCTGTAATAGCAATTTGGTGAAATCAATGACTAATTTACATATTACGAAAAATGTAAATTAATATGCTAAACTCAGTGATGCAAATGAGAGTCGATGATATTCCTCACTCACTATCTCTTTTGTTTTTATTTTTTGCATTTAACAATATTTCAATTTTATACAGATTTGGCAATAGAGACCAACTTGACTTCACCATAAACTTTAAAATAATGGTAATTCCACATGTTCAGGGAGGAAAAAAATTGTTTTCACATGACAATGAGGAGAAAATTAGAATTTTTCTTATAATGAAATACAAAAGAAGTTTTAAGTATGATCTTGGGCCAGTAACACAAAGCTTTAGCAATGATATTTTTCTACGATTGATTCCATTGACTACTATGTACAATCAATCGTAAAAATTGAGCCTGCAGCCTTCCGTTCATGAAATGGACATTCTACTACCAAACCACCCCCAAAGAGAAGATGATATAAATGATAAAATTGTGTCCTTTTATTTGCCCGAAATGGACTTCATTAAAATCATACAACAGAGTTTAGTGTTATAGTTTTCTCTCAATGCAAACAATGCTCTCTGACATCAACAAAAAAGAGGAGCTACAGCAAACAAAATGATAGGAAACTGTAACCATGTATTCATCTCATGAATTTACTTTAACATGTCAACGATAGATACAGGTTACTGTGAATGTTAGTTCCAGTTTCTGTAATCTTCAGTTGTTATGGAAGGGGATATCTTAGGGTTTTAAGCTTGTCATGGTGTTTTGTCTCCATCCACCCCTATTCAACTTCTGCTTCCCAAACATAGCGGTGTTTGAAGTAGTTATTAAATCGAGTATTTGCTGAAGTTGTGGTAGTGCTATTTCGATCGATGCAGTCTGGTGCAGTAGCGGTGTTTGTATAGAAGGTGTTTTTATGGGAAGAAGTATAAGGTCTGATATCTTTACCCCAGAAACTAACATTATTGTTATGAATCGTGATAGGAAGCTATCACTGTTTTGGATCAATGCGATTCATCCAATTCATGTCAATATTTCCATGTTGCTGCTTAAAGTGACTTTCTTGATCTGACGGGTGTGAATATGCCTATCATTGCCAGTTTTATCTTGACATTCCATCTCTTTTGGGGTGTTTTTTGTTTTCATAAGGTGGTTTCAAACCGCCTCGATCACAAGAATCCTGGTTAAATTACGGGAACTGTTTTCGGCTAAAAAAATACCCATTAATTATTCCTGCATTCACACCACCCCGAAACATACCCTTCGGGATAAGTTCCTGAAGTTACGAGAATGAGCATACATGTAGTATGGTCTGATAAGCAGGCAAGGCGCGAGATTCAAAATCACTAGCCCATCAGCCACCCACGCCGCCGCGCCCAACGACACGCTGGGCTAAAAGTTCCCGTAATTTGCTTTCACATCGCCAAAATACCTGCGACCTTGGAAAAATCCCTGCGAAAGTTCTCGTAATTTCGCCAAGTACCTACTATTTAGCGGTTATTTTCTTTCGGGGAAATTACGCGTAGTTTGCTTTCACATTACCAAAATACCTGGTATTTTCTGATCGGGGTAAATTTCCTGATCAGAGAATACCTGGAACTGACGAACTTCGAGGCGGTCTGAAACCACCTATATTTGACCCGCAGACATTAACGATTGGGCAGGATGCTACATGTTTCGATCAAAGCAGACAAGAGTATGCACTGTGAAACCTGTACAATTTTTTTTTTACTTCCAATGAAGTCGCGAACAGTTTATGAATAGTTCACAACAGAAATTGTCCCCATAATTTGTCATGCCAAATTTTAATGAACTCTATAATTTTGGCACAACACTTCAAAAGCATTGTTCTGCACTGGCCCACAAGCTTCACAACAGAGGTCTAGCGAGGAAGAAATAAGAACCACTGAGTAAAATATGAAGAGGCAAAGATACGAAGAGGATTTTTACATATTGTATGTGTTGAAGTACAACAAAATAATTTTTGCTCAAGATCGATTGTGAGTGTCTTGGCAAAATATTGCATACAGAACACTGTAAAATCTGGGGTGTTTAAACTGACACCAGTTGGTGTCTATTGAAGACCACACCCTGATGTGTTGATACATGTATTACATCCTATGCATGTAGATTGAACATATAACACCAAAGAGAGAAAAAGTAACAACAAAGGTGTTGTAATTACACCTGCAGGTGTTGAACTGGCACCCAAAATTTAACACGGGATTCAAATGACTGATGTGGTTCTCAATGTACATCAATCGAAACCAATCAACACCACAATTATTGCTGTGTATATTGCCAACCAGCCAATTCAGAGTCTACTATATATGTTTAAATAAATATGTAAAAGAAAATATACATTTAAATTTTCTTGAGAAATTGTAGACATTATTTTCCTCTGCTTACCTGAGACGAGACTCATGTTTCAACCATGAATTATACTCAACAATGTAGTGCTGTTGTCGGGAACAAAAATCCATGTCGACATGCCGCTTAAAAATTAATCCCGACATCGACAATGTCGACATGAAAAAGGGACCGTAATTTAGCCTAGTCTCCCTAACAAAAAAAATCATTCGATCGTGGAACATAACACTCTCAATCAAATGTATTCACCTTGACACGAGTGATATCCCCACACTAGATCTAGATCTATATAATACAGGCTCAGTTCGGGAAAACATATTTTCACTAAGCTAGAGTGAATTCACTTTCAAAATCACTGATTTAATCCACATCTTTTTCTGGAGAATCATTCCCAAGTTTTGTACCCGATCCGGTCTCGAAAGCATTGCGCAATAACACTCTGAGCCAATTTGAGAATCACCAATTACAATAGTGATCATTGCGTATTATACGCTGGTACACGTGCTGCAAACGCAAGCTCCTCAAATTGACAGTAAAAAATAATGAAAATCGACCGATAATTTCAGTATTACTGCCGCGGCGATCCGTGTAATGATCTCCAAATGAAGGAAGTGAAGTTTTCTGTGACTTCGTGATTTGAAATAAGCGTTCAATTGCGGTGGTCACAACTTTGACAAAAACGTTTATGTGAAAAGTAATGCATTGAGGAGCAACGTATTATCAAGCACGGTGAATAGCGATGGGTACGGTGAATGCCACTACGCTATACGCGCGCTAGCTAGATCTAGAGCGATCGTCGAGGGACAGCTCGATCGGGCAGGCCGGCCCACACTCAGGCACTGACGTATTTCTGCTGCCGCGCAGCTCGCAGGTATTCTTTTTTCATTTAATGTGCCCTTTTATAGCTGAATAAACCTTTTAATCGCGCCAATTACTGTGGATAAAAGCTTCTAACTTTTCAGCTAAGCTTTAGACTCGTGACTTTAGGCTAGACCCCTTTTTATTTTATGTTTGCATGTCGATGTGGGTGCGTGCATGTCGACATGTCGGAAACATTGAAAATCCTTTGTATGTCGACATCAATGTCGATATGAGGCCTATCGACAACAGCACTACAACAATGTATGTATCATTATACAGTGAATTAAGTGCATATAGTCGATATTTTATTTGTAGTCTTTTCATGAATATTAGATATGCTTCTACAGATATGTTGTTGGCATAGCAACATTGGAAATTGTATTCGCATTGGAGGAAGTCCCTCTTGTGTAAAAATGTAAGTCTACTGGAAACAATTGGTAACTACTTGGAACACAGACACGTTAGTTTAATATTTAGTAATGGGATGTTCGTGACTGGAATTAAATTCCAAATACCCCCCCCTCGAAACCCCCTAACTTTTGAAGCTTTATTGTTCTTATAATACACAAATTTATGTTCACAAAACTACTGTATGCTTCAATATATCACTACAATATTTCTAAAGTACCGGTATGATAAACTTTGCTGGATTTTTAGTGTTTTTTTGTGAAATGAAATAAACCACTTATTTATATATGATCAGCTCAAGTCATTAATTATCTCTTCATTAAGAATGGTGCTGTTTATAGCATAAAACTTAGTAATAGACCCTTCATTGAATTGGGATGCATAGTATGATACAGTACTGGAAGATCCATCATCACTGACATGTCCATGTGTATTGAAAACCAAATTTCTTTGGCACAATTTCCATAACCTCACAAGCTCGTCAACCCATATTAGTATACCGCTGTAGGTCAAGTGTACAAGTCACTGACTCTGATGGCACAATGCACCCCATTTTCACTAGTTTAAAGGGTGGGGTCCGTTGCTCATAAATTTTACTGAAAATTCTCTTTCATCTTCTACCTCAGAAAAATGCTCCATGGATTTCTGTAAAGGGCGCATTCACACTATCTTCATTTTTAAAATTAGTTTTGAGATGAGAACTCTTTATAATTAAATACCACTGTAGACATGCCTGCCTTTTTGTCTTGGAGTTAATAATTATTAATTCCACAATAGCGTAGACATGCATATTTTATTGTCTTTGGCGCCTCTGCCGACTATGGCTGATCAGAATTGTTAGTAGTAGAAGCATATGCACTGTATAGGATAACCGCTGATATCAATGACTTGTTAGTTACCAATTACTTATTGACCACACCTGAATGGTACAATGCTCCTCAATGGATTTTGCACAGTCACTTGCAAGCATGAGACACACACAACAAAAACTGGGGTTGACTGGTGTATCTTCAAGTCCGTACCCGACACTCCCGCCGACACTTCACTCTAGCGTTCAATATGTGGTGTTAGTGCACTATCCATCAGTTTTATTACAACACCTTTGGTTGTAACCCTTTGGTGTTATGTTCAGTCTCTAGGGTGTAATTCAAAACATCTCAAGGCTGACCCTGTTGGGACACCAACTGCTCTTAGTATTGCCACCATATTTTATACAGTGCAGGAATGATTGTGCTTACAGGTGATTTTTCTTCCATTTATTGCCTTCCCTGGGTAGAGAGCAACTGAATTTTCTTGTTAATTTTAATGCTTCCTGTCAATCAAAAGTACGGTACATGTGTATTCCACAACTTTGCTTATTATTTTTCATGAAAGAAAATCGCAGAGAAAACAATTTTTTTCAATTTCATCTTAGTTTTGTAACAAAAAGTTATTTTTTTTAAATGGTGCATGATTGTATAAGTAATTAAAACTGTTAAAGTGCTTTGTGCATGCTTCAATATCTTTTTATTGACAATATTTCTTTAATTTGAAGTTACTATTTCACTTTGGTATTAAACCAACCAACCATCCACTAATAGCCCTGATCGTCATATCTGACAATATAACCTAACCTCAGATCTCCCCCACCAAGCTATTCAAAGCCCAAGTTCACCGTTTCTCTCTTTCAAAGCTCTGACTATGATGGAAACGTGTGTAAACTAAACTTTTCATTCATTCAAGTTTATTTTTCACCATAATAAAATATGAAAGCCGGTGATTAGGAGGCTGATGCTTTGATGTATGGGGGAAGGTGGGTCGTAAGTCATGGTCATCACGTATGCAGATATATCTATCATTCGTCCTTGGGTGTAGGGCGTTGGAGAGTAATCGGCGGAAATTGGCAAAGCATCCGCGGTCATAAGCCACTAATTCTAATTAGCTCCATGATATACAGGGAGGATACCTCCATGCGCCCTAAATGATAATGGCCATGCACTGAAAGATAACCATTACAAATTAATGTTTTATGCAAGTTGATTTTTGTCAATACATATATTGTCAAGTCAATATATTTTACGGATAATTGTCATTGCCATAGTGAAGGTTATAGCAGTGGACATGATGCAGGGAGGAGAATAAAGAATGGGAAGATTTGAAGGTCACATCTGAATACAAGATATATTTCATTGGCTTTATATTTCCTCTCTAGCTGCCATGGACATTTATTGCTATCAAATTATTCACTTTCCAATCAGTAATATAATGCCAGTGCAGGAGAAGACAAAGCTCCATCCATGTTTGAACATGTACTTTAATAAAGGGCATTGTCATAATTACTTTTCACCATTAATTCGATTAGAAGGCAATGCATGCCCTAATGAAAAGAAAGAAAAAGAGAGGTAGAGGAATGATAACTGACAACTTTGTCTTCTTTTACCTTTTATCTTCCAATGTTCATGTCTAATACCCTTTTCATAAACCCATCCTCCAATTAGCCGCCTAAGAGTAATGCGGATAATTCAATAAAAATTGCGTTCACAAACTCCGAAAAATAAGCCGCATTATTTTTACGAGCACGCGTCCTGAAAAAGGCGGATAATCGTCATGACAACTGGACACGCCCCCTCCGATGCGGTTGTGTTGGAAAAGGGTGACATTGTGACCGCACCATGGCAATTATCCGCATTATTTGGAAATGCGTTCATAAACTCAAAATCTTGTCCTGATGCTGCTATTATGCGGATAATAGCAGCATAAAAATAATGCGGATAACTCTGGTCCTCCTCCAATTTTACGACCAAATTATGCTGCTATTAGCTGCATAATTGGGTTTATGAATGGGGTATCTGTCTACCATGCATGATTGTGAGAGGCATTATGATTTTGGGCTTTCCTTCCATCTATCTATTTATTTGTCTCATTTTCAAATCAATTTTAAACCTGGTTCATGACTTAGGATCAGATTATTTTGGTTTTGGTCACAGGATCAACATGTAGAGGTCACAGAAGTCAAATATTTGAAAGTTTAGAATTTAGGTGCGTGATATTATTTCCTTGGATGTTTATTTTATGACCAATGAAAAAAATGATTACATGCAATGGTGATTTGAATTAAACATCTTTGAAAAGTGTGATTGTAGTGTTAAAACAAGTCTTAATTAAACATGGACTTAAATGCTGTGAAGTTAATGAATTCATTTTGATCATCTAGCTGAATGATAATCAGATAAGTGGCTAAAGAGAGACAATAACAAATTTGTCCTTGAGTCGGTGAGAGTCCCCTTTGCTTGCAGGGATTGACCGAAGGGCAGAGGGATTTAGCCAGGTCAAACTTTTGGCGTCAACTGAAAGTCAAAATTAATTGTTGAGCATACATGTACATATTGTACATACATTATGAGAAATAACGTGAAAACACCCCCCCCCCCCATTAAATAAACAAAAAAAATCATGATTGATATGTCAGATGATCTTACACAATTTCATGATTGTCCAATCCACCATTTTGATTAGCAATGTAGATTTTTCCAAGCAAGGCTTAGTCATATTGCAGTTTTGCATAGAGGCCTACATGTGGGGCCCTATGCTTTGTCTGCAGGCTCAGACCATAATTTAAACTTTGATCAACAAGTAGGCCTTTGCACAACAAGACTAGCAGTAGCCCATATGCAACTTGCTGTTTTATTTCAGAATGAGAGGGACCAGTTCTGTGCCCAAATCACTGCCATGGATTTTAGGTTGCATATATTCAGACCACTTTTCCTGAGTGAAGGATTTTGCACATGGGCCCAACATGTCATCACAAAGATTTTTTGTTGTTGTTTTGTTTCATATTGATATTAATAAAGCTCTCACTGCTTTGGATTGTGCGGATTGTATTTGTGTTAAATTGCCTCGCTGTAACTGCAGTGTACGTGTAGTTTTGAGCAGATACCTTTCTGATTTATATATCACCTGTGTGGATGGATGTCAGAAAAATAATGCCAATGAAATTAGGGTCACGGTAATGTGCGGAACGGAACAACAGTGGTTCAATTTCATGGTTTATTAAAGAAGTGGCATAGAAAAACAGAGAGAGGGGAGAGAACACTCCTGGATGGTTAATGAAATGTAACGCTATAAGACAAGGTTCAGGGGAGCCTTTAAAGGTTGTAAGTCCCCTGCAGAGATGATGTAACAAGTAGATAAATGTTATCATATTGTTAGGCCTGTATGTAGAGTTTGTTCATGAAGGTGAAGTCAAGCTACAGGGGGCCCCCAATTGATTTTTTTCTAAGTGATGGAAGAGGGTTAATATGTACGTCAAGTATTAAAGAATGGCGTTTGGCGCATGTGCGTAATTATAAGCTGGGTAAGCATTTCAGTTTGTCACATTGCTTGCATGTTTCCCTTTTATTATTTTTCTTAAAATAAAAGGTATACAAATGAAAAAGATTCTATAAAAAAATTTTTTTGCTCAAAAAAGAGCTTTCCTCGTCACTTCTGCAGTTCTGGACCTTGTTGCATAAAAAGTTACTTTTCTGGTATCTTTGCCATCCAATTGTAACTACTGTGGTAACAATGCGCAACAGCCAATCAAAATCAAGGATTTCATGGTAGTTATCATTGCTTGGCAAAGTTACCAGAATAGTAACTTTTATGCAACGGGATCCCGATTTTGCTGGCTACGTCAGATTACAGTTTCAGGTTTTTGTCTTACCTTTTCTCACTTTTGCCTGTATGTGTGTAAGTCAAACTGCTTTCCCTATATTCTGTTAGCTGTATGCAGGTTCTAAAGCTTTTTATATGCGACAAATTTTGATGATCAGTTGGAAATAAAAGTAATTTTATTACAAGGAAAAGGGTAATCCTTAGAAGTATGTGTGGTGTGTCATTTAAGCGTTCCCCTCAAAATGTTCATCATTCAAGTAACAAAATAAAAGTCAAGAATGTTTGAATTCCGTCAAAATCACAAATACATGCAAAAGACGTGCTGCCTGTTTTTTATGATTACTGTCATCTCCATGGAAACGCTAATGTATTATGGAGTTCTACACGTTTCTCTGTACCTGCATGGGCTTTTGCATCATTTCATGCTCTTATGGTTTCTCTTTGTGTCTGAATGAGTCTTGTTTTCATAGATTGTCACGTTTGGATTCTCTGCATTTTTTTCTCCTGCAATTCAAGGAGGTATACTTGATGCCTGACTGGCATGTGAATGAGATTTATTTTCTCACATTATCAGGAGTATACTTGATTAAATAATATTGTTGGCAAGATCGAACTTATGTTTTCTCCTTACTTTTAATGAATTTGAGGCATTTCAGTGGTGTTCTTGATTAATAATATTGTTGGTAGGAGGATGGAACAGAATTTTTTCTCCTTGAAAGTGGAGGCATTCCAGGAGTATTCTTGATTAATACTATTGTCGGCAAAAGAAGGGAACGTGATTTTTTTTCTCCTGAAATCATTATAAAGTGAAGACCTTTTGGGAGTATTCTTAATTATTGGCAAGAGAATGGAACATGACACTTCTCTTTAAATCTTATAGAGTAGAGGCATTTCATTGAGTATGATGAATATCGCGGATCATAAAAAAAGGGTTAAGGCACTCTAGAAGAACTTCTTGTTTCTTCTCTGCTACATGTGTATTTGATGGTGACATAGTATGTGATTCTTAGAATGGTCATCATTATACAGGCATTAACCATAGGCATAAGCTGTGTAATTTAATAATAGTCCTCCAAGGTCATTATTCTGTGAAAGTGGTATACCCTAGCTTACCAGGGGGGGGGGGAGCACTCACATATATTGGTGGTACGGGGACATACCGTTTGGATGACCCCCCCTTTTCAGACCTAATATTCAGTTCTCTAGATACTCCGAATGACAAAAGTTCAGTTCAGAAGCCACCCGGCCCCGCTTGCAAGACCCCTGTTATGAGACATCTAAGTTCCCCAGCCCTGCAGAAATTGTCAATCACGAGCACTGCATGCGAGAGATGCATGTATGGCTTCGCAACTCCCTAGTAGTAGCTGCTCCATGCACAGCGCTTTAGTGCAACATACCTGCAGTGCCGCGATCCCTTTCCGTAGACCCGGTTTTTCACACCGCGTGGTATATATTTAGTTCCCAAGTCCCCGTACTTTACCCTTTTAGTCGGTTCCTTAGACCCCCATTTCAGAGTTCCGTGAGGCACTATCCCATAAAAAAATAATTTGAGTGCCCCCCCCTCCCCTGGGTTACCAATATGCTTTCCAGTGTGAAATTTTCTCTTGAGTGTGGATATCGATCATAAATTCTGTTCATGGATGCATGCGCACAATTTGTGAGGAGTAGATGAGGTTTTATGAAGGCCATTGTCCTTTTCTAATCAGTCATGCTCGTTTAAAATTTAATGTTCTCAATTAGACTGACATGACTGATGCCGCATTTATTAAAACCCACTGCAAAACTGATTTATACATAGCAGCTATAAAAAACTGTCCAAATTCATCTACATGTTACAAGTTTCCCTTTGTGCAGTGTTGAATATCTTTGGTGTGTATACTGCAGAAGCAGAAAGCTGACACCAATTTATGCCATTTTGGTTTCTTTCTTGAACAATATCAATACTCTTCAACTTCTATCCAGTAGAAATAAAAAATACTTTGGGACTACTTGTGCTAATGAACTGCTGATATTTGCTACATGGTATTTACAGTTAAAATTGGAGCCTAGGGGAATTTCATGGGCTCTTTTTTAAAAGTTTTTCAGGGGTTCTTGGGGATGGGGGGTGGTGCAGGGAAAAATTGCCACGAGCCCCTGTGTAATTACCTTCTAAAACAGGCTCTATCCTGCTATTATATTCACTTGATACTACACAGTAATTTAGATATAAGAATGATTAAACTTCCATCGAGAATTGATGATGTATGAAGTCTATCCAATATGTCAATAGCTCTCACTCTATCACCCACTTGGTGGTATCAAGCCACATCATTATCCAATATAGAGCTATTGTTCTCTGACAAATGTCCAAAAACCTTCCCCATGACATCTCTAAGGTATACTTTATGCCACATTATTGTATTATATCTCCAATTATAGATGGTATCAGCGTCAAAAGGGCTCTTATCTGCATGTTTGAATGTGTGAGCAATGCCCTTCTTTCTGTAATGATCGTACATTTGGTCTTATTTCCAAAGGTGGGGTAGATTGATTATAATGACCACAATTATTATTAGTGATAACTATCTCTCTCCAGCTCATAGCACACTAGGGGTATGGAACCCAAAGTTCAGTAATTGATCACAATGCTGGTTTTTATGACTGATCTTACACAATAATCAATGCAATCAATAATATCGTATCAGCCCCTAGGATTAATCGCCAAGCTTTATGCTACGTGGTCCTGATGAATGAGTGAGAGAGAAAGTTTCATCTATCTAACTTCAGTTTATTAGAAATATTTACCATTTTAATTGACATTCACTTGACCATGTGTGAATCAATAATTTTCTGTTTTATCTTTACATTATATTTGATATCTCGGAATGGGATACTAGAGATGTTCCATAAGTTATGAAGGTATAGTTTTCTAATAATAGCTGATTTTGCATGAATATTGGCCCTAATTAGAGGAATATTTCTGACAGCAATAATGATAAGCATTTTTATAGCGCCATCTATCTAGAAAATAATCTATTCGGAGGCGCATTGTTATTATTATTACCCCGGCTCTAGCTCAAGCTGCCTTTCAGTGCTCAATGCATTCAAGGAATTCACCCATTCACCTCACCTGGGTTGAGTGCAGCACAATCTAGGTAAATTTCTTGCTGAAGGAAACACGCCATGGCATTGATTCAAACCAACATCCCTCTGATTGAAAGACAAGATGTTGTAACCACAAGACCACTGCACTCAGGTATACAGTCCATCCAGTATAAAAAAAATTATCTAATCCCACCCAGCCAATCATGCCACTTCTCTTAAGTGGCTATTAAACTATGTACTATATTCATTGAGAGTAAAAATCATTTACTCTCAGCAGATGAACTGTGTATCATCTATAAATGGCCTTTTAATTGGTTAGATCATTATTTCAATGTTGCCGTCAGGAGTATTGGTGAAATATTATAGCCTCTTCTTTCAGTGCAATCGATGTGTGTTCGAAAATGTACTTATCACTCCCTTCCCCCCCCCCCCTGTTGATGCATCTTTTCTTTTGAGAATAGTATATCCTTTGAATACAGTCCTGTTTGTTGCTCGTCATTTGGCTTAAGGATCTGCCATGAGCTATTATTTATTAATGACTTGTGGGCATGCTGAAAGGAAATGGTGTTATTTTTCTGTCTGGCAGCTTACGCAGCCATACAAATTAATATACTGGACCAGTTAAGTCTTCTTTCATCCTTTTCTCATAGACATTGGATTTAATGCCTGAAACTCTGCTCGCTTCATTCAACATGATGATTGTCCTCTGAAAAAGTAAGCAGAACAGAAATGCACGCTATTTTTTCACCATTATTTGGAGGACTACATGATTAACGTAATATATGTTTTCTGCATAATCATATCTTTATGATTGTTGATTTTGTTATTTTTTTTCCTCATCTTTATACAGTATAGGTGTGTTTTCAAAATGACTACTCATAAAATCAATGAAGTTTAGGAGTAAAAACACAATAGGACATTTTTTTTATAATTGACCATATTTGTATTGTTTTATTAAAAAATTGTTTACCATTAGGTCATCTATTTTATTTAATCTAAAAAAATCAACAATGATTGTTTATTTTGTGAATTGTCCAGTTGAAGACTTGAATAAAGTCAGTATTTTCCAAAGGCATCATTTTTGAGAATCCATTTCTCACTTGACAATCTTTATGATAGATTTGTTTTCAACAGAATTGCAAATCGTGCCTCTTATGGAGAGCTAATTGCTTGTCATTAAAATTGGCATTTCAGCCTTTTGCCTTTAAATTCTGTCTTTGCTTGTGAAATCCGAACTGTGGAATAAACTATTTCATAAACATTGGTAAAGGTTCATTGTGAAACACCTAAGAATTTGTGTATGCAGTCAGTTATGAAACTGACTCATTCTACTTGAAAGTGGGATGCTCTACACACAGAAATATGTGCAAGGGACTACATTTTTGGGAGTGTCATATTATCATTTAAGATACTAGTAATTTGAAGAACAATCCTCTCGAGTTTGAGTTGGACTTTATATACTTTCAAAATGAATGAATACTTTTTCACATTCTCATACAACCAAACTTTCTCTTTAATAGAGGTGTCACAAGCAACCAAGTCTTGTCTGATAAATATCACTATCTACTCCTCTTAGCAAGTCAATGCCCGGTGCTTTCAAAAGATAAATTTTGTGATGGCTAATCTTTTAGTTATCATCATCCAATCTGTAGGAAATTGCCTTGAGCAGACTCTGCACCCAGAGTAGGATGTGAAACACATCTTTCATATCACTCGTCAGATATCTTCTTCTTGTCGTGTACTTGCATTTTTGGAAGTGTTTACCTCAAGTATTGTTACTTCTCTTCCTACCTAGTCCTACCCAACAACAATTTTGATTGAATATTAGAAAATGATTCGGTTTCAGTACAAAACTACTTTTTGTCTGAACCTCATCTTAATACATATTACAAAGAAACAGGCTTTCTGAAACCATAACCTGGTTTTGTTAAATTTTTTTCCCACTTCAGAATTGTGTTCAGTTTTATGAAGACTTGTTATACGTGACAAAGTCACCATTGCTACAACAAGCTTGCTATCCATCAATCGAATTGAATGATATCAGTTGCTTTAAACTGCTATCACAAATTTCTTATTGTAACAAGTCTTATGAAACCGGGGGCCCCAGTACTCTGATGATATCCAACATGAGGACCTCTTTTTCCTGTCAACTGTAAACATCTCTACATCAAAACAAAAAGAGGGATGGGGGAGGAAATTGTGATCAATACTGGCTTCCTGCACATGCTGAGTCGCACATAAAAGGAAGTATCTTCATACTAGATTTCCCCAAGATGCAGGGGGACTGTGTTGGGATATTGATCGTCAAACCTGCATCGTTATAGATTATCGATAAATGATTTTGACCGCAAAGCTGAAACTAGGAAATGCAATTTTGCTTTCCTATCCAACAAAGCGATCGACAATGTAAAGGAAATTGGACTTCATATTCAATATTTATGAATACGTTCATGAAGAGGAGACATGTACTGTTTTAAGCCATACCACTTGGAAATCTTCAATCTTGTATAGTGCATAATACACATAATGATATCACCTCTCCATCAGGTTCCAAAGGACTTAGATAGTACCTGCCAAGCCTAGCAACCTTTTTACAGTGCACAACCAATTCAAGGAAACAATTTCCACTAAGGACCATTAACCCCACCTTTAATTCAAATATTTTTTTTTCTTGCTGAAAGAAATTATGGCATGGCTTGGATTTGACCCATTACCCTCTGTTGCAGCATGTTGAACTTTAGAATAATTGAATTCCTGTATACCCTGTTTCAAGATATGCCTCAATATCGAACCTGCTTATAAAATTCGGGATTGTGCTGCAAGCATTTTGGGCATCGTCTTGTTTCCAAATTATCATTAGCCTCCTAGTATACCTGTGCTTTTCATTATGATTTGAAATCTAAGTATTCTTCATTTAGTTGTACATTTTCCAGTTCATTGCTATATGGAACTCTTTATGCACTGAAAACTTAGAGATATCATTGTATATGTGTGTCATCAGGGATTATCTGTATTAGATATGAACTTAGTGTTTCATCAATTTTCTTATATCAGTGACTTCAGTCAATATTTCAACTGTTTTTGGTTTAATTTCTCCCCTCCCCCTCCCCAATTGATATCTCATTTGATGATATTGTGTGTTGATTGGTGCAGATGACCGCACCCATCATTTCACTCAGTGTTAATTTTTTGGTGTTATTAAAAAAACTGTGGGTGTTATTACAACACACTGAATTGTTACTTTTACACTCTTCAGTGTTATGTTCAATCTCAGTGGCGTCATTTTAACACCTAAGGGTGTGGTCCTGTATGGACACCAACTGGTGTCAGTACACCCTGGGTTTTATAATTTACAGAAAGAAAATTGAACAGAAGATTTTGTGTGGTATGGTTGCGTGGATAATCTTGTGTTCTGTCATGCTCCACATTTTAATATTCTTCTATTAAAAACCCCCTTTCATAAATTAATCATACATTGCCCTTTCCTGGGACTGGAAATTAATTTTCTGGACGTTGCGCTGTAAAGGTCACCTATTACTCTCCTATTATCTCTCATGTTGCCAATTAGCGTGGTCCATTGATCTTTGTGTTTCCATTCCTATAGTCCTATGGGATATGTTTAATGCAATGAATACAATTTCTCTTTGGTTTTATTCATCCTCCCCTCTCGTTTTATCGCTACTGAATTTTTATAGGTCCTCTTGCAAAACCAAGCTCAGCTGCATTTTTGTTACTTGGAATCGATATCCTGATTCACTTTGTCAATCTATATTCCTTTCCTTATCTCCTTTTCTATGTATTTCTATCTCTTAAAAAATGCCCAAAACTACTATCAGAGAGAAGTGATTACTTTTGTTTTCTCAGAAATCTGTTTGTGATTTTAGTTAATTGATTTTTTGTTTACAAGGACTTGTTCCATACAAGATACAAATACCTGTTTTCACCTGCAAAGTTTAAAGTGATGGTCAGTGTCACTTTTATACTTGCTCTATAGTTATGATATTCTGTCTGATTGTTTATTCAGATTTATTTTAGTGCATCCTGTATTGAATTCTCTCTTTTTCATTACCATGATTGAAGAGGTACCTCGGGCATGGCAAATACTATAGAAAGGATGATATACAAATACTAGTTAATGGATAGGTATACAAAAAGTTACTTTCGATGACCTATATTCCTTTTGTGATGATAGTAAAGTAATATGTATTAGATTCTACATGGACACTTTTGATGTATGAATAAACCAGGCAACAATAGTTATGGAAATAAACCATTGTCAGGAACAGTCAGTTGAGAATACTGATCCATTTTTCGTTATTGATAGTTGATTAGTCTACAAGCTCAGACTGAAGAAACTTTTTGCCCCCCCCCCCCTTTCTCCTCCTTGGTAGTCTGCAATCACAGATTCATATTTGATAACTAAACCAATTATGTCTAAAAGTAAAGATTAGATGTCAAACTATGTCTGAGAGGAGGTCACAGTGCATAGTGAATCTAGTCTCACTACTTCAGACTCTGAATTATGCACTATGCAAATTGTGAAAACCAAAGGGCTTTGCCTGCAGACTACATCCTTTGGAGATATATGGATAGGTAGATCGACATAAATGTGTCTATAAATGTGCCTGCCCTTTGTTAGATCATGGAGCTAGCTCTATGGTTAGATATAGGCCTACATGATAAATGGTTCCATGACATTTGCTCAATTGCTTTGATAGAACATTTGCACATTGAGCCAAACATAAAATCTAATCTCATAAACTAAATTAACCCTAATCCTATCTTTACTTTATTCTGAACCAAAAACTGTATTGCAATCCTAACTCTAATCCTTTGCCCCAATAGATATTAAGACCACATCAAATGTCGTAGGAGCAAATGTTGTGTAAACGCATGTACCTATCGAGTATTGACGTTATTTTCATTCTCACTTATTATGTAATTAAGTTATCTCTACGTGACAATTCTATCTTGCTGTGATATTCCATATTGGCCAATGAATGTGATGAACTATAATAGACCCTGCTCATCTGCTTTAATAAACCGGTTAAATGGAAACCAGTTTTAATACGTAATGAGAATGCTTGAAAAAGAGATCTTAAATGGTCTTAGAAATTCATCTCACTGTGTGGTTTTCAAGACCGCTTTGCTTCATTAAACTTGTTTAAGTATAGATGAGGATACAACCATTCTTCAGGAAGTGATTTTTACCTGGAATATGATAATATATGCACGTTTGACGTGCGACACAGCTGTATGTACGGTGTGTTTTATATGCATTTCCCCCCATTTGCGCAAAATGCACATGAAGTGTTAAGAGTTGTCTCTGTATTACTGTTGAAGAAATATAAAGTCAAGTCTTTCTTGAAAAGAGTCCCTTTGAAATTCATTTACATCCTTGAAGTCTTGAAGATGGCTCAAAAGTAGATCACTTAAGTGTGATATCAAGATGTCCTGTCACCTTGAATGCTTGGCTGCCTGCATGGTAGAAAGACAATGGCTCATCCAAACCTGACCGTGAATGCACATGTATTATTTATGAACCACTGGACAGAGAGAGAGGGGGGGGGGTGGTAGAGGGGAAAGAAGAGAGAGGAAGGAGAATGGGAAGGAGAGGGAGGAGGAGGAAAAGGAGGAGGGGATGAGAAGGAAGAGGAGAAGAAGAACAACAAAAAGAACAAGAAGAAAGAAGGAAGGGGTGGAGAGAAGAGAATGGGGTGGTAGATGAGATGAGGTAAAGAAGGAGAAAAGGAGGGAAGATGGAGAAATTAGAAGAATGGCGATAAGTAATTATCTGTCTTGCAGCATCTTCTATAAAGAGAGGTATGTATAGAGAATAAGAGAAAGTCAATGATCTAATAAGTACATAGATGGACTAACATGCAATCCATTAATAATTTGTAAAGCACCATTTAAATGTTCTTGACTTGGCAACACGAGGCGACGCCCTCGTACAAAATGGTGTCACAGACGATTCTGGTTGCCATAGCAATGAATGTCCCCTTGGTGAACTCCTTGGAACACCTTTGCTGTGTATTGATGTTTTATTATCATGATGTGGTGTTAGTTTTGTAACATGGGGTGTTTAGTCTATTGTCTTGTATTGATCATTTGAGAGCTTGACAAGTCACTGTGGTTCATTAGTTCAGCTTTGTGAGATAATTAATGGTATCGAGGAGACATTATTAGTGAGGAAGGCAAGGAAAGAGAGAGAGACTCCCCAAAGACTGCTTGGTTGAGCTTCCTGTACGTTTTTTATTTGTCATTTGGGAAATTCATCACATCATCCAATATCTACATCTGTAAATTACTTTCATTATGACAAAAGCAGCAAGGACTGATATAAGCATCTAGGTTTTCATTTTCTTTGAGATAATGGCATTGTATGTTCATTGGTCATAAATGTGCCAGGATGGATGCATTAGAAATACGATGGTGATGTTTTGAGGCAGCCTCAGATATTATACATTCGTTGCATTCTTTGTATTTCAAGCAGAGGACTATGGCACGAAATTGGAAATGTACCCTTGGACCGAGAAGGAACCGAATATTGGTTACTATGTAAGGAGTTTACAGAGCTTTTTTTTTTCATTTTGATTAGCATCTTAGATGGCCGCACCTTATAGATGCATACCTCCCAAGGTAATGAGCCAGTGTTTTTTTTATTATTTATTTATGATTAGTTGAAAGTAAATGTTTTCCTCTATCTCTCCATCATTATCTGTCAGTATAGCCTTTAGGGCATGATCATGAAGACTCACAATTATGGTAACTTTGCCATTATGCAGTTACCAGGGTAACAGGGCTTGCCAGCCAATCACAATCAAGGCTTCCGTGTTACATGTAGTTACAACAGTGGCAAATTTAACATAGTTGTAACTCTTCTTGAAGTACACTTTCTTGACATTTTGACCAGGGAATTGTTAACTTGGTGAGTGGTAACTTTGCCATTATGCAGTTACCAGGGTAACAGGGCTTGCCAGCCAATCACAATCAAGGCTTCCGTGTTACATGTAGTTACAACAGTGGCAAATTTAACATAGTTGTAACTCTTCTTGAAGTACACTTTCTTGACATTTTGACCAGGGAATTGTTAGTGAGACATCCATGATATGAACAATGCAAAAGTGCATTGCACTGTATACTTTCCTTTTCAGAAGTGCATTAAAACAGCAATCATAATCAAATGTGCATAACCCATGCTTATACGCTTACAGAAAAAGCATCCAGATCCAGGAAGAAGAAGGTTTTGAATATAAGAAATATGTACACTTTTTAAAGTAAATATATTTTCAGGTATGGAATCTGCAGTGCATAAGCACTTTTTGATGGACTTATCTATTAATATTACAGCTAGAAAGGGTTAAAATCATTTATTAATTCGAGAAATCCGTTTTGAAATGCAACGGTCCCAAACTCAGACTTGTGAGATGAGCAACCCCCCCCAAAAAAAAAGAAAAGAAAAAAAAGATGGAAAGGCCTTTATCTTATTTATTATTAACAACGGATTCAATCATTAATTCGTATTGGAAAATTAATACCTAATGATCTGCCTTTATGTACTAAATATATTGAATAGGGGTTTAAAAGTTTTAAATATCCATCTTGTCTCATTGTCTGGAGTCACGAGTATTTGATAAAAATTATGGGTTAAGATATCATGCAGAATGTATATTTGCTCATTGTTGATAAAGTAAATTACATAAAGAGGGAATATTTGAATGAAAATGAATGTTTTCCCTTCGTTTTCCATTCACTTTTGCCTCACTGTATAGTGTGTACATAAGTCCATTAAGAGGTCTCAGTTAATACATGCCCTCTTTTTACCCTAAACTGAATCATGATGAAATGTTTTACATTATGACAGAAGTGTTGAGACTGAAATATTTATGTTTAGACCTAAAAACTACATTGAGACATTTTGTGGTAAAATAGAAATTGAAACAGCAACTGTTTAACTACATGTCTGTCAGGTTATTTGGGATACCACAAAACAATGCAGAAGCAGGCATGCAGAGAACTAGAGCACCCCCTAAAAACGAACTTGAAATGCAAAACTACCATGCAAATTGCACCTATTGTATTGGGACACTCCCTATTTTTGGCAGGAGAAAAAAAAATTACCCATAATTACTATCTCTTTCAAATGCCATAGAGTTGGGGAGAAAAGTGCCCCTATTAATTTTTTTTAATAATAATGATTTCTCCAGTTTATAAAGGACTTGCAATGTTGGCATGTTACAACTGTACATGTACATGTGTAACTGTTTAAACAGTATGGCTATTCATCAAGCTTGTTATCTCTGCACCTGCATTATTTTTTATACAGAAAAGTATTGTGATCATTCCCTCACCTCATTGTGTATAAAACTCTTACTTATTTGCATGGGGGTACTTCACTAACAGAAAAGTCCTTCTGTTGGTCCAGTCCTCATTAACATGCATATGATTTAAGTAGACCTATACTCTTCAACAATTAACACACATACAGCAGATCAGATGTAGGCAAACATAACAAGAGTGTAAGACTATCTTGATTGTATTAATGGTTAGACCTCAGGTGTGGTTGAGAATTCTTGATTTTAATTGTGAGAAGGGAGAATTTTATTATTATTATTTTTTTTTTGGGGGGGGTTGTTGGAGTGAATTTGCTCTTGAAATGAAGCTCTGAGCTTGTTACCTGAAAAAGCAGTGACATCAGTTGGAGAAAGATAAAAGTCCAATTCTTCAAACCACCTTCTTTTGCAGAGATGACCAATGATTTCCCTCTTATTGCAGTATTTCAGATCTTATTTGACAAAAATACAGCAGGTTTTATGAAAAATATATTTCCCCTTTTCAGGTCTTAATATGGTCACAGTCATGTCTATTGCAGAATGGCTGAAAATACTTTGTATCATCAAAAGAAATTGAAATTCTTCTTACAAGGCTGGCATCCCTGTTTTTGTGTATTATGCATAACTGGTGCTATGTAAGATAAAAGTGATGAAAGGGCATATGAATCATGGAAATAATTCACTCTCAGACTCATACATTCCACTTTATCTGTAGGCTACAGATGTGCATGGTGACTGCACTATGTGTATCATTCTATTCTTACTCTACAAAGCAAATGTAATGTGTTCTTGTGCAAATGTACCAGAATGTTTGTCTGTTTGCTGATTCTTTACAGTGCATACACCTCTCTCCTCATAAGGAGCTCTTCCATGAGAAACTTCACTTGGGACTTGTCTTTAAAGCCACTCCTTTTGTAGTGGTAATTTGTTCAAGTACTTATAATGACTGCTCAAATATGCATTAGTTTGCGGTACTTTGGCTACTCAATGAAATGATCAAGCATAATGTACCAGTTACATTGATGGAACATTGAGTGCTTTTATACCCATCCAATAAGAAAAATACCTTTTTTTATTCCAGCGTGAAAGCAAAGTACTTGTAATGTCCACAAAAAGAAATACATCCTAAATTCCATAACATAATGAAGAGATAAGTGTGAAATATATGCCTTATTGGGTTAACTATTTTTTTTTTCTGGAGCACAGATAGAATTAAAATTAACACGGTAAATGTAATGCACTTTTGCTTATTTGAAATGGTTATAGCAAACACTACATGTTTTATTGGATGAGATTATTTGCCGAAAGAATTCATCTTTTCTTTTTCAGTCAATGCTTTAGGGGTTTTTTTACAAATATTTTTAGCTAAGAAAATATTTTAAAACTTCTTTAGAGATGATAACATCCTCATTTGAAAAGCAGGTTTTTCTCAATGATAAGGAAACTATATCTCAGTTTAATTGAGAAAAAAAAACAATTGAATACCATGGAAGTCTTGGAGATTTTTACTGAAAATAATGTGTAATTTCCTGTCTTTTCCATCAAATAAACATTTAATTCAAAATATGGTCACAAAATTAATGTATTTTGTTGATTTGTTGAACAAAAAAACACTTTTTCATCAGTATTATCTATTTAGGATAGAAAGAGAGTTTGATTTTATGACATCTCCAATTCTTGTGTTTGGAGAAGGTTCCTATGTTTGATTTTAAGATAATTTCCTTTATTTATGCATTACAAATTTACTATGTCAATTTAAGGAGACATTGTCCATTGAATATTATCCTCCTTGGAAAGGTGTTGCTGTTGAGAAATTGAGATGAATATGAATAACATTAGGACATATATGGATATGAAAATCATATTGATAAACATTTTTTTTCAAGGGGGGGGGGGGAATATACATGTAAGTTTATATACCAGAAACTTTTCTTCTCATGAAATTTGGAAATCATTGATCATTTGTGCTCATTTTAACAATTCCCTTGCCTTTTTGGCATTTATGTTACTGAAAATTTATGCCAGCTTTATTGACTGTCGTGAGCCATCAATTAGCACATAAAATGCATACCGGCAACAGGTACATTGTTCTTCTCTCATACGACCCCCACGTCTTTCCTTTCACCCAAAAGTACAACTGAATTTGGTGTAGGTATTCAACAAGGGTACGATCAATAATGACTTGGCAGAGTTAGCACAATGCAATCAAAAGAAGAGTAGGCAAAATAACAATCGTCGGCGTGCGGATCGACTCCTGATCAATACTCCATTGTGCGCTGAACTGACCGACATGTGTTCACGTGAATCTGCGCAGAAAGCGTCACCGACTCTTTCAATGATCCCTGCATGCCATGGAAGCAAGAAGTGAGTGACCGGTCTGTGACGTTGAATGAGGAATAAAGCGTTCCTTTGCTCTATCTAAAGATAGGCCTTTGATATTGTGGCCTCGGCGAGTGTCATCTAAATAATGAGGTCTTTTGTAATGTCAAACTCTGGCAAAGCTATAGATTTTCAAACCTGTTGGTTCAATATTGACATGATAGAATAGTCAAGGCAATAACAAGATATAATGAATCATTCAAAGACAAAACATGTTGTTGGCTAGGGTGAGATCTGAACGCCAAAACAAACAAATTAAAATCAAGTTGAATGGCAATGTATCATTGACCCAAACTAAGCCAAATCCATGCACCCTTGATCTGAAATTTAAGAATGGATACAATTTATGAAATAAAAGCAAATGAAAGGAAGTGCAAGGTTTGTTTCCCTGCAATCAATTTAAAAAATCACAAGATGATCTAGATATTGAAAGAAATTCATTTTATAAAATATTATCTGCATTGATAATAAGCGTTTTGGCAATGATCTTGAGGACGAAAATAATATATTACAGGGAAAAATAATTACCATTAATGCACTGAAGAGCACTGGAAAATCCCTATTCACTGCATGTTAAAGTTTCATCCACTTTTGCAGATTTAGTATGTATGTTGTGAAAAGGACATGTAGCCCCCTGAAAATTGAAGAAAAATGAATAATTTCCTGCCTTGTATAATTCTTCGAATCATTATCATTAATCCTGAATAGTTTGTTCATAGTTTGTTCAAGACTAAGTTATAATCATTATTATTATTATATCAGTAAGAATGAGGACATATCTGGGGAAAAGCACATGCCCAGTACGCCAATGAAATTCCTTTCACCAATTTTGTTTTTATGAAAATATGACAGTAGAAATATTAATTCAACTCAGCTTAGTTGACTCCATCTTCAACTGGAAACAAATATCATGAAACCCAAACATGAAGCAGCCTGTGTCATTATCGATTTGGCTATTTTTGCCTCCACTGTGCAAGATGAATAGTATCAAGTCGAATTGTACAATCAAACAGCAGCCGTTTTTCTATCTTTAATATACGAGCACAACACCTGCCCGAGTCTATTTGTAATTCCGTAATGAATTTCACCTTTACACAAGATATGCCAGGATGTACACTGAGCTGTCAGTCGGCAACTTTAATTACCTCTGCTCTGAATGAATCGAAAGATAGTTTTGGTTGTCGAGTTTTGAATTGATGGTTAAATTTGGTGTCATTTTAAGTCAATTGTGTAGCTGTTTATTACATCTGGGCCCTGTTGCATAAAAATTTATGTCATAATGACATAAATTTCGATCATGACATAAAATCATGCATAGCTTATGCCGTTGACATAAATTTCGTTGCATAAAAATATTTATGTATTGTTTTAGCTTATGACGCGATTTAATCATCATTACATAAACTGAATAGTCATGAACGAGCCTGTTGACATAAACTTGGCATAAGTTGTCATTTTTCAGCCGCAGGAAGCTCTTGCGAAAAAGGGTCTTCGGCTTTCTATTTGGTCGGGATAGAGGCCTATTTTGGTATGTATCAAATTTTCATTGTTGTATATCGTAGATAATAGATATATCTCACGTTCTGACCAAAATTAAAAGTTTCTAAGTATGAGGAGATGTTTTAAATAAATCATTATCGCCGTCAATTTTATGTAATGATTGCTCGGATACTCTCCGGCTGCTCTTAGCCGTACAACGCTGGCAGTGCTAGCCGGAGGTTCCGGCGTCTGACAAAGACAAATAATGCATGGAATCAACAACAACAGAACAGTGCTAAATAATCTTTACGACATTGAACATTGATTTTAAGGTTCGGCGTCGGATAAACACAAATAATTCATGGGATGAACACTGACAGAAAACAGTTTTAATTAATCTTCACGACATTTTATTGGACATTTTCATTCATTGATTTGAAATTAAAGGTTTTTTAAGAGCATCACTGTTCTTCCTGGAAAGATCTATGTTAACATTACTCGTTAGGCCTAGTCTAACGTTAGACTTAGAGCCGAACTGTCTAAGATTAGACTAGAAGTCTAGACTAGACACTCTAGAGTCTATACAAAACAGCTCTGTCACTCACCGTGAGGGCCTAGCCCAGGCCTAAATAATTAGTTGTGCTGAGCCTATGTTCGGAGATTTAAAAAAACCCCTTAAATTTAGGCATGTCACTGTCAGTGTCAATGCAGGGCCAGGCCCTAGCAAGTAAAAGCTTGGCCCCTTTATTAAGTGCTAGTCTAGATCTATTGTTATCTAGTTTTCTATCTAGGACTAGATCAAGTCTAGGGTCTAATTTAGACTTAGTCTAGCTCTAAAATAATATAAGTTAAACTTGTCTTAGTTACTTAGGTGAGCTGAGCTGGCCATACAATTTAGTCTAGACTCTAGTCTAGGCCTACCCTGGTTTGGGCCTTGGTCCTGGCCAGTGAATGAGGTAGTGCAGCCCTGCCCCTGGACTGAGTCTGACTGGGGCTCCTTCCATTCATATTTTTATTAATAGATCAAAATCGAGACCTAATCTAGTTTAGCAATACAAGAGATCTAGAATAGATCTAGCTCAGGGCCCCAAAATTGTGTTTACATCATTAGTAAACTAATCATTTGTGGGGCCTATCTCTATCATTTATATGAAACAAGTAACATTATAGATCTACTAGAACTACAAAAGTTACTTTAGATCTATTCTATGTCTAATCTTAAGCCTGACTTTTTAACTCTGACATCAAAATTCAAATACAATTAAACTTAGACTTTTGGGAGACGGGTCCTCCACTGCGGACGCTACTGTGATGGAGCCCCCTGGGTTTATGGTAGAGCTATGGAATAGGGTGTCTAGCTCTAATATAATATTGTTTTCTAGTGCCAGGAGTAGAGGCCTAGATGATTCATTAGTTGGTAGATGTGCACTACAATAACATGTGTGGAGTATAAGACCCTAGCAGCGAGTGGGGGGGGGTCCCTCTCCGTTCAGAAAAAACAACAAAGTGATTGGTGTGTAATAAAGGTGATAAAATAATTTAGAAAATCCTGGGTCACCCTCTGTGTTAACGAAGACTGGAGACTACTGAACAGGAAGGGAAAGAAGGGGGGTGGGGGAGAAAAAAAAGAATTACACACTGAACTAATTAAGTTAAACATTGAACTGAAAAGACATGCAACTTCACGAAAAACTGATGACTACGTTGTATGTTAATATCTAATAAAGATATTAAAGTACATCTATGATGGATACACATTTCAGTTCCTTGATTTGTTTTACAGATTAAAAAAAAATTATCAAATGCCTTTTCTATTACTTTACAAAACAGTGCACAAATAATGTGCTTGGAGAAAAGGCATTTCAACTACTGGTAACTACAGGATTTGGTTTCTGATCTGTGGATAAAAATAACCATGATAAATGAAATTCTCTTGATGACTGTTATTAAGAATTCCTTATAGTACATTCTATTCCTTTTACCTATTTACTGTAAAGAGGATTTTTTAGATGAATTATTAGAGGGGTGCTTTTTTTTAGAAAACAAACCCTGGCAATTTGAAGTTAAAGAAAATCCCTAATTGTATAAATAATAGAATTATAGGGCCTACAATTTTCTTACCTATCAAATCCTATCTTCATTAGAAGTATTCATATATTGAGTGTGTGAATCATTTTTCTAACATTAAACAAAATAAAGCCTAAATGAATCACTTGTACTATCCTTTTAATATTGCACCCTAAGTGATAAAAGGTGCAAAAAAGTGGCCTTGTTATTGTTTGCACCCATAAAGTTCGTTTACACAATAAAAGGGGCAACATTTAACCTTTTATAAAGGTGCATAATAGTACTTAAAGATTAAAAATGTTCAAATTTTTAACCTCTATTACATGGTTCAAATCTGCGTCCTATGGTGATTAATATAACTTATTAAACAATTAGCACCCCTTATTGCACCAACTCCTAAGGTTAAAATTTGAATCCCGATTTTTAGTGTGTTCATCAAACCATTTCAAGGCTGAAAGACTAGACCTCATTTGCCTTAAAATAAAATATTGTGTATAGCTGTACAAACACCCCTGTCAAATATATTTGACAAAATCTCTAATGATAAAAATATATTTTTTAAAAGAAGGGACTTCAGTTGTTTTTTATACAAAATGTAAATATGAATTCATTCTCATCTGTTACTATATGAAAAATTTGGTATTCACTTTTCTCTAACAGGTGACCCACACAAACGGTGAGAAGAGGTAAAGAGAGAAAGGGGCACAGCAACTGAAAGAGAGGGAAGTCCAGACACTCTTCCACGGTCTGCCATTGAACAAGAAGTCTCTCTTTGGATCAGGGGTTCAAGCTTCTAGTATGAAGGTGAGTCTTTATGTAAAGTTGAGTTTATTGAACATTCTACTTGTAAATACAAGTATACTACTGTACGGTAATATTTATTATTGTTTATTTTATTGTTCTTAAGAGCAGTTGTAAATGTGATGTCCTGTTATAGTAATTTTCAAATATGAATCTCTTAAAATTCATCCACATCTTGTAATAAATTCATCTTAAATTTACTCACAAAATGGATAATATCAATCTCATGATTTTTTATAGAAATTCAAGTTTTAATAGACAACTGAGCCCTCTTAATATTTCAATTAATGATAATATTATTATGGAATGCATTTTCAAAAATATGTACATGTAAGAGCAACAACAATGTAACTTGTCAAAGTGAAAACAACATCTAGGAAGGCTATTGGATCCATACTATTGTAACAGTTATTTTCCACTTAACTTTTGCAAGAGATTCAGATTTGGTTGATTTATATTTTATTAGAATCTCAACAAAGAGACTAACAATGAGAGCTTACAAGCATAAACACAATTTAAGTGCATTTAAGAATAAAATAATAGTAGTAGTAGAAGGGTACATGTATATTTTCATTTTCAAGTAACACCACATATGAAAATTTTCTCAAATGACTCGATTGAAATTAAATATATTCTGACTTTAATTATAAGGATATAAGAAATAATATTCAGAAGCTATTTACCCAATTTTTATTTAACATTCTATATTTTTTTTCATTATGCTTGTGATTGCAATCTCAAAAGGCTCTTTCATAATATTTTAGAGATACATCATACATGTAAATGTATGTGAACACTCTGCTATTATCAAGTTGGGTAGCTAAAGTTGTTTTCACTGATTCTTCTTATTTCAGATTGTTCAAGAGTCAAGACTGTTGAAGAGGTGACGTCATGGACCTGATAGCACCTGGCAAGGGAACTATATTACTGTTCATAAATCTATTACTCAAGTATCCTAAAAACGCTTTAAAAATTTGAACATTAACAAAAGTTCTATTTTACAAAGATAATAATCATTATATTGACATTGTGAATATATTTTATGATTATCATAAAATTATTATAATGTAAATGATGATAGGTCATACTAATACAAATAAACAATAAGTAGAAAAGAAGACAACCAAGAAGGAGGAGGAGAAGAAGAAAAAGAAGAGGGGTGGAAGAGGAGAAAAGGAGAAGAAGAATAAATAACAACACTGAGTTCCTCTTCATGATATTACAGAAATCTTCATCTTTAAGTGGAAATATTTATGAATAGTATAGTATATAATGTATGAAAAAAACATTTTATCTAAATCCAAGTTCCACTTTAATCATGTTTATAAAGTCATAGGACAGGTGACAAGATAACATTGTTTCACAAATTTTAGTGTGTATTTATTTTAAAAGTAATAAATTTACATGAAATGTCATTCTTTTTGCTTCATCTCTTTGTTTATTTTATTGAATCGTGGATGGGGGGGGTGAGGGTGGTCAAAATATGATTTGCCCCTCAGAACAAACTTGTTTCCCTACTAAAAATAGTATTAATATTTGTAGAAAATTGTAGGATTGTTTTTATCAAATTTGGAAAGTAATTGAGGGCGAGAAATGAAAGTGAGATAGATCTATGTAGAGATGCAATGTATAAGTAATAATGAGAAAGCGCGGGCGAGGTGAATTAGAAAGGGAAAAGGGAAATGAAAAAGTATAAATGTGAAAGAGTCATTAACAGAGAGGGAGAGATGTATAGAGAATTGTAAAGATAAATTTCGTGAATGATAGTGGCCTAATCTCGGAGGGAGGGAGATAATGAAAGCGATAAAAGGATAAAGCATCTTTTTTCGGGGGGGGGGGGTTACATTTGATGAGAGAGAGAGATAGAAAGAAAATGGCCTGGTGCTCAAAGATGAATAAATGTAAATGATTGGTGACAGAGGTATGGATTAAGGGATACAGGTGGTATGAACGTGTCCCAATTAAGGCACAAAGCCGTGATGAGTAGTGGCCCCTCATGTGCACTCCTCTTGGAATTTGGGCAATAAGTGAGCATATTTTAAAGTGGACCCCCCCCCCCCATCGCCCCATCTCTAATCGCCAGTTTTGGGCAAGGATTAAACCCCGTCTCTTTTCTTTTTTATTTAGGCTTGTTTTTTTTTTCTGTCAAATATTTTCTTGAAGAAATTCCCTCATTGTGCTTCCACATTTGTAACCCTCGCCCCAACTGCATTGGCAAGGTGGTTCCATGACATGCTTATAAAATACGAAATTTAAATTATAAAGAAAAAAAAATAATCATTGATTACAGGGATATATGCATGGTTTGCAATCGGTGTTCATGGTTTGGGAATGACTGATACAAATATTGTTCTCTGTGAAGGAGACCTCCACTAGCAAGTCATGAGCATTACTTATGAAGTAGTTTGAACCGCAAGATTTTGCCTAATTTCTGACATATATATTGTTACCACGGCAACACGATTCCGACACATTAAAAAAATATGTCCTTTACTTTTTTACCTCGAGACCAATGTGTGAGCCAAATTTCATGAGAATTGGTTGAAAACTAACCAAGAAGCAGGAACCAATAGATTTTTACCTAATTTGGGTTAAATAGTATGTGGTAACCATGGCAACATGATTTCCGACACACATAAAATATGTGTCTCTCACATCTTTACCTCAAACTCAATATATGAACCAAATTTCATGAAAATTTGTTAAAATTGATCTAGTAATTAAAACTGAAAGTTTTTACCAATTATATGTCATATAATATGCCGTTACCATGGCAACATGAATTCTTACACACAAAATATATTTTAAAGCTACGGGAAGCAATTCAAATTCCAATACCAACGCCAACACCGGACTTGAAATCACCCAGTGTGCGTACCAAATTTCTTTTTTAATCAAATTTGAATTAAGCACAAAAGGGGCGATTCTAGACTGAAAGTCAGAGTTATTATCATCATTTTGGGAGGTAGGGTGGTGCTTGAAAAATATGTGGCGTTGATATAAATTATGTCATCATTCTAAGGAAAATGTCCTATCCTCAACGAAGTAAACACATTAACTATTATGCTTAGGCCTAGTTTTGCTTATAAAAATAAGGGAAAGATTTATGATTGTTCGTTTTTCAAATATTGAAAGAATACATCATATGCTATCCAATGACACAAAAATTATTTCGAAAGTCCAAGTAAAACTCAAAATATCATCAAATTACAGAGGGCATAATTATAGAAAATGATCGTAAAATTACCCTTAAGTCACTTATTGCAGAAAGCCGCCGTTTATGTCTTGATTTTAATCACGACATAAATTTATGTCATTCAAAAGGATATATGTCATGATTTTATGTCGCGATTTCAGACATAAAGCTTTATGCAACGGATTTATGTCATTATTTGTGTTTATGTCATGATTTATGCTATATGACGTAAATCGTGACATAAATCATGACATAAATCAATACATAAACTTTTATGCAACAGGGCCCTGATCACAGAGCACTGTTGTCCTTTTAAAGGATCAACTTGCTGCTGACCATTTTCAAATGTACTTTTAATACCACCCATATGAAGGGACGTAACGTGAAATGATATTTGAGTGACGGAATCACTCTGGCTCTTACTTGCGAAGAATTATCAGCATTGTGGGTTGTGGCAGTGGAAATTGAGTGAAATTGAAACTCCCATTGGATTTTATTGTATAGTTGTGGTGAAATGAAAACACTGATGGATTTTAAATCTGTGCGACATACATTTATGGGATGAAGACTTCAGGTTTATTAGAAGTAGGCAGATTTCTTCTTCTCTTTTGTTATATGCTACTTTTCTTACATCATTGTTATAATAGCGCTTTTTGCCAGAGGATACAAAGCGCAACCATTTATACCCCCAGCTTTAGCTCGAGCTATAGCTTAATTCTACCGGGTACCCAGTTACCTCACCTGGGTTCAGTGAAGCACAATATGGATCTATTTCTTGCTGACCGAAATCATGGCATGCCTGGGAATCAAACCCAGACACTATTTCAAAGTCCAGAGGCTTATCCACTGGGCCTCAACAATTAAATTTGAAACCAAATAGTAATATCTGGTCTGTTCTTCTTGTTTATCCTAACAGACTCGAGAAAAGAACCACATAAGCAATGGAGCAGTCAAAGCCAGTCAGCCCATCCAGATCAATGGTGTTCTTGGACGGAGAGCTAATGGCCTTCAAAATGAGGTAAATAACAATCAATATCATTTTTGATACAATAACTATAATAATAGCACAATTTTTAAATGGAAACGGCAGAAAATAATAGAAAAACATAGAAAAATTGGTCATTATTGTAGCTTATTTTGTAGATATTATTATTACTATCATTATTAGTGATAACAGATTTCATTTCTTGTATAAACAAATTCTAAATGGCTTTTTTCAAAAGGGCTTGGTAATTCCGAAATAATCAAATGTATTTCTTATGTTTAGAAATAGGATGCTGTCTTACTGACAAATGTGTCTTTCACAATTGCAGCAAAGCAAAAGCAACCAGTTAACCCGTTGGAATACGTTGAAATCATTCAGTCTCCACATTTCTCATTGGCAGTAGTAACCTTCCAAGGAACCAATTAATTCTTGTAGGTAGCACAAACTATTTTTCAAGAAGCCAATGGAAATACATGGACATCTCAAAAGCTTTCCATCAAACAGAATAGACAACCAATTAGCCTTGCCACTAGGGGATGTTATGGGAGAATCGTGATAAAGGAGAATTTTCCTTACCCATTAACTGAAGTCTCAATAACATGGGTGGTTGATTGTTAACCCACTTTAGCTCTGGCATAAATCCCATGATAGTGCAGCAAGAAAATGATGAAGGGGGGGGGGGGGGTAAGGGAAGAAAATTAAGAGACCTTGTGTATTCATTTGTAAGAATATATAGTGTTGAACCAATATTTCATACCCTCCTAGCTATTTTAAGGCTGAAACCCTAGCAGTGTGGAGGCTGGAAGACTTTCTTGGATTCATTCTTTCATTCCATGAGGAGAAAGCCTGAAATTTGTCTCGGGGGCAAGCAAGGATCAGCATCGGGATGAAAGGAAGAAGCCACATGTATTAGAGCTTTTTACATTGGCCTTGGAAAGGGATATGGCGATTATGAATATCATGTTTACAGATAGTTATTGAATGGAAATATAGCAGTGGAATGAAAATGCGTTTTTAAGATTTATGAAAGAGAAAATATATGTTTTGATATCGCAGAAGAAGTGTTTTGAAAGGACAATTCCACAGAGAGAATTCTTTCCCTTTTTCTCCTCCTCTACCTTTTCCTTCTTTTTTTTCTTCCTTCTCCTCCTCCTGCTCTTCCTCCTCCTTATCTTCTTCTCCTTTTTATCTAGACCATCTTATCAAGCTGTTTGACATTTATCAAGGCCTAATACTACAAACAGCAAGTGATATTTGTTCCTCTTGAATATAAAAACATTTTCTCATAAACTCCCTTTTCAGAGATCCCTTTTTCTCGCCCATTCCCTCTACTATGTCTCCTCTTCTCTCTCTTACTGTTCAACCTCAATTTCCCCTCCCTATTATTTACTCCCCCCCCCCCTTCAGGGGCGTGATGAGCCAGACAAGGAGTAGCAGAAAATAATTCTAAAAAGGAGCAAACGAAGCAAGCGAGCAAAATTTTTGACCATTTAAATACACAACTTTAATTCAAGGCCCCCATCTGTATGCTCGTGCTCCCCTTGTTATTTTACTGTCTCCATTCTATTTTTTTTTGCATTTATGTCTCCTTTCATCCCACTATCAGAAACTCTCCAACAGTCTTCCACCGGCGACCTCAGGTCAGACCACGTTTCCTCAGCTTTCCTTAGGCCCTAAGAGTAGCACCATGGGGGAGTCCTTACCCCAGCTCACCAATGTTCAGGGGCACCTAGTGGCCTCTGGTATTCACCAGACAACCATTGGCGAACATATAAAGGCTCATAGACAACCTACCAAATTGTAAGTTAATCTATTTTTTTCTTTCATTTGTCTACTATAATACAGAGAATATGGACACCCCCCCAGACAAAAAAAGCCCCCTCTTAATACCTTTGAATATAATTTGAAATGGTAATCTGAGACTGAATCTGGGGAGTGTTTCATCAACATTTTTGTCTGATATGTTGTCAGATCTGACAAATTTTCTTGATATTGATTGGCTAAGAAGCACTGTTACTATGGCAACTGTCGGATAAAATGGGACTTGCCGGATAAAAGGTCTGACAAGTCCTTTCATGAAACGCTCCCCTGGAGTAGCATTTTTGAATTTTAGGGAATACATGTACATATCAATTTACATTTTCAGTGAAGGTTTTTCTTTTTATTTAAATTGTTGAAATAGCTCTTCTTTTTTCAATATATTTTTAGTAAGAGCTTTGAAGGATTAATTTCAAACATTTTAAATGAAAGTGTATTTTAACACAAAACTATATGACTAGCAAACACTTTGTGATCCCATGTTCACTCCCTATGGAAACACACCATTCCCCCTCATTACACTGTATACATACACATGGTCCTGTACAGGGCATGGCCTTGGAAACCTTGGTGATACTTTCAACCAATCATGTCCATTGTCATTATGTGTTTACCAAGTTTGGTCAAGAGAGGGCAGCATTCTCAAAATGAGTGATGTTTGATATAAGCTATCTTGGAGACTTAACAGAATCCACTGGGGAGGGTGAGAGATGGAAGGAGGGAAGGGAAGAGATGGGAGTGAGAAAGGGAAAAAGAGGGGGACAGAAAAGGATTGAAAGAGAGAGAGAGAGACAGGCAGACAAGAAGGGACATGTAAGGGGTACTGTATGCTTATTCACAATATTAGTATTTTGGGGGTGAAGGGTATATATTAAAATTGCTCAACAGACTTAACTTTTAAATGATCACACAATTATTTTAAGATATGTATTCTGTTTTAGTGCTTCACTATCTATCCACTTGACCTTTTTTTTCAAAATTTTATATCAATTTTGTGTTAGAAAAAACTAATCTCATCTTAATGAATATGATGATAAAATGAACAGAAATGAAACGTATAGCTTCATTTATAGCATTTTATTGAATTCGATTTGATGTATTTACAGAGATGAACTGAAAAGAACATCTAAGAATGAAGGGAAAGAAGGCAGAGTACACATGAAACCGAATGGTAAGTTCACATTAAAAACTGTGATGTTAATTGGTGTACATAGATGACCATCCCAGTTGTTTTACTCTGGTGTTAAAATAGTCAAAATAGCACCTATTGGTATAATTACATCAACCTTATTTGTTACTTTTTATTATTTGGTGTGTTTATGTTTAATTTCACAAAATTTGTGAAATATAAAAAGAAAATGTATTTCAGACAAAAAAATTATCCAATAAAATGCAGCTGTGCATAAATGAAAAATATGCCCATCAATCCTTTTGCTGGGTTTAGCATGTGTTTGCCAAACTTAATCTGCATGGTAACTTACCTTTATCTAAGATTTCACTACTTTCAATTTCATCTTCATATGTTTTGTGCATGTCCTCAACGGACACAAAAAGTGATGTTTGAAATGCTGATAAACATGGAACCATTGATGAACCATTTCTTAGATCAAAAGATATTCCTGGTTAGTACTCATTTCCCCTCTTTCCCCTGTATGATTACAGAAGCCATGATGTACTACCGAGACAAGCTGACGGTCTTTGAAGAAGCAGAGATCCTGGACTACCAGGAGGTCTGGTTCTTGGGCCCAGAGGCCAAGAAAGTCGAGGGTGTCCAAGGGGCGTCGCAGAACAATGGCTATGATGACGAGAATGGCTCATATATTAAGGTATGTTTCGTCATCCGGGCCCTGTGATATAATATTGATCAATTTCTTGTCTTCCTATTTATTTTCCTTAAGCACTTAGAGACATTCTTTGTGATAAGCGCTATATAAATGTTGTTAATTATTATTATAGGACTGATTTTTAAGATTGATCGTGTACAATATTCAATGTAATTAATCTTAGATTACTTCCCATTAATCAGTCACTAAGCTTCACGATGTTGGGCACAAGTGGGTGTTTCATTAAGATGTTCAGAAATTATTATTGACTTATCACACAACTGGTGATGAGCTCTTTTGATAAATATCCTTTTGTAGCTGACTTTAAATAGCAATAGACAGCTATCTGTGGATATGGGGGTATTCACTCAAAAGCTTAGCTTGTACGATGTGAACTAAACATTTAAAAGCAGAAAAACCCTTAAGAAAAATTCATGCCGCGATGGATATATGTTTCATGATTTATGCTATTGGTTTAACACCAGGGGCCTGTTGCATAAAACTTTTTACCTGAGAAAACTCTGGTAAAAACTAAAAACTAAGGTTAATATGATTTCTGCCATTGACTTTGACACGGGGCAAAAACTCCTGTAAAAACAACCTGAGTTTTCTCAGGTAAAAAGTTTCATGCAACGGGCACCTGGGGGGTGTTTCACAATGATTTAAGTATAACTTAGAGTAGCATTTAAATGCCTAGTTGCATGCGGTGTAAAAGACATCACCGCATTGGTCAGATCATGCCAAGAGGATGCGCACTACTGCGTATTGATCAAATGCTCGTTGCATATCATATACATGTCAATATTTAACTGCGACTCTAGGTCATTCTAAATCTTTGTGAAACACCCCCCAGGTCAGTATTCAAAACGATCTTTGCCATTATCTCCTTCTGCACTGGCTTCTGTGTATCGACCTACAATTAACCCCCAATCAACTTTCATTAGCAAGAAACAGTAATATTACCAATATTGCTATGCCCCACCTTGTGTTACGAGGCCATTATGCTGGCTCATCGAATCGCGTAATGTTGATTTAATTAAAGTAGCCTTGAAATGAGTTTCAAACACAAAAGCTGGTAATTGTATGATCTAATTGGACCTGATTCATCAAAATGTCATGTTTTTAGTTTGACGTCATAAAAGACGATCAGCCTTTTGTTAGAATGTTGAGTGGTTGTTTCCTCAAATTGAGATATCGTGTTAAAAGGCAGCGGTTCATGGGTCTGTCCTAGATAGTTTGATTTATATAAAATCTTTTCCTTTTTGTGGGATAGAGAGGATTTAAGATGGATATGAAATGGATTTTATTTTGCTTACTCATTAAAGCTGTTGTTGATTTAGGTTATACATATTTTGATCTGCTAAGAAAAGAAAATCAAATTTATTAAATAAACATTTATTTTTTATTTATTTATTTACCGTCTGATTTAAGATGGATATGAAATGGATTTCTTTTAACTTTCTCGCTTCTATTTATGTAAATATGGGTTATCATGTGGTAAATATGGGTGACTTTTCATCATATAATGATGGTAACATCAGCCCCCAAAGATCAACTGAAAGAAATGGAATTGCACCAACACAGTTATTCAGGTTAAAAATGCTGCAATTATTGAATTCATCATGATTATTTTTTTTCAGGTATTACATGATCATTTAGCATACAGATATGAGATCTTAGAGGTCATAGGTAAAGGGTCATTTGGTCAAGTCGTCAAAGCCTATGATCACAAGCTAGGAGAGATGATTGCAATTAAGATTATACGCAATAAGAAAAGGTGAGTAGATTTTTTTTCCCCTGTTCACTGTTTTTAGCTCCTGAATTTTGGATGGAGAATAAACTGCTATTTCATATACCATGTATTCTTTCTTGAAAAAGATAATTCAGTGTGAATTTCTATATTGTACAGAAACATTAATTTGTAAAGTATGATTTTGATCATTACGAAGAACAATTCACGTGGTCAGCAAAAAAATATGAATGTAAGAAAATTCGAAACTGCATTTATTGCTTTGTATTATTATTTTACGCACTCTACAACAACACTTTTTTGTAAAGTGCAATTTGTTCATTGTTTATACTATGAATAATAATTATTATAATTGATTTTGTTTCTTTTGTGATCAGATTTCACCACCAGGCATTAATAGAAGTCAAGATATTAGATGCACTAAGGAGAAAAGACAGAGACAACTCACACAATGTGATCCACATGAGAGAATACTTCTACTTTAGAAACCATTTATGTATCACCTTTGAATTATTAGGGTGAGTATGAACCTCAAAGATTTGGCTTTGAGAACGAGAGGAGGATTATTATACCTGAGAATCATTGAGAAGGAGAAGAAAGGAGGAGGAAGAGGAGGATGATGATGATGGTGATGATGATGATGATGGTGATGATGATGATGATGATGATGATGGTGGTGGTGGTGGTGATATATTGATGGTGTTGTTGGTAGTGGTGATGACGATGATGATGAGGTTGAGGATGAGGATGATGATTATGATGATGATGATGATATTGATGGTGTTGGTGGTAGTGATGATGATCATGATGATCATGATGAGGATGATGACAATATTGATGGTGTTGGTGGTAGTGATAATGATGATGATGATGAACATGAACACAATGATGAAATGAAACAAAATGTTTGTTTATCACTCGATGAGTAAATTCTACCATTTCTTTTATCCCAATCCTGCAGTATGAATCTGTATGAATTAATCAAGAAAAACAACTTCCAGGGCTTCAGCGTTGCCCTCATCCGTCGGTTTGCCTTCTCCCTGCTGCAGTGCCTACGCATGTTACACAAAGAACACATCATCCACTGTGATCTTAAACCAGAGAACATTCTACTCAGACAAAAGGGTCAGAGTTCAATCAAGGTCATTGACTTTGGCTCCAGTTGCTATGAACACCAGAGAGGTATGTTTACAGAGCAGCATGAAGATAATGAGAGTGAGAGAGGCGGACAGAGACAGAAGGAGAGAGGGGGAGCTAAAGACAGAGACAGACACTGATGGACAGAGAGATACAAAACAGACAGATGGAGTGAGAGAGGGAGAGAGAGAGAGAGAGATAAAGAGATGCAGATACAGTCAGACGGAGCCAGAAATTCCTCCTAGAAGTGCCCCAAGTTAAAGAAATATTGACCAATATCCTCATTTGACTAACAAGTCTCTTTTTTCTTTATTTACTTGAGCTGAACTGTCATGTACTTAGATCAATATATCCAATCACTTATTAAGTTAGCCACCAGCTAGTCATGAGATAGTTACTTGCAAACAGCACACTTAAGGGATTGAATCAATCATTTTTTTTCACTTCACATGCTCTTTTCTCCAGTGTACACCTACATCCAGTCCCGTTTCTACCGATCCCCGGAGGTGATCCTTGGGCTCCCCTATGGTCTCCCTATTGACATGTGGAGCTTTGGCTGTATCCTGGCGGAGCTCTATACAGGCTACCCGCTCTTCCCAGGGGAGAATGAGGTGGAGCAACTAGCATGCATCATGGAGGTGAGTTAATGGCAGTAATAATACCCAGTAACAGAGTTATTCGAGGGCAACTCCACCCTGATAATAAATTGGTTTTAGTAAATGCAGAATAGAAATTGAGAAAAGTGATAGTGAAAGTATGCAAGACTTGTGTTGGAAACTGTTGCTGTGGTAACAGCTTATGGTAGGGGTATTATTCACCTTCAGTGATAGTTCTAGTTAATTTTCAAATTTTTTATTTTGTGACATCAGACAAGAAGTTGTTATATGTTGTGTGATATGAATTCTTGAAAATGGTTTTATTTGTGCAAAGGATATATAATCAGACACACCATTTCATTACCCCTTCTATATGAAAGACAGTTGGAGTAAAATTCATTGCAAAAATGTGTTTTCAATGTTTAACACGAGAATTGTTTAATAATCACTTTTTAGAAAAAATTCTCGAGTTGATTTCAAGTAAGTAATTTTACTTGCTTGGGTCATTCATATGTAGATACCTCAATTTTTCCTCTTCATCATTTACTTTCCCTCAGATCTTTGGACTTCCTCCACCTCACATCATTGAAGAAGCTCAAAGGAGAAGACTATTCTTTGGTAAGAGCTTGACATACCTAGTTACGATCTCTCATAACATCAAATAACAAAGCATTACAGACAGAAATGGCTCAAAGCTCATTGAACTTTTTTTAAAAGTCGCATTACTTTGACTGCAATTCTATTACAGTTGCATTGACAAATAATTTAATCCTATCTAGGCATGTTTTATCATTGGGACATAAAGATCATTAAAAAAAACCAGCAGAGTCTCGTGGACAGGTGTTTCATAAAGCTGTTTGTAAGTTAAGAGCGACTTTAAGAACGACTGGTGATCCTTTCTTGTGGAAAATGGTACATTCATCTGCAATGGTTAAGTGCGTAAGAAAGGTCCACCGGTCATTCTCAAAGTCGCTCTTAAATTACGAACAGCTTCATGAAACGGTCCCCTGATCTACAATAAAAAATTTCAGTTTGCAATTAAAGAAAGACCAATTTTTCTGAATAGCACTTTGCCGTAGATTAATTGAACCAGTGAAATCGTTCTGTATAGCCAGTCATCTACAGACAGTTTTCTTTTACAAAATAATGCTCCAATGAGAAGCAGTATTCGTGAACACACAGAAAGGTTGTCTTATTTGTTGGTGGTTGTTATAATTAATGTATAGCAATGATCTTATTTGTATATTTTATGATAGATTCAAGAGGGAACCCAAGGTGCATTACAAACAGTAAAGGAAAGAAGAGGCGACCCAACACAAAGGATCTGGGTTATGCAGTCAAGACAGGCGATCCTCAGTTCTTAGACTTTATCAAGAGATGTTTAGAGTAAGCATTTTCTGACAATTTTGGGGTGGAGAGGAGGGGGGGGGGGCATTGTGGAGTTTTGTGGCCATGTGACTCAGTCTCTGGACTTTTAAATAGAGTATGATGGGTGGGAATCTAAGCCATGGTGTAGTTTCCTTTAGGCTGCACTCAACCCAGGTGAGGCGAATGGGTACCGGGCAGAATTGATTCCTTGAATGCACAGGAAGCAGCAACTTGAGCTACAGCTGGGGTAATAAGGTAATGATAATAATAGTGCACCTTGGAATAGAGAAGGTGTGATTTAAAGGCCTGTTATTGTTAATATTGTGGACTAATTTCTTGCTGAAAGAAATAACTCCTCTTCTGGGTTTTGAACCCATGGCCTAGCACTAGCAGCTAGTCAAAATCACAGATTCCACTGTAGATACCATGAAGACAATGTTACCATAATCTAAATCTATAGGAAATAAGGCGTAGATGTGATTCATTGTCTTTGCACTATTAAGAGTTATTTTTGATAATCTGATGTTGATTGATTGCTTCTTAGATGGGATCCCTCCCAGAGGATATCGCCAGACCAAGCCTTGCAGCATGCCTTCATCCAAGAGGGCATCCCACATGCCAAATCCAAGGACAAACACCGGTCATCCAACGTCACCGCTTCCTCCTCCTCATCCACCGCCTCCACCACCAATCACCATCATCATCACCATAGAAACAAGCATCAACACAGTACGCATCACCAGCAAACTGTCAGAGAGATGCAAAAGGAGGAAGCGGCATCTAAGGAGCAGGAGGTCAAGGGTGAAGGGTCAAGTGGAGGGGTCTTCCAGCTGCCGGCGGTGAATAAGGGCGTGGTCCAGGCCAAGGGCAGCGCCAAAGGGAGCGCCAAGGGCAGTGCAAGGGTGAGGGAAAGGAAGGAGAAGCAGAGCAACTCAACTAAGGAAAATACAGGTAGGTGAAGTGTCTCTGTAAAGATGGATTTTTTTTCTGTTATTGTTTTAGACAAGAACAAGCCTATAGTTTGTTGCAATCCCTTTTACAATTAAGGATTAGAAGTAAATGAGAGTGCATCTGAGTTCTTCCGGAAACTTTGATGAGATCAATCTTTTTATTTTCATTTAATGATGTCTGCTTTGATTTGTTTTAATACTTTCTTTCTAAGAATTATTTGGTAATCGAATGGGTTAATTTGTTTTTTCCTAATTATACTTTATCAAAATTAAGTATGATATAGAGAAGAGAACAGACAATCCAAGCATTAATTTGCTACAAAATATATCAGTGTTACAAAGTAATTTCATCATTTCAATATATCGAAAGTTAAATTACATATCTTGCTTCTTTTCCTTACTTACAGATGATTCTTACTTGCTGAGAATAGTGTGGTACTGGTAAATCCTTCTTCCCCAATGATGTTTTATTGAGACGAAGTATAATTTTAGATAATTAATAGACCATCCAAGCAACCAGTGCAACCATGAAAAATAATTTGTTACCAAATATGTTGTAGTTACTAGGTGATACAAATTCATATCATGATTGCAATGTATGTTATACTGCATATCGTTCATCTTTTCTGTGTTTACAGAAGATTCCTCAGAAGTCCTGAAGAAAAATGGATTGCGACTTTCAAGAGAAAAGTCTAATCTAAATACCAAGTCTGATTTTGTCATGCCACCAATTCAACTTGGGAACGTTGACCTGACAGCAGAGAAACCAGTTAATAAGGTTAGTTTAGAGATAGGGGTAATAATGATAACAATATTAATGATGTATTATAATAAACATGATGCTTCTCTATGTATTCTTTAATATAGAAAAAACTTGTATCATGATATAACAAAGAAATGAGCCAAAATATGCCTATTACATGTATTTACTATTTGATCATGCAAAGAAATTTTTTATGAGTTTGTTCCAAAGGGTTGGTCCAGTTACACTAAACAATCTGCCACCATAAAAGAATGTGTGAGTTTAAGGGATTAAAAGGGTGATTTCTTTTTACCCGAACAAAGCATTGCCATCATGATTTTTTTTTCTGTCTAATTTGACAATCTCACAGGTCAAGCCACTTCTTGCGGAAGATAAAGCCCCCTCTATGGAGGTCATTGAGGTTGAGGATTCGGAGAAGATTATTGAAAACTTAGAACTCGATGAAAAGAACGAGACAAAACAAAGCGGCCAATTCTTACCGAGGATTGTATAGCGTAGGAGGACAGTTGTTACCCTTGTTTGTAGAGCACAGGACTCATTAGAGGTAGACTAGGAACAACTGCATGGCTCAGCAGTGAGGACTCCTTAGGAGCTGTAGTTTGTAGAAATCTAGTGGAATGGATCCTATATGATGATCTCGAGGGTGCCTACTTTTAAAAGGAAGGGGTCATATGCCCATGAGGACAAAAACAAAGAAGATCATATCTTCAGACCTGCACCCATGCACCTTTTCTTTGAGCTCAGAGGATCACGATTCGGACATCTGTACCATCCATCAGTCGTTGAAGAATGATGAAATATGTCATCATGTTCTGAGTGGGTGGTGTGCCTATCTGAAGACATCACACATCTGTGCCACTCAGTCTTTGAAGGTTGATTGCACATGAGAGCCACCGTGTTCCGAGTGAGTGGTGTGATCAGAAGTGCCTATCTGAAGACACCAGTCAAAGACAACACCTACCATTTGTGCACATTCAGCATCACTTTCAAAATTTTACACCATCACCACCAATCATCACCATTCCAGCTGAAAGTCAAGTATAAAACCGAAAACGTGGAGGAGCCGTGGTGTAGTGGTTCTGACTCTCGCCTTGTAAACAGAGGGTCGTGTGTTCGAATCCCACCACGGTCTGGCGTCCTTTGGCAAGGCGTTAATCCACACTTTGCCACTCTTGACCCAGGTGCTAAATGGGTACCCGGTAGGATGTGAAAGTCATTGTAGCTTGTCCAGTATTGTGTGCGCCTCACAGGCGACTGACTGGAATACTCCCCAGGGAGTGGAGGATGTGCACACATTGTGTGCGGGAATGACTGATTGAATCCGATGACCGGGGTAATAATATATCTGTAAAGCGCTTAGAAACGTCGTTCCGATGGATTAAGCGCTATATAAAAGCGGAATATTATTATTAAGATAGATTCCATTTGAAAGTCAACATTGAAACATGATCACAAGTGCCTACCTGAGGATATCATTCAAGTAGCTCATCTGATGTTTTCACCATCATTATTATTATTTCTTTGGTGTCACCTGTCCCCTGGAGGGGAACAGCATCAGCATCTTTTTTCTTCTTTTTGCATCATCTTCATTGTCAGTTATCTAATTATGGGAAGTTCCAGTTGTCATTCTATCAAGAACTGACTACCCAAAATGCCTCATTTAGGATACCTTTCAGAGACTGCATCCTGGAACCATGAGGCGAAGGACATGAGATAAGATTTCTCCAATATATTGCATATACTTTGGTCAGAACATAGGGAGATATCCTTGACCCAACATTAATCAGTAAATGCACTTTGATTCTAATGAGATTTCACATTCAGAACTTGAGGGGGGGGCTTCTTTATTAATAGCACTATTACATCATGGACCTACCACATCTGTACTTTAGGTCCATGACTACTTAGATCTGTATGTCTGGCACTTAAGGATATAGACTGACATTGTTTTGCAGTACAAGTCAAGTTCCATTTTGAAATACAAACACTCACAAAGATACATGTGTACATACAAGCCATCCTGTAAAATTGTAAGAACATTTTATTCTCATTTCAAAGTACAAAATGAATTGTTGAGTGTGAAGGTATATTCAAATAAAACAAAAATAGATATGGTTTATGATTTAAGATAAGAAAATTATAAACTTTTCTTGCCCTGTTTGCCATGGCATGTGAATCGGAACAACAAGAATTTGAATTTGAAGAGGATCATTGGCAGGTATCTATCACTGCAATTTGACCCACCTTACCCCAGTGTTTTTCACTGCATATGCACCACCTTGAAGATGAAGTATTTCATCAATATTGCAGTGCCTCATACTGTGATGCCTAAATGATGTGCCTTTCTTAAAGGGGTGGTCCAGGCTGAAAGTATTTATAGCTTAATAAATAGAGTAGAATTCACTGAGCAAAATGCTGAAAATTTCATCAAAATCGGACAACAAATAGCAAAGTTATTGAATTTTAAAGTTTAGTAATATTTCGTGTAAACAGTCGTCATGAATATTCATTAGGTGGGCTGATGATGTCACATCTCCACTTGTTCTTTTGTATTTTATTATATGAAATTAAGTTTATTCAAATTTTTTCCTCCAAGAACTAGAAAAATTGGATTGACAACTGATTTAGTGCATTAGATATTTATTGCTGCAACTTATTTCATTATAAGGGAGACATATTATTCACACAGGTATGAAATAATGAAAAAATTATGATTTTATGTAATAACATAAGAAAACGGAAAGTGGAGATGTGACATCATCAGCTTGCCTAATGAATATTCATGATGACTGTTTTCACAAAATATTGCTAAACTTTAAACTTCAATAACTTTATTATTTGTTATCCGATTTTGAGGAAATTTTTGTCGTTTTGCTCAGTGAATTCTACTCTGTGTATTAAGATATAAATATTTTCAGCCTGGACCACCCCTTTAAGCTTTGTTATTTTTGGGGAAGGGGGGACACTGGTGAATATTAGTAAGATGATATAAACATGGCCTGATTAATATTAAGAATGAAAGGAATTTAACACAGTCCTGAAATATATCTTGGCTCTATATTTGTTCTATCAGTCGGTGACCTTTTTATTTGAAACCAGGAGGAGGTGATTCACTGTATGCTAAGATCAATTTTCGAAGCTGTAAACCACTCAAATTACAAAAGTTTGTTCCCATCTCACTTAAGATTAATTTCAGTTGTTATGTGATAAGCCGAGTGGTTCTGATTCTTGTCTTTCAATTAGAGTCGTAGGATTGAGTCTCAGGGTCCGAAGACTAGGAGTGGGATCAGCTTTAAGATTTAGCTTTAGGTTTAGGATATTTAATAGAGTTAGATTTTTAACCAGTTTACCCTAGAATTAAACAACAAAAAAACAGATTGACCCAAAAAAGTTTTGACTTTTCAGCCTATGGCATGTCAAATAATTTAATACGCAATTCCCATATTGCAAGATAACTTTATTATTAAAAGTAACAATGCTAAACAATTAGTTTATTGGTAGAACCCATATTGGTTGTAAAAATGGTCTTGCATCATTGAAATTGTTTTCTATTACCGGTACCCAATTTTTTTAAAGGCCTATCAGCCTGTAATTCCATGCTTTTAACTTGAATGCCTGGGTTTCCCTAAGCAAACGAGCCAAAATACCCCTGCCATTTGCCAGACTCTATTATATCATTGTATCTGTAAGATAAACAGCAAATTTTATTTTGATTTTTTGATATCTCTTTTCTCAGTTTTAAATGCACATCTCTTGCACTATGCATCAACTCCATGTATTGTTTCTGTGGTGTATTTTAGAAAGATGTACCGTTATTGTATGGTTTGTAATGCTGCAAGTATAATAAGAGGAAGATGTATGTCGTTTGTACCTTTATTGATATTACATTTAAGTGCCTTGTATTTTTCACTCACAAATTTCACAATCGTAGGAATTCATTTGATGAATAGGATTTAGGATTACTTTTATACCATTGTTGTAGATATTAAAATAGTTTGAATATGTGAAATCAAATGAAGGTTGTAAGAACGAGATTGACTTTGAATTTATTTATCTTAATTAGATTCAATTGGATTGGTTATTATTTTATTTACGATGGCCACATGATTTCAAATGACAAGACATTGATAAAAAAGTCATCCTTAATATTGAATATTCCACTATAAATAATGTAAGAGCACTTGATTTATACCAGAATATTAATTGATCGATAAGTTAATGCATTGAATATTATGTGTGCATTGGCACTTATGCATGATTTTTAATCAGGTTTAGCTCTTTGTGAAAATCCCCCTAACTTTCATAATTTTGTCACAATACAACACCACTCACAGAAAGCATGTCTGCATCACGAAGCACTTATCACAAATTTAATTTATGCAAACTCCTTACATTGATTTATTCTGATGTTTCTCACTCTCTTGTTACATGTGCCATGTATGAACAACATTTTAGAAAATAAGGAATTAAATCTCTTTATTTTCATGCCAATAATATTTCAGAATTGTACATTTATGTAACATAGCATTGAGTGCCAGCATATTTATGTAAATATTATGCAAATTTTATTTCAGAATGAAAAAGTATTATGTGTTTTTTTTTGCAATTTAAGAAAAACAATAGCAATTGGTTTGTAAATATTTGCTATTTTATGTCACTTGTTATACTGACTCATTGAAACCTTGCAATTTTTGTAATGTTTACTACATTCTTATATGTTCCTTGAATTTGTATTGTCCGTGATAGTACTTAAATGGTTTGAATGTATTTCAATTTTGAATTTGAATGTTGAAAGCAAAGTCCTAAACACCCTGATTTGATGCTAGTAATTATTTCTTTATATTTCTCCCTAGAGTGGCAATAGAATACAAATGACACACAATTTGAGTTATTGATATATTCATTGTATGCTTGAACGCTTTTTCACTGTCACAGCGAATTGGCGCATACACAAACTACTAAAAATAATGGGGGTTTTAAGATGATATTATGGCATTATTCCATATATGGTATATTATGCCAGATTGACCTTATCTGTTTACATGGGTATGCCGTATATTTAAATAATTATCACAATTTTCAGCAAACCAGGCTGTTTGAATTGGGTCAATAATTGATATTGAGAGGTTTCAGTAGGTTAGAAAACTTAAAGATATTAATTCAACATTGAATGAATTCAAACATTTTTTTTATGTGTTGGTTACTCGTGTGATGCTTTACTTTTGTGTTGAAAACAAAATTATTTGAAGTATTTAAATTGTATAGTAGCTAAGTATTGTTAGAGACTCAAGTGCAATTTGTGAACGAGAAAGAAGATTATGATTTGTTTTGTTCTTAATGATCTTATTTGTTTTTTAGTAGTCAACTCTTAGTATTTTTAATACTTTGGAATATATGCAAATGAATGATTTAAAATCATTCTTCAAAACTAACATTTCTGATAAATTTTCCATAATTTTGATGTCTTTTTAAGTATCTGTGAAACATGGTATCACATTCAGGTTACTTGATTTTCTCTTCTCTCTCAGCAGTACTCACAAAGGTTCAAAATGTGATACATTATTTATGAATTATCTCATTTGTGGATTATTCAGTAAGACTCAGTATGATGTCCAACCTTATTCTTATAAACACGATTGTCCTGTGTTTTTGGTTTGGTTTTATCTACCATATAAAAATCACAACAAAATTCATTGCACAAGATATGAGATTAAATATAAATATATAAGCACTTAAAAGTATACGTATGGATCACTCTATTCAGAACCATTGATATAATGGCTCTGTTCTTCCTAGAAGTCTAGTCGAATAGGGAGTCATGTCATAATCCTATTAAAAAAAATGTGCAGGTATCAGTGATTTTACTGTTTAATCCAGAATGGATACTTGATTATTATAAATTCTTATTTTCCAAATGACATATATTCAGTGAAGAAAGAGATCAGCTTTTTGTTTTCTTGATCTTGTTATCTGATTTTATCGCAATACCATTGCAATGAAAAAAAAAAATCCTTTGATAGAGGAGTTTCAAGATTTAATTTCCCATGAACGGGATGGGAAAATAATCAAATGATCAGTTTAGAGACAAATTAAAATGGCCTCCTTTTTTGCAGCTAATTTTGACACCCCACTCATGATAAGTGATTATATTCAGTAATTCCGCATAGAATCTGTGACAAATTTTAATGACTCTTTATTATTGTTATTCTTCATCCAAGATGCACAATTTACTCTTTAATGCCTTTGATAAAAAAAGGAAAATTGAAGATTCAGCGTTTAAATGATATTGAAAATCTATTGTGATACCTATTCATGTTTTGTTTTTATTTATTATCATTATAATTGTTTTTTTTTAAATTTGTATTACAATTAGGATTTCACCGAGATATCTCGTTTTGCAATTTTATTGCATCGATTATTCTTCAGTGGCCTAAAATAAGCCTTATCAGTGTTCAACCGCCCAATATGTACAAATTTTTGTGTGAAAAAAAAGAGTGTTTTTGAAAAAAAAAAGTACATGTCATATAATAAGATTTCATGTCACAGTTTTTGTTCTTGCATATTTTTTACATGTAAATATAATGTACTTCAAACAAACTGAAACAAATGTTTTAAGATTTTGTGTTCAGTTCAGAAAAGATTTTCTTTGTTTCCTGCTTTTCTTTTAAATCGATCATTCACTTTTTATGAGGTATTCTCAATAGCAATCACTGGCCAAGAGTATGGTCACATTTTTAGAAATTCAATAATAATACTGTATTATTGTTGCTTTTCAGTGTAATTTGCTTTGTACTATTAGGAAAAAATATACAAAATCAGCAATTTCAAACTGATATTAAACTTAAACATACTTCTTCTTTTTTTTAATGGGAAGAGAAAAAAAAGGGTCAAAATGTGTTGCTTATATACGCATTATCCCATATCAGAATCAACAAAATTTGCCAGTAAAATTGCAAACCTTTTATAAATGTGAAACGTCTACACAATGATATTATCTCTGAATATTGTTCCTAGATACTTTACGATATAGGCCATCATATTTTTTTCCATTTGAAGTAGAACATTCTAGATTACTGTATGACTCAGATGTGCACCTCATATGTATTTTTTAAATATTTTGATTGCTCAATTTGTTGAATGCTAAAAGATCTCCCTTTGCCTCCTCTTCTTTTTCTACCCCCCCCCCACCTGCCCTTTGGTTTCTTCCCCCTCTCTGCCGGTTGTTATCTTCCCTCCCCTCTCTCTCTCTTTCTCTCTCCCTCTCTCACTCATGCTATCTCTCTTCTCTCTAGTATCTCAACTTCTCTCTTCTGTCATTCAATCATTTTTCAAGTAAACAATGTCTATGCCCCAAATAGACATGTCTCATGAAATTTGAATTGTACTAGTATTTGAGACTGTGAACGTTATTCATTGTTTGCACACAGTACACCAAGTAAACCAAATAGGTATATATATTTTGAGATGTTTTTGCTCCTGTATGGCAAGCTATACATGCATTTTCATTCCTTGGTGTCACAAAATTCCAATCTGGCAAATCATACAATGTTTTTACCTCTGTATACTCGCAAACTACCAACAAATTTACACTGTTATCTTATTTGTGGTAGAGAGAATCACATTCAGCTTTGAATCATTCAATGATGATTACCTCACGGTTAAAGGAGAGTTACTGCCTCCTCAATTATTCCATCCATGTTTTGAAATCCACCTTTATCTGTTTGTATTCCAGTACAGTCTTATATAATTCACCTTGTGTTTTTGTGTAATACTGATATTTGATATATATATATTTTGTGATCTCTGATATTTTGTTGTGACATTCCGCTTCAAGTCCATGAAAGATTTCTATGAACGTATATTACATTTGTGGATAAAAGGGCAGATATTTTGTGTTTTACTGTGCCGCATATTGCAAGTGCAGGTTGCTATTTTGCTGATCCTAACTGAGAATATATAATCTCAAAAAATATATATATTTGAAATATTTTGAAGATTCCTGAATGTCAATTTTCTTCATTTGTTGTGGAAGTGTAATTTTTGTAGAACTTGTGTGTGTGTGGGGGGGGGGTTGATGGATAACAAAGTGAAGAGATTAAAATAAATGTGTATGTTTCATGTTACATATTGATAAAGTAGGAGAATTCTGGAATATAGGTAGGGGCAGTTTGCTAAACACAGATAAAATCCAGAGAGCTCATTAGTGTTTTACTGACACTGTCTAATTTGCTACTGAAATACTTATTGCACGAGAGCACATTTGTCATTCAAAATAACCACAAGATTCTTCATAAATTATCTTTTCCTTCAAAATTTATGTGCATTGTTCTTGAGGGGTCATCAGGTTTTCAAAACTATCCCTAAAAGTTTTTAATTTTTTTCTTCAAATTTAGTCAAATATTTACATATTTTCAGGTCTTTCTTTGAAAATGTTACAACTGAATGTATATCTATTTCATTTTATCTATGTATTTTTTAACACAAATAAAAAAGGGTAGCCCAATCAGGAAACATGCCGGGTTTTTCTGGGACTGTTGGTAAGAAATTAATAAATATACATGTATACAATCTTGCCAACAAATTAAGATGTGAACGAGAATACAAGTATGACTGTTGTGCATACCAAATCATAAAATTTAGAGATCTAACCATCCAGTTAATCATTTGTTGCACTAAAATACAGATGAAATTTGTGGAAAGATACCCCAAGTCAGAGCACAATTTATGAAACTCGTACACATCATTTTCAGATTTTTTTTATTTACTTTTGTTTGATTATTATTTTTCAATTCATTTTATTCATTTATTTATTTATTCAGTTATTCATTTATTTATTTATTTGTTTATTTATTTATTTATTTATTCATTCATTCATTCATTCATTTTTGGGGGAGGGATTCGTTTTAGACATTCATGAGGGAACCAGCAAATCCTTTTACCTTTTATATACAGCAGCTGAATGTCTGCCCTCCCCCTTATCTTCACTACCCCCCCCACACACACACACACACAACAGTCTGCATGTACTCATTATAACAAAATTTAAAAAGGTTAGTTTAAAAGTCAAGTGCCACCATCCATATAGAGTAAAATCATCTTCTTCCGTCTTTCAAAATTTGATAAAACATTGAATTTTCTTTTGCACTTTTTCTGAAAATATCTGCCACTGCACCTTGATACATGTGCCATGTCAATGTGTACGTGAAGATATTCTCCAAAAAATATTTGGCATTTTATTTTGTATTCCTTGTTTCTTTGTGTTTGCACATTGAGCTTATATCAGTTATCCTTTCTCACTGTTCCTTTCATTGTTATTATCAGTGGCACTATATATTAAGACTTTGAGGGGATACAACATGATATGTGGGGAAAATTTTCAACAAAAAAAAGTGTCACCAAAACAAGTAAATATTTTGACCGGATCTAAATTAAAATAATACATGTAATTTCATGATAGATTTTTTTACATAATATTCAGAAAGTCATCCTATTTCATTTATCCTCCTTTCCTTTTACCTGCCCCCCCCCTTTGTTTTGCTTAAATGGACATTTAACTGTGGGGGTTATAATTATTATTTCAAATTATTATTATTGACATCATCATCATTATTCTCATCTTCATGATCATCATCATCATTAAAATTGCCATTAATGCTCAACTTGTTCTATTCCTCCCTCAGTTTGTGCCACAAGATGGCGCTGTTTGTATGTAGGTCCAAGTTTTTGGGGAGGAGGGGGTACTATAATACAAATAAGTATTACAGGGGCCGCGGAACGGTTTTCAAGGGGGGGGGGGGCTGACCATGCAAAATATCACAATCGTAAGTCATTTTTACGTTCTTTGTACACGGTTTTGGAAAAAAGGGGGGCTGAAGCCCCAGCCCCCCCCCCCCCCCCGCTTCCACGGCCCCTGATTATTATGCCAGATTTTTTATAGAGAAAAAAGGGTAAATTACCATGCAAACGACCGATCAGAGGAGGAGTAAGAAGGAAATGAAGGAGGTGGGGGAAATATTATTATACCCTTTTCAACATGTTCAAGTCAATATTAAGTTTCAGCTCACGCTTGTAGCTCATCACTTTTACAAAACAATTTTTTAAGGTTAGTATACACAATCTTTTTTTATTGGGTTTTCATAATCTTGTTCATGAATTTTCAACTAAGTCCTAAAATCTCTTTTCCATGCCAGTTTTCCGAAATTTAGGGCTTGCATTAGGATTTCAGCTCGCGCTTCATGTTGCCATTAGATAATAATGTATCCTTTTTAGGTTAATACATGAACAATAGTGTGCGCCTTGCATAGATCTGTATATAAAAAGATAAAACTCGCTATTTGCGTTCGCATAATTATTTTGTCAAGTAAATATGTAAATGATTTCCGACCGACATGATTGTATATAAATCAATTACCTCGTACTTCGCGCACGTATTATTTGCTTAGGTCTCTGAATTACGATAACTTGTTTTTAAAATTAAAACTAAAATGTACATAAACTTCAGTATTTAAAGGGGAAATCCTCTCCAACAAAAAGCTGATTTGAATTTAAAAAAAGAGAGAAAATTAGACAAGGTTAAAGTTACATATTTCATCAAAATCTGATGTACATTCCGAAGTTTTGCCTAACTACCCCAAAACATTAATAATTGTGCAGATGAGATGACGCAGCCCATTCACTATTTCGCCCTCATTAATATAATTTAGAACAAAGTTTAATTTCTCTCTGAAAATATTGTTGTAACTTACAATGATTGATGAAGAGTCACTTATTGTCAAATCTAAAAAAACTTGAAACATCGTTTTTACAATGAAATCCGGGAATGAAATACAAGAGACTATGTGAGTGAGTGACATCACCGACTCCGTCACATATCACTGAGCAGTTTCTGCCATGCAGGACCTATGATGAAAATGCTGGATACGCTCTTGACTGTTCTAAATTAAATAAGAATCATTCTCTCATGATTCATTTTATGCAATAAATAAGATAACAAAAACATTCGCGTCACATACAGAAGTTTCGTGTGTTCATTGCATTGTTTCCACAATTTAAAGTGGAGGTTCTCCCTGAGGTAAGGTTTGTTGTAAAAATACCTTAAAATGCTAAAAAAAAATATTGGTGAACTTATTGAGGAAAATCCATCAAAGATTTAAAAAAAAGAAGTTATTACCGGGGCGGATCCAGCTTTCGGCAACGGAGTGGGGGGAGGGGGCGGGTAGAAATATTATTATTCATAATTATTTTCTCCGATCGGTGCTTTATTATTACAAACTAGATATGTTATATGCCTAAATAAGATATAACTAGCGCGAAGCGCGAGTACAAATTTGTGGATGTTTCTGGAATATTAAATATTTTGAGCAGTTTTTGTATCATATCAGATGCGTATCCTTACTCAATAATTTTTAACAGAGTCTTACAACCGCCCACTAACCTGAAATGACTTTTGCAGTGATATATCTCGCAAATCAAAAACTTTTTTTTCTTATGACCTGAAAACTGGATATTCTAAGCACCAAGAACAGGATAGGTATCTCTTAGCACTTTTGGTAATCATGAAACGGATGAGTATCATTCTGAAATCATTGAGGCATCAAGCTCGAAGTGCCGAGCCGAATGACATCTTAAGCATGTTTTTAAATAAAGAAAAAGCAACGAGTGCGAATCACGAGCTATATATTAGTTTTATTCCGATCTGAAAACTGGAATTCCAGTTTTCAGATCGGAATATAAAACAAAAAGTTAGCACGTTGCTAAATAAAGAACGTGCATAGTATATCAAAAAAACAGTTAATGCAAGCGCGATGCGCAAGACTTAATTTTCTAGACTTGAAAGTTTTTAAATCATTAAAATCATCGTGTCCAGAATTTTGTTATGAAAAATGTTGCAAAAACCAATAAATGAAATGAAAAAAAACTGAAAATGCTGATATTTCAATATGAAAAATGTCATTTTAGAATAAAGAACAAGCTGTGTATTAACACAATGAACAAGTAATGCGAGCTGTCTAGCATCTGATCAAAATAATTGATATACTGACCCAAATCATCGGATTCTCATTTTTTCTTCACCTCTCCTCTCACGCTCCCTTTTCTTCTTTTTTTGCGCCACCAATGGGCGGGGCGGGGGGCGGGGGGCGGGGGTTGGATGCATCGGCTTAGACCCACTGAATTATTATTATTTTTTATTATTTGTGACGTCATATGTACAAGCAGCTGCCCCATAATTATGTTGTGTAATAAAACACATACAGTTTATTTGTTGATCTCCTGAAGGTACAATATTCAGAACAAAAGTATTTTGATCAGTACTGATTTTGATTTTTAAATAATGATATTTCATTGAATATTCTTACTACACCATATTATGGAAAAGCTGCTCGCATAATTATGACTATAAATTATATAAAAAAGAAACTCTTGTATCTTTTTATTCAATCTCTAAAGGATTGTCCTCAAACATTTACCAGAAGCTTTCATCCTCCCCCTTTTTTTACGATAGGCATATAATTTTGTTAGGGCGGACCCCCCCCCCCCTCATCTCGGAACTTGAGTGGTGCTGATAATTATAAAAATAATTATGAATGTGATATGAAGAATAGTTATCCATGCCCCTCTCAGCATCTTCCATGATGATCCTCGTCCTATTCCACCAGAGGCCCGTTTGAGACTTGCAACAGAATTTTCCCTGCCATATCATGGTATGAACAGGCAGTGGCGAATAGTGAGGTAACATTTTGAGGCAGCAGATATGGCGTATCGGGCAGAGTTTATCTTTTCAAAAGAGTTACGAGCGAAGCGAGCGAGCAAAAAAGAAACCTTTTCATGAGAATCTAACTTTGAGATATTTTTGACACGTATTCAGTAAATAACATCATATCTTGCACTTTTCCTTTGCTTTATTTTCTCCTTTTCTTTCATTGCCCAAGCCTTCCATCTGTATACACCAGTGCTATGTTTCATTGATTTTGTTTTCCATTTATTTCATTACGTTTCATCTATAGAGGGGGGGGGGGGCATTATAGAGCTCCTTGTCTTTGAAGGTTACAAAAGACTTTCACTACACCGCGTGTCTCTTCGTAGATTGGAGCAGTGCCCCGGTAGCTTTGGAGTTTTAGACAAAGTAAACATTAAAGAAACTTTTTTCTGGTAACTAAAGATTTATCTAGGTAGGGACATATAATAATGCAGGATGATATTTCAAGCCTGATTGGGACCGTTATTGCAAAAAATGTAGTAAACTTAAATGCAGTCCATCTTTCCTCCCGCTTTCTCCCATTCTTTATTTTCAATCCCCGGCACAGCCCGGTTGTATTATTAATTTCTTCTTTCTTTTTTTTTCTTGTCCCTTTTCTTCGTTTTCAAATTTAGATTTTGGCTCGTTCCATTCTACCTTCGTCCGCTTTTTTTTGCCAGTTTGTCATCTTTTTATCAATTTTCCTTTCTTACAATTCATGCTAATGTATTAGTAGGCCTATTTCGGAATGATTTGTTCTTTCTCACATGTTGTTCTTTCGTTCATTTCGTTCCTTTTTCGGTTTTTCCCGCTTTGATCCTCCCGTTTTCTTTTTTTTTGTTGTTTCGTTTTAATTCCATTAATTTTTTTTTTCACTTTTTTCCTTTCCCTTTTCTTTTTCCTCCTTTCCTTTTCCCCTTCTCTTCCCCTTTTCCTTTCTTTCTCCCTCCCTTTTTTCCCGTTTAAAAAAAGTTTTTCAGGTGAAATCCACCGGGGGGGAGGGCGGCAGCCTCGGCCGGGGGCAGGCCCCCCCGTCGCCTGTTACGGCACGTGGAACTTTGCCATCATGGCAACTACCATGGTAACCTTGATTTTGATCGGCTGCTGAGCCCTGTTGCCGTGGTAGTTGCTATGGATGGCACAGTTACAAAGTTGTAACTCTTTATGAAACACCCCCAGGTCCTGGCTCCCCCTACCCAGCTACCGACCCTGGACATGAATTTGCATAAACAGTACAGTCGAGAAACAAATTCAGCAAATTTGTTAGCCTTATTATAAGCTCCTTGACCATTATTTCTAAAGTTATGAAATATATACCGAGGTAGATTGCAATAAAATAAAATAGATAAGAAATAATAAAACCAGTTTTTGAAAATGTTTTATTTTGCTCTTAGTTTCTTACTGTCATTCTCCCAGAACAGTAGTAAAAAATAATTTATTTTTCTCTGTACCAGACTAAAATTTGCCATCGGGATTTGGTCGTCTACTGTCGAACCCAATTCAGTCGAACTTAGGAAGACCAAAACGCTTTAAAGTCCTCTATGAGGTCACATTTTCTCACCAGGGTATGTATAAGTTACTTTTGATCGATGGTAATCTTAAGTTTCCGTATTTTTTAGTCTCTAAGATCAATACTTGTTAATGAAAAAAAGGATTTTAAAAGTCCGTATCTTGACCATGTTGACTCGACGTGCGTTGCAATTATACAAGCTGCACTGTTCGTGTATTGTCTGTGAATTTGAAACTAGTAATGCCGTACTGTGTATGATCATGATGATGGGGTGACCATAATTTGCGCCCATTTTGAAAATTATCATTAAGTTGATTTTCTGTCAAACATTTCTCACAGTTTACATGAAATTAATCCAAATCATGAATGCCAAGCGAAAGTCAAGATCCCAAAGTCAAATTAGCTTGACGGAATTGTAAGTTGTAAACGTGGTAAAGTAGGTCACGGGTTTCGTATACGCGTATGTATGTATAATCGATGTTAATCTTAAGTTTCCGTATTTTTTAGTCTCTAAGATCAATACTTGTTAATGAAAAAAAGGATTTTAAAAGTCCGTATCTTGACCATGTTGACTCGACGTGCGTTGCAATTATACAAGCTGCACTGTTCGTGTATTGTCTGTGAATTTGAAACTAGTAATGCCGTACTGTGTATGATCATGATGATGGGGTGACCATAATTTGCGCCCATTTTGAAAATTATCATTAAGTTGATTTTCTGTCAAACATTTCTCACAGTTTACACAAAATTAATCTAAATCATGAATGCCAAGCGGAAGTCAAGATCCCAAAGTCAAATTAGCTTGACGGAATTGTAAATTGGAAACGTGGTAAAGTAGGTCACGGGTTTCGTAAGTTATTGGTATTGCGTTCTCAAAATTCCAGGATGATCGACTAGTGTGCGCTCGGGTGAATAAAAGTGCCATGATATAGTGTGACCTTAGTTTGCGCATGATCGTTTTGCAAAGATTTAGAAAAAAAATCAAGCAGACAAAGGTAAGATGATTGTTTCAGATGGAAGTTAAAACCCGGGCCGGGGGGGGCCACTCGCGACCAAAAAAACACGTAAAGAGGATGTCTTTTTCACGATAGGCTACGTAAGGCCACGTTACGTACGTAACGTGATAAGGCTGTCAATAACACAAAAATAATGAAAAAAGGGTATCTATTTCACTAGGAAAATTATGTGTTTAGGGTCGAATTTGCGGGGATGATAAAACAAAATTAAAATGTTTTATAAAGTATGTCATTTTTGCCCCAACACTTCCTGTTTAGAGTCCGATTTGCGCGAGGTGTAGAAGGTGGGGTCGTACTAAACCAAATAAGGTAAAGCCGACGACTGAAGGACCCATTACAATAAAATAATCCTGTACTTGTTTAGGGGTTCATTTCAGGGAACATTCGCCAAGAGTATCGTTTTGTTTTCAATACCGTAAGTAACGGTGTATTAACCGCACCTTTTTCTCGGCGGGATAAAAGCAAAAGTTGGTTTATACACCGTGTATAAACCGTGCGGTTTATACACGGTGACGGGTCGTCTGAGCCAGCCCGCCGTAACCCCTCCCGTACATATACGATGTCTGCCAGTTCACAACGCATCGAGTGTCCGGGCGTAGCCGCCCAGGCAATGTCGTTTAGAGGGGTATGAGCCGCGGGTAATGGGAAGCGATTATCACGATCTTAATTAAATGTTGTCCATAACAAACGCACCCACCCTCATGACACTAATTTTGACTTTATTCTCGATTCAAAGTAGTGAAGTTCCCTGGCTAATTTAAAAGAGACGCCAAGCATACTCGGTAATATTTTGTCACCGATGAGCGAGAGTTGAGTGAGCTTAGAGATTGCGTTGTAATGTGGTTATAGTGCGACTTAAGCTGGCGCTATTCAAAGTCCCGTTTCGCGCCAGCTTTTTTTTTCCTTCCTGTTTGCTTTTCATAAGATACCATGTAAACCACGCACGAGAGAGACGGCACGAAGCCGTAAAAAACAACTGGAAAAAATGTCAATTTCTTTGTTTCTTGAACCTTCCTGTAATCCCGTATCCAAAATTCATGCTAAGACATCAAATTTCTGAAAGTGATTGTGAGTTTGTGATGCAAGAAATGTGAATGTTTCTTCCTCCTACGCTGGGAAAGACACAGATCATAATTTGATGTACTGGCATGAGTGGTACTGTATCGAAGTTTGCAATGTAATGGCAGTGCTGTGTGTGTGCGTGCACTGTGAGGTGAGTGAGTGTGTAAGTTGCCAAACTTGTCGGGACCGTTCTTTCTTTCTAACATTTGTAGATGAATTGATCAAGAACAGCAGATTTCCGCATACCGGTAATCTCTTTGGAATTGGATACTTTGAAATCTTAAAAACTTAGATTTTGTTTCTTCGTACCTCAAATATGCATCTAAATGTAAGATTTTTTTTTTTTTAGTCCAAAGTTGGGGGTGCGGTTAATACTCCGTTACTTATGGTACTTGTTAAGGGTAGGGTTTCACACGCCAATACTTGTTAAGGGGTGCATTTTCAGAATATGGAAATTACGTGTTTGGGGTGCTTTTCGAGACCCCATGGTCGCGCATGGTATTCACTCGTGAATGGAAGTGGCCCCCCCCCCCCCCCGGAGTTAAAATGCCATAAATTTGGATGGTATCTCTATCACATTTTACTTACTTTCTGGAGACCTCTGGCTCTGCTTGCAAACTGACAATTTCTTGAAGCTTGTCGACAACTTTAGATTTCCTCGGAGCTGATGGTCTCACGCAAAATGTAGCAAAATTTGCTAATGTTTTGCCAATATATTCACCAATTTTTCACAAAACAGTGATATGCACAACTAGGTAGGTGAGTCAGTTGATGATGTCCATCACTTACTAGAGTCTATTTCTTTTGTTTTTTAATCATTTGAATTTAAACAATATTTCATTTTTTATAGATTTGACAATAAGGACCAACTTGACTGAACCATATAGTATTAAACAATTCTAATTTCACATTCATGAAGGAATTAATCATTGTATTACTTGACAATGAGGAGAAAATTAGAATATTTCATATAATAAAATACAAAGGAAATAGTGAGTGGATGACATCATAGTCTCCTCATTTGCATACCAGCCAGGATGTGCATATAACTTTTTTTGTGAAAATATGTGAAACTTTAAAATGTCATAACTTTCTTATTTTATATCTGATTTTGATGAAATTTTCAGTGTTATGCTTGTTGGATTTTTCTCTTTTTATTCAAATCAACTTTTTTGCTGGGGTGGACTTAACCTTTAAAAGCCAAGCAAATAATTTTCACTTACCTTTTGGGAATGGTGCATTTCTACTTTAATATCTTTTAGTTTGTATTATTATTCATTTTTTCAGTAGAAACATATATTCTTTAATCAGGCATAACAATGGGAAGTTTAACCACTGTCAAAAAAATGAAAGAAAAAAAATCATAAGAAATAGCAAAAGTTATATCTGGAAAAAAGTGTGAAATAGACCTTATCTATATATTCCAAAATGTTGGAAAAAAAATGACATTTCATATCAATGAAATGCCTTCCCAAAGTATTTACTTTCTCAAGAGTGGTTTAAGAAGTCAAACACGAAAGAAAGAAACTGTTTATTTTTGGCTAGAAAAGACACAGCTTTATTAAACCAAGTATCAACACACATACAAATGCACATGTGGGACTGTGATGTACTCACCAATAGATGTGTTTTTTATGTGTGTTCATTTGGAAATCTGTCTTTTTGAGTCAAAAGAGAGGTGATAATTCCTCTTTTTAATGCTTGCAAATAATCAGGGTATATCAGATTTTAGCAGTAGGCCTGCTGTAGAAAGGGCATTTCATTGGTGTAAAATTTGACTTTGACTTTTAATAGATTTTCAAAGTTCTGTGGAAGATTTCTTAGCAGCAACATTTCGTATCGCAGCTCCCTGAGTTTGAATAGGCTGCTAGCGAACAGCTGCAATGGCTTCATGAATAAAACTCATGCCTGCCGGCTGGCCGGCATGGTGGTTGGATAATAGCTACGTTACGTACTGTTATGACTTTCTAGATAAATTAAAAGGGCGCATGACTAACAGGCTCGTATTTTGAACTGTAGAAAAATTGATAAATGCTTGCAAAATCGGGAGAAAAATTGCGCTACTCTGAAAATTATTGGTTGCCTGATTCTGGCCACAAAACTTAGCTTTTTTTAATAATGGTTGCCCGGGGTGAATTTCTGCTAATGTTGAGCCTTGTGTTTGTTATGTGTTACGCAATCTTGACTGAAGCCGAAGGTTTTACTGCAATTTTTGTCCGATTTTGATTTCACTAGAACTAAAGTTTGAATAGAGTATGAAATTTGCACCGACTTCGACAGTATTGTAAGCCCATCCAGGCTTCCACGTAGGTTTATCAACTAACACAGGAAGATAATCAGGACACAGCGCATGCTTAGTGCTTGCAGCAGTTAACCCCAGTTGTCACTCCCAAGTCCAGTCTTTGAATGAGATTAAGACCCCTGGGCCCACAGAAAAACTTATTATCTATTGACTTGATTCTTGAATAGACAGTGTTTTTTTGCACTAAGCGTGGAACACGAATTTATAGAGTGTCAAAAATGAAAAATTAATTGAATGGAATCCCTGTTTTAAGTGTCCAAATCTGGGACATCGGCATGAAATCTTTGTTCAGAGTTTCCTAGTGGCTAGACCGATAAACAAGTCTATTTCTGACATGGATATGCTCCACTGAGACTTTGTCTGGGTTCCGCGGTACTGACGCTTAACTTCGCATCCTCGATTACTGCTTTATCCCCCTTTTGATGGGCGAAAAACGGTAAAAGAAAGAAAACAAGATAATGATGCATTTAATCAACATATAACCACCTTTCAAAAATATATGCCAGAAAATACTGATTTTTTGTCTCACCTGCATAGCAGAGTGAGACTATAGGCGCCGCTTTTCTGACGGCGACGGCCGCGTCAACATCAAATCTTAACCTGAGGTTAAGTTTTTGAAATGACATCATAACTTAGAAAGTATATGGACCTAGTTCATGAAACTTGGCCATAAGGTTAATCAAGTATTACTGAACATCCTATTAGAGTTTCATGTCACAGGACCAAGGTCAAAGGTCATTTAGGGTCAATGAACTTAGACCATGTTGGAGGAATCAACATCAAATTCTTAACCTGAGGTTAAGTTTTTGAAATGACATCAGAACTTAGAAAGTATATGGACCTAGTTCATGAAACTTGGACATAAGGTTAATCAAGTATCACTGAACATCCTGCATGAGTTTTATGTCACATGACCAAGGTCAAAGGTCATTTAGGGTCAATAAACTTTGGCCGAATTGGGGGTATCTGTTGAATTCCCATCATAACTTTGAAAGTGTATGGATCTGATTCATGAAACTTGGACATAATAGTAATCAAGCATCACTGAACATTTTGTGCAAGTTTCAGGTCTCATGATTAAGGTCAAAGGTCATTTAGGGTCAATGAACTTTGGCCGACTGGGGGTATCTGTTGAATTACCATCATAACTTTGAAAGTTTATGGATCTGATTCATGAAACTTGGACATTAGAGTAATCAAGTATCACTGAACATCCTGTGCGCATTTCAGGTCACATGACCAAGGTCAAAGGTCAATGAACAGTGGCCGAATTGGGTGTATCTGTTGAATTCCCATCATAACTTTGAAAGTGTATGGATCTGATTCATGAAACTTGGACATAATAGTAATCAAGCATCACTGAACATTTTGTGCAAGTTTCAGGTCTCATGATTAAGGTCAAAGGTCATTTAGGGTCAATGAACTTTGGCCGACTGGGGGTATCTGTTGAATTACCATCATAACTTTGAAAGTTTATGGATCTGATTCATGAAACTTGGACATTAGAGTAATCAAGTATCACTGAACATCCTGTGCGCATTTCAGGTCACATGACCAAGGTCAAAGGTCAATGAACAGTGGCCGAATTGGGTGTATCTGTTGAATTACCATCATAACTTTGAAAGTTTATGGATCTGATTCATGAAACTTGGACATAAGAGTAATCAAGTATCACTGAACATCCTGTGCGCATTTCAGGTCACATGACCAAGGTCAAAGGTCAATGAACAGTGGCCGAATTGGGTGTATCTGTTGAATTACCATCATAACTTTGAAAGTTTATGGATCTGATTCATGAAACTTGGACATAAGAGTAATCAAGTATCACTGAACATCCTGTGCGCATTTCAGGTCACATGACCAAGGTCAAAGGTCAATGAACTTTGGCCGAATTGGGTGTATCTGTTGAATTCCCATCATAACTTTGAAAGTGTATGGATCTGATTCATGAAACTTGGACATAATAGTAATCAAGCATCACTGAACATTTTGTGCAAGTTTCAGGTCTCATGATTAAGGTCAAAGGTCATTTAGGGTCAATGAACTTTGGCCGACTGGGGGTATCTGTTGAATTACCATCATAACTTTGAAAGTTTATGGATCTGATTCATGAAACTTGGACATTAGAGTAATCAAGTATCACTGAACATCCTGTGCGCATTTCAGGTCACATGACCAAGGTCAAAGGTCAATGAACAGTGGCCGAATTGGGTGTATCTGTTGAATTACCATCATAACTTTGAAAGTTTATGGATCTGATTCATGAAACTTGGACATAAGAGTAATCAAGTATCACTGAACATCCTGTGCGCATTTCAGGTCACATGACCAAGGTCAAAGGTCAATGAACAGTGGCCGAATTGGGTGTATCTGTTGAATTACCATCATAACTTTGAAAGTTTATGGATCTGATTCATGAAACTTGGACATAAGAGTAATCAAGTATCACTGAACATCCTGTGCGAGTTTCAGGTCACATGATCAAGGTCAAAGGTCATGTAAGGTCAATGAACTTTGGCCATGTTGGGGTTTTTTGTTGAATAACCATCATATCTCTGTAAGTTTATTGGTCTAATTCATAAAAAGTGGACATAATAGTAACCATGTATCACTGAACATCTTGTGCGAGTTAGAGTAGTTTTCAAAGTCAGCACTGCTGCTATATTGAACTGCGTGATGCAGGTGAGACGGCCAGAGGCATTCCACTTGTTTATGACAAATACTCATGTTGGTTTCTTTCTTCGAAGTTTGATCATTCGTTGTCATGTTTCTATTAAATGCAGATTGAGCATGCAAACAAACCAGCCAAACATGTTCGTAACATGGATGTGATTGGCTGACAGTTTAGTGGTTGGCAGGTATGTAGCCTAAATGTCTATGGTCCACGTTGAAATAAACAGGGAAGATGAAAAAGGGTACCAAAAGATCCCAAGAACAGTAAAGAGTAAGGGGCAGTGGCTCTTTGTTAAAAAAAAATGGCCGTTGTTTCTGAAAATCATTTTCTGTTTATAATATAACTTGATCAAAAAATGAAAATTCCATTTTAAGCAAAACAAGGTTTCTTTTGGAAAAGGTAAATTAATAATAATAAAGTTTTATTTACCCAGGGTAGCCACATCAGTTAGGATACTGCTCAACCATTGGGGCCTGCATAACATAATAATATGTAATTTTGCACCCTCCTCCAATCTAAATGCTGAGCATCTAGCAAGAAGGCAGAGGTCCCATTTATATAAGCGTTTGGTATGACTCGGCCGAAGATCGAACCCATGAACTCCTGTTCCTGAGGTGGACGTTCTACCACTGAGCCACCGTGCCCTGTGTTATTAAAGTAGAAATATATTGAATATGAATATGGCCTTATTATATATCAGTGGAAAGGTAATGATGTGGGGATTATCATTTGGTCATTCAAAAATAACGAAAATAAAACATGAGGTGGAAATCTCCAATTAAAAAGAGCTGAAATGCCTCTCCAAAATATGCCTTGCATCGGTCTCTGAATTGACTCGAATTTGATGACTTGCATGAATGTACGAGAGACGTGATTGGCTCTCCCACGTCAAGCTCCATTTGCATGCAAAACCTGTTGCGAGGGTACGTTTTCTCCACACTCACTGAAAACTTTGATCACAAAATGAAAGAAAACCCAGAAGTTTATCTAGATTTAGATTTTCAAATTGATTATTTTGAAGATGAAGAGAATGATGATAAAGTTTCTAGCTCTAGAACAACAAAGTGACGTGGATGGAGGTAAATTTAGGGAATTACGAAGGTGATGATGACTCGTAAATTCAACTTGCATGCCGATTCGCTACCAACTCATGCAGCTGGTACATGTAGCTGCACCGCATGTCAAATCCATGAAAATGAATTCCAGCATGACCACATGCAGACAGAGTCTCTTCCCTCTATAACCAAAATAATGAGAAGTAAAATAATGATATAACTACATGTACTTACAAACAAGTGAATATATTCGAACCTGAAGGCAAATCAACTCAACGAATAGCAGCAGACAATATAAACCGACGATGAACTTCACGTGGCTGGGATAGATTGTCACCCGTTCTGTTAGATAAAATTTCATTATTTCATAATCTCATTATTTTGACAAAATTACGAAACTCAGGGAATTATTTTTCTATATGAAAATATAGTAACACCTGGTACTATTGTTTAGATAACGATAAAACCTTTTTTGAAGCAAAAAATTGAGGTAAATTAAAATTAGATATAGAAGATCATCCGCCTAGCTCACATGCGATTGTAAACAAACCACCACAAACACATTGCTTGCTGATTGTTTACAATCGCATGATCTTTTATATCTAATTTTGATTTACCTCAATATTTTGCTTTAAAAAAAGGTTTTATCGTAATTCAATAAATTGAAAAAGAAAGCATAAACAACACTCCGATCAATGTTTTGAAACAATGTGTGAAAACACTGATTCTGTCTTCGCAATGGAAGCATAAACACACCCTTAGACTCCTGGAAGTTGCATTTTGGTGATAGCGGAAACCATTTTTTGTCGGGAAGATATCTCGGATACCTGTTTGGAGCACCAATGGAGACTAAAAGAAATATTTTAGCAAAATATGTTTAGTGTTTAAAAGTTTATTTGCAACTCCTGATATCTTTAATCAACAATACCGATTGATCCAAACAGAAGTGAAATTCTGTAACAAGTGCTTACTAAATAAATTAAGCAAATTCTGAAGAGATTTTAAACAAAAATGGCAGGATCTAACATATACATGTACCTTTGTACATGTGAGTTTTGTTGTAAAGAACAAACCTTGATGGAATAGATAAAGCATGGTGATAAATATATGCTTATTGTAATTATTTGAATAAACTGTTTTCTATAGTAAAGAAATTGAAAAATAAATCCCATGATGAGATTGCAACAAGAACATTTGGTATTTTCTTTTATCCAGGCTGCATTTTTCCCAACCTGTAAGAAATTCAACTTGTTACCAATATCTGTACTGGATAACAAATATACAGAATAAGAAATATACATGAAGTTGTTCAGCCCACTGAGACACAGTCTGCGTGGGTTGTGCAGTTCCTGAAGAGTCATTTGAACACGTCTTAATAATCACTTCCAAAGTAGGAAAAAAGGTCAATTGGTTGTTGAGTAAATAAACTGCCCTCTCTCAAGCCAGAAGAGCCGATTTTCGAGGATTCTTGACCATACATCCCTTGTGACGTATTCAGCTGAACATGTAATGTGCAGGTACATGTAGCCTACATGTGGATATAGAGGCAATAGACAAAAACATGAGTTGAGAGTTCATGAATTCATTGTTGACATCCGATGTGTGCTAATTAGAACATTTGATTGGTAGAATTTGTCTGATTTATTACTTACATGTACATGTACATGATAGTCTTTAAATTGTAATTAAGTTAAAATCACCGGCAAAATTCAAATGATGCTTGTTGTTGACTGATATTGTTTCTTTCGTATAAGGAGTCAAGTTCTTGTTTTGAGGTCATGAAGATTCTTTCCATACATGTACATATTGATGCAAATTATTCAGAGATACTTGAGATATTCTTGTTGACACGAGAGATAGTACTATTAAAAACATACAGTGCTTGCATGTACAACTCAAACATCGCATCATATTTGTGTTAAATATTCTATATTTAGTAGAACATGATTTGCATTTTGTTTTCCTACATACATGTATATAATTTGTAACAAGTATGTTTTTGATACATAATGGTAACAAAGTCTATTTTGGTTTCATGAAATGTGAGAATGATTGAATACATGTAATTATGCAAGTTTGCATTTCTATATTGACAGGATACTGGATAATGTCAAGAGTTTAAATTTAAAAAAGGAGTTCAAAATAAAATGTCATTGAAATACTAAAATCACATTTTTTTACAACATGCATGTACTTCTTGCAATATAAACTTAAAAGCTGCAAGGTACCTTGTAGTAGTGCCTGTGTCATAGCAATAATCCAAAAGAAGAAGAAAAAAAATGAGACAATAGGTGGTTTCAGACCGCCTCGAAGTTCGCCAGTTTCAGGTATTCTCTGATCGGGAAATTTTCCCCGATCAGAAAATACAAGGTATTTTGGTAATGTGAAAGCAAACTACGCGTAATTTCCCCGAAAGAAAATACCCGCTAAATAGTAGGTACTTGGCGAAATTACGAGAACTTTCGCGGGGATTTTTCCAAGGTCACAGGTATTTTGGCGATGTGAAAGCAATTTACGGGAACTTTTTATCCCAGAGTGTCGTTGGGCGCGGGAGCTGTGGGTGGCTGCTGGGCTAGTGATTTTGAATCTCGCGCCATGCCTGTTTATCAGACCATACTGCGCATGCTCGTAACTTCAGGAACTTATCCCGAAGGGTATTGTTCAGAGCGATGTGAATGCACGAATAAATTAATGGGTATTTTTAGCCTAAAAAAATTCTCGTAATTTAACAGGGATTCTTGTAATCGAGGCGGTTTGAAACCACCTAATGAAAGAAAATGCCAAACAGCTACACATCCATCCAGGGACCAGGGACGGGAGATATAAACTCCAGGTTCAATGAACTCGATGTGAATAGATATAAAACTAACAAATCTAATGTTGTTTTTTTTTCTTCCTCCTACCCACTTTTCTTTCTCTTCCCAGAGACTGTAAAACTCAACAAGCTGCGCTCATCAATCACAACTGGTTGGCAGAGGTTAGGAAGGCAAGAAAGCAAAGTGCCTGCAGGTATGTCTATTTGTTGGTTTGATTTATGGTGATAGTGAACCAAAGAAACCTGTGACTCTCCCTATCTCTCTTTCCTCTCTCTTCATTTCTCTTTATAATTCTTCTCTTGGTGTTATTCAGGCTGACCCAGAGATTACCAGGTCGTCCAGGTATTCTCTGATCAGGAAACTTATCTGACCCCATCTCAGAATTCCAACAGATTTTTACCCATGTTTTCAGGGATTTTTCCATGGTCGCGGTGTAAAAGCAAATGACTGGAACTTTCTCACCCAAGCGAGTGCTTTGGCTCAAGCAAGCGCCATGTGCTACTGAGCCCCCCTCCCCTCCCCGTTTTTGAAATATTATTTTAATGTTATTGTGTTTCAAAAGCTTTGATCATTGTAGCCTTTTATTTTCATTGCATATCTTTATGATCCAGTTTGAGAAATCTACAAAAAAAGAGGAGAAGGATAAAAAAAAGATTAGGGAAGAAAGGACAAGGGGAGGTTATACAGAGTTATGTCAAGTGATAGGCCAACAAACTTTGATACATGTACGTGTATTTCACAAGAGCCAAGTTGAACTAAGGCTTCAGATTTCTGAACCCATAGACCTATAGAACTCCTAGGCATTCACAAACATGAATCAGGATTCCAGAGACTATGGTTTTGTAGTGTTAGCTCATTTTTTATTTGATACAGTTTAGTTTTTGTTCATTTTTTGTAGCATGGAAGCGTTCACTTCGTGGCAGCACTATCTTCTCAGACATTGGCCATTATTGCATGCAACTTTTTAAAGTAGATTTGTACTATTTTATAAAAAATGAAAAAAAAATATGCAGCAATCTTTATCAAAAACTCTGTCTTTTCTTTGTTCTTCTTATTTTTCTCAAAGCATGTAAATGCACAACACATGGTAGCAAAATTTAGCTCAATAGGAAATAATTTGTTTTTCTTTTTTTTTCCTGTCTGGTGTTATTTTCATAAAGCCAATTTGTGATAGTGACAAGATTTTGTGGTTCATCCCCAAGTTTTGAAAAGAGGCATAGAAACCATTGAAAGCACATGAGAAAGAAGAACAAATTCTGCTGTTCTTTTTGATCATTTGCTGTCATTTAGGAAAATCATCGCTACATCAATAATCAGGGAATGTGATTCAACAGCTCTAGACCCTGCCTATGTGATTTTTCATAGGCATGGATCTATTAAACTTTGTAAACTAAATTTTCTATAATTCTACAAATACACATTGTTCATATACATGTTCTTACAAACTTAAAAAAGAGAAAAAATGTAGAGCTTTATGGAAATAAAACTAAATGGTTTTGGCAAGTTGAAGTGTAAAATATCTTAAATTGTGGCTTAAATTATTTCATTAGCACAGATTTTTTTTTTTTAGATAATTCTCAAAATCAGTTTTATATTTAAGGGGAAATTCATCCTGATATTAAGCAGAAAAATTAGAGAAAAAAATTTCTCTTCATATATTTGGAATCTGATTTTTTTTTTTTTTGGGGGGGCAAAAAGTAAATCTATTTGATATTATTTCAAATTTGTTTTTGTTTTATGCAAAAATAAATTTATTCATGTATACCTGTAGGTATGTTTTGATTTATACCAAACACAAATCTTTGGATTTTGTTTTGCAATATAATGTTTGTGGCATGACAATGATTTCCAGTAAAAGTTTGATTACTCAACTTGATGTTGTCTGGATTGAGCAGACTATCCCGATGAATGGGATACACATCAATTTGGGTTTCCATGCCAACCACTGATCTCCAGGCAGAGTCCATTGGTAATGTTAGTACACTCATACATAATGATGTTATAAAGCAAGTCCTGGCATTTCCATGGGATGGTGTTACAACTCACTCTCTCTCCCTCTCCTCCCCATCACAGTTTCTCTCATGACCTTTACCATTTTGGATGTTGCCTGAGCGCAGTGCTGTTCATGCATGGGCGTCATGTGCTAAGGAATGGACAGTGTATCAAATATTGGTAGTCTGCATGGAGCAAAATCCATTGGCTTCATAAGATTGATGATAAAAGAGTATCGTGCAGCATTGTACATGGCTCTATGCTTTGTAATGTATTTTGATAATTATTCCAATTAGGCCTATAAACAACTTTTCTTGTTATTTTTTTATTTTATTCTTTTTTTTTTTTTGGGGGGGGGGGCGAGGGGAAAAGGGCTTGTACACATGCAGGCCTACACTGAAAATATGAATTAAAATCCAAATTCAGTGTTCATTTTTTTTTCAGAAATATCAAATGAATTTGAATATTTTTTTCAATATCTATTTCTAAAATTTGTATGCATTCATTTACTTTTGAATTTAATGATTAATTGATTTGATTATTCTAATTTTCATTTCTTCAGTTTTTTGTACATCGGTTATTGATATTTTGTTTGATATTTATTTGTGATTTTTATTTTAATATTCATTAATTTTTTTTTACTTTTTCCATTGTTCATTCTTTTGTTGGTTGAATCTATTGTTTTATTTCAATTTTATAACAAATTGATTGAATAATACTTTGGCAAGGGATAGGGACTTCTTTCCTGGTGGGTATATTCTTGGGCTCACAATATTTTCTTTGGCCCATCAATGCATACATGCAGGCCTGCATTGAAGTGCAAGTAGGATAGGTGTAGGTGTTCATAGACATATATCGTCTTGTCAGGAGAAGCCTGGAATCATCTTATATTGCCAATAAATACTTGCACTTTTCCTCCTGCCTTGCTTACCAATCGTTTTGTTGCCAAGCTTTGAATATCAGCTCTGCTGCCCGCCACATCCCTCCCTCCCTCTCTTGTTTACAGCGACATCTGCATATTACCACAGAATGAAGGCAAATATACATTCAGAAGACGTGTGCACACATCTTTTGAGGGCTGCGCTCATTCTCCTATGCCCCTGCTCTCTGCCGTTTTTCTGTTCTCGCTCCCCTTTCCATCCACTGCTGAATTGACCAACAGAGTAGACAATGGCCTCCAAAAGTGCAGCCGTTTGAGAAAGGGCAGTGCGTTGAACTAAGTTACTGAGGGTAGCTGCCCTTTTCTATTCTTTCTGCTTCATATACATGAACACTTCTTGTCACATGTGATTCTCAAATTCATGAATGAGTTGATCTGATTTAGAATATATTAGGCTATTTAGTTGGGTTACAGGAAAAAAAGGGTAAATGTCCACTTATTTTGTTTTTATTGACAGTTTTGACAAACTTGTCTTGAAACTGCAATCACGGCATTTACAGGGAGATCTCAAAATACTGACCTATTGGTGGACAAGCAAGTCGTTCATTAAGACAAAGAATGAATTAAAAAAAAACCTTTTCTAAAAAAAAATTGAAAAGGGGTTTTATTTGTGATATGGATGTATCATCTGGCAAATTATTTCATACCCTCTTTACAAGAAAAATAGTTTCATTATTAAAATCATGTTCCACCCAAAAATGATAATTTATGAATATATGTGGGGGAGTTGCTCGCTTATCACGTCTGCCCCCCCCAAAACAAAAAAAACATTCAAAGCTGTCGTATTCTTTTATGGATATTCATCAAAAGTTGACCAATATATTTATTACTTTTATATTCATTTACTTTTATAGAAATCAACTGATCGTCATGGTGAAATTCATCTAATTAACAACACGATACAAGAAAGCCTGAATCATTCTGATTATCTAGATACTTTGCTGAAATTACGTCAATCTCAGTTATCACCCAATGCCAATGACTGATTTCACCTCGAATATTCAATAAATTCATTGTTCCACATACCTCGTTTGGCAAGACATGTACATAGATATGAAAAAAATTTATTTCCAAATCTGGGAGAATATAGAGTGGGGATAGAGATAGATGCAGGAAAAGACTGATATAGTACTTGATAGTGCAAATTTTTCATCTTCTTATGGAGAGAAATGCATAAAATGACATACACTGTAGAAAGTAGGGTTGATAGGTGATATTATGATCCTGTTGAATGGTTTCTAAAACTGCAATTTGCATTGCCTTGTTTGCAACCCATTCTTTCCAACCTTTTTTCTGAATAAATCACTTATGTTTTTCATAGTGATGCAATGAAGCGTAATACGCTTACACACTGAAGGTGTAATATTTGGATATGTGTGTGAAGTACCCAAGTAAAGTTCTTGTGTGGTGGTGCAGTGCGCCAGCTCGCTAGGCTACGTGACTCCTTCAATCATGCAGATACATTGCGCCAAGGCCAAAACCTTCAGACCCTGAATTTACCATTGCACAACCAATCCATATTTCTGGCAATAAGTCCTGACAATCATTGCACTAGTGCTACCCCCAACTACATGTAGTATTAGGTAGGGTGTGATATCAGACCTTTAAAGCTTGTCTAACATTTTAATAGCTAAAAAAATGAAAAAATAAAGATATGGAATAATGGAACTTTTCAGTTCCACATTTCACCTTCTACAAGAATTACTGTACCTGCCCAAGGCAGGATATTCCATTCTTTATATTTCTGGAGACCACATTTTTCCTGATATCATTTGAGTAGCCATATTTCTATTTAATAAAACTAGGGGTGGCAAATTACAGATGAAGGCATGTAACTACACAATTTCGGTAAGTTCACAATCTGTACGATTGATGTTAATGGTAAACAAAACTTTGTGAGTACATGTACATGTAAAATATGTTGGGATGCACAGACCAGGGACGTCCCTGCACAGACCACACACATGATATAGTGAGGTGACTTTTGGGGGTCATGCTGCTGCGTTTGTCAACCTCTCCATGTATCTTTTTGAAGGCACATTAATACCCCTTTCGCAAACTTGTTGATGCGGTTTATTTTAATCCATGAAAGGTCAACCTGATGAGATGAAAATATTTGAGTCTTCCATTAAGGAGGACTCGAGCAGCACTCGATTAGCATTCCTCCCATTTTGAGATAAGATAAACAGCGCCATCTTGTTCTGAAATTTATTTAGTTAACTTTTGTACACGGTGTTAACGATTGCCCCTTTATAATAAAAAAAAAAATACATGTATTATGTTAAAAAATATTTGGGAATGTATTCTCGAAAGTGCCAACTTGCCGCAGATACATGCGACCGTGCTTCATGTAGACTTGCCCCTTCAAGCCTTCCCCCTATTAAAAAAATATAAATTTTGATAAGAGTGCAGGCCAATGAAAAAAACAAAACAAAACAAATGGGCCTCATTGCATGTACATAATAGACTCTTCTTATGACTTAGACTAATGATTCACTGATACTGTCTAGGAGGGTGAAGTTAGTTTTACATATGACTACAGTACGTATATGAATTTGACCATGACAACGATACATAGATTTAGACCAAAGTGATATATCACAGGAAGTGCCCAAGTATTCTGTGTTTGTGCATGGGGCGAATGCATCTAGGAATATTACACAGATTTATGCCAAGTTTATGTACTTGCCTAGCCTGATGTTGCAGGCCCTGTTTTAGGGTTTTAGTCATTGTGTGTTAGTAAGTCGGATGGACCCTGAGTAGTAATGATTTGGCATGATATCCTGCTGTTGCTGCTATTCCTGCTGTTCAACTTTTATCAGTGTCAGTTTACAGTGCAATGTGTTCACACAGCTCTTCTTTGTTTCTTTAGAACATCAAGTATAACAGATTGCATGGGGGGGGGGTGCAGGGGTTGGTGTACATGTACTCTTGCGAGCACAACCAGAAAAAAACAAACAAGGCCTACATGTACAAATGGTTTTCAAACTGATGATGGTATTGAAAACCTGATGACCTACAAGTTTTGATGATGAATGCCAAGGTAGTCAATCCCAGCTTCTGTTTTATGAATTTGTTCATGAGAGCTATGTTGATATTGCTGTGGTCATTCCAGAAAGCGAACCACTTTTGTAGTCTGAACTGAGGCTTTTTTAAAATAAAATTTCTTTCTTAGGGTTTTATAAATGATTAAGATCTGTGACCTGACCTATGGTTGAAATAGTTCACAGTCTTTTGTGACACCGGATAACAGACAACTTTCACAGATCTCAGGAGAACAGAATTCACAGAATTCCTCAGGAAATACAATTTTAGACCATATTACAGAGAAAAATGCTGAAAATCAAATAAAAACCTAATAAATCAAAACTGCAGAAGTGAAAAATATACTCCTCAAACCTGTTAGCCATGTTTACATGTACATGTACCTTTCGCTTTGTCTGCATGGAAACTTATTATTTTCTAAAAATTTTCTCTTTTTAAAACTGCTTTAATATCATTATAAATGGGAAATTTATAAAACAGAAAACAAGGTGTTTCTAATTTATGGCATATTATAGCGTGAACCTGTCCCAAGGATTTGCCATGTAGAAGCATGGAAGAGACCGTGGCATGGACGAGATCTCCTTGGAATCTTGTCAATTTTCATACTTTCAGATATACTAGAAAATGAATTCTGGATTAGTAGGTCCAACATTGTCTGTGTGGTTCTAACAAATAACTTTATTTCATGGAAGAAGAATACACACAATTCATCATTCCGGTGCAAGAACACCCATAGCAGAACATTTTTGCACACACCATAAGTGAAGAAACATCCTTATGCATTGCCTGTACATGTGCTGGCATTAACTTTTTTGTGTGCATGCGATGAGCGAAAGTGTGGTGTTAAGTGCGTTCTTGCACTGACAATGATTTCTGATGTTCTTGGGCTGCGTTTATGCGACCTCAACCCAGAATCATGATTTGAATCACGATTTGAATCATGATTCAAAACAGCAACATGAATCACGATCCGACAGAATCAGCGTTTATACGACCATCTTTCTAACGCTGTTTCTCCCTGAATTCGGGCCGATCCAGTGCGCATCACAGTGCGCAGTTTGACCCAGGAAGTATAGGTCAACATTTTCGCGCCTGTTTCTAACTTCAAGTCGGCTGCAAGATTTTTGCTGCCGCCCGAGCTAACGCGCGATCGTTTGTGCAACGTTTACTCGGCTTCCGAAAAATAAATCTTTTACTTCCAGAATTCCGTGTATTGTACCTCGTATTGTTTTTGTTTACTTGTATTAAATCTTGTCGGTTCATCGAAAATGGTGTTCGGTAGCCGTAGTACTGGCCCGGAGTACTGGGCATGAATTCTGTTAATTTTGTCTCGACAGGCGGTGCTACATCTCCGTAGAAATCCCTCCCTCGCAAGCGCCGCTGAAAGGGATTCGTATCGTCTTATTTCTGTGAATCCCGGTAAGGGATGCTTTTAATTGCTTCAGGCCAAAGCACAAGCAGAGCCCTGAGTTCGTCGTCAGTCTAATTTGTGCCTTTGGAACTTGAAGATATGATTGATGAAAACAATGAAATATACAAATGACGCTACAGTACAACACCGGGGGTACAATACACAGAATGATAATTCCTAAATGCACGTGACAATTGGCATATACCGGTACTAGTACACTGGCAATACTGCTACACGAAAATTAACCTGCACGAAACACAGCGCGCGCCTTTGAGTCGAACCCGGAAGAAGCACGACACAATGACGTCATAGAATCATGATTCAAATCACGATATCGTTTATACGACCTTTTTCGTTCGTGATTCTACAGAAACGTCTTTCCAAACGCCCCTTTTTCCGTGTTTCATGTTTGTGATTTGATTGTGATTTGTTTCATGTTTGCGACTAAACGCAATCGTGATTCTGCAGAATCGTGATTTGAATCATGATTCTAATCATGATTCTAGGGTAAAAAAGTGTCGAATAAACGCACCCTTGGAATACATGAAGCCTTTTTCTATGAAGGCTCAGAACTGAGTATCAGTAGTACAGGATATTTTCTTGAGCCCTTTCACTTGGCACAATGCGAATTGTGCAGTTCGAATCGTGCAATTGAAATGCCAACTATCAATCCAAATAAAGACTTCAAATAGATGAGTAGACAGAGGACCTTTACTCTTTACAAATGTCACAATTTCCTGCAATTAGGGATCACATTCTCCAGTACAAACTTTTAAAAACTCCCAGTAAGGCAATATTTAGGCTTACATGTACATGTACATGCATGCTGTGTGCATCCTTCGATTTCAAATTTCTTGTGTGTGTATTTGTATTTGTATTTTGTGTACAAGAGAACTACGAGTGATCTTGTATATTGAATGACAATTAGCATGTGTGTTATATAAGATGGGAACACTTCTGACTTGAAATTGAATCAACATTTATCTGACCGTTGCACGGCTTTTATAGGAGGTGACGTCACAATACGATTCAATTCATTGCGCTCAGTAAAAGTTGAAGGTGTAATACTGCTGTGGCCTGCTGGCTAGCTGCGCATGACAGCTGTCCTAGATTTCATTTGCCCTTTTGGGATATTGCTTTTTGCTTTCAATATTTTATGCTCCTTTTTCATAGATTTATCATGTTAGAAAAAAGTCATATTTTCGCAAAATTCCAAGGGGTTGTACAACAAAATAGCAAATATTTATTGAAATGGAAAAATATCGCAGATGAGGTTTTGTACACACGCTACCATGCAGAAATTGCTGGTGTATGTCACAATCGTGGACATATACCAGATTACATAATTGCAAAAAGAGGGCATTTGACCAATCAGAAGCCTTCTCTCATGCAATCCATCTTATATCATTTACTGAAACAGCATTGCTTTCAAGTTTTTATCTCGCTTGCATAGCAAAATGAGACTATAATAGGCGCCGCCTTTTCCGACAGCAGCGCTGGCGTTAACATCAAATCTTAACCTAAGGTTATGTTTTTGAATTGACATCATAACTTAGAAAGTTTACGGATCTATATTTCATGAAACATAGACATAAGGGTAACCAAGTATAAATGCTTGTTTTGCACACATAATAGATCACATGATCATGGTCAAAGGTCATTTTGGGGCAATGGACATGATATTTTCATACGAATGTATTCGTTAGAGAATAATAATTCTATAGCTGTTTTCAAAGTCTGCTGCTATATCGAATTCCGTAATGCAGGCAAGACTGCCAGAGGCGTTCTACTTGTTAAACTTGGAATAGACTTTTTGCTTGTAATTATAATCAAATGTACTGTATAAAACCATCTCAGTCCCAGAAACCAATTGGAGTTTCATCCCTAACACAGACAGGCAAACAAATGTGAACACATCCTAGAAACAAGCATGTATTGAGGGTCGTCGGGGTAGAGAACCTCTGACTTCATAGAATCAGGAGAAATCAGCAGTGGGTCCTGATGCGGTTGGAAATATTCATTTTAGATGTGGTTTTACTGAAAGGTTTGGATATCACTGATGTATTGGGCTCAATGTTTTCTCTTTTGCTTTATATACATGAACCTCAAGGCGTAAAGTATGCAAATTGTCATACATGCCAAATCATTGGCTTGTGCATGATGATTTCTTCTGCCAATTATTGCAACCAAAATATGAGTCACATAATCATACACAATTAGCAGCTCAGCTTCCATATTTTGTGCACTGAAGTTTGTTTGACCAACTTAACGTTCGCGATCAGCTATTGTTAACAAAAATCAAAATTCATTTTGCATTCAATAATGATTTAACCAAGGTTTATGTTTATGCCAACTTATTTGTTGTTAAGCTTTAAAAGATTCAAAACAAAGTCTCTTTTTGGAAGCATTGTTTGTTTAAAACATTGAGTCGTCAATTGACACATTTAATATTTGTTCAATTTTTCATCCCAGAGTACACGGACTGATAATCATCCGTGTTCATCCTTGTAGCCTTTAATGTAATATGCATGGTTTGGATCTCATGCTTTTGAAACATGCAACACATACATCAAGCATGCTTGAGAATCCCCCCCACTTGGGCAGAAAAGATGGAGATTGGGTTTCTGGAATCTCAGCATTCTTACATACAGGACTAATCAGGGCCCTTTATCATGAAACTTTTGGCGCTGTCACACCTTTGCGTTTTAGACAGCGTATGCCCGACGTATGAGGAATTTGGCGAATACGCTGGCGTACGTCGAATACGTTACGGGTAAGTTTTGCATACGTTAAGAGTACGCTAAAACACGCTGGTATACGTCGTCATACGGCGAGGTCGATTTTTCGACGTATGCCAGCGTATGGCTCATACGTCCCGCGTACGCGGGCCATAAGTTGTAGGCAAGTTACGCGATCGTTGATACACGTTGACACACGTTACTCGTAAGTTACTCGTAAGTCGATGTACGTCGAGATAATGTCCAGCGTACCCTAAAACTTACTTCTAACCTATGAGTAACGTGCTTTGAACGTATGTGTAACTTAACTCCAACGTATATTGACGTATGAAGACGTATGAAGACGTGCTCCGGACGACCACAAAACTTACTGAACGTGTTTATAACTTACAGCTACCGTATAATGGCGTATTGACAACGTTTATAGGAATTGGTATATAAAGGTGGGGTTCACAGGAGGAACCCATCAGAACTCATGAAGACTTAATGGTGAACAGATGCCCATGCCATTCGAGAGATGATGTACAGTGCGGTTATGATTTGAATAGTCGAGCGGCAGCCTTTTTATAGGCTACGACACGTGTTCGTCAGCGATACGCTGCCGCGCGCTATGCGTAAGTTAGGCTATCGTAGGGCATAAGTTGTGTACGCCAGCAATACGCTAAGCATTCGTTGGAATACGTTACTTATAAGTTAACGAAGCGTTCGATATATGTTACTAATACGTTATGAATACGTCCAACTCGTTATGATACGCTAAGTATAAGCCCAGAGTTGAAAAAAAAAATCAAAGTTCAGCGTATGCCGACGTTTTAGAGCAATTTTGATACGTCGGGCATACGCTCTCTAAAACGCCAAGGTGTGACAGCGCCATTAGCGATTGATCTTGGGGCTGATGTTTAAGATTAATCATACACAATAAATCTATGCAATGAATTGTAGAATCAGGGCCACACTCAAGTCCACCTCAGAAAAATGTTGATTTGAATCAATAGAGAAAAATCAGACAAGCACAATGCTGAAGATTCATCAAAATCGGATGTAAAATAAGAAAGTTATGACATTTCAAAGTTTCGCTTATTTTTAACAAAATAGTTATATGAACGAGCCAGTTACATCCAAATGAGAGAGTTGATGATGTCACTCACTCACTATTTCTTTTGTTTTTTATTGTTTGAATTATACAATATTTTAATTTTTACGAATTTGACGATCAGGACCTCCTTGCCTGAAGCACAAAATGTTAAAATAGTGGAATTCCATGTGTTCAGGGAGGAATGAAACTTCATTTCACATGACAATGATGAGAAAATAAAAATATTTAATATTTCAAACAATAATAAACAAAAGGAATAGTGAGTGAATGACATCGACTTTCACATTTGGATGTAGCTGGCTCGTTCATATAACTGTTTTTGTGAAATGAAGAGAAATTTTGAAATGTCATACATGTACATGTAACTTATTTTACATCCGATTTTGATGAAATTTTCAGTGTTATGCTTGTTGAATTTTTCTCTGTTTATTCAAATAATTTTTTTGTTGGGGTGGACTTGTCCTTTAATGTACTGGGTCCAGGCTAGGATCTCATGATTGATCAAACTTGGGCTGATGGAGAACGAGCTTGCAGGTGTGTTCAGACCGACTTGAAGTTAAAAAAATGCTAGATACATACATGTACTATGCTTTGATTGGGAAAATTACCCTGATTTACCATGACCCCCCAAAACACCAGGTATTTTTGTTGACAACATGAATTCAAAACACTTGTAGTCAATGTAGTATTCGTTAAAAATACCTGATAAATATAAGGTAGGCCTAATTTTTATATTACAAGAACTTGTGTAGGGATTTTCCGAGTTCGCCAATGTATTCTCAATGAGAGAAAAATAATGCGAAATTTGTCGTCCCACTTGGTAGTTGGGGTGCTCCTGTTCCTCACCTGCTAATTAGACCATACTGTGCATGTTTGTCACTTCAAGAACTTCACCTGATAGAGTTTGCTTCTGGTAGTATGAATGCAGAAAATAATTATCTGGTAGTTTTTTAAAGCCTGAACAAGTTGTTGTAAATTTATGGGTATTCCAATGGTCGGGTCGGTATGAACATGGACCTACAAGTCCATGGTGAGTGTGGGTGGGTCAGATCACAGTGTACTAGATCTTGAGCCTCAGAGTTGGTGTGAACTTGATGACAGGTAGAAGGACTTTCTGGAGACCCCCTCAAACAATCTTATATCCCTCTACCTGTCTCTACTCTAAACACAACTTTCCAGAAGCTCACCTTGATGATCTTATGTAGTCTTCATCTTAAGACTCTTTCTTGATGAGATATCCTGTCTGGATCCATCCTTGGTTCTACATATTTACTGAGGGTAACTGATTTTTTGAAGCTGGAACCACAAACATGAATCAGAAAACAAAATTGATGTCAAAATGCCAACATAAACATTTTAGTTTAAAGCTAAAAAAACTTCAATTCAAATCAGTTAAAATTTGAAAATAAATCCATTGGACTTTTTGTGCGTTAGTGTAGATTAAATAACTTAATAAATTGAATAACAAGTGCCTCATTTTCCAACATTTTTGGTTTTGGATGTTTCTCTCTCATTTTCTGCTTTGTTACACTCCAATGTCAGTAATTCAAGATGGGCTTTCGTTTTAAATGTATGAAAAAAATTGCACATGTATTTTCAAGTAGATTTTCATAGGGTCGTGTTTAAAACTGAAGTGCATGTAGTAGAAATCTCACCTCTTGCTCTTCTCATATTTGACCTCTCCCTTCGACCTTTTCCCTTTGAGTTTGAAGATCACAAGGCCAAGTCCTTTCTCCATCTCTTGGTCATTGACCCCTTTCCTTTCATGAAAGAAGATTACTACAATATGAGGGGCGGGTAAGGTCATTAGTAAAAAATGGGTGAAAAGCATTGTGGGAAGGTGATATGATGGGATACAAGCTCCATTCACACCTACTCATATTGTCCTGAAACAGAAGGGTGTTATCATATTACGCAGATCATGGTTTCGGACTCTACAGTCACCAGATTATCTTTCAGACAAGTAGCGAGGAAAATCCTAATCTTAGGAATACTATATTATTATTCCTTTCAATTAATATAGAACAAGAAAATGTGTTAAGGTTATTCATTTTAGGGGTCAGGTAGCCCCTTCATCTTGAAAATAATACTTAAAAAAAAAATTTATTGGATGGATAATGCGGATGATATTTTGTTTAACGTGACAAACTTCCTTGACTAATTCGTCTGATTTTGAAAGGCATTCAAAAGGCAAGTTTTTTAAAAAGAATTTTGGCTTTGGATTTTGAGAGTATGGGGAAAATCTAGTTTCTCAAACAAGAGAAAGAGTGAATTTTCACCTGCTTTTTACTCCTCTATTGAATGACATTAAGGATCACTCAGTTTGGAGCGACTTTAGAATGAACATAATGACCTGGGACCCATAATACAAAGCTTTTAATGGCAATGATCTTAGAACATTTTTCTATGATTGATTGCATTGACTACAATGTACATAATTAATTGTGAAAATCAAGCATACAATTGATTGCTAACCTTTGTGTTAGGGAACCCTGAACAAACGTTCAAACAAATTTCACTTGTTAAAAGATAAAAAAATTTTAACAAGTGAAATTTACTCTTAATCTAGTGAATTTATGCATTCCCTGAATTTATTATAATTCACATATTTTCTTTTTATATAGAATATTTTTGGGGGCTATTTTTTCACAACTTTTAGACAGGAGCTTGTATTCTTAAATTGGGTTTAATCTAAACTCTGGTGGACAAAGTTGTGGTTGAAGTATGGGTTGTCAATTGTGACAAAAATATCTTTAATAACAATCCTCTATTTTCATTGAATTATTCATGATTGTTTTTGAATGAGAAAGGAATTTTCATTCACAATCAAGGCATATATGGAAAAGGTACAGTAAATATTTTGCTCCCCATAATTTTTGCACAGAGTTAGACCATGGCCTATTAGAAGTTCTGTTCGGATTTCAGACTACTGGCCAGATACAGCAATGCAGCCATAACCAATCATACAATAGTGGTCTCCTGCTGAAATACAGTGCATTTTTCTTTTATTTTTCCTTGCAGATATTAATTATCTCGAGACTTCTGATTGTCTTCAGGTGGGGATTTACATGTAAGTAGCAATTTCATAGGTTTATTCAAAGCTTCTTGTCTTTTCACAAATCCCCCCATGGAATGATATTGATCTTAGAAGACAATTCCTCCACTGGAAGTCCTACCGATCAAAGTCATGATTTGAAATGAGTTTTCAATGTCATTTTGAACATGCTAGGTGTTCCCACCTCAATAGGTGTTTTCAGACTGACTCGATTTTTGAGCATATATACCCAGTATTTTTTTATTAGGAAATTCACCTTGATTTACCCATATCAGAAAATACTTGGTATTTTTGCCAGTGTGAAAATACTAGCAATATTTGTAAAAAGAAAAAAAAACACACAGTAAAACATGGGCCATGGAATGACTTTGATAGTGGGAGGGGCTGAGCTTGAAAGTGGGGGAGGAGTTTAACCATGCATGCTGACTTTTTTGTACACGGTTTTGGAAAAAAGGGGGAAAGGGGGCTAAAGCCCATCTGTTCCCCCCCTCCCAAGGTTCTGTGGCACTTGTGATATAGTAGATAGTGGTCAAAAAGACGAAAATTATGAAAACTTTCTCTGGGATTTTTCCAAGGTTGTGGGTATTTTGGCAGTGTGAAAGCAAATTAGAATAATGGAGCAAATATTTTGGAAGTGGATGCTGTGGAGCTGCTGAGCTAGCCATTTTGATTTTTTTGTGCTACTTTATTAAGCATACTACGCATCACGCATGTACAATATATAACTTCGAAGACTTATCCTGAAAGTCTCTGATGGTTACTATTAAATGCAGGCAATAATTATTTAGTATTCTGAGCATAGAACAATCTTGTAAATTAACAGGTATTCTGGTGATAGAGTCGGTCTGAATATGCCTCCTGTTAACTATGCATGATACAGAATCCATGGAATATGTCCCTGAGAAAAAATGAAAGCTTACAGTATGGCATCTTGAAAAATGAATATTACATGTGCATATATTGCTGTGCTTTGCAGCAATACAATGACATTTCGAAAATGCAAAAGTATCATATTCCCAGAGAGATTAAACCCATTCACATTGCAGAATTTTTTAAAAGAAGTTCTATCATCTTTTCTGTAGAAGTAACAGGTGGATATAAAAACAAATAATGTTTTTATCTAGTGAGGGATGCACTGCATACGGTACTGCATACAATAATTACTGTATATTGAGGAATTGCCTTTCATTAGAAAATAGAATTCTCATCTTTTTTTTTTTTTTTTTTTTTTTTTTTTTTTTTTTTTTTTTTTTTTTTTTTAGAGCTGGAGCATTCGCACCGTCCATTCAGATTGGATGGAGTTTCGTTTTATGTGTTTGTATTGCTAAATGGAGATTTTTATTTTTAATTTAACTTGGTTAGAAATTAAAGTACACTCGGGGCGCTCCATAGATCTTGCGGTATGGCAAGATGTCCGTGATTTAGTTCACGACAAAGCGTCCAATTTTCAGCGGTGTTCGAAAAAAGTGATTCGAGAGCTTCCGCAGGGTTAAACTTTATATTATCCTCAAGTATGTCGACCAATCGAGATTCCAGGAAACATCCTCTTTCGCCGGAGAAAACACCTCAAAGTTCGAAGATTGCCCGTAAGAAGCCCAATCAATCTACACCTTCTACCTCCCCCGGAGATCAGGGTACTGTCGAAATGGATTCTCCGTTGAGTGCGAAACCGGGTACACAAGAGAGTATGAAGCGCTCCCTGTTCACTAGTGATTTGGCCCCTGGGCCTGGTCAATCACCTCCACAGTGGTTCGTTGATTTCTTCAAAGGATTTGAGGCTCGTCTAGAAAACTACATTGAAAACATTACTCTGGCCAAATTCAGCGAGCTCTCTTCCACGCTAGATCAGCAAAATGAAAAACTATCTGCATGCTCTATGCAGATAGAAGACTTAGAAAAGCAGGTCAAGAAGTTGAAGCTGGATAACACCCAGCTCGTTAACAAGATAGATGACTTAGAGAATAGGGGTCGGAGGAACAATTTAATATTCCATGGGATACCAGAGCAAGCTCATGGTCCAGGCTCACGAGAAGACGTAGCTGTCACTCTACAGAAAGTGCTGCAGGATTTTGTGGGGCTGTCTGCTTCCGAGTACAAGATTGAAAGGTGCCACCGTACACCTACAGGACCTCCCATCCAGCCTCGCGATCAAGCCGGTGACCAGGATCTGAAACCTAGGATCATTCATGCGTGCTTCTCATCATTCGCAGATAAAGAGCAAGTCAGAAAAGCATGCATTCAGAAGTTCAAAGTCAAAGATGCCAAGTTTCATGGAAGGAAATTATTTGTCGCTGAAGATTTCTCCAAAAGGGTAATGATGCAGAGGAAGGAAAAGATGGATGAATTAAAAAAACTAAAGGAAAATGGGAAAAGGCCATTCTTTTTGTATCCGGACAAGTTGGCCTACAGAGATACCTCAGGAAAGCTTGTTATTGTAAAATAACTCTCTAGCTTGTTCCATTATATCTTATGATGCCATACTTTGCCAAGTTCTTGTTTTTTATTTTGTTCATGAACATATTTTGTTGAACTTTGTCGGTGAACTTTTTTTAGAGGTGTGTTTTCTCTTGTATACTTTATGTTACGTTGATCTGAATGGTGGAACTTAAATGTCAGTTCACTTTCCTTTTTTTAGTATCATGCCATGCCAAAGTCTTATATCACCTTGTTTGGCACAGCTTTACTAGCATAGTTGGACTTTTTATACTTGTTTGTTTAGCACAGTTGGACTTTTTATACTTGTTTGTTTAGCATAGTTGGACTCTTTATACTTGTATGTTCATTTTTATTATTATTTCATATGGTCATAAGATTGTTTGTATTAGTGTATGCATAATCATACACATAAAAGGTGCATTTTTGTAACTTACTTGTGATTAAATATGCATGCATAATGTATATGTATTCTTGCAAGTGTTATATGTCCTTTTTATATTTTAATGCTGAAGCTTGTAAATTTATTTTACCCTCTTTTAAACATCGTTGAATTTTGGATGCTTTTTGTTGTATTGCTGATTTTTGGATTTGTGCTGAATGCAGAGCTGTTACTTAATTTGAGGCTCTGCATTTCATCTTGCACTTTTGCTCCCTTTAAGCTATTGTAATGATATTTTTGACTTTTTTCTTTTTTTGTTTTTTGTTTATTCTTGGCAATGATTGTTTTTTTCCTTTTTCTCTTTTTGGTGACCAAACTGATTTTTATGTAAATGTGAACTCGTGTATAATCTTATTAGACTTCACTTGTTCTCTGCATAGTTTTCTTATTCTAATTTGCAAGCATCTATTCAATCAAAGTTTAGAACAAAACCTAATATGTTGATCAAACTTAGCTCCTTTAATTGTCGGGGAATGCAGGATTATACAAAACGAAAGAAAATTTTCCACTACATGAGAAACCTTAACAATGATATTATATTTTTACAAGAAACACATTCTAACAAAGAGGATGAAGTTTTTTGGAAATCCCAATGGGGTGAATCTGCATGGTTTACTAGTTTTTCCTCTAATAGTAGAGGTGTGGCCATTCTTATAAGAAAATCTATTTCAGTCAAAGTATTTTCTGTTTTTTACGACCCTGATGGTAGATTTTTGATCTTAAATTGTAAATTAAATGATGTTCCAGTCACTTTGGTGAATATATATGCCCCAAATAATGATGATCCTGATTTTGTACTAAAAGTTTTTGCAGAATTAGATAAATTTGACAACTCCTCTCTGATTATTGGTGGAGATTTTAATGCGGTGATTGGCCCCCTTGACTACCAAGGTACAAGACAAAAACATTCTAATACTAGGGCAAGTGAAATGCTATCTATTATTATTGATGAATATGATTTAGTTGATGTTTGGAGACATTATCATCCAGCATTGAGACAGTACACAAGACATCAAAAAACACCCCAGGTTCTATCAAGGCTTGATTATATTCTAGTTTCTAGTAATTTTTTGCAAAATTGTGTTAAATCCAAAATTCTTCCAGGAATTCAGTCAGACCATTCTGTTGTTTTTATCCAGTTTACTGATAATCAACCAATCAGAGGAAGAGGCTACTGGAAGCTTAACTGTTCTTACTTACACAATGATTCTGACTTTATTAATTTGATAAAGGATAGTATCCGGGATTTTAAACACATTCATAACGATTCAGAATGCAATCCAAACACACTATGGGACTCCCTCAAATGTACTTTAACAGGTAACTGTATTGAGTACTGTGCCAGGAAGAAAAAGGAGAGAAAGAAAGAAAAGATTCATTTATTAGATGAGATTGATAAATTAAGGTCACAATTAGGTAATAATACTTCATCTAACAATTCTGAATTATTAAAACTTGAAAACTTGGAAGACAAGTTGAATAAAATCTATGAATTTGAAACTAAAGGTCTTATCACAAGGTCAAGGGTTAGATGGTTAGAGGAAGGGGAAAAAAGCTCAAAATATTTTTGTAATTTAGAAAATAGATCTTGGCGAAAAAAAACTATTACTAGAGTTCAGAACGCCCAAGGCAATATTGTTTCAGACCCTGATAATATTCTTGAAGAAATTTGTGCATTCTATTCAAACCTGTATTCTATCCATGACAGAGAAACAGAAAATGATGACCTAAATGAAGCCTTTTTTGATAATTTAGATATCCCCAAGCTTTCTGATAATGCAAAACATAACTTAGAAAATCCTTTAACCAAAAATGAAATTTTTGATGTTATTAAATCTATGAAGATGAATAAAACCCCAGGATTTGATGGCCTTCCTATTGAATTTTACATAGTATTTTGGGCTGATATTAGTGATTTACTATTGGATTCATACAATTATTCCCTTCAAAATGGTGTGTTATCAATTTCTCAAAGGAATGGAATTATAACACTTCTCCCAAAGAAAGATAAAGACCCTCTGTTTGTTAAAAATTATCGACCTATAACTCTTTTGACTGCTGATTATAAGATACTAGCCAAATGTTTTGCCAATCGCATTACTTGTTTTATGCATGATCTCATTCATCCAGATCAGTCTGGTTTTTTAAAGGGCAGAAATATTAGCAACAATGTGCGTTTAATTTTTGATATCATTGAATATACACAGACAAATGACATTCCTGGAGCAGTAATATTACTTGATATTGAAAAAGCTTTTGATAGTGTTAATCATAACTTCCTTTTCCGAACTTTAAAACATTTTAATTTTGGCTCTAAGTTTATTGACTGGATAAAAACTCTGTATTCAAACAGACAGACATATGTTTTGAATAATGGTTCCTTGACTGATCGCATCTCAATGCAAAGAGGTATATTTCAGGGGTGCCCTATCTCTCCTTACCTGTTCCTACTAGTTATTGAGATATTGGCTATTTCTATTCGACAGAATAATCAGGTTAAAGGTATTAAGGTCAAGAATCAAGAGGTAAAAATATCATTATTTGCAGATGATTCGGTCTGTTTTGTAGACGGGGCTAGAGATTCATTTAACATTTTGTTGGATATTTTGAATAAGTTTGGTAAAATTTCTGGTTGTAAATTGAATTTAACTAAAACAGAAGCAATTTGGATTGGTTCCAAGAGAGGTTGTCAAGATTTTCCGTTAAGTAATCATGGAATTACATGGAAATCAACAAGTTTTAAATCTTTAGGTGTCAACTTTTCTATGAATTTGGGGTTGATATTTGATTTGAACTACAAAGAAAAATTAAAAAGAATGACCCAATCAATAAATTGCTGGCGAATGAGAAATCTTTCGCTGATTGGTAAGATATGTGTAATCAAATCTCTTATCCTCCCTCAATTGTTATATCTTTTTTCTGTTCTCAGTATAAAGATACCACAGTCATTTTTTAAGGAACTTAATAGTCTGTTCTTTAAATTCATTTGGAGTGGTGGTAATGATAGGGTTAAGAGATCATTTATGTGTAATGATTATACTCAGTGTGGACTAAAGATGATTGATCCTTATTCCTTTGCTCTATCCCAAAAAATGACATGGGTCAAACACCTACTTGATGATAATTTTGAGTCTGTTTGGAAATCAATTGAAATCTCAGCTCTAGAAAAATTTCATAGTGATCCCAATATTTTGTGGAAATCATATGCCCCAGAAACCGTTTTACAATCTTTAGGTAATTCCCAAATTGCAGATTCGCTTCGTTCATGGTATTATTTCAGAGAATATGCTTCTATAGAATCATTTCATTGTAAATTTTCTGAGATGGGGCATTGCCAATTCTTATGGTTTAATAGATTAATTCGATCAAAATCCAAAAAATACTTCTATTATGAATCTTGGCATGAGAAGAATGTTGTTGTAATTTCAGACTTATTGAATCCACCTCATCCTGGACATAAACTGTTTGAAGAACTTATTTTAGATTTTGATATTCCTGTGTCTGATAGGAGAAAATACAATTTTTTAATGAAAAATATTCCAATGGAGTGGTTTAATAGAACAGTTTTGACTAATGTACACGTTCATGATATTTTGATTACTAAACTGATTACTGCGAAAAAAGTACCATGTTATGCCTATAAAATTTTGAATGTGCAATATCTTCCAGATAGACGGTACAACTACTGGAATGAATGCCTATCAATCCCTGTACCCACTTTGTGGGAAAAGATACATAAAGCCAATTTCTTTTGTACTATCGATACTAAACTCCGTTCCTTTTACTTTAAGATTTTTCATAATACTATAGCTCTAAATGCATTTCTGTATAAAATCAAAAGGAAAGATTTACCAAACTGTACATTTTGTGATAATGAAGAGGAATCAATAATTCATCTGTTCTGTGACTGTGATAAGGTTACCCCAATTTGGAATCTTCTATTGACTACGATAAAAAAACATATTTCAGATTTCAATCTCACTAATTTTCAAAAATTGTTTGGTGTATCAACGGATAGATTTGTTACTTACCTTTTACTATTGGCCAAATATTATATTTATATTTGTAAATTCAAGAACACCTTACCAAATGTGGATTTATTTAAAAGTTTTGTGAAGAAACAAAAGGAAATTGAGCATCACCTAGCCAAGAAAAGAAACAAACTCACTGTACACTTTAAGAAGTGGCGATTTGATATATGATTTTTATTTTAGATACAGGTAGTTCCCCCTTTTCCATTCTATTTGTTTTTGTATCTTAAATTGAGACTTGTACAATGCACAGAGTAATATGCTACAATTGATTATACATGTAAATTTATCTCGATGTGTATTCCCTTTAGAGTAACCTGTATCGTCCAATGTTTTATTTTGATTTATGTCACCCTTTTTTATTTTTTTTTCCATTTATTTTTTTATTTCATCTTTGTTTTGTGATTTTACTGCTTTTGAACTGTTTCAAATCATTCCAATTACCTGTAAATATTGTGATTATATGTGATTTTGAATACCAATAAAACACATAATTAAAAAAAAAAAAAAAAAAAATTAAAGTACACTCTAAAATAAATATTTAGGATCAAAATCTAAAATTCACAATTCATTCATTCATACATTATGGAAGTGTTCCTGACTCTGGAATTTCAATCAGAAGGTCGTGGCTTTCAGATCCCAGCCATGGTATAGTTTCCTTCATCAAGATATTGGTCCACATTATGCTGTAGATCAGGGAATGAATTGCACAGGGGCTTGGGGTGATATTGCCCCCAAAATTCTCAAAAGAGCCCTGGAAATTAAAGGAGAATGAAACCTTTGGGACAAGATAGCTTGTGTGAAAACAGAAAAATCAAAGAAACAGATCAACAAAAGTTTGAGAAAAATCGGACAAATGAGAAAGTTATGAGCATTTGAATATTGCGATCACTAATGCTATGGAGATCCTCAAATCGGCAATGTGACAAAGATGTGTGATGTTACTTGTGAACAACTCTCCCCATTACTTTTATATTTCACTTAAATTGCCTCTTTTATCACATCTATCAGTAGATCATGTGTTCTTTCTACAGGAGGGCATGTACATGTAATACAGATTTTTAAAGAATACATCATGGAAAAAGAGTTTGTATCACCGCAAGAAAAAGCAGAAAGAGACATTTTGAGGGTATTTTACAGTCCATCAAAGGGAATGTTGTTCACATGTGACATCACACATCCTTGTCGCATTGCCTATGGGAGGATGTCCATAGCATTAGTGATTGCAATATTCAAATGCTTATAACTTTCTCATTATTTGTCCGATTTTCTAAAACTTTCTTTGTTCTTATTCTTCGATTTTCTGTTTCGACACAAGCCTACTTATTCCAAACTTTTCATTCCCCTTTAAGAAAAGAGACTCAGAAAATCCTCATTCACTGCAATGTATTCATTTTTTTCTGCTGTACACTCAACTTAATGAGGTAAATAAGCTCTTTATCGCTAGTCTTGTCGATAATAGCTTGTTTTTTGCTACAATATCGATAACCTATCTCTTGTTGTCGATAATACTCGATATTATGAAGAGATATGACAGTAATTTTCCACGATTTCATGGAAACAGCATTTCGAAATTGGCTTTTCAAATGGAAAATGAAAAAATAATTTTTCTTCAAAATGCACAGAACAGCAACAGGAATTACTCCAAAATCTCAACAAAATACAAATACTTACTAGCCATAAAACACGATCTCACCCCCACTTCGCTAAAATTCATGACAATCCAAGCATCATGACTGCACTCGACTCCGTATCGAATACATTCACAAGCGCAAGCTTAATTTTAGCGAACTACAAACTTAAGTAGAAGGCAGCATACGCCATGTGTTGCTACCCTCACTACGTTTGTAGGATGTACAGCACGATATCAAAATGGCGGATAGGTGAAAGACGTGGACTGCTCAGAACGATATCCAAAGGCCTCTAAAATATTGATAAAACTTTATCCAACCCTAAAATAAAGCTAGTAACGTGAAAGGTGAGGATGTATTTATGCTATATGCTTGTTAAAAGATGTTATGTAATTATTTACATCCGATGAACACAGATTTTAATGCGTTCTTGGTACATTGGCAGATGCGAATTTTGACCAACGCGAATATGTGACATTGCTATAAATATAATGCATAAAAAATTTGTATTGATTATGTTCTTTTGTCGCTAGTTATGTATCGATATTGGTAAGATATTTTCCGGGGGGGGGGCAGTCAAATATATTGCTGTACACACGCGTGACCAAGAAATCGTGTTTAAAGGGGTGTTTTTTCAGTTTAGGACACGGGCCGTGCGTGCACTCGTGAAGGGTATCAAAAACACTGATTAAAAAAAAATAAGGGTGGTTTAGAAAGACTGGTCAATGGACAATCGCGGGATCAAACGTATTTATGGTATGTTTTTTTTCCAAAGCTTTTTTTTTCTAAGACTATCCAACGTGTTTAATAGGGTATGTTTTTTCCCTAAGCTTTTTCCCAGGGCTTTTTCCTCATTTCTGAAAAGTGTTCAGGTTCTTCCTGATTGTGGTATTTTAACCCTAGCGGCACGGGAGGGGGGGTATGCAATATCCGTGAGTATAGTGTTATCTATATTTAAATATATTGTTAGCAAGGAGACAAAACTTGTTCAGGGGTCATATTCTTGCGACAACTTGTGTAGGGTCCAAAATGTGTCATTAGGCGGTTTCAAACCGCCTCGATCACAAGAATCCCCGTTAAATTACGAGAACTTCTTTAGGCTGAAAAATACCCGTTAATTATTCCTGCATTCACACCGCCCCGAAACACATCCTTCGGGATAAGTTCCCGAAGTTACGAGCATGCGCAGTATGGTCTGATAAGCAGGCAAGGCGCGAGATTCAAAATCACTAGCCCAGCAGCCACCCACACCGCCGCGCCCAACGACACGCTGGGCTAAAAGTTCCCGTAATTTGCTTTCACACCGCCAAAATACCTGCGACCTTGGAAAAATCCCCACGAAAGTTCTCGTAATTTCGCCAAGTACCTACTATTTAGCGGGTATTTTCTTTCGGGGAGATTACGCGTAGTTTGCTTTCACATTACCAAAATACCTGGTATTTTCTGATCGGGGTAAATTTCCCGATCAGAGAATAACTGGAACTGACGAACTTCGAGGCGGTCTGAAACCACCTCATGAAGCTCGCAAAAAACTTGTTTAGGGGGGTCACGTTGCACACAGAGAAAAATCGTTTAGGGGGTGTTTGGAAATGATATGGCCAAGCATGTGTACAGTAATAGTACATTGACTGCCCCCCCCTCCCCCGGGGATATTTTTAGCGATATATTGACAGAGAATTTTCTTAACAATAACAGCTCTAGTATCTAGTAGGAATTAATTCCTTAAATGTATCACAGCTTGTTGGGCTACATAGAAAATTAAATGGGAGGCTTTTCAGAAAGGTTTATTGGGAAAATATGTGGTTAGATTTAATACCCAATTTAGCGTAAAATACAGTATTAAAATTATATTAAACACAAAGAGATGGAACTTCAGAGTATTTTAAAGATCATTGCTTTGCTGTAGCTGAATTTTATTTCAAAATTGAAAGCACTCGAGATAAAATCCATCTGCATTCCTATACATGTAGTCTTTCATGCTCCACAAACATGGAGCTTACATTCTGTACATCTATTTGTCCCTTTGGAATTTTTTGTGAGATTTAGCTGTTTTTTGTAGTTGGATGGTTAGCTCATCATGTATGCTTTGTGTTAGAATGTTCCTGGAGAGAATAATGTGACTTCAATTCCAAGAAATCCATGCTAAATATCATGATATCGATTTCTCAAAGATGCTGGCAGTCTATCCATTAGACCAGTGACAGGATTGAAAAAGAAATTTGGATAATGAACTTTTAGTGAATTTGCTTGAGTATGCATCGGACGTTCAACCCACTTTGCACCTATTCCTCTGAATCCAGCCTTCTGTATTTGCAGGGCCAGCTTGCACAAGCTGAAAATAGTTCAGCCCATGCCCCCTTTTTTTCATAATGCACTTTTGCTCTCTTTTTTTGGTGTCAGCCCCATTTCTCCCCCCTTTCAGAATCACCTATTTCAATATATTTGGCATTGTTTGGCAAGGTCTGTATTTGTAATATTCCAACACCCAGTTCTCCTGGCAGTGTACATATACGCATGTCCTCAAAACCTAGTTATTTCTGTGGCACCACTAATAAACATACACTGTAGATGAATGTGCTTGACAGGAAAACGATGAAATCCACAACTGCATTAGTATTATTTCATGATAAATGTCAGGATACGAGATGGAGAAGTGCTATACAATAGCATAAAGTACTTGTTACCTTTAAAAGTAAAGAGTAAAGATACATTTTGTAAAAATATCTCATTTTATCATGATAGAGATACCAGAATAGATGATGCTTGAATATTATTCCCAAGTAAAAATCTGAGAGTCTATAAAGCAGGTGTATTTGGAATGGAATAGGTATTAACTTCATTACAATTTATTCTCAAAAAGGGATTTTCCCTTTCTGTTTGATTCATGCTCCATGATGCAGTGGCTGCAACCATTGTTTGTGTTTGGAAGATAAGTTTTTGTACAGTGCATATCACGTGTCTCTGTGCACTTCCAAAGGAATTGGATATTATACCCTGGCTTAACTTTGATGCTGATGTCTGTCTGTTTTTCAGCTATTGTTTTTTTCAATTATGCTGTTTTTATATTGTGTTCCACCATTTTTTTAAATATTTTTTTCAGGAAATATGTTCATGCAAATTTTCTCATTTGTTTCTTCACAGGCAAACATGCTTCTTAAGTGCTCATGATTTCTCTACATTGTAGATTATTACCATGGTCCATATTCTAGAGTCTATTTTATTAGCCCATAGGCTAACTCTGCTAAAATTATGGGAAGGCAAAAATGGCACAATTCTGTTAATCTGTTTTTGTTAGGATTCCTGTATTCTTTCCAATGTTTTAATGGTGAAGAAAAACATTTCAGTCATTTTCTCCTAGACAGTTTTGAATGAATCAAGCACCAAATTTGCTGAGATATTGAATGTCGTAAAGTACTATTCAAGACCAGTGTCACAATCGGCTAGTTAAAGATCAGAGTTCAACTTAAAACTTGATTTCAGAATATGGGCCAATGCATATCGCTGTGACCAGACTGTGCAATCTGTCTTTGTGTGGGGGAACCAGGCAAGTATATTGCGTGTAACCACAAGGAACCAAAACTTGTTCTTTAAAGATATATCCATTATAACTAGGGATGTCATTATCCGGCATGCAACTGTACAAAAAGTGTTTTGATGGAAATGATCATTTCCTTTTTACACTATTATCTATTGCATTTATATGGTAAAGGAACAGCATAATTCCCTTCAATGTGTGTTACAATGTAAAATTCAAACTTGCATTCAACCGTGATGTATGTGTTCCAGTTTTACCTGTGAAATGCATATCATTTGTAGTATGGGGAGTGACTTATGGGCCTGCCTCTCGCAATTAATAATTAATAATGTCTCTATTAGGAGACTAGTCCTACCCCCAGTGTTCTGAAAGGTGATTCGCTGCTGCTGCCTGACCTGTGTACACATGAACCAATAACCTAGATATCACTGGCTCTCTCTCTAGTTGGTCTCTCTAGTTCTTTTTCAAGTCTCTGCAAATTTTGGGAAGGATATTTCATATTTTTTGAGTTGGTCGGTTTTGTATGGCTTTCTCCATGCTTTAAATGTACGTGACTTGTCTGCGTCGTTGTCATCATCATCATAATTTTATGATATGTATATATATATATATATATATATTTTCCAATTTGAATTTTGTATTAATGATACAGTCTGTGCAGTCACTCTTTGTTCCAATATCAATTTATCAAGGAAAGATTTTTGAAGGAAAAATCCACCCCAACAAAAAGTTGATTTGAATAAAAAGAGAACAATCAAACAAGCATAACACTGAAAATTTCATCAAAATATCAGATTTAGAAATAAGAAAGATGTCACTTTAAATTTTTGCTTAATTTCACGAAATAAATGCACATATTGGTCAGTTTGCAAATGAGGGGACTGATGACATCTCCTACTCACTATTTCTTTTGTATTTCATTATTATGATTTTCTCATTGTCATGTGAAAGAAAGTTTTCCTTTTTCCTGAACATATGGAATTATAATTGTTTGAACATTTTGTGGTTCAGTCAAGTTAGTCATTATTGTCGAATATTGAAATATTATATTGTATCAATAAAAAACAAGAAATATTGAGGGACTTGACAGACTCTCTTACATATCACATATCGTTTTTAATGCAAACTATTTTATGATAAAAAGATGTCATGACGTTCTTATTTTACATCTGATTTTGATGAAATTTTCAGCATCAAGCTTTTTTGGTTACTTTTCTCTATTGATTCCAATGAACTTTTTTTTTGGGGGGGGGGTGGATATGACCTTAAATTAGCATTTCATATGGCTCTCTATAACCATGTCAAGCCATGCATAAGTAAACCCAGCTTTATGATCACCCAGTATAGGCTATCTTCATTGAATTGCAAAAGTGAAAAATGTGAGAAATGAAGTACATGTACATTTTAAGTAGAATTATACAGATAGATACATTTTTTTGTGTTTACAGGTCTGAAATACACAAATTGAAAATAGTTCTTGTTGTTTAGTACTTGACGTAAATTGGGTGTGGGAGTTCTGAAATGATATTGGCTGTGCGAGGAAGCCAATGAAATATATTATGGCTTCTCAATTTTTCATTGATCATTACTTTTATACTTCAATGTTCATTATTCATTTGTGGAACCTTGTTTTGAGGGAAATTAAAAAAGTCTAATTCATTAACAGGGCTTCTATATATCACTTATCATCCTTTATTTGCCTACATGTATGTACATGTATGTTAAATCAAGACATTTATAGAATATTATTTGATTAAAGACTGCATTATTGCAGTACATATTAAAGTGGTACTGGTTTCAACAATGTCTATATATTTGTATAGCTAAATTTATTTTAATTTTGGCACCATCTACATGTAATTGTGCTTTCATACAGTATTATACATGTATTATCTTTTGAAATTCATTTCAGTGCAATTTCATCGATGGATAAAAAAGCTTCTTCAATGAAATTGGTACCAGGATATATTCTGTTTTGATTGATTGTTTTTTTATTATGCGACCCTTTTTTCAACTGGATTTTGTTCTACAATTACAACTTGTACATATTTCATAAGTACACAAATCTAATTGTGAATAGAAATCTATGGGACTTTTTAAGGTTCTTGTGACAAATCAACAAATAACAAAATAATGCAATGTTGAGCACATTCTTAAAATGACATATTCCTGTTGTGTCATGAATGCAGTTTGCATTTGAATATAAAGCTTGCATGAATGCCAAGCATCTTTTCTTTCAAGGAACACTGCTACTAATGTCTTTTAAGTGAATGTTTTTGGCTGAGCCACGCTATGATTATAGGCAATTTCTTGATTTTCCGCACATAATTTGAACATTTTAAAGTTCCCTTAAGATCAATCTGACATCAGATTTGTTATCAGTATTTTTTGCAAGGTACATGTAACCATAGAAATATAGGTAGCAGGCATGAGACAGAGAAATTTGAAAAAAAGAGCCCCCTCCCACATTGGGAAAATTTTGGAATTTAAGGTATGCAAAACCCCATTTCGATGCATTGTACAATCAAATTTTACTGTTTTGAAGAGGTTATTTTGTAGATAAATATAGTCACCGTAGCTGACTTTGCAAGCTCAACTTCATGGTCCAACCACTGCCATTTGAACTTGTTGGAGACAACCTTGTTAATATCACTAACACGAGGGTCGTTCTATTCAACAGTCTTCATTTTGTAGTTGAAGAAATTACACCACACACCCTACAAATTCTTGTAAAATCCACGATAATCCAACTCGAAAACGCTGTACGTCCGTATCACTTTCATTCAATGTAAACAAATGTATACACACATGCATGCAGAAAGCTGCCAGCTGCATAACCCAGGGAGCTTTTAATTCATTTTTTAAATTAATATTGAATATAAAATCCCTCATTGAATATTCGATGCATTGCCTGCTGACATTTAAGAAAACTCGCAAGAAAATTTAATGCATTTCACAAATTCACATGTCACGCCAGCACAGTCAATCACACCATCGTAGCACACATGCAGTTCACCAAACAGAGTCACAAGCACACAGACAATCACCGTAACACACATCTAAGTACAGGCGCTATCATTCACCAAAAAACAATGCTGAAATACATATTATGTCATTAGAATTGATTTATCTGCGCCATATGTCCAAAGCACGCCACGGATTAGTTCAGATTCAGTAAGCGGGGTACCTGAAAATGCACTAAAAATGAAGAAATCTGTGATCTTATCCGAGTTTGCAAACTTTATTTCCTCGCTAATTTATGATGGTATCTTCGAAATTCCAATAAAAAACCAAATCAGATTTTTTTTCTTTCTTGGAATTACGGCGATATCGGACTTTGCAATTGTTTTTGAAGTTGCGAGAGAGATCCCAGAGTAATCTTGTGATTTTTTTCGCTATTCAGCAGCCATAAAATTAGTTAATATCAAGGAAATTGATGCTGCAATCAAAAAGGGAAGAGGACGCAGACGAGAAACAACACAATTTTTTTTTTTTTTTTTTGCTTTAGAATTTCAAAATCCGCGGAAATCCGCCGATCCGCGGAGAAATCTCATGCCTGAGGTAGGCTAAATGATAAAAACACTGAATTTGTTGAGGAGCTGTGGCTGAGTGGTCTACAGGGACTTGTAGACACCTGAACGGTCCAGAATTCAATCCCTGTCCATCTTTTATCTGCTCTGCTTTTTATCATACATTAAATGAATAAATGGAAATAGTTTAAAGAATTATAAGGTTTGTCCCGGACAACACAATGAGAGAATTGTTGGTGATTTTATCATAACTTAATCACAAGCACTTGATAGAAAAATGACATATCATTGTAAAGCTTAGAATTTCACGTTTTATGTGTAATTCAAAATATTTCCTAATAATAATTATGTCATTTAGCCACTGACGAAGATTTTGCTAGGATCCAAAGGCCCCTTTTTACTTTTTAATAATTATGATAATAATAATAATGATAATAATAATAATAACAAAAACAACAACAGTATATTTACACAGGGTAGCCACTTCAGTTCGAAAACTGTTCTCTCAGTTATTCATGCATACATAAGTGAGTAAAAACAATTTGATTGAAGGATTCCAAAAGTTTCTTTGCAGGGAGTATCAAAATTTCAAGAAGAAATCACTTTTCTAAGAAAATCACTATCTACTGAATTCTGGATGAGGAGAACGGTGGATCAGTAAATTTGAAAACAGTATTCCCCTCCCCCCCAAAAAAAGATGAAAACAAAAATCGTGTTATAACAAATATCTTTTACTGAATTAGGATTTTGTGATATTTTGAGAAGTGTGAATGCCCTTTGAGACCTTGTCAGAGGGGGGTTAACTTCCCATCTTCGTCATCTCACTTAATCCATGTATCTGGGTCACGTTAAAATCAGAGGAATGTCCCTTTGTATTCCCCCACCGCTAGCTTGTTCGGATTTCTTGCTTTCCATTACAGTCAAAGGAGTAGTAGTATGCATCAGTGTTTGGCATCAATGAAAGTTTATCAAAGTATGAACTCTCAAAATCTGTTGCCATTTGTATCTTAAGAAAAAATAGCATTCATTTTATAGGCAATGTTATTAGTGATTCTTCATTTCAAATTTAAAATGAACCAATAGCCTACTCGCCATAATAACAATGTTCAAAACATGCATTTACATAACAGACAGTGCCATCTCTCTCTTTTGAGGCACATCATTATCCTACTTTTAGCTTGAGCTGCTGTCTCCAGCACTATGCATTAAACAAAATTAATCATATTGCAGTACCATTCACCTCTCCTGGGTTGAGTGTAGCACATTGTTGGTAAATTTCTTGCTGAAGGTAAAAACAGGAGCCCTGTTATTTGAACCCATGACCCTCTCATGATTGAAAAAAATAAAGAGTCAGAACCAGTAGACCATAATAGCCCTCCATCTTGCCTTTCATTTTGAATACCGCTACCTGTATTGAGTTTAACTTGGCAATTAATTCAATGGAATAGAGATGATGAGAATATAAAGTGAATGCTTTTGGAGCTATACTCCTTGAAGCATTTGTAAATGTAAATATGATTAAAAATCAAAACAAGATCTTGTTAAATTACTTGAATTTGAGCATTTCTTTCGAAATGATGGGTTGAGCTCTTCCAAACCATGTGAAATCGAGCATTCATAAAACATACAAATTCATGTTAGAATGTATTCAGTTCATTCATTTTAGAATCATGGACTGACATAATACATGTATGAAGGTTTTGATTTGATTCTTGATAGGAAAGAAAACAGCTGTCGGAAACTTTATTAATCAGTTCACATTGCAGTCCATGCAGGAAATTTATCTTCCATGCATTATGTTAACTTTTTATTTCATTTGGAATATGGGAACCAGTCCTATATAGTGAAAAAATGCATCTTCTATTAATGAAATCACATTTCTCCTAAACACTGATAAACAGACTCTGATTCTGTTTTCTCTGGAATGAAATAAAATGGACCTCACACTTATTGAGATTGAACTCTCCATTTTATTTCTGCTTCTCTATACATTATTACCTCTTGTACCCCAAGAAAGTCCGTCCCAAGAAAGTGTGCCCCTAATTGGAACATTAGTTTGGATGCCAGAAATGCTCGTTAGGAGGCACTGAAGTGATACCATGGACACATTTCTATTTCAATTCTATTATCTCCATATGTTATTCATTTTGTCACACTTCACACTCTCATGCAATGTCTCTCAGCTTATTGGCACAGTCGAGATGAAAGCACTTGCAGATATGTTTGAGAAATGGTCTGAAAATTATCTTTACAAATATAAGTTAGACTGATGCTGCAATCAAAAGAGTTGCCCTTTTCCACCACCTTAAGACCTGTCCAAAGCTTTTGATAAAGGGTCAGTGAATTGGGCCTATATTCAAGTATGTATAGTCTATGAAAAAAAGTGTAGTAGTCATTATTTTTTAGCGGTTAGAATTTTGAATTTGTCATCTAGCGCCTTCTCTTGGTTGTCTGTTAATATTTTTTTTTCAAAATGCCCCTTTTGAGTACTGGGAAATTTTAGTGATTGCATTTGGAAAGCTGCAGACAAATGCTACATCATGAAATTTCCAGCCCTTCCCTTGCTTGAGAAGGTGCATGTTTACAAACAAAATGAAAATGTGCAAATAAATTTTTATGTAAACTCTTATAAAATGCATTTTCATTTTTATCCTACACATCATAGACCCTAATCATTTTAGGGCACACAAAATCATATAATTTAATGATTATTTATCTTCCATTTCCAACAAAATAATATATATTCATCACAAACAAATCATAAACAAATTGAAAATATATATTGACAAAATATTTTGATAAATATGTTAAAAGTAGCATGCACTTTTTTTATTTTAATACAAAACTTTAAAGAAATAAAGATAGGGTTGAATTGAATAAATATTTAACTTCACACATTCACATGTGCTGTGCAATAGAACTGGCTTGTCTTTCCCTTTGTAAGATAACACCTGGTACGGTACTCTACTATATCGATTGACACTGTTATGATATTCAATATCTGTTTGCATATATGTTCAGAATCTGTTACTCTGATTGATCAAGAATATGATTGACATCATATTTATCATGAATGTTGCATTAGATTGTCTTGTTTGTAAAAAAGGCAGTTTTGAATTGTTCAGTATTTGTATCCATATTTCAATGTCCACTTCACAATTGAAATTTATGTAATGATATCAGAGTTTGCAAAATACCTCAATCTAAAATTTATCTTATATAAAAGAGATTTGATTATTAAATTGATAGATTTCGAGAAAAAAGTAGCAAGATCAATTAAAAAGAAAGACAGTATAAACAAAGGCTTTTGAATTGTGGAAACTGCTTTAAAGATCTGTATATGTTATTGATTTGTTGTTTATTGATTTTAATAGAATATAGACGTCTGATGAGAGTACTTTGTGCGAGATGGTAAATATCAAGCCCCCCCGGATCAAGCCCTTTCAAAATCAAATTTTTTCTTCAAGCAATTAGCCTGGCATTTCACTAAGGAAGGGCCCCTGTTCCATTTCGGAAAGAATCTTCTGGCTGGAGTAACGGAAAAGCGTTTGTTTGCAAGATATCCACTCCTTCTAGCCGCATGTATTTCCTATGCGAATTGCACTACTCTCCAGATAACCTAGATATATTTCCCCCCCTTCATAGTTCTGTTTTGTAGCCAACATTTCACTGTATTAACAGCTTTGGGCTGAAAATTGCATGGTAGAAATGCAGATTACTCATTTACGTTCACTTGACAGTGAACGCAAGTCAGTATGAATTCAGGACGCTTCCATGTTGTAGCTATCCCTCTTGGAGCTGTGCAGATCTAGTCTCCAAGTTCAGACTCTGATGCAGTTACAATGACTGTTCAAGTATCTAATATACTCTGCAGGTGGACTTCATTATTATTGACAAATTGAATTGGAAGTACATCTTTGAAATGAAATATTGCTGCAGTATTTAGATTACTGTATTGAAATAAAGGTGATTTTACTGAGAACATATTCACAAGGTGCATGGAGTGGTGATTTGGATTGATATGCAATCCTCTACAAAGTAATTGATTTTTGTGCACTTGAAGGTCATGCCTATTAACAAAAGCTGCATTTGACCATGGCAGAATAGCTAAATATTGGTGGGTTCATTTATTATTATTTCGATGAAGATGCGGGTTTATTCGGTGCCAAAATATGTACAAAATTTTTAAAAGTGTGTATTTTCAAAGAAAGGGGGGGGGGGAGGGGAGTAGTACTTGTACATGTATGTTGCCAGAGTGCATCCAGTTCCATAAAGGTATCCCTTGTCCCATATTGGTATGGCTGCTCATGTGAGATAAAAGTCCCGAATTAAGGGGGGGGGATGTAAGCAAACAGAATAGGGTATTATTAGCCAATTAAAATATGTGCTTAGGGGTGTACTGTGTATATAAATCCTACAGTACAACTTTATACCTGAATGCCCCCCCCCAGTATTTTTCATGTTCTTCAGTTTCTTTTGGTGTATTTCTGACATGTGTACAGTGATTTTTTTTTTGGTGTTCTTTCTTTCCATGCAGATCCATTCATGTGAGGTACAACTAGCGACTGCCCATCAAGCTTTTCCACAAGGTAATACAACATAACGGTGGAAAATTTAATATTAGTGGTCCAGACTTTCATTTTATACTCCAAATGCTGTTCGGGGGCTTTGTGTATTTTTTTACGCAGGTATACTCTAGGTACCAATTATGTTCAGTTCTTTTTCCTTTTGTAATATCCAAATTAATGAGTCGATGGAGCTTTCCTTTCGACCTTTGAATATTTATGTAATATAATATAACTCTATAATTCTGAATTGATATTCCACTATATAATTTTGTAAATGTCAATGATAATCTTCAAATGCATCACCAATGTATACTGATTGCTTGAATTTTTGTGACACAGATATTGCTAGTATCTTGATGATGCAGATATCTGATGATGCATTAGACAATGGATGAACGGCAGTACGTTTTGAGCTTTAGATCTCTGGATTTCAATACTGTATACATATTTTGTTTGAGATGTGCAGCAGCACAGGAAAAAATGCATCCCACTGCATCCTCATACATTATTTAGCCATTTTCAATCTCCTCTATTCAGACACCCCTCTTTGGAATTCCTCTCTCATTTTTTCCTCCCTTCTCTTGTGTAACGGGTAAATTGATGTAGACAGTGCCCGACAAACACGCGGGGGCCCCGGCAAAAGATGAGTCGCTGCACAAAGTACATGCCTGCCATATTTAATATTGCAAAGGCATCATTGGCATTCTCGGCTTTTGGAAGGGGGAGAGAATGCGAAGTAGATGAATGCCTTGCCTTGCCTGCCTGGCTTTATTGCGGGGTGACGGGCTAACGGGGGTGACGGGATAACGGGGGCATACCTTGCAGTACCATAAGGCCTGCCAATTACTTGCTGATGGGGAGCGAGCGCTGCCAAGCAGGAATTTCTATTATCACCAATGGCTTTCGTAAGGCCTGCCCGAGAATGCTATTTTCATGGAAAGGCTCTAGGCTTGTGAGGGTGTGTGGGCGTGTGTATGAACCAACAAATCATTGCTTTCAATTTCATTTGAATAAGTGATAGGAAAATGAAAAGAAAATAGGCAAATCTTTTGAGTTATGGATTGTTATTGAGACTTGTGAATTCGCATATGCCTTTTCTTCCCCACAGACAAAAGATTTTTGGAATTAATTCTTCAGATTTAAAGATAAATGAAAGTAGTTGCAGTAAACCCTGATTTCACAAGATAGTGTGTAAAACCAAGCTTAATTTTCACTAAATCATCAAGATCTAGATCTGGTACAGTTACATAAACTGAACTTTGTGAAATCTTGAAATCTATGCTGAAAAATATTCACACTGAAGATCACCAACACAAATAAGCACATGTTGACAGTGCATTATTATTGCTTTGAGTGTCGGGCCCGACGCTTGACCCGAATCCCGTGCTTATTTGCTAATTTCTCAGCAATTGCACAATTTCTTTCAGAATCCTTTGGCACATATTTTTTATTTATACAGACAGACACTTTGGTGGTCATTTCATTGGATCCTGTATGAATTCATTTTGAAATCGTTACCACAACTGGAATTTATCTTCAAGACCTGAATTTTTGAGCTACATGTACATGTAGTTTCAAATGCATGCCTCTTGATCAAAATTCAAATGCATGTGAATACCTGGAAAACATTGTGGCTTTCATTATAGCAGAAAATCTACATAAATAAAATGCAGACAGAATCTCTATTCTCATTACCAATATTCACTGTTTGTCAAACTTTGTGGCAATGAAAAGTCCAGTTGGTACAGAGTAAAGATGAATTATTAATTTCAATTACCTTGCATTGATAATATTGTAAGTGTAAATAGAGCTCACCTTCGCTGCATCTTTAGTATAAAATACATGTATTTTCTTCCTAAATATATTGTGAGATTTGCAGGCTCCGATTATGGTTGGAGACAAAAGGGAGGAAGAAAGAGGGAGGGAGAGATAGAGGGGGAGGGTCGGAAGAGGGGCAGGATTTTTGTTAATATTCTTGAGAGGTATCCCCACTTTTTTTCTGCGGTAAAAAATAATGATCATGAAATAAAGATTTTCTCTTGTTTTTGATGATTGCTCATCTGCAATCTAAAGAATAATGAAACATGAGGAGGATATAAACATATTAACTGCACCAGTTTAATAGCTAATTAAAATTTCAATGCATTGATTATTTAGCTTCCCTTGTCGCTACAGCACAGTTGTGAAAAATAGTGATGTTAATTTTGTTCATGATATTGAAATACGGGACAAATATGCGTTCCGGGAAGGGTTTGTCAAGATGCTGGACAAAGGGGCAATATACGGGACAAATCCCGGGAAATACAGGACGTCTGGTCACCCTGAACCCAGGTGAGGTAACTGGGTACCGGCAAGAATTAATTCCTCAAAAAGCTGTGTGCTCTAGAATCGGTAGACTAGCTTCACCGAGGTAATATAAGAGCGCCTTGAGCACCTATAGCAAGGTGGATACGTGCGCTATACAAATCTTATATTATTATTATTGATCAGTCTTCTTTTATTTTGTCTCTAGAAGCTTCATAACATTGTCATTATGAATAAAGAAATATCAATTTTCAGAAATACTATAAAGTAAGGTTCTTTATTAAAATATCTTAATTTTAGGTCTGCTGTGGGTTTCTGAATATGTTATATGTTACATGTTCCAGAGATATTAGAATGATCAAAATTTCGCCACAATTTTAGCTTCAATATTTAGATCCCCTTCCGGGGGGGGGGTGGTACTCAGGGGCCTTTTCTCATTCCTCTCTGCTCCTTAGAAACTGTTCCTTTTCTCTCCTGCAAATTTAATTGCATGTCTTTTGTATTGTTATCTTCATAAGATGTAAATGTAGAGGAATTCTTCAATGCACTGCCAAGTATGAAACTGTCATGAATCATGAGACTACCATAAAGGAGGGGATTACTTGATATTACAGATTTTATCATGCCAGACTGTACATGTATATTTTAACATCGTTTGAATTGATGAACTTTTCTGCTTGTGTTGTGTGATGGTTATGTGATGGACGATGCCACCCCCTTCAGACATTGTCACCACTTACTATGGAAAGCGCAATTTGTAGTTTAGTAGTGACAGATCACCCATCTAAGTGGCCATCAATTTTCCACTCACGATGAAATCAAAGATTTATCTGGTGTGAAAAAGATGTTCCTTTTTGCATTGTAGTTCTTTACCATTTTAGTTTTACTGCACTTTCTACATGGACAAACAGTTTATTAATATAATAGCACTTCATACTTCGCGTTTTTACATATGTATGATTTACATGCTCAGTACATGTAGTTCTTATTACCTGGGTCATTTCCCCGATCTTGGCATGCTCACGCATGTATGCACTTTCTCCACTCCTTGGGGAGCTTTCCAACAAGAGTTTCAAGACTCAATTGCTTGGCAAACATGTAGGCATTTGCTTCATCCCATGTACCCATTTAACACCTGGGTGGAGAGTGGCAAGGTTTTGAACTTCTGGAGTTTACAAAAAATAGATTATTCTGATATCTCAACTAAAAACAGGGAAATAAATGGAAAATATTAAGCAGGTTTGCTTTTATTCATACCCAGTAATTTTTTTTTCTGCTTGACTTTTTGTTCCGAGGGGGGGGGGAGGAAGATACCAGAAAATTTGCGGGAGTTAGGAAATATGGAGTTTAAAGGAAAGTGGGGTTAGAGGGATGCTTCTCACACATCATCCAACAGATGACTCCTCGTATCCTGATAGCTTGTCACAGTAGGTGTGAAGTACCCCTCTCACCTCGCTGCTCAGATTAATGGCTTTATGATAGGTCACCTAATAATCTAGAAGTCATTATCTCCTGATACGGCAGGTCATTCTAAGGACAGTTGTTAAATGCATCTTCAGGACTGAATCCAAAAACTTCACAGTTTTCTGTCCGTGAAGGAGTGATATTAAGGAGGTGTGTCCGACTTTCTTGTGAAATGGGCCTCTCCCAAAAACATCTGTCGGTTTATATTGATGGGAAAGAAATTTCAGTAACCCAGGGAATATTCGGTGTGTTCCATATGATAGTAGGATTAAATTACCCGAGTCTTATACCCCTCTGATGCTTGATGGGTGGATATGTATTCACTGACCGCCCCCCCCAAAAAAAAAAAAAAATGTTAAAATCAATAGTTGTAAAATTCAAAATTTAATATTTCACTGTTGCTGGGAGATGGATACATGTAGTTTTGGGGAAAGGAAAAAAAATTGGGGGGGGGGGGGTCAAATTTTCTCTCTTCAGGAAACAAGTAATATTGCTAAAGCAGAAATACCTCCCATTGGTAAAATACAGTATTAAAAATCATTACATTGATTCCTGCTGATATCTTTACGATGGTAACTTACTTTTTGGGCACCATTGGTCCCATGTAATTTTGTTTTTAAAAAGTGGAGAAATTATTACCAGGGTGTATAAGTTTGTGACACTTTGCACAATGCTGAGCAGTGAAAATTTCGCAAATGATCTTTTTTTTATTTATATTGATGTAGGGCACATTAATTTTTATTAGGCTTATACATTATTTACCTATTTTCTTCAAAAATATTATTTCTTAAATCTTCATGTGAATTATTATGTGAATAGGAGACTGAAATGCTGACTGTGATTCTGTCTCTCATATTTTGTTACTTAGCCTGATAAATGTATTAAAGTTGCACCCAAATGCATGTTCAGGAACTTCTCTACTACAGCTGCTTTTTACAAGTACATGTACATCATGGAGCACTACCTGATTTGTGTAGGGAAACAAGGATATGAATTATTACGCTAAATTATTATAGAAACCAGCATACTTTACAAAGATGCAGGTGGCATTATATCAATGCATTGTGAATGTGGAGTTTTAGCGAAGCACGGATCAGGCACTTAATCGAAAAGGAAAAGTGAAAGTAGAATATGAATGGGTGTTTCTTTTTTTCTGGCTCTGTTCTCTCTGAGTTTCTTTGTCAAGCTGTAATCTAGGCGTAACAGTTACTGTGGTTTAAACTTGAAAGTGGGAAATTCATGGGATTTTCAGACTTTTAGATATTTCAATTAACCACAACAGTTGTAGAAAGGAAATCTTGAGTACAAGATATTCTTGATCATCATATTTAAAAAAATTAAGGAGTAACTTGAATACTGAGTTGCTCTTCTATAAAAATAAAGATATTTAGAAAATATGTGGATTTTAGCATTGTAGTGGATTTGATTTTGATTATTCACACAAAAGGTTCAGATTCTGTACGTTAGAATGCTATATCTCTAAAATTGTGGCAAATTTTGTGAAAATTTATTCAGTTTTTCAAATGACATTAACATTCACGTAGACAACCTTTACATCTCTGCAGTAGACAGGCTAATAAACTGGTCGAGTTGCAATGTAATCATACCGTACCATGATATTAGCTATTGGTGTTTGTTAGATAATACAATTGAATGATCTTAAAGGTAAAAGAAAGTAGTTGCAACAAAGAATTGTTTCTTGAGAAAGTCTTTAAAATTCAAGGTTAATTGCCACCATATTTTCATAGATCTAGATCTGGTACATTGAAAATTTTACAAGCAAAAAAAAAGAAAACAAAAAAAAAGTATTTCACCTCAAATTTAAGGTTATTTTGTCCATGGAGAAAAAAGGTTCTCACTTTCAAGGGGTGGCACACTTGGGTAAAGTCAGCATTTTACATTACAAATTTTGATTATGGCTCTGAAGGGGGGGGGGGGGGCGGGCGGGCACGGCCGGTTGTGCCCCCCTGGTTCTGCCACTGTTAATAATGGATTGTGTTTGAACTCATTTATAGATCATTACCACAATCGGCATTTATCTTTAACTGTCAGTATTCAAGTACTGCTTGTAATTTACATCAGAAGAGATAAAGAGAAATTTGACTTCAAAATCATAAAAAATTTGTTTACTTAAGTACACAGATTGTTAGTTCGAAGTACAAAGATCAAAGCTGTAGAGGTGTTATAAAAAAACTTGGAATGGTTGATCTGCTATTAATTTACTGTGTCCCTGTATAATTGTGTTCTTGATAACGCACCTCATACACCTTTTCAAAAACCATAGAAACTGAATCAAAATAAAGAAGGTTTTAAATCCAAGAAGTATCCTCGTTATTAAATCCTCCCAAAATACCCATTGTTACTTCATTCACACTGCCCCAAAACGTACTCTTCTGGATTAGTTCCTGAAGATACGAGCATGCGCAAGATGGTCTGATAAGCAAGCAAGGCGCGAGATTTAAAATCACTAGCTCAGCGGCCACCTACGGCTCCTGCGCCCAACTACACGCTGGGCTAAAAGTTCCCATAAATTGCTTTCACAATGCCAAATACCTGCGACCTTGGAAAAATCCCCTCGAAAGTTCTTGTAATTTTGACAAGTACCTACTATTTAGTATTTTCTTACGGGGAGATTGCGCATAATTTGCTTTCACATTGCCAATATTACCTGGTATTTTCTGATCAGGGTAAATGTCCCGATCAGAAAATAACTGATAACTGGAACTGACAAACTTTGAGGCAGTGAATTAAACCACCTAGTGATGATAAAAGGTGAGTTGAAATGAAGGCCTAAGCCTTGATTTTGTGGAAGGAGAAAGCGGGTGGCATATACTGCAATGTTGTCATTCATGTCAATGCATTGGAATTCAATTCTACTACTGTGAATTTATGCATTGGCCATGTAGAGAGCAAAGTTTATCATGAAGACCTTGATCTTGCCAATGTGAGCACGTAGCTCTTGAGTCTACAGTTTCAGACACTATTCCTTCAATTCCTTCATTCATCATTATTCTATTTACAACATACATTACATATGCTGCATAGAAAATATATCATCATTAAGTTTGAATTGCAAGAAGTTGTTCTGGTTTAATGTATATGTTTTTTCCAAATGAGGTTCATGTATTTTCTTAAAATTGCTTTCATTTGTGAATTTTCTTGGATTCTGTAAGTTTTTTCAGCAATCAGTATTTGTTATTGGAAATAAGTTGAAAAGGTGACCTATATATCAAAAGTGATATACCCCGTACATGTAGATGTTTCTGTTCTGAATCTGTTACAGTTGTCTAAAACAAATTCAACAAAGCTAGAAAGCAAACAAGTATTAAACAATCAGTACTTACATGTACAAATGCATGTGAATATTAAAGGTCAAGTCCACCTCAGAAAAATGTTGATTTGAATCAATAGAGAAAAGTCAGACAAGCACAATGCTGAAAATTTCATCAAAATCGGATGTAAAATAAGAAAGTTATGACATTTCAAAATTTTGCTTATTTTTAACAAAATAGTTATCTGAACGAGCCAGTTACAACCATTTGAGAGAGTGGATTATGTCACTCACTCACTATTTTATTTGTTTTTATTGTTTGAATTATACAATATTTCAATTTTTACAAATTTGATGATTTGGACCTCCTTGCCTGAAGCACAAAATGTTAAAATAATGGAATTCCACGTGTTCAGGGAGGAATGAAACTTCATTTCACATGACAATGACGAGAAAATCAAAATATTTCATATAATAAAATACAAAAGAAATAGTGAGTGAGTGAGTGATGTCATCAGTTCCCTCATTTGCATGCCGACCGAGATGTGCATATATAATTGTTTTGTGAAATGAAACGAAACTTTAAAATGTCATAACTTTCTTATTTTACATCCGATTTTGATGAAATTTTCAGTGTTATGTTTGTTGCATTTTTCTCTTTTTATTAAAATCAAGTTTTTGTTGGGGTGGACTTGTCCTTTAATAGTAGTTATTTAAATATATGTTGCAGCAAACAAGGTCAAGGAAGAGTAGAAAGCTAAACATATCGATACGTGTGCATTTCAATCAATGTGTTTAGTTTTGTTTTAGGATTTTGCTTTGTGTTATGCCATTGATGGCCGTTGGTTCATTTTATGTGTCCCGTTTTTTCTTGTGATAGTTTCAGAACCATGTGAGGGATATCAAGAATCAGCTTCAGACTTGATCAAACCGTTCATATAGGATTGATAATCTTAATTGATTTATTTGTTTATTGATTTTTATTTATTACGCATTTATTTATTTTAATTATTTGATTATTTTTGTATTCATTTGTCCTTTTGTTCATTCGTTTGTCCATTCATTTTTGGGGTATTTGCGTATTAAATCATTTCAACTGAAAATATCAAGAGAAATCTTTTCCAACTATGCAATAGTTGTGTGCATACATGTATATCATAATAATGTTTTGAAACGAAATAATGAGGGAGATTCTGAAGAAAAGGGAGTTCAATATGGAAATGAGAAGAAGTTGGGTTTACGTGTATTTTAGACCTCTGGCATACTTCCCCAAAAGGTTGAAGAAAAATGAGAGCTTTGGCTTTGCCTCCGTAGCATGAACCCTCACATTTTCAGAACCGTCTGCAATATTTGAATTGATGATTTACTGGCAGTAGCAACAGTGGAATGAGCTTTGATAGAGTGCGTTGGCGCATGTTCTCCCCCGTGTCATCATGAATGATGATGAGGCAGGCAGTCTGAAGCTGTATAGATGCAGAGGAGGTATATTGTGATGAATGCTGTATTTAAATTTAAAATCTTGGATTCTGCATACACATGCAATGAAAATTAGTATTAATTACAGATGACCACACCATATTTTAGTCTGGTGTTCAATTCATTGTGCTTGTTCAACACCTACATGTGTACAACACCCATGGTTGTTCCCTTTTCTCACTTCGGTGTTGTTTGATCTTTAGGGTGTAATTTCTACACCTTGTGGGTGTGGTCCTTAGAAAAAGGGAAATCAACTGGTGATGGTTTTACACTGAAACGGTTTTACACTGAAAGTGGAGGAGGGATGCATGGGATGGAACAATTATTGATAAATGTGATTGTTCTTTCATTTTCAAAGTTTTTTATGGAAACGACTATCGGGCATTTACTCTGACGTTTAATGGGTGTTTTTTGTGATGTGAACAATGGAATTTTCAAGGATTAATCATTACATAATATTGAAATTACTTGAAAGAACATTTTGGTATTCAATTATATCGGGTTCAGACATATCGTTGGCTGTCATTTGAACAAACTCGTTTAAGTGAAAATTGACTTCATATTCTACTCTAATTTCCTTGGTTTATTTTCATTTGGTCCAATGCCAATTCGTCCAATTGCCAACTGGTCTACTATGATTTGATCTACCATCAGTTTGTCCAATATCCACATGGTCCAATGGCCATTTAGTCCATATACCATTTGGTCTAATAAGACTAAGTTTTAATAGGGTAAAGTGAATAAAAATAAAACGAATATGAGACCAAACTGGTTACTCCCAATGGTCATAGACAAACTGTTGATTAGACAAATTGAAGATTGGACCAAATGGTTATTGGATTAAACGGTTGGTAGATGAAATGTTGATGGACGGAATGGTTTTAGACTAAATGAAGGTAGATCATGTGGTGAATGGACGAATTGGAAATTTACCATTTCCATACTTTTGTCTCCTGGCTCGCTTGCATTTCTGTGTTCAGTAGTTGAAGCCTTTGATTGGTATATAATTTGTCAATTTCACTTTTGGGTCTGGTCTGGGTCTTTAAACCTGGCTATAGGCAATTAGTGTGGGGTTAAGAAAGATGGTTTGAATGAAAAATATGGGGTTAGGAAACTGAAGTCTAAAAAGAGTAATATTTTACTTTCCATCGACCAACAGTGACCAATTAGCCCATTGATTGCCTTCTGTATATTCATGAGTGGGTGGAATATGAAAAGGTGACTAGTGGTTACGAGTTTCAGGAGTGGGAACTATTTTGAACAGTGGTAGAGTGGTACTGTAGTCTCTGTTTGCTATATATGGAAACAGGTGGGTGGGAGCTGAAATGCCAGTTAGATATTTGTGAATTTCAACTTTATTTCTTATAGTAATGACTGGTGAGTATTGCCATCAGATGAAATTGCGCTTTAAAGGTAACAGGACCAACCCATAACCGCACTTGAAACAAAGTCATTAGTGCCTAGACCTTACAAGGCAATTAACTTTTGGGTTCCATTGTGCCATTTCACTTTTTCTGAAGAGCCAGCGAGGTGTAGAGTAGGCTCACACCAATGTTTACTGTTCAAATCAAGCCAGAATTTTAAATTATATTGATTATCAGGTAAGAACGGGTTTTTTGTACCCAGGTTTTAAAAATCCGATATAAGATGAATTATATCGCTTTTGATTAATAGAATATGTTTGTACAGAGAATAGTTGGGGAGAGGGGAGTATAATGGTACTTAAAATCAGCATGATCAAAGCAAATGTACAGACGTGTTCGATTGAGATGTGAAATAGTGATAGTTCATCATCCAGCAGAGTATTCTATGGACAATTAATATTCTCTTCATGTGTAATATATCCCAAGCCAGATATGAATGTCAAACAGGCTAAGCAAAGAGAGGGATGTATAATGAGTCCTAGTTTGGATAGCAAGCACACGTATTCGATTGTTGCGCTATTGTAGGGGGGGGGAACCAGGGGGGTGGTGCTATGCAGAACTTTTCACACATTGCATTGCACACACTCACCTCTGCCTGTCTGCCAGCCATAGACCAGTCTGCAAGCGTAGACTCCAATTTGAAACTTTGACAAATAGCACTGTGTCTAGGGTCGAGACTATACTTCAAACCCTATGTGCGTGTTGAATTACCAGCCACAGTACATGAATAAATGTAGTCTCACTACTTTAGACTTTGTATTATGCACTATGCAAGAAAACCTTAAAGGTTTGTGCCGCAGACTAGCCGTAGGCCCTATCAATGCAGAATAGATGGCATTTGTGTAACCCAGATAGTGGGGTACTAGTATTGCAAAGTTGGTGCTGCCGCTAGATGAAATATTCATTAAGATATGAAAGGGTATTTCTCAAGTTTGTAAAATGTGAAAAATGAAATGTTAGTTCTTTCATTATTTATATCCTACTTGGAAAAAATATTTTGTTTAAAATAAGTTTGTGTTTTGGGATAGAAGTTTATTTTCGATAGTGTTAATGATATGCCAGAATGCTTATTTAGAACTTTGATAAAAATTATTCAGGCTAGCTTGAAGTATGTTAATTTTATTACCACACATTTTTCCTGGTGTACCTAACATAGGAAGCAACATGCAGGATAGCCTCTTGTCAAGGCCCTGGCGGCTGCTTCCCGAGCGAAGTGAGGAATCGATGTCCTAATTTGTGAATTAGGTGTGGCGAGCGTAGCGAGCCAGGGCCTCATGACATCTGAGCCGAATTTCACTGACATTCCTTTTTTTTTAAAAACAATATTCCGACCAAAAATTGGTTGGTGAAAATCATCCAATGAGAGCGAGGGAAGCTATGACATCATATTGAATATTCATTAGCTCATCTTGAATGGCAACCCGTGGATTCTTGGCGAAGAGTGATATCAAAAGAACATTGAGTATGCCTCTAAAATGCTGATTATTAACTGATCTAAGGATTTGCAAGTTGATGCAATTATATCTGCACAGAAAGGACGATATGTGCTTGTAAATCTAGTCCACAGGATATGGAAAATGTGTAATATTTCATGCGATTCCACGTCGCGTGGATTATCTCTGTGGTGAGGAAATGCTGGAGTCGAGTTGTTCAGTTGGTGCTACCCCTAGTGAACCTGGCCGATCTCCCGCTGGAATTTTCGGGGCGGTACAGCTAGTACCACTGCTTGTAGCATTTGCTGGTTATATCCCATTTAATAGTGTTCGGCAATTAAATGAATCCCCTGCAAAATAGTGGACTATTCCGAACCCGGACGAAACAGCTTTGACATTTCACTGGTCAATTTACTAAGTGACCGTTAAATATTTCATTGAGCTCATGTATATTAATTAGACAGACGTTCCTCATGATATTCAGGTTAGATGTCGCTTGCGCTCACCAGGCCAAATTCGCTTTGCGAATTTAGGATATCCCTCACTTCACTCGGGAAGCAGCCGCCAGGGCCTCGACAATAGGCTACATGCAAGACCATGTGTAAACAGACGGGCATTTATCAGTCATTTCTCATTTTTTTCTGATCTTCAGTTGCTCATTACTCTGTATTTAAATATTGCTGAAAAATTGTTTGGCAGTTATCTATTAATTTTTTAAATAGATTATTCTGTGTAAGTTACATTATAATTATAAGATTTTATTTTTTCTGTTGTTAACAGTCCCAGAGCCTATCTTTTTATACCAATGCCTGTCAACAAAATCATTTAATAATTAAAAATAACTGTATTTGGTGATTTTTTTTCTCCCCCTCTCTCTTGGTTTCTGCAAAACAAGTTTTTATGCGAATTCTTCACGTTACACTTTGATCCCTGAAATAAAATTTTAATTTTCTCTGGACCGAAATGGATTTCTGTTATTTCTGTTTTTCCAATAACCAGTGTGTTTGTCATGATGAATGGGTCTTTATTTTTCCAACAGGGTTTGTTTTGTTCTGCGCTTGCAAGTCTGCCTGGAGAACAATTATTCATACATCATTTTGCATGGCTCAAAGAATCTGATGTTTAGGCCTACCTGTAATCAAGGCCTCGGCACTACTGTAGTCTGCTGGTACAGACCTTTGGTTTCATATTGTGAATATTGCAGAGTCTGAAGTAGTGAGACTAGGTTTAAAGAGAAATTCCAGTAGTTGCAGTACACACTGATTTCATGAGAAAGTTTGTAAAACAAGGCTTAATTGTCAGTATATCATCGAGGATCTAGTTCTGGTACAGTTACATTAACTGAACTTAGTGAATCTTGAAATCTACGCTAAAAAATGTTCACACCGAAGATCCCCAACACAGATAAGCGCACGTGGGACAATGTATAATTATTCCTTAGAGCGTCGGGCCGAACGCTCTGTGCTTATTTGCTGATTTCTCAGCAATTATGCAATTTCTTCTAGAATCCTTTGGCACATGCGTTTTATTTATACAAACAGACACTTTGGTGGTCATTTCATTGGATTCGGTACGAACTCATTTTGATATCGTTACCAAAACTAGCATTTACCTTTAACTGATGAATTGTGGCTGCTTCTTATTTGTCACAGACATGGAGTTTGGAGTTTAGTCTTCACTCTAGACATGTGATAATATTGTGAGTATCAGATTTGAGTCAGACTAACAGTAACACCAACATGGTGTGAAATAACTTCACCCATTGTCACAATTATCATGATTGGTTGTACAGTATCAACTTCTTGTTCGATTCGGGTCATTGCGGCAGACGCAGTTCACTTAACAATGCACAGCAAGCCATGGAATGGAAATAGAATTCTTGTTGTCAAAAGCTTGATGTCAAAACTGTACGTGCAAGTTGTGACATTGATATTCAATGGGCATCTCTCGTTTGTTCCATCATTTGATAGTGACTGAGGAAGACGATCTTGCCTCGAGTTTATATTAAAGATTTATTTTTTTTAGATGTTTTGAATGAGCTCATAAAGTCATGAGCTCATAAAATCGACAATAAAAAGAATCCATCAAATATAGGTTGCATTAAACAAATAGGCAACTGTAAACTTAGCTACAAAACAGACCATGATTTAAAAAATGGGAGATAATTAAAGGTACATGTACATACTTGACCAAGGTATAATATGGGAGTAAATCTGTGAAAAAAGTACAATAGGTGGTTTCAGACTGCCTCGAAGTTCGTCAGTTCCAGGTATTCTCTGATCGGGAAATAACCCCGATCAGAAAATACCAGGTATTTTGGTAATGTGAAAGCAAACCACGCGTAATATCCCCGAAAGAAAATACCCGCAAAATAGTAGGTACTTGGCGAAATTACGATAACTTTCGGGGGGATTTTTCCAAGGTCGCAAGTATTTTGGCAATGTGAAAGCAATTTACGGGAACTTTTAGCCCAGCGTGTCGTTGGGCGCCGTGGGTGGCTGCTGGGCTGGTGATTTTGAATCTCTCGCCATGCCTGCTTATCAGACCATACTGCGCATGCTCGTAACGTCAGGAACTTATCCCAAAAGGGTATGTTTCAGGGCGGTGTGAATGCAGGAATAATTATCGGGTATTTTTTAGCCTTCAAAAGTTCTCGTAATTTAACGGGGATTCTTGTGATTGAGGCGGCATGAAACCACCTAATGAAATATCCAGCTGAATGAATTACTTTCTCAGTTTTTGCCCAATGCTAATTAGAGATGGTACAATCATCTTGGAGGGGAGACATGAAAGACTTAGTTGCCATGGTAATTAAATAAATAAATCAGGAAAATATGTTAATTTCATTTACACCTGCTTTGTACATGAGACTAGGGCTGCGTTTATGCGACCTCAAGCCAGAATCATGATTTGAATCATGATTCAAAACACATACATGAATCACAATATCACAGTATCAGCGTTTATACGACCTTCATTCCAATGCTGTTTCTCCTCAGATTCGGGCCAATCCAGTGCGCATCACTAGTGCGCAGTTTGACAGAGGAAGCTTTTTGCATGTGTTTCGGCTCTCGAAAAATCTTTTGCTTCCAGAATTCAGTCTATACCTCATTTTGTTTACTTCTATCATAGGGTCCATGTGCTTCTATTCATCTTGTTAGTTTATCCAAAATGGTGTTCGGAAGTGAATTTCAGAGATCATTGTCTGTCCAGTTAATTCATTTACTAGAACGTAAAGTTGAAGACATGACCAAAAATGAAAAGTAGTGGACGATGCGATGACCAACACAAAACCCGAACATGACAAGAAATGCATGCATAGTACATAATCATGTACATACAATGAACATATTAAGTGCCTTGAGCTTGGCAAGAGTCAAACCGAAAGTAGCCCGACACAGTTCATAGAATCATGATTCAAATCACGATATCGTTTATTCGAACATTTTTGTACGTGATTCTGCAGAAACGTCTTTCCAAATGCCCCTTTTTTCGTGTTTCATGTTTGTGATTCTAATCATGATTATATTCAATTTCGACTAAACGCAATAGTGATTCTGCAGATTTGTGATTTGAATCATGATTCAGATCATGATTCCATGGTAAAAAAGTGGCGGATAAACGCACCCTAGGCACTTTCAGGTAGAATTTCTAGCAAGTTTATGATCAGCTGTGCCAGGTAAACATTACCTCTGTTTTCAAATTCATGCCTCTGTCCCAATCTGGTAAAAAAAAAAACGACCCCCTCCAAAAGGGGGGAAAACGCTTGCAGGTTGTAGACTAGCGGGTATCAGGAGGGGGTTTTACAGTCATCTGAATAGTGTTAGCCTAGTTTTCGCCACCACAACAGCTGTTTTGCAGGAGTGTGTACATAGTCCTACATGTATGGATGGGGGAGGTCATGGTATTGTAAGCCTTTGTGTACATTCGGTAAGGTTTTCCTTGCTTTGGCATCTCAAATTAACCCCAGAGTATGTGGAACTGGAATTTTCTTCGCAATTCAACATGTACATTGAGTATTCCGGGTCATATTCATATCTGGGCATACAGGAGAGTAAATGACTTTTGCAGTACTGGGAGAATAAAGAGGTCATTTTCAGTTAGGAAATTCTGTTTTTTTTAACTTTCATTTATGCTGACTGTCCTAGCAATGCCCCTACCCCCCTTAAAAAAGAAAGAGATTGATTGTGACTATTAAATGCAACTGCATTCCCATATGTTAATTCTGATCTGTTAATTGTTAAATAGGCCTAGAGTCTACATGTAAATCAAAAATATGGATCAAGCAAATTTATGAAACTTACGCATGATTTTATTCAGTTTAGGGGTAGGCTGTGCTGTATGTAGGCCTATTCTTTCTCCACAGATTCTGTGACTCATACCCCTTACATTCTACACTTTCCCTTGGTGAACTTTGCTGGCGAACTTTGCCAGCGAAGGGGAAAGTGTCCAGTATGAAAGGTACAAAGAGAACTTTTTTTTTCTTCACCGGGGAAGTGAGGAATCATGCCGGAGAAGTTTGCAGCACAATGTAGATGGATTTCTTGCTGAAGGAAATTACACCATGGCTGAGATTTGAACCCACGACCCTCTGTTTCAAAGTCAGAAGACTAATCCACTGCGCCACAACGCTACGTCAATGGAAGCGCCCCTCCCCCCTCAGGGAATTATTGTTACATAAGAAATCCAAGCCAGGCTCGTTGGTTTGCTTGTTCATCAGGAGTTTTAGTGATTAGTCTTGTTTTACTAGTCGCTCTGTTTCTATTACACGTTATAGCAGACGCAGAGACTTGTCTAAAGGCTAACCTGATGGGTGTCAAGAAAGCATGAATGCTTGTAGGTAAGCAACCAGAGGACCAATATCCAGTCTCTCACATCCCTGCTTACTGTTCATGCTAGTCAATTTACTCACTTCATCGAAAGAGGTGGTCTTTATTTTAGAATCTGATCAGGAAGATTTAGGCTTTGCAAATACTCAAAAAACATTTTCTTTTCAACCGCAAGCTAACGTTGCAGGCAGATTGAAGCCGCATAAAGAAAGGAATATGAAAGAATAGAGCTGAAATTTTGAATATTATTCATAATCATTGTCTGCATTTGTCAATTGTATATCTGTTCAGCATTGCCAATATCAAACTGTTGCCAAGTGTGCATCTCTTTTGTACAGTCTGTGTTGATTGTCATACTGGCAAACTTACTCAGGTTCACTAACTTTTTTGAACGTGCTTTGGTTAAGCTTCGTGGAGCCGACCTATATCTTCCTTTTTGTTCGCCACCTTTCCTTTTGGTTGAGATGATAATGCTCAAAGGCGCCCCTTTTCGTGTCTTGTTGCCAGTATTCTATTGGCACATTTGCCTATAGTGAAGAATGGTTGACAGTTGCTCACAATATCAAGAATAAGAATTGTCTGCTTTGGTTGTTCCTCCTAGAGAAAGTTATGATTAATTGTTGAAGGAATAGGCAGAATCTTGATCATTAATATAGACCATGTGCCGAAAATAGTTGTAGTGCATTCATGTTCAAGTAATTATTTATTTTAGCTATTTAGGGCAAGTGCAAATGTTATAACTCACAAAATTATGAGGCCTTGTAGGCTCATGATTGTTTGTAGTATTTAGAGAAGAGAATGGATAGCATGGCACTGTAGTCTTTAACTGCACAAACTTTAAAACAAATTTGTAAAAAAATGTTCACGTACTTTATAGAGTAATAATTATCATACAAATTTTGTCAGAAATAATAGTGAAAATAGTTTGTGACATTACTAAGAGTATGATTTGGAAGTTGTCCTTTTTATTCTGAGTTTGGCCAGCAGTGCTGGGCTGGTGCACTGTGCTGTAAAATTAATATAGTGTCAATTCCAATTATTTCAGAATCTATTCCCGTCATTTTTAGCACAATTTTTAATGTATTTTTAAAGAATCTTTTGATTAGTGAAATGCATTTATTGAAAAAAAAGTTTTATCAGACAGTTTTCTAGGTAATAGTGAATAGTGATTGTTTCTGATTCTAAAATATTGATAATCAGCTTTTAAAATGTCTTCTTCACCCTTGTATTATAAGTTTATTAAGAGATCATGTCCTGCTCTCTGTCTAGCACAAGAAAGGGCTTTTGCAATAGGTGTAAGCACTAATCCTTGATATAAGAATAGGATTACCTAATGTTAAGGTTTTCTGTGAAAGGGATTTTTCAACAAATATTCAAAGAATACAAGTAGATTTACAACTAACCAGCTAACATGCATACCTGACTTGTGTTTGACTTGCCTTGCACTTGCATTATACATGTAAATATAACTCTGGTGGAGGTCTTTGAAATATAATTAAAAAAACATTTTTTGTGTGTGGATAAAAGAAAATATATGAAGCATGCAACTTGTATCTCCTAATCACAGGCATCTACAAGATACATGTATCATGTATTGTTCATTTATTTTGTATAAACCCATATTCAGTAATATGTCGTTCAATGCTCTTCTTACCTCAAACAACTTGATTTTCCCAGAAAGGTGCTCTGAACAATGAGTCGTTATTTTATGTTATAATTAAACTATTTCACATATTGTTCAACAGAGTTCAGTGTTTCCACTGTCCAGGAAATAACCAAAATACTTGGAAATCTCGACCTTTTCTCTGTAATTTTCAGGAAGTTAAAAATACCAGGTAATCCAGGGAAATTAAAAATTCCAAATAATGCATTATTAGAAAAATTAAAAAGTTTCACTTTTCATATTTTTAGAATAATTGCCTCATTATATGTTGCCCAATATTATCTTGTGCTTTCACACTTGCATTATTGATTTTATCACCAGTTTAGGAACTGATTGTACAGTGAAAAAGGTCTTGAATTTCTTTATTTCTGGTCAACAGGTAATATGCATCTATAGGCCTACTTCCACCTAGCTACATCACTGTCTGAATTTATTGTAAACGGTTTTAAAAAAATGAAAGTTCTAAGGAATACCAATGAATTTCGGGAAATAAGTGATTTTGTTTTGGGGATATTTGTTTTTAAGTGGTCCAGATCTCCAGGCTGAAAAGGATATGATTTGAACAGTTGAAGAATAAAACAGACAACCCCCCCATACTAAAAAAATTTAATTGGACAAAGAATAACAAAGTTATGAAATGTTGAAGTTTTGCTCTATTTTGGTTAAACAGTTTTGTGCAGGTATTCTTGAATATGCATTGAGCAAGCTCATGATGTTAAAATCTCCACTTACTTTTTTTTTGCATTTTGTTAGATGAAATTATGCTTATTCAAATTTTGTCCAAGATATAAGAATGAACAAAGTTAGATTGACTACCCTTACAAGGGAGCTTATAAAAAAACACACCTCTATAAAAATATGAAATGATTACGATTTCATGTAATTACAAAAGATAAAGAAAAGTGGGGACATGACATCATCAGCCAATCTATTGCATATTCATGAAGACTTGCATATGCACATACCTGTAGCTGTTTTTACAAAATGTTGCTATATATTTTGACATTCAATAACTTTGTAATTTGTTATCAGATTTTGATAGTTCTCTGCATTTTGCTTGATAAAATATACTCTTTAATCTAATTTAGGTATAATTATTTTCAGCCCGGACCTCTGTACGCTGCAGAAACACAGATAGATCCCCTTAGAATTTTGAGACCATTATATTCTCAGGTTTGATCCTTACTGGCAGGCAAGATTTACGACTTAGTGTTCAAATTATTGACCAATAGCTATTGAATTTAACGTAAAACTAAGTTTACGGTGTGATGTCTGTGTCATTTCAGATTTATTTTGTGGATGTTTCTAATTAGAAACACTGAGACCCGGTTGACCCATTACAGTACTTATTACCAGGGACAAGGTGATTGAGTGAAACGGCCAAGAATGTTTTTATCTCTCTCTTGCTGGCTCCCCATGTTCAAACACGTTTTATGGGGGAGCCAGAATCCATGACATTACAGATGTACAAGGTTCGAAACAGAACTGTTGTGCCCGTAAAGTGAGGATTGGCATTGCAGCAGAACCCAAGCAAGCTTATCGAAGCGTGCATGGCTGGCTGGCTACCCCATATTGAGTAGGCCAAGAAAATACAGGGTACACACTAAATCTAACACAGGGAGTTCTATTGCCCCCGAACTATGGCCAACATAAGAACACACAGCGCCTCCTCACACACACACACACACCAATACACACAGCATAAGCAGACATTATGCTATGCTCTTTTTGTATTTACGCCGTGCTGTACACTCATAAGGGGGAAGCGTTCATAGAATTGAGCGTTTGCCAGCCCAGCTCAGCCAGAGAACTGTGCTCCTTCAGCCCAGCCGTGTTGTGTGTATACATTGCCTATCATTTACAACACACTATTGCCGTGGAGGTGGCTTGTTCTTTTCGGTCCCTATTAAAAAAATAATTGACTCATTCACGGACAGCACTTCTTTCAGTACTGCATTTCTATAGAACATGCTCTTAAAGTGGAATTATCCTGCCTAATCTGTTACCGTTTCACTGCAAGCAGTGTGGACTTTGCAAGGAATAATTCTCAGCTCAAGTCTATGTTTCCAACTTGGAAGATATATTGTGAATATACTGTAAGCATATATTCTCACTGTTCAGCTGGTATAGTGCTGTGCTTGACGCTACATATCCATTTCCATGCTCATATATATTAATCATTTTTATCTTGGGTTTATCTGTGTGTTGAAATGAAGTGGAACAATCATTGAGAATCATGATTATGTGCACTGGAGTTCTTGTTATATTGCATGATTGCAGAGTAATATACAGTATATATTTGGACTTTGACGGGGAATCTGTCTTTGCAAGGCCTCCTAGTACATTGTGAGTTATTTGGGATTTGTTTGCCCCGTGCAAGTAGTGTATGCAGCTAGCTCCTGACTGGAGTGTTGCTGCAGCAGTTAGATGTCAAGGCCAGGAATGGTATTGAATTCATCAAGGGTCGAAGCTTGGGATTCTTCATCATGTTTTAGTGTAATATGCAATTGGATCTTGATATTAATCTGTTTTGTGTTTTTTGCTTCCCTTCTTTCTTTTACCTTTCTTTAACCTCCCAAACTAATCCCACCAACCAACAAAATACCCTCCCCCCCAACCCCACTGCCCCACTCTTTTCTAAAATTCTGAATATCCATTGCAAACTCAATATTTTTTTCATTCCCTTCGGCATTGCTATTCTTCACCCTCCATCTCCCTTCCCCTGTCTCCTCTTTTTTTAAAATATCCTATTTCTTCATCCTATTGCCACTACTATTTTTCTTATTTCTTCCCATTTTCCTTCTTCCCTTCCATTGGCATCTCTTTCCCACCTTCTATCCTATCATCTTTCCTTTCTTTGTGTCCTAATTGCTCTTTTCTCACCCATCGTCACATTTTTTTCATCCTCTGTCTTTTCCATTTTCTCATCTTTCTCCATCCTTATTTGTCCTGCCCCCTCCCATCCTCATCATCCCTCCTTGTTTCTTCATCCCATCTTCTACTGCTTCCTTTCCCCATCTTACACTTCTTCTCTCTCTCTTTGTATCTCCTATCTTCTGTACCTCATCATCAATGCATCTCCCATCGATCCTTTGCTCTTGCCTCATCTTCCTCCCCTGTCTCTTCCAACCCCCTCCTCTCCCATCTTCCTTCTTGTCTCCATCCCACACTTCTATTTCCTCCTAGATTCTTTTCCATAACCCCAGATCGCTGTGAGTGGAGTCCGGAGTCCTGTTGTATAATCGGGGACGCTGAGCGCATCCCTCGTTTTCACTATGTTGTGGCCAGAATAATTTGGTGAGTATTCTATTATGATCTATGCATTCCTACTGGCATGGCCGTGAGCCAGCTTTGTATGAATTTAAGCCCTATACTTGAAGAAGGAGGGGGCAATTGGCTATATTCTTGAATAAATCCCGGAAATGGCCTCGTAATTTTGAAATTTAAGTATCTGATATCTGGCATGGATCTTCACTTTGGGGATACCAGGGCACCGTGTTGTAGAGAGTTGTGATAGATTCAAACAAAAGTCAATGTGGGATCGATGAAGTTCATATCTCTTAAATTAATTAGGCCAGAGTCATCACGTTTTGATAAACAGGCAGTTAACCAGACAGGGTAAAAAAAGAGAAAACCGTCCCCACAAAAGGTGCTTATATTTTATAGTTTGCATCTTTAAATCCAGGAAATGGCCATCTATTTTCCATAATTAGATTTAGTTGAAAACTACATGTATCAAGAAAGTGACAAATATTCACTTCTTCCTTGACTCTGCAAGTGAAAGATTGTTTTATGATGTGAAAAAAAACCTTCACCAAAAGTTGCTTATAAATGTTTCTTTTTTTTTTGTATAGATCTTTGAATCCATGGCCCTAGATCTATAAGGTTAAATGGTTGGCAAAATTAGTAAACGTGTTTGCTTTTAACAGTCATTTGAACAGCGTTTGAAACGTTTTGACTCAGCCCTATAAGCAATCTTAGATCAATCACACTTAGAGTTTGTGTATCGCAACTTCTCATATGAGTGGGCCTGGTATTCTCTGATAGTGGTAGATTTTTCAAACAAAGAATACCAGGTTTCTCAGTTTTCAAGTGAGTCTATATCCTCTTAAAATAAAATCCTGTGAGTTATTAGATAATTCTCAAAATTGCAGAAATTTTCTCAGGCATTTGTCCAAAGTTGCAGGTGTTCTTGCAGTGTGAAAGCAACTTTGAAATTTGTCATTTCCAGTGTGTACGCTAGGCCCTTGTAGCCATTTAGGTTGCTACATGTACGTGTCGGGGGGGGGGGGGGCACTTCCATTGACGAGTGGATACCATGCTTGACCATGGGGTCTCAAAAAGCACCCTTAACACGTATTTTCCATAACCTGAAAATGCACCCCTTAACAAGTATTGGCGTGTGAAACCCTACCCTTAACAAGTATTGGAAACAAACGATACTCTTGGCAAGTACATGTATATATTCCCTGAAATATGGACCCCTAAACAAGTACAGAGATATTTTATTGTTATCTTTGTCGATCGTCGGTTTTACCTTTACACACCATTTGGTTTAGTACGGCCCCAACTTCCACAACTCGCGCAAATCGGACCCTAAACACGTAGTGTTGGGGCAAAAAGGACATCCTTTATAAAAAATTTTAATTTTGTTTTATCGTCCCCCCAAATTTGACCCTAAACGCATAGCTTTCCTAGCGAAATAGATACCCTTTTTTCATTATTTTTTTGTTTTTGACACCCTTATCACGTTACATACGTAACGTGCCCTTTCTTGAAAAAGACATCCTTTTACGTGTTTTTTGGGTCGCGCATGGTATCCACTCGTCAATGTAAGTGCCCCCCCCCGGGCTACGTGTACTCCATCAAAACTTTGGTTGTGGTTCATATTTTGAGGCCTGAACAAGTTCTTGTATTATCCACTTGGTCTGAAGGCTTCTATTTGAGTGATTATTTAGTATTCTTTTAACAGTGTAGCCCAATCTGGTGAGAACAATATCAACATAAATATGTTTTTAAAAAAATATAAAATTACACAATATCTGGTATTTACGATGTAAGTAGAATTCCTGATCAGAAAAAACATTTTTTTTCTGTGATTGACTAAGTATGACAACTCTTTATATGGACATTTTATTGATTTGATTTTTGAAGGAATGGGGTGGGGTGGTGTGCGGATCAGCTCATGCAAATTATATACAAAATGTTTTTTTCAGATTTTCAGGGAAAAATTGTTATGGGGGGGGGGGGCCGGGGGTCTTGTACAATGCAAGATGCATCATCTTGTTTTATTAGGGGGTCAGAACCAAGCAAGGTACCAAGTTATTATTTCCCAGTTTCTAAGTAGAGGTCAAATCCATTGTGGCAGTAGAGTTCAATTCTGGGAAACTTGTGTAGATCAGGATACCCTGGATGCTTTGGAAGGAAAAAAATATAATTGAGCAGAGTTTTAAAAAGGAGTGAACTCCAGCACATTTGGATCTTCTGATTCATTCGAGAATCAGTCTACACACTTATACACTGGTAATCTTACACGTAAATCATGTTTTGCTTTGAAACTTATCAACTTGGTAAAAGCAGATTTGAATCATAAGACGGTGCTGCACCATCCCGAGTTTGCCCAATCTCGAGATTTTAGCCTGATTGGCCCTCTTCGTGATTAATCTCGAGATTCAAGAAACCCCGTCTCCATCGCAAGAAGAGCGATTCCTGCTCGAGCCAGGCATCGATGCATTGTGGTCTGACGCCGTGAATAAATAATCCCGAGTGCGTCTGCACCGACGAATTAGCGCGATAATTCGTAAAATAGCGTGCTATTTTGCAAATAATCCCAAGTTGACTTGGGATTGCAATCTCGAGATTAATCCTACGAACTAGCGTGATAATTGCGTCTCCACTGCAAATAATCTCGAGATTGTTTTCAGATCGGGATAATTTGCCGGATCAGAAATAGCGTGCTAATTTGAAAACTCGGGATGGTGCAGACAGCCCTATAGTATACACTCTTGTATGTTGCAAGAAGCAGAATCTCATATTAAAAGTAAATTTGTAGTTGTAGGACTGGATTTTATTTTCCAGCTGGCAATCCAATGAAAATGACTATGATGCTGAGGTTATGTCAGTGATATGTAGGCCTATACATGTACATCTGGGACCTGTTTCATACCCCTTTCATACTGCCCTCTTAATTTTTCCCCGGCAAACTTCTCCGCCTCGCATTCCTCACTTCCCCGGCGAAGAAAAAAATGTACCCTTTCGCACTGACATTTCTTCCCTGGCGAAAGACAACGGGCAATTGCAGAACAAACGAAAGAAAATTGTAAACATTACTTCTTACCTATTACAAAAAGGTATAAAAAAATTAATAACAATATATTTTTTAAGTATTACTAAAAAAAATAACAATGTCATCTTGTTTTTATAGTTTAGCACATTTTATACATGTAAAAAGTGCTTTTTAATAAATGTTTTTGGAAAAAAAAATATGTTCGAGGATATCTACTTGGCCATAGCATTCAGCTGAGCTTGCAACTATCGCATGCAGAATCTCGGTACAGGGGACTTCCGGAGAGAAAAAAATTGACCTCTAACGTCATTAAAGAGGAGAAGTTCTCCGGTTTACTTTCATACTGGCCTTTTCACCGGCGAACTTCACGGGTGAAGTTCTCCTGTGTACCTTTCATACTGGACACTTTCCCCTTCGCTGGCGAAGTTCGCCGGTGAAAAGCGCAATATGAAAGGGGTATCAGAAGGAGTTCATACAAAACTATGTTAACTTTGCCATTACCAGTGCTCAGCAGCCAATCTCAATTACATGTAAGGTTTCTACTTTCCATGGTAGTAAGAATTATGGAAAAGAAACAATACCCACTTACCCAGTAGTTATAACCCCCACCCTGTGCAATGTATGGTTAATGTTAGACCTGCATCTCTTGACAAACAAAACTTTATCATCATCTCAATAAGAGTTACCTATTCCCTTCAATGTCATGAAACCATCTTCATTTCAGCCACTTAAGATGTTTTATAATACCCCGCACTAATTTGATCAGATTCATCAGTCACAAAACCTCTAATTTCATATCAAAATATCCCTAAGAACTTGCAGAGAGTATACCTGTCTCTGTCTTGTTCTGTCATGCTGATCTTACTGTTCCTGGGAATAATTTTACTTCTCAAGTTTTATTTACGTTTCTGGTTGTAAGAGAAAAGTTTTTAACTATTTTCCTTTAATTCATAAAAAAAACTTTCTTTAACAAAAGAAATTTTGTATCTAATATAGCAGTCATGAAGGAATATAGAGCTAATCGCAATGCGATATCAGGAAAATTATTCCCTGCTATTCAGACAATGTTTGTCCCCGAATGAATGGCAAGGACTGTCCCTCCTACATGTATTTCGCAGCCTGAGAAGTGAGAAATAATTGTCATACATGTTGAGGATTATACTTGGTGCCTATATCCTGCTTTAGTGCACACACTTGTGTCAGAACTTCACTTTGAAATGTGACACAATTTCGCTGCTCATAAATTTATTATTTCCTCATGATACATGTAGGACGGAAAATCAAGAAGGCATCAATATTTCATAGAATAAAAATGGGGAGGGATAGGGAGGGGTAAATGGCAATGTGTCCACTGCCAACTCGCTCACTCAATATATGGTTGACCTTCATTTAGTCTAATGCCATTCCGTCCATCAGCATTTCATTTAACAACCATTTGGTCCAATACCCATTCGGTCCAATCATCACGTTGTCTAATCATCATTTCGTCTAAATTAACCAGTTGGTGTAATACCCATTTTCTTCTAATACCAAATTATGCAATGGCTGGGATTCAAACCCATGACCCTCTGTTTCAAATTCCGAAGACTAATCCACTGGGCCACAATGCTCCACATCATCACAAGCTATTGTGTACAAGTACATGTATATGCCCGATCCTATGTTCACTTCATACATAGTGCGGCAGTGTAATTGATGTTACATGATCTTTTCCACTTGTATGTTTCTGTGGTGTTTTCTATTATGCATAAATATAAATATGAATACAAGCAATTCCTACCATATGTTCTCAACTTTTCAAATCGGTCATTTGAAATAGTTTATTCTTAAAGTGCTCTTTGGCTTCTATCATAATTGTTATTCATTTTTCTTATGATTAAAACTCTCAACCATATTCTCTACAAACAATTTCAGTGCCAACGATTGATCCAATTTTCATCGTTTGGAAAAATGAAAGTACATCTCTTTGATGTATCAGTAGTTTCCTGGTCTGTAATATTAAATTCATTACCAAATCATATTTACTCTAACCATTAACCAACGACATAATCTAAAAGTGGGTAAAACTACTACTTTCATCCTTAAAAAAACATATTTGTAAGAATCAAAATACAGGCAATCCATATTGTGTTTGCTGCCAACTTTTCTTCCTTTCCTCTCTGCAGTGTGGTGACTTCCTGTTAAAGTTGTTTTTATGATACATTTCAAAACCACATATTTGTTTGGAATATTTGTGTGGATAGTGAAGGCCATTTGGATAGTAGTTATGAGTGTGTAATTCTGCTCTATATAAATCCTACCTATTTGCGTGTCATCGTTAATTGTTCTTCCATGGTCATTACTGCTCATTGTAATCTCAACTATTTTGTTTTGAAGAGGGGAAAGAAGGGAATAATATGTATTTTATAGACATTTAAAGGTTATTATGAATCAGAACTGAATATTGTCATGAACAAGAGGTACTTGTAAATATTTTCTGATTCATTGTATTTATTTATTTCATTTATTAATATTGATTTATTATTATTTCTATTTTTATTTTGTTTATGGGGGGGGGGGAGTTAAGTACAAGATTGTATTGCCAGTGCAGACCAGTGAGATGCTAATTTCCTGTAAAAGTGTAAAGCAACAATGTTTTTCTTTTCAATTTCAAATACTGAATTTCCAAGTGCCAACCACCCCCTTTATTTTGATTAAATATATTGCAACACTTAGAAATAAAACAAACATGATATTGCAAACTATAGTTTTTGCATAATCTTTCACTTTTATGAAGTATGAGTAATCTTGTTTATTGCTCCTAATAATGATAGAATTGCACCATAGCGCTTAATTTAATGTGCTGCGTACATGTAACTATTCCCCAGCTTTGTATGCGATTGGGGGCTCAAGCATTCAATGAATTTCTTCCTCCCAGGTACCCATTTACTACACCTGGATGGAGGGTGGCAAATGTAGACAAAGGCCTATCCTCAGGATTCAAACTTGTACTGCAGTGGGATTTGAATCTCTGACCTTGTGGTTCAAAGTCCAAGTTTTAATAGAGGTTAAACTTCCCATCAGCGAAGTTAAGATTGTCATCTTCAACACAAAGATTGATAATGTAATATGCATGCTGCTACTTTATAATTTTTTTCTGGGGGGGGGGGTGATCTAAGGCGTTAGAAGATGGGACATATGGCTTTGTATGATGTGTTCAATGAATGAATGGCCCGCCACTCACTTTTCTGTGCAGAAGTGTTTAGTGGCAGCTGAATAATATATGTATTGAGCATGAGACTCGTAAGACATGCAGGAACAACCACAGCTATGCATCACAGAATTTTGTGAGTCAGTCTCATATTTTGGCTCCATGTCAATCACAGCTTGATTGTTAGTCCTTTTTGCATAAAAAAAAACAAATTGTATTGTTACAAAATCATGCAATTTTGGTAAACAGAAAAATATTCGATGTGTGTTTTTACTACATGTACATGTATTTTAATTGTGTTCCAAACTCCTTAAATTCAACACTGAGCAGAGTATAATGTGTGATTGTGCCATTGGGGGTTTTCACACTAATACGGACTGCTTTGAACAAAACCTTTTGCTCTGTCTGAATGGACAAACATTTTCTAATAAAAAGGTCCCTTATAATATTCAATATCAAATCAAGAAAAATGAATAATCTTTAAAAAAAAGTGCACAATTTGCCTAGACACATGTGGGAATTGCAGGTTATCTCACAATTCATTTTTTTAAAATAAATAATTCCAAATCAATGTAGATAATGTTGTCTCATTATTTTACTGTTTCATCATTATGCCATTTCGGCCTTAAAGGGATGAAAGTATGTATAGCTTGATAAATTGAGTAGAATTCATCGAGCAAAATGCCAAAAATTTCATCAAAATCGGATAACAAATAACAAAGTTATTGAATTTTAAAGTTTAGCAATATTTTGTGAAAACAGTCTTCATGAATATTCATTAGGTGGACTGATGATGTCACATCTCCACTTGTTCTTTTGTATTTTATTACATGTATATGAAATTAGGTTTATTCAATTTTTTTCCTCCAAGAACTAGAAAAATTGGATTGAAAACTGATTTAGTGCATTAGATATTTATTGCTGCAACAACTTATTTCATTATAAGGGAGACATATTATTTACAAAAGTATGATTTTATGTAATATTATAAGAAAACAGAAAGTGGAGATGTGACATCATCAGCCCACCTAATGAATATTCATGACAAATATTTTCACGAAATATTGCTAAACTTGAAACTTCAATAACTTTGTTATTTGCTATCCGATTTTGATGAAATTTTCGGCATTTTGCTCAGTGAATTCTACTCTATGTATTAAGATATAAATATTTTCAGCCCAGACCATCCCTTTAAAGGTAAATGCCAGTTATAGTAACGATATTAAAATGAGTTCGTACAGAATCCAATGAAATGACCACCAAAGTGTCTGTATAAATAAAAAGTATGTAATTGCTGAGAAATTAGCAAATAAGCACAGGATTCAAAGCAATAATAATACACTGTTCCATGTGCGCTTGTCTGTGTTGGTGATCTTCAGTGTGAACATTTTTCAGCGTAGATTTCAAGATATCACAAAGTTCAGTTTATGTAACTGTACAAGATCTAGATCCTCAATATACTGACAATTATGCCTGGTTTTACAGACTTTCTCATGAAATCAGTGTTTACTGCTAACTACTGGCATTTCTCTTTATTTACTAAACTTTCTAAAGAATAACTGTAAGCATTTTCTAGTGTCATCTTTGATTAATTAAAAGGTAAACAATGCTTACCTTTTTAATGACCAAATCAAAAAACAAATTGATTTCGATTGATAGAGAATTATAATTCAAGCATACATGTACCCAGTGGATATGTATCTAAAAATTATTAAAAAAACATATTTTAAAACTAATAATGCAGTTTCTTCTTAAACTGCTCTATCATCTCTATGTATACTGCATAAAAAAAGAAGCCAACTGCTGAAAAATTTGTTTGTGTGCTGTGTGAGTTTGCATGACCAGTTGGTCATAATAAAAACATTCCCTTAAGACAGAAAGAAGGAAATAGCTAACTTTCATCTTTAGCCTCGAACGAACTTCCTCAGATATGTTTCAATCCCAGGAAGCCAATAAGTATTTGTCTCTGCACTGCCAGGCAAGAAGGTATATAACACTAATGGGAAGTAATATTATTGTGCTCAAGAAAAAGAAAATATCTTGAAAATTTTAGAAATGTGTTATTACATGTACATGTACATTCATGCAGATTTATACATGGAGACATAAATGTAATGCAATACTTGTTATTGTGTTGTTTTATACATGTTGTGTACATATTTTTTTTCTCTGATAAAAATATCACAAATAGTAAAAAACAAACATTTGTAACAAAAAATATGATTATCTATAATACTTCATATAGCCAACATGCAGCATGAGGTTATCCACTAAATCTCCCTGTATGGAGAGTGGCAAATGTAGATAATTGACTTGCCTGTAGATATACTTTAGGGCTTGCAGGCCTTCAAGTGGATAGGTTTTTTTCAGTTTTCAGTGGGCTGTTAATTTCAATAATGTATGTGATTGTTTTAAATCATTGAATTGTCAATGATGTCAATTGTCAATGTTAATTTGTAGTTTTTGTACTTACCAGAATACATATGAAGTAAGTGTGCATTTCCTTATATAAGTATGCTTACACAGTAATTCTGCATATTTCGGGTATTGCTTTGATAGAACAAATACGTGCAATGTACTCGATGAGAGTGAATATGGGGGAGGAGGAATATATGGATTTGTGAGAACCGTTAGGAGAATTAGTTGGATTTGTTTTCTATTTCATTTTTGCTATTGGTTTGGCAGTTGGAGCGGAAATAGCTAGTTTCCTTCCACTGCCCAGTCTGACTTCCGCTTTTCGTGCTTGCAATACTAACTTTGAACCACTGGAAACTGTGAGGTCCCACATACATAAAAGAGAAAACATGGAACGGTATTTGAAAACTTTCATCATAAAGTATGATTTGGCTTGCCAATTTGTATGGGTGTGATTGGGAGGTTCGTTCGTCTACAATTTCTGACATAATCCTTTGTTCATCTTGCCTAAATATAACATGAAAAAGTATATAAAAAAAACTGATATTATAATTGCAGTGAGCAGTGATTTCAAGAGAAAGGGCTTGAAAGTACATTTATGAAATTGACTATCCATCCAGAAATTATTTCAAGTGTGCTGCAAACGAGTAAATAGCTAGCAGCTGAAAAGTACAGGTAGCTGTTGGCTCATTGAAGAAGCAATAGCAAGCTAGCTCAAAGATACCTACATGCTAAAAGATTGCTTGATTATTTATCAGCACGCCTCTTGCAAGCTTACCCAGCTATCTGCTAGCTAGCGATTAGTTTGACATTGTTGCATTTTGACATCAAGTGCTGTGGAAAGAAGGGAACCAAGACTGAAAATCAAGAACACAAAATTATAAAAAAATAATGTTATATTTTAAAGGACTCATCAATCCAACAGAATGTCATGCTATTCTACATATTCCTCGGCAATTACTTATTTCCTACCACAATTATTTGGCACATCTTTTGATAAACACCTAAGTGGTCATTTTTTTGGATTCTATTCAAATTTATTTCATGGTTGTCATACAGTAATTGGAATTTACATTTAAACCTGCTTTGATGGAGCTATTTGAATTTTCCCAGCAAATACAGCCTTTTCCAGTGTGAAATCATAAAATGTTCAGTTTATTGACACTTAAATATTTTGTGATTAAACCTAGTATTTGTACATGTATGTATACATGTATGTATATAACTGAACTATCTTCACTGTGTAGGCCTAATTGGTAAAGTAATGAAATTGGAACAACCATTTCATCTATCATTAAACCCCCCCCCCCCCAATTTTTGGTGTTAAGCATGCATTCTCGTACAGAAACAAATCAGTTGCATAACAACCAATAATTCAACATACAGGCAGATCCAGAGTGTGACGCATTCGTTAGCAATAAAAAAAAAATCATAATCACACCAATGAATCCTCTGCTATAAACAATACCCGTGACATGTGGAATTGTTGAAAGCGATCATCGTCCCCCTTTTGTGGAAATTAGGTTTCTGGGTTTGCTGCTTGATGATATAATTTCCATTTGCGAAGAGAGCGTTACTTTGGCTGAAAGGTGAACAAATTGTGTCAATGAAATGCGCCAGCACAGATGCAGAGGGATGGGATTTTAGCTTCAGGAGTCGGAATGTCGGTTAATTGTCCCTCCTGTGGATTCTGATCTGTAGCTTTCTTATGTCTAAAATGAGAGCAGAGCAATCCAGTTCATGTACTTGATCTACATAACATTTCTGTAATATTTGTATTCAGTTTAGGCTTCAGATTCATTAATTGATCCATGTTAAAAACAGAATTAAAAAAAACCCCCAGAACTCTCAAGGCATAGATTCCGATGTTAAACATTGATAGGAAATATGATATGTAATATTGGAATATAGTAAAGAGTTTTGTTTTAAAAAGGAATTTGCATTTACAATGTATATACAAGACTCCTTTTCAGAACAGAACAGAGGATGAAATGAAGTAGGATAATGCATTTTTCTCATTGATATTTTGAAAAATTTTAAGTACATTTGGTGTTGTGTTAGGGGATGTTTTCTGATTGTGCATTGATGAAGATTAGTATTACAGGTTACTTACACTAAGATACTTTGTCATGTATATATTGAAAATGACATTAGATGCTTTCATGCAATTTGATTAGTGTTTGTTGGTTGCCTACTTTATTTTGTGCCTCGCAGCATGTGGCAGAACATTCATGCTTGTCTGACTTTGTATATTCACAGCTTGGTACATCTATAACAATATTTGAAATTTATATAGTGCATAATAGTCAAAAGACTCTCTATGCGCTTTACAAAATACACATGTATTGAAATTACTAAATTATACATTAGACCTTATCTAAATTATCCAATAAACCTAAGCCTTAAACCTAAAATATACAAATAATAACAAATTAAATCAATACATACAGTGTAAAAGTTACATAATTCATGAAATTAAATCTTACTATGTTTAACGACATAATACATGTATATTGAACATTATAAACATTATTTTGAAAATAAGTGAGTTTTAAGTATCTAGATTTAAATATGGGGAAGGGCGGTGCAGTTCTTATGTTTAACGGTTGATAATTCCAGAGTACAGGGGCAGATAGGGAAGGGCTCTTTGACCATATGTATGTGAGGAGATGTTGTGAGGATGATCAAAGGTTATGTCTTGGTTTATATGGTTCTGTGAGTTCTGATATTCATGGCTTTATAACAGAGGATGAGTATCTTGAAGTATCCATATAAAAGTCAATCCTTAGTTTTTGGCACTCTATAATTCCATACTTTCCAACTTTCCCCTCTGATTGGGACAGTCCCTATTTTTGGTAAAGAAAACAACAATGTTTACTCATAATGATCGTGTGTCCCTAATTTGTGTAAGTTTGCACATAGGGTTGTGTAGGAAAACTCAGCAAGGCCCTATTTTATTTCTGTGGTTGTCGTATGGCCCTGTTTTTATTGTTTGGAGCTATGCAATGGCTGTGGTAGCTTATAATCTATAATTCTTTGTCACTTATGTTTCCTTTGTAGATGTTTGGCTTTGTCCATTGATATTTTCCTGCAGCTATCATACAAAAAAATCACAAAGTGACCAAATGTCATGTGCTGTGCATCGTTTGCATCAGGGTTCACATTTTACTGCAGGGACAGGCAAGAACTGCCTGGCATGATAAATAACAGCATTGAGGTCACTGATTTCAGGGTTGACCGTTTTTAATACCTCGATCTGATGGTTTCACTCACTGGCATTGACGTCAGCATTGGTAGAAGTTTTTATTTTGGTGCTGTCACTTTCAAAATGGGGACGAATACCTCCAGATTGGCAAGGTATGCTATGCTTAGGGGCTATGTGGATTTGAAAACTGAAGTAAGGTTATGTAGTAAAAGCTTATTGATTACAGATTAAGATGTTGAAAAGCAATTGGTAAATTTATGCAACAACAAATCAACTTTAATTGTTGCAACATTTTTGGGGGGTTTGTTCAGTATATGCAGATCTAAATTGGCCATATCAGTGGTCCATGGTCATGGCAGTGCAGTGGTTAAATGGTGAAATTCATCTACATGAGTAGAGGAATTGACACATTACAATCTAGAAAAATAAAAAGGAAAAAAAAACACCCAAGAACCTTTTCCTTTGGTCATCAAGCAATATCAGGTATAAGATTCCAAGTTAACTTTGATTTTGGCAAAAGTGAAATCAGTCAATGTATTATATACACATATAGTCCAGGATAGAAGAGGCATAACCTTGTTTTTTTATATATACAATATTTTTTGATGGTTTCTTGTCAATTCGAGGGTGCTGATTACGAATCTGAATGATGCCACTCGTGTAACCTTGAGCATTTTCCGCAAATTGGCAAAATCCAATATGGCCGCCAAAATATGCAAATTACCCATGAAAATCATAAAATTGTCCGCACATTGGCTGTGAAATGCATGAAATTGTGTGGCAGGAGTGAAATACAATCTTAAAAAATAATTTTTGACAAAATATTTATCTTCCTGATATTCAAAATGGCCGCCATAGGCCATTGTTTACACTATCATGTACAATATGAATAGGGAAAACTAATTTTCACAAAAATGAGCACTAAACTGCAAAAATCGCGATGTATGAAGAAGTAATATATGCAAATCATCATTACTAATGAGATATATTACTTATTATGTCAAATATGGGAAAATTGCAGTATTTTGATATCTAAAATAGCCGCCACTGGCCCAAACAGTATTGCGTACAATGGCAATGGGGGCCAAAAAAATCTCAAGAGTGATCACTAAAATGCTTATTATGAAGATTAAACAGTTGGAATACTGACTATAAACATAATTATTAACGGAATATATTACTAATATGCCATGTATGTGGTGAATGTTGTATTCTGATATTCAAAATGGCTGCCAAAGGCCCTAAAAGTATTATACAGAAATGAGAAATGGGAGAAAAGAAATCACAAGAGTGAGCGCTAAAATGCATATAATGTGATAAATTAATTGGATACTGTCTAAAAACTTATTTTCTTACGAAATATATCATTCAGGTTTTAAGTTTGTGTTAAATATTGTATTTCGACTTTCAAAATGGCCGCCATCGACATTAACCGTATTATGTACAATGCAAAGTGGGAATCCAATATTCACAGGAGTGAGTACCATAAATGCACGTAATAGTGATCTATGAGTAAAATATTGTCTGAAAGCATAATTTCTATTAAGATATATCATTTATTCTGCCAGTTAGGTGATAAATACGGTTATTTTTAAGTTAAAATGGCCGCTACAGTCCCTTACAGTATTATACACAATATGAATGGGAACAAATCATTTGAACAGAATTTGGCTTTGCTTGGTCAAATGGTGATGTATGAGTGGAATGTTGTCTGAAAACATGATTTATAACAAAATATATCATATCTTATGTAATTTAGGTGATAAATACTGTATTTCAACATTCAAAATGGCTGCCATATGCCCTTTTTGTGAACATGATTTGTCTCCACCCAAAATGTATATTATACGATAAGTGCCTATGGTGGCCATTTTCAATTTAAAAATGCAGCATTTATCACCTTAATTACACAACATTATGATATATCTAGTTAGAAACCATGGTTTTAGACAATTATTCACCTTTACATCACAATTCACAATTATATGCAATATTTAGAGTCAAGCAAAGCCAAATTCTGTCAAAATTATATGTCCCATGTTACAATGTACACAATACTTTTAGGACCTATGGCAGCCATTTTGGATTTCAAAGTACACCATTTATTACCTCCACCATGTCCACGACCAATATGTGATGTATTTAGTTAGAAATAATGTTTAAGACAATATCTTTACCCATACATCATAGTTATATGCATTTTATGATTCTCACTCTTGTGAAAATTAGTTTCCCTGTTCGCATGTTACATAAATTAGTTAGGGCTTGTAGAGGTTATTTTGAATGTCAAAATACAGTATTTATCACCTATATGAAAGAAGAAATGCGATGATTAAAAAAAATGTTTTCAAACAACGTTTTACTCATACAACAGGATTATATGGATGTCATAGTCAAGCAAATCCAAATTCGTACAAAATTATATGTCCCAATTCACATTGTAGATAATACTGTTAGGGCCTATAGGGGCCATTTTGAATTTCATAATACAGTATTTATCTCATGCATGACAAAAGAAATGATATGTCTTGCTATAAAACATGATGTCAGACAATAATATACTCATAGATCACAATTACATGCATTTTATGTTTCTTACTCGTGTTAAAATTAGTTTCTCTATTCGCATTGTACATGATGAATATAGGGGCTATGGCGGCCATTTTGAATTTCAAAATACAGCATTTACCACATAAATGGCATATTTACAACTATGTTTTTAGTCAGTATTCCACTCGTTTATCTTAATAATATGCATTTTAATGCTCAATCTTCTCATTTTTTTGGCCCCGGCCATTGCCATTGTACATAATACTCTTTGGGCCAGTGGCGGCTATTTTAGATATCGAAATACAGCAATGTTCCCATATTTGACATAATAAGTAATATATCTCATTAGTAATGATGATTTGCATATATTACTTCGTTCATACATCGCGATTTTTGCAGTTTAGTGCTCATTTTTGTGAAAAATAAATTTCCCTATTCATATTGTACATGATAGTGTATATGATGGCCTATGGCGGCCATTTTGAATATCAGGAAGATAAATATTTTGTCAAAAATTATTTTTTAAGATTGTATTTCACTCCTGCCACACAATTTCATGCATTTCACAGCCAATGTGCGGACAATTTTATGAATTTCATGGGTAATTTGCATATTTTGGCTGCCATATTGGATTTTGCCAATTTGCGAAAAATGCTCAAGGTTACACGAGTGGCATCATTCAGATTCGTAATCAGCACCCTCGAATTGACAAGAAACCATCAAAAAATATTGTATATATAAAAAAACAAGGTTTGGTCAATTTCCTATGGGGCCTATCCTGGACTAATATGGAAATGTCACCATTTTGTACTATTTTTTTTTAAGTAGCCTCTCTGGCTTGTGTTGTCTTGGCTACACAAAATATAAAGCCACTTGCTACAGTACATGTCTCCATCCCTATTGGTGGGGAAGATGGTTTAGAATTAATGCAGACGTGTCGAGGTAGAGCCGAGAATCTATGATGTCTACCATGCCATCCCATTACATGATCCAGTTCAGCTACTGACGCGATACCTGTGATATAAAACCCATAAAGAATTCATGAAAATTCTTGTAACTGGGCAACGATTCCATCACAGCAGCTATGCAAATGTTTACCGGTTTGGTGCAGAAGGAAAAAAAAATCATTTGTATTCCTCCTCTGAATGACTATGGAATCATTTTATTGAGTTTCCAACATATTTGGGCTTGGCAAGAATATTCTGGTAGAATCTTGCTCAATGCTCACTTTCATTCTAAATGCATGCATTTATCAAATGAGGAAAGGCATTCTACAGATGAAATTGTATGTCTTTTAAATGTGCGTACACATTTCTTGGGCTTTCAACATGTCTTGGTTGGCAAGAATACTGTATTTTGGAAGAATCTTTGCTCATTTTCTTTCTCAATGCGTGCATTTATCAATTGTGAAAAAGCATTCATGTACTATAGATAGAATTGTATCTCTTTAAAATAATGCGTACACATTTAGTGGGTTTTCAGCATATGGGCTTTGCAAGAATATTCTGGCAGAATCTGGCTCACTTTTATTCTAAATGCATCTAGATTTATCAATGCAGCGAATAGATGGAATTGATTATTGTACATGTATGTCATCAAATGTGCATACACATTTATATAATGCTGACTAGTTGAAAGGGTCTCAGCCACAAAACAAATTTATCTCATTTTGGGTTTGTGATAATAGACTTTAATAGTTACATGTATATTATCATTTCTCATTTTTATAAAGCGATGCAATGTTATTGCTATCTCTGCTTATAAAGTTAAAATGCAATACTCATGTATACTTTATATACTGTATTTATATTTATGTACTGTAATTCTCACCATGATTGTTTTATTTTTTACAAATTCTGTGCATCAAATATTGCAAAAAATGTTTGCTTTGGAACATTGTTATTGACTCATATGGAAACATCACAAAAGTTGTGTGAAATTTTTCAGAATATACCACAACCGTGAAAATCTCTGTACACAAAATGGCGTATACAGTCTTACATTTATCAAAATAATTGTCATCATTATGTTCTCTCTTCATCTTGCCAAGGAGCTCATGATGCTCCGTTGATATTACTGGTATTAAACTCTATTTGTAACCCATAGGAAGTTAAATGCACATTTTTGGCAAAGGGTGCTAAATGGAAACATTGATATTACAAGAAATCTGCATAAACAATGGTTTTGTACCATGGTACAAATACAATTAAGTCTATTGAGAATTATGGGACATAAAGCATTTTGTCAATGATTACTGTTATAAGCTACTGAAATCCTTGCATCTGATTTGTTAAAAGCTTTTTTTATAAATTTTGTATAAGAAATCACAGACAAGCTTCATGAAAATGTTCTCCCGATGGCACTTTCAAAGAACGATTGATCTTTTTTCCAAAAATCTTTGGGTTCCATATTATTTTGAGCTACATGTACTACATGAACATCTACTCGCCTCATTTCATTCCCTGACCAGTTTAAAACTGAATAGAGACACTCAATAGGTACAAAGCATGTATGCAGTATGATGAGTGAACTTTGAGATACAGGCAGTGGAGATAAATGTGTGTCTTCTGTGATACATGTTCTTTACAGAGTCATGTCAAATGTCAGTCAATCTCTAGATAACGTTTAGAACCATGAAGTGTTAAATTGGTCTTGTGGCTTTGTGGTAATGTGAGTGCACTATTAAAATTTGAGATGTGGTCGCTTGATGATGCTGGTCTTCCTTAAATTCAAGGTAACTTTTATTATAGCAGCAAGGATACAGTGCATGTATGTGCATTATAAATCGTGAAAATGGAAGGGAGATCCTTTTTTTTGGCAAATCTTGCGATGTTTATGTTTACCAAGTTAGGTTTTTGATGATATTGCTTTGACATGTAGTTTTTTTATGCCACTAATTTTCTTTTTAATATAAAATGCATTCAACAATTTTATAGTGTTAAATGTGTTAAAAATCTTGGATGTTAAAACTGACACCAGGGGAGCGTTTCATGAAAGGACTTGTTGGACTTTTTATCGGAGAAGTCCTGTTTTATCCGACAGTTACCATAGTAACAGTGCCTCTCAGCCAATCAGAATCAAAGAAAGTTGTCAGATCTGACAACTTGTCGGCGAAAAATGTTGATGAAACACCCCCCCCCCCCGTTCATGCCCCTAGAGGATTACACATTTCAGTTCAGAATGTTGAAGTAAGTGATCTAAGGTTTTTCAGTAACACCCATGGGTGTTGAACTAACACTAGATTTACACCCAAGAGAAATGGCTGGCGTTGTCCTATAATTATGTACACCGGTAAACACTATACTTTTTGCCTTGAATACTAGACATGATCACTCTTATAATATTTCATTCAGATCAGGAGTTTCTTGATAATAATGTGGGATGATGATTCAGCCCTTCAAACACATGTCATTCACCCTAACACTATTTAATGTGATATTTGTGACATATTTACTCATGTATGAATTATGACAGCCCCTTTCATGCTTAAGATATAATTCAAACAAGCACTTTTAATATTTTTTTCAAGTGAATTCATCCACGTTCTTCTATCCTCCATTCCACATCTCCATGATGCAGGTCTGTGCCATTCTTGGTCGATACCTGCCCCATTCCCTCACGATCCACCGTTGCCTAGCTGATTCCGAGGCGCAAGTTGAACCCCCGGAAGCAAGATGAACAACTCGTCGGTCAAACGCAAGCACCCTGAAAAGGGCTCGAGGTGAGTGAGGAGGCTGGATGTTGATTGCTATAGTGATGAATGGTGATGCAGGTGGTGATGAGGATGATGGGTACAAGGCTGGAGTGGTTGGTTTGGTGGTGGTAGTGGTTGTGGTGGATGAAAGGAAGGAGGGTACTAGTATTATAGTAGTGCATGATCAAATCTATGCGAGCACTGCAAGAAAAATGCAATTGATTGCAATTATAATCAAAGTCACAAAATCAGTCACAAGGTCTTGTAATTAATTGTAAATTCAAACTTCATTGGTACATGTAGTCTCCTTCTTGCAACTAATGATAAAATAATGAATGTTTTTAACAGATATATGGCGCAATATAGATGCTGTGGATCAATAAAAATCAACTTAGTATACCTGTGATTTAAATTGATATATCATAATCGATTGTAGATTAGCGACAGAAGTTTGCAAATATTTTCTTGCAACCCTTCCTATGAAATAGCAACTTTTCCTCTAATTTCAATACTTGGAGTAAAAATATTAAAGTTAATGTCAGCAATTACATGTATCTACCTGTTATGCTAATTCATTGATTTTACTGTTTGCCTATGCCATCACAGCCATTCGTCCTCTTTAGCTATTAGAGCCAACTTTACTCTTTGTAAAGAGGGTGTTAAACATGGCAACAATCGGTTGGACAAAGTTTGAGATGATTTTTTCATTGAATTTTTTTTACTGAATTTTTAGGCAAAGATGAAAATGTTTTAGAATAGACTATGAAAAGTATATCTTTTTATAAAATTTTGATGAAGTTTTATGATATTCATGCTAACTGCTTCAGGACCTCAAAAGGTTGAAAATAATCATCAATTATTGAAATCAGTGTCTAACTCCACTAGTAGGTTTAATTGGTACAGATAGGCCACATACATCCTGATTATGATGCCTGATAATGTTAATATCCTAAGTGGCATTTGACGGTTTATACGGTTGATGATGAAAGACACTAATATTCAAAACCACGGAGTGAATCTTGATGTTGAGTCCGTTTTTGGTCAGTGACAGATTTCCTGGAAACAAGCGGCGATGCGAGAAGCGGAGTTCATACATCGAGGAGCTGTACGAGCTCATCACGGCAAGCCTCAGCAACCCAGAGTCTCTGAACATGAAGCCGGACAAGTGCGCCCTCCTACAAGAAACGCTCAGTCAGATTAAACGCATCAAGCAACAACAGGGTATGTGATTAGAGATCAAATGAATCGTATCATCTTGTTTCAAGGCTAAAGATAAAGACAGCTTGGTTTACATGGACTAGACTCTTTGTGACACATGTACATGTACATGTATTGAGATTTGATTTGAACATCCTCTCAAAACCACGTTTATAGTTGTTGCTATTAACTTTCTTCAAAAGTTCAGCTGAACGTTGGTGTAGTTTTCTATTGTTAACTCATATTGTTTTTAATAGGTTCAGTAACATTTTATATTCACCTTCTACATTTAGGTATCTTGAATGTTCTTTATACTGCTAACTTTTAATTGGGTTACTTGTTATAGACTTATCGTCATTTTTAAAACATAATTGCCATCGTTATAAGTTATTTCTGTATTTCATGTACAAGTGGCATTTGGATAGTTTAAGGCTCTTTGCTGAAAGAATGGAGTAAATAAAACAGATGTATTTTGAAAATAAAGCAGTATCTTTTCTTGATTTCTTTGTAGATGCTGAACATGGCGAAGAGGTACAGCACAGCCATGTATCGTCCAGTAAACCTGGGGTTCCTTCCGGAGACTCGCTGGGAAGTGTTTTACTTGAGGTACGTATTGGTTACGATAGGAAAACCTGGGGAGGATTTCACAAAGAAATGTTTGTAACTAATTCATGACTTTACACATGACTGTTCATGGGTGCCAAATCAGATTTGCACTCATATTGAGTCCCATCAGCTAGTTGAATTTTAATCTTTATAGATTTAAATTCTTATTGTTGATGAGCATCTGAGGGCGAATTATCAAATTTTGAGAAGGGTTCAAAGAAAGTCAGTTTTCATTCTATTTTTAGCTGGTCTGTCGTTATTGAGAGATCACGTGTTTATCATGTTTATTTTTTTATATTTCCTATCTTTTTATTTTTAGTTTGCATTGATATTTTCATGTACAGGTGATAGCTCAAAATTGGCTGAATTTTTTTTATTTCTATATTTTTTGTGGGAAAAATCTGATTGGCTGTTGGGCATACTATATTATGGTAAAGTTATCATGAACAGTAAAGTTTTATGCAATGGGATCCCTGCTGCTCTGGGGCCTGTTGCAGAATGAGTTGCAATCAAACACGACTTTAAAAATCAAATGCAACTTGAATTTGAGCCAACCATACACAGTATTTAGGATTTGCGCTTGATATTTTGAGTTTCGTTTAAAACGCAACCCTTTATCCAACCAGCCGACTGGTGTTTTGGGATGTCTGTTGTGCAAAACCTGCATTTGAAGGCAAATCCTGAAAGTCCTATGTAATTCTCTCATGCAAGCTTTCGGTCAACTAATAAAGGAAGGTGCATGAAAAGTCTGTCATACAAGCTTCTGATATCAACTGTAAAATGAAGTTATGTTTGATCAAGTTCCATTATCTTTTTCTTAGGTGCATTTATAATTCAAACATAGGGCTTTTTTGTAGAAAATATGCCTCAGTTCTTATCCTCTGATTCTGATCTGTATATTTCTTCATACTGAAATTTAAACTGTCCCTCTTTTTTTATCTTCTTACTTTAGACACTTGATGGATTCCTGTTTGTGGTCAATAGCCAGGGAGAGATAGAGTATGTGACAGAGAATGTCAACAGTTATCTCAATTATCAACAGGTAATGGGACTAGCCTTCCTTTCTCTCGCCCCCTAAAGTTTTTTCCCCTTGTTTTGTGGTCAGTAGGCAGCTCCCCAAAACTGGTTCTTTAACCTGTAAAGTATTAAATTTCTTCTTTTTTATATAGCTTTTTGGTGATGATGTTGGGGGTGGTAATGATGAAGATTGTGATGATTATCATCACTATGTTCAATGCCATTAGTGAGATTTTTGTAGTCACTGCAATGTACATTTTATTAAAAAAAATCCCTGGAAATTCTACTTATTCTTTAAAATGATCACCCAAAAACGGTTTTAAACTCTGATTTAAAAGTCTTATTTTTGCTGTATTTGTCGTCACCATCATCCTCATCGTTATTTTCATCATAATAACCTAATAATAATAATCATCATCATCTTCTAAACTCTGATTTAAAAGTCTTATTTTTGCTGTATTTGTCATCACCATCATCCTCACATTATTTTCATCATAATAACATAATAATAATCATCATCGTCTTCATCATCATCATCATCCGTCTCATCATCCTTATCATGGTCATTATTACCACAACGATCACCATCAAATAGTAAATTCTGTAGAAAAAGTATCTATGATTTATTGTCAGGTCTATGCGACTCCCTTTCCTAAACAATTTGGTTCTTCAATTTAGATTTATCATTGAAAACATTGTACAGCAAACTCTTATATTAAACTATCGGTACATGTAGCTGTCTTTGACTATCAAAGACAATACTGTGCATGTAAATTTCATTAGCTGCACCACCAGAAACATTGAAAGGTCGGAGATCATTTCCTATCTTGTCACATAAAGAAAAAAACCCTGATACATATGGTTGATCAATGATCATGAATATGAATGCATTCCAGACAATGTAGAAGTTTGTCCCTACCTCCTTGTTGGTGCTAGTGTGTTATGTAGAATTTTCACAAGCTTGTTGCCAAATTGAAATACCCACTTACTTAAGTTCTCATTTATTTAAATACTCAGTTGGTCTGATTTCATATTTGTCTACTTATTTTTACTTTCTCAAATGAAAAATTTTGTATATTAATTGGTTATCTAACCATATGCATGTACATGCATGTAGACTAATGGGGTGTTGCAAGAAAATTGCAATTGATTACAAGTCAATTTTACATCTAAAAGTCAATCGTAAGTGTTGAAATTAATTGTTAATTAACTATTGATCACTTGTCTGTTTCTTGCATCAACAAGAATAAATTGATTTGTTTTATTTAAAATTGATTCATCACTTGTAAGCTTGCAACTCAAATATGCAATTGATCGCAAATATTTTCTTGCAACACCCTATAATAGGCTTTTTACACAGGATTTTCTTAACCCCGGACTATCGCTAACCCCGTACTATCCTTAACCCCGTACTATTTATTTTCCTTTTCACACATGCCAAATTGTTTTTGCTAACCCCGGATAAGGAATGCTTGCTTTTTACACACGAAACTCGCTAACCCCGGACTATTGGTAGCTCATGAATATTCACGAGCGCACTGAGGGGTCATTCGGGTCATATCCAAAATCGCTGACTTCTGGCGCGCGCTTTTTTTTTTCATCGCCGTGATCGCTGTCATGAATATTCATTATACTTACCTCTGATTGGACAACAGGGCCGGCTCTGTTGCGGGGCATGAATGGGAGCGCTTAGCCCACTTTCGTTTTACACATGCGATCTTAACCCCGTACTATTGCTCTTAGCACCGCAATTGGTGGGATAACCCTGCTTTTTTGCAGGGCCAAATAATCCCGTACTATAGGTGGGGTTAGCCCACTTTGCAAAAACGCTGTGTAAAACGAAAGTGGGCTAAGCTTAACCCCGTACTATAGGTGGGGCTAAATTGCCATTTAGCCCCACCAATAGTACGGGGTTAAGGAAATTTTAGCCTGTCTAAAAAGGGTATAAGTGGTGTTAGCCCAAGTCGAAAGGGAATTAAGACAAAATGGTGACATATTTATTATTAGTGAAGATTAGATTAAATGGTGTATAGATAAAGTAGGATAAGACAGTGGGGGATGAGACCAAAAGGAAAGTAGACAAAATGAGTGTAGACCAATCTGCAATTTACAATTTTGAGGCCTGGACATGTTCTCATATATTCTAATAACTGGGTGGGTATGAAGGCATCTAAAGATGTCAGGTAGTGCGTCTGCTATAACATGGTTGCTGGGTGTTCCAGTATGTGTGTATATATATGTTTGTGGCCTGGGGCAATAGGTTACACATTACCTGTAGGGCTTTCCCCCAGGGTAAGGGGTGATGACAAACGGGGAGGGAGAGATGGAGAGATAGGGAGACAGACAGACAGATAAGAAATGTGGAGAGAGGGAGATAGAGAGAGACAGCCTAGAAGTTTAGTGGTGTAGCAGCTCTGATTCTCGCCTTGTAATCAGATGGTCGTGTGTTCGAATGATATCGAATCCCCCTTTGACCTAGCATCCTTACTTTGCCACTCTTTACCCAGGTGCTAAATGGGTACCCAGTGGGAAGTGAAAACCTACAGTAAGTGTGAAATGCTATCAAGTTTTAAACTCTTGTCGGAATGCTCCCCAGTCAGTGGAGAAAGTGCATACATTGTATGCGGGCAAGCCAGGATCTGATGACTTTGGTAAAAATATGTCGTTACAGTGCTTAGAGACATTGCCCTAATAACGAAGTTTGATAAAAAAGTGGAATATTATTACAGTGTATTATATTATTAAAAAGAGAGAGAGGGGAATGTACATTTATGTAATGAAGATGGTAAAATGCATGTTTGAAGTAATAATGATTTTATACTTGCTTACATAGCGCTTAATACTTACTTTGTCAGAAGTTTCTAAGCGCTCTACAGTATATGCAGCATAATTACCCTGGCTTTAGCAGTGCAGCTGTTACGCGCGCTGCGTTTCAAGGAATAAATTCCTGCCAGGTACCCATTTACCTCACCTGGGTTGAGTGCAGCACATTGTGGATCAATTTCTTGCCGAAGAAAATTACGCCATGGTTGGGATTCGAACCCACGACCCTCTGTTTCAAAATCCGGAGACTAATCCACTGGGCCACAACGCTCCATGTACTGCATACATTTACAATGTCATCTATCAGAAATGAATATCAGTTTTTGATGTTCAAGATTCATCATTCATGAAATAATTTCTAAATGTGTACAAAATTGCAGGTATTTTTTTGTATGCAGATACATGTATTTATTTTGTATTCATTGATGATCTTCAGGTTGAGCATTTTATTAGTTTTTCATGTGTATTATGGCTGTAAAGTAATCACAATTATATCAAACTCTGTGCACATCCTCTGGTCTGAGAAAACGTCGCAGCTTTCTAGAGTCCTTAAATGCCAGCAGATGTGTCAAGAGGGAATGAGTGGAAAGAACAAAGCAAACGATATTGATTGAAGGAGGAAGAGAGAGGGTAAACTATACAATCAAATTTCTGCTTGAGAAATTGAAAAGATTTTTGTGAAATTGAATCGTCAGAGGCGAATCAGAATTCCGATCTTTGCAAAGAAGCTGCATGTCAGAATGCATTGCTAGGTGTTATTTAGAACATCCACTAGTTGCTGTTGTTTTGATTTTCTTGTACATTTTATATCCTTTTTCCCGATGTTTTATTCAAAGACACTTACTCTTGACATTTGACAAGTACCGTAAAACATATTAAAAAATATAAAGTCCAGCATCAACTTGGTAGTTAATTAATTCAGAAGTTTGAAATCCTTCCATCATTCATTGAAGACGTCAGTGTAAGGAATAGTCTTCAATCACAGCGGTGGTATGAAAAATGGAATTGTAATCTTTTATTAATCAAAAACATAAATTTGTACATATGATCCTTGGTTCTTGAAGCGACAGGAAGTCTATGCTGACCGGTTGTTGAAGACTGCTTTTAATCTTTGTCACAGTGTATTTGAACATTACGGTGAGATGGCTAAGTGTAGTCTATCCATACAGACATTGATTGACATTCAATTTACTGTCAGAATCAGAATATTTATAATTCATCAAAATCAGCATGGACATATATAGTGATTAGAGGCTTGTCTAAAAGACTAAGAATTCACACCAAAATAGAGCAATACAAGAAACATCCAATTTGTATGGCTTCACACAAAGTTAAAGACATTGAAGGAAAATTAATAATTTGTTGAAGCAATATAAAAGATAAGACAAAGAAATTTGAGAGAGTTTAGATAAAATATTTGTGAGTATGGACTTATGGGTGTAAGATATTCAGTTGATGAGAGTTCTATAAAAAGAAAGAAATAAAGAAAAATAAAGTATGAGGAAGGAAAGAATTTTACACTGGAGCAAACAAACAGGTGGGGGGGGGGAATGAGGGAGAAGAAAAAAAGTATTGAGAAGGGGGTGGAAAAGAAGTTAGAAGTAGGTCAATATTGCCGCTTTATTTAAGTAGATAATCCAACAACATTATTCAAATTATTCTCCAACAGTAAGGTCTAGATTTGTAGACTAGCATCCTGTGGTCAATAACCTTTTCAGGATGCTCCTGTCCAGTGACAAAAGGGAGGGGGGAAAGTCATGATTGAGACATTTGCCAAATGAGTTCACACTGCAACATAATCATGATTTTAACCTAGATTGTTAGATCCTTATCCTGTTAATCAATATTATTACTCTTTGTTGTTATTATTATATTGTTATTGTTAATATTTAATAGTTTTTGAACAGTGTGTATTGGAATGTGCAGGCTTAAACAATTCAGCCCTTTATTTCAGCAAAGTAATCTATAGAAATGTGACATTGGGTACTGGTATATGGAATTTTATGGATGATATTCTCCATATATTTGTGCTTGATTTTTCCCTGCTTGAGGTCAGTCATTCACATTTCGAAAATGGTCATTTTCATTTGTTCCTTTCCTGGTTCATTTTCTGATGCCTTCTCAAGCATGTACATAACATTTCATTTGGTTTCAAAACACTACAATGTGTCTCACAAAAAAAGGAAACGAGGATTTCCATAGCCATATGGTCTTTCATAAACATAAAATTCAGTTTTTCGTCTTCATTTGATACTGAATATGATATGAATAGTTATGCATAGATGACCAAGAAGAGTTTGAAAATTCAATGTCAATGCCAAGTTGCGCAGAAAAATGAGTCGAGATTGTTATGGATGGGATGACCTTGAGGGATGGCTCATTAGCATATCTTTTGTTTTCTTCCGTAAATATCTTTCACTCATCTGGAGTTTGTGGATTGAGATTCAGATGTGAGAGTCAGCAAGAATTGTTTTTGCCATTCCTCAGTAATTGTTTTTACTTCACAGTGTCTAAATAATTCAGTATATTAATATTTGGTCTTGAATTTCATTCTTACTATTGCTGAATTTATGATTGTGCTATCTCTCTAAAGATGGGTTTCCTTTTTTGTGGGATACCCTGTATATCTTTATAACAGAATTCAAGATTGGGTCAACTCTTGTATTCTGTAAACATGGATGTGATTTAAGGAGTTTCAAACTACTTGAAAATACTCTCTCCTCCTAAGTTTCACTTTTCATTCTGGAGATGATGTTAAAGAAATCTTACGTACCAGTATCTTCAAGAGTTATGACTGATCTTTGCCAATATTTCTTGTTGTTGGTTTCTGCTTTTTATATATATTGCAAGTAATGAGAATGCAAAACAAAAAACATGCAATTTACAACTATCCCTTTTGTAAGGTCAAAATAAAACAATCATTTTTTTAACATTAAAAAATGTAAATCTATCTTAGAAGTAAAGAGAAAGCTTTTTATATATCTTTATTGTTTTTACAGGGAAAAGAAAATATTGCAATGCAACCTTTTGGAAAGCTAATATTAAGGAACGGTAATATTTTATTGTCTGGGGAAGAAAAGAGTCAACTGATAGTTCAAGTTTCCCTTTAGTAGATGAAATTTATGTAGGGTAAGGTATAAATAATACTGAACACTGCTCGGTGAATTCCAAATCCATGGGAAAGGAGAGAGATGTGATTTTCAGAGGATTTTGACTCGACACTATTCGGAGTATATCTCCCCCTTCCTGCGTTCCGTGGCCTGGAGAACATTTCTGGGCTAAAAATACTCACTGCACGTTGGCTTTCCCGGTTGGTGCAGTGAGGGTCTTATTAGATCGCGGAAGGTAATTTTGGCTGACACGTAGTGGGCCGCATCCCAAGTTTGTGCGGCGCTAACGAACGGCCCCTGTGCAGACTTCCTCCTCCGCTACCTTCTCCAGATGCAGGGAGGAAATGCTCTCTGTCAATGGAGGCTTAGAGCAATGAGAACGCAGCCGTCGACTTCTCAAGACAACGTGGCCTCAATATTTTCTAGATATGATTCATGGCTGAAATGGGTGCACAAGTTTGATAAATTTTTGCTGTTTGAATTGAAGGACCTGCAGCACTGATTTCATCCAAGATTGAAACGTTCTTGCCAAAAGAAGAACATCCTTTGAAGAAAACCAAGCTTGAATTCCTTCATTTCTGTTTCATGTATTAAAAATGCATTTTTGTATCTTTGAAGCACAGCCAGTGATTTGAAAAAATGTGATGTTTATCACACGCAACATATGCAAATCTCACAAATATTGGGGCCTTATTTCAAAGGATCAATCAAAAACACTCCCTCGCTTACGTTTGGTGTATCTCAATCTAAATTTGGTTGTTTTTATAGCTTCATCATAAATCATGTTACAAACTGTGTTTTTATTTACATGAAAAGGTCAATGTCTGTGAGGGAAAATGTATTTGGGGCTTAAGAGTTATTTAGGTCTCATTTCAAAAAACCCAAACGAAAGAGATAATGTTGCTATTTTTGTGTTCCCATTTGATGTAGAGGCTCATTCTTGATCCCTCATTTACATGTAAATGCAGCTGACATCAAATGAGTTTGACTTGTGTATGTCAGATGAATCTCTTTGCCACAAACAGATTCATGTACGGCAAAGTATTGTTTCCTTTGAATTAAAGATCAGAAATTGAGAATTAGAGCCTTTTTGGATGATCTAGCTGTCATTGATAAATCCTTCCTTAGGATGATGTTGTTGATATATAACAAGTGAATTTTAAAAAAGAAAATATATCTTGAAAAACTGATAATAGCTTGTATTTAATAGTGGATACCTATTGGTTTTATGAAACTGGTCACGGAAGTAATACAGAAGTGATTTGCTTGTGTCCTTGTTTCAAATGCACTGATGCCATAAATTGTTAATAGCATAGAAAGTAATTATTGAATCCCTACCTATTGCCAACTTTTCAATCCCTATTGCAAAACTAATACATGTACAGCCTATTTTGTGGGGAGGCAAAATGATTAGATTGGTGGATTTTAAGGGAAAGTGTAAGTATCATTTTATTTAGATTGATCGAATGCATTTTTGTCTTGGTTATGTAGATTGAAATAATTATAACATTTCAGATACTCCAGTTATAATCCACAAGTATTTCTTTGAAAAGGTTTGTAAATTATTTAAATAAATGAAAAAAAATCTTTGAAATCCTATCTCATATTTTAGGGGATTTTCGTCACAATCTCAATTGCAGATTTTTGCATTTCCCTATTTTCATTATCATTACAGAGCATTTACTGTAAATCGATGATTGATTTCTGCTTGAAGAACTGCTTTTATTGAACATCATTAATTGATTAGGAATGCATGATGTTCTTTTCTGTATGAATAATTGATTATCATTCCTCTCTCCCTCTTTCCTGCGTCTAATTCTATACAAACTACATGTAGCATTTCCTCAGATGTATGTTTTCCTTTGTTATAAATTGATATAGAGATGAAATTATGTGTGGGAGTACTACATGTAGCTGACAATGCCTTGAAAGTAATGATACAAGTATAGGAGTTGTCAGATTGGATTTTCTGATTTTATTTTGCTCAATTTTTCTCCCTGCTTTTTATTTTCCCTATTTCTATTCCTTGTAGTGGATGGTGTGCGTAGTATGTGCATTTACATGTACATTGTACATGAGGGAGAATCATGGAAGTGCAGAACAGTTTTGTGGAAAACGCAGTGAAAGAGTATTTAGTTTGATGAAATTCTTATTTTTTCATCTTTTCTATTCCAATGTAGCCATTATCTGATTGATGATAATGATTATAATAATTTGCAGCATTTATATGGTGCTTAATACAATGTTTCTAATCACTGCAAACTATTACCACGACTCTAGCATTGCTTCCCTGATCGAGTGCTCAAGTGTAAAAGAAATAACTTCCTACTGGGTACCCATTTACTACACCTGAGTGGAGAGTGGCAAGTATAGATAACTGCCCTGACAAAAGATGTAAGTGCTGTGGGGATTAGAACCCTGGACCCTGTGGTTATTGTCTACCTAGGGAAGCCGCTTTGGTTAATGTGACTAGGAAAAAAAAATGAATTAAAATTTAATTTCATTAACAAACACAGACTTTGCCAGTTTTAGAAAATGAAAAATTGGGGATGCTATAAAGTTCCTCGGTCCTGTTTGATGAAGACTTGTTATAGTAACATTGCTCAATATCTTTAACAATTTTACCATTAGCCAATCAGATAATCAGAATGATTTAAGGATTGCATATTTGTTATTAATTATAATATAAGTTTCATGAAATGCGCTCTTGGAGTAGAACCATTTTGAAAGGCAGTTACAGTAATTAATCAAACCCCAAAACGTGTTTGAGTGCGTGAGTTAGGATAGCAATGAGATTGAATGAATGATAATGATATCTCATTCACCTTTGACTCGATCCTTTGAACATGCAGGTACGTGAACATGTGAATTACAATTGACGAGTACTTCAATGGCTGCTTAACACTCATCTTGGAGCATGATGTTTGTGCTCTTCATACATTAATCTGTATTCAATTAAAGGAGAAGGGCACCATGGGAACAAGTTTGCTTGTATGAAACAGAAAAATCAAAGAAACAAATCAGTAGAAGGTTTAGAAAAATTGAACAAATGATAAGAAAGTTAATAAGAATTCATCATTAATGATGTGGACATCCTCCCATTCATTAGCTACATGTACAGTATGTTACAAACACGTTAGAGGTCACAGATGTACAAACTCTCCAAGTACTCTTTTTTACATATTTTACTTAAATTTTCAATTTTTGTCAAGCCTATCCATAGATCAGGGTTTTTTTTTCATGGGAGGACTTGTAATAGAGGTTTCATGAAATACTCCATGGACTAAGAGTTTAGCATGGGTAAAAAAATTGAGGTTTTGGGGTATATGTTTACCAAGGGGAGATTTGTACTTCTATGATATTACAAATATTAGAAGGGGGGGGGGGGGCATAGAATCTTCCTAGCATTAGTAATGTCAATGTTCCAAGGCTCCAACTTTCTTATTCCAATTTTTGTTCACACTATCATAGATGTGTTTCTTTGATTTTTCTGTTTGTATACAAGCTAATCAACTAGGGGTTTAATTCTCCTTTAATAGCATTTTATCGCATTATATTTAAACTTCTGCCATGGGATATCTCATAAAGGTTGTGATTACATGTATGCCTGGAGATTATGTCCAACATGGAGTTTTATCTCTGTATGATATTGACACGATAGTGACATTTTAAACTGTTGTTGGGAAACATGCCATTGTGTATCTTGTTTTACTGTTAGTTAAGTGTGACTTTCAAAGTGTTTTTCAGGATCACCGAGGGAGACTATAATAGACTTTACAATATTCGCTAACTGTGATCTGTAACACATATACATATTGCCTACGTGTACATGTTGTAGACCTACATGTACATATAGACTACATGAATTTGTTAATGAAATGACACCTTTTTACAAAACAATTTTTAATAATACATTGTTAACCTATAAATGGCAATTCATCTTTCATATTACAGGACTGTTGTAGAAAGCATTGCGTTTATTTTTTATACAACTAAAAATGACATTAATGTGAATCCTCCCAAAAGTGCTTCTCCTATTTGGTTGAAAAGCAGGGGGGGGGGGGTGATGTGAATGAACTGCAACTTTGCAGTGTTTTTCTTTGTGTGTGTGTGAGTGTGTGTGAAGATACACAAGACAGAAAGAAGTATAAAAAAGAATTGCTGACCAAAATATATGATGATGAAGATTTTTATTTTTTGTATGGGGGGTATGACATTCTTGTACACAAAAGCTATGTACATGTAAACCAGTCTATAAATATATGTAGTTAGCATTTTACATTTCTATCATTTATTTCATGTACATGTAGCTCTCTTTGAATATTGTGATCTCTTTCAATCTATACGGTTTAACCTAATTTTTCAATCATTAAAAAAAAACACAAAAACTATCAACTATATTTTCTACTTGCATTTCCATAACTCATTAATGTAGCTCTTTGAATATTATGCTCTCATTTGATGTCATGCAATATGGTAAACACACCCTTTACTTGTCAACTCTTTTATATGTACATGTAGTTCCAAATATAAGTATGAATTGTATCAACTGTGGACTTGAGTGCCTGCTTGTGTATACCGTGTTATGTTAAATGAGTGGCAGGTCATGAAACCCTAAACCTTCATGCAGGCACTTTCACTGACATCACCTTGCAAAATGAGCAAATATAGAGTTACATTTATGAGGAAAAATGAAGTGTCATTTTGTGAATAAGTATGAATAAGTTCATGTTGTCAACATTCAAAATGCTCCAGCTTCTTGCTTATACATTTTCATGGTCAGTTTCATCATTTGTTGGAACTCGAATTGAAAATGTAAATGATAATTACCTCTGTTCATGAATAACCATATAATCAGTTCTTGTATAGTGCCTATCACTTTATGATATAAAAGCTCTACGTGCTAAAGGAATTTTTATAATATTATCCTGAGTTTTACTAGCCTGGTATTTTTTTTCAGTGCACAAGTATTTGAAGGAATTGATCCCTGCCAGGTACCCATTTATCTAACCTGGGTTGAGTGCAGCTCAAAGTGGATCAATATCTTGCTAAAGGAAGCCATGCCATGTCTGGGACCTGAACCCATTCCCCCTCTGTTTCAAAGTCCAGAGAGTAATTCACTGGCCACAATGCTCCACATTCAGTATATTAAATTTCTCTTCATTCTTTTCCTTTTCTATTTTATTTTATGTACAGGAGGATCTAATAGGAACGTCAATCTATAGCTATGTTCATGTTGGAGACCATAATCCCTTTACTAAGTGCCTGCACCCATCCACCAGTACAGGTTAGATTATTACTTCTTTAGTAATCCTAACTGGATTTGGATTAAGTCCCATGGCGCTATGTAGGGCATCTTTTGATGAAAATAATAATACCAACGATTACTATAATAATGTAGACTTTTAGAGCACATACTCCATCACAGATAATAGCCAAGCTAAACTTCTCTTATATCAATAAAAAAAGGTGTACAAATCAACGTACAGTGATGTTCAGAAGTCTGTGATCCCCACTAAAAAATGAACATATTTTTAGAGTCTTCAAGTTCCGCCATGTTTTAGGTATTTGAATGTGATTTCAGGTGATAAAATGTTACATTCAATCAAGTTTGTTTCTATGGGCTCACAGAACACACTAATGATGTTATAAACCATTTAACACTCGGCATGAAGGAGTGCATTTTGTGAAGGGGTTCACTATAAACTTTTGAGCACAACTGTAAGCAGCTAATTAGATTGAAGGATTTCAGTAGTTTTTAATAAACTGTAAATATGTATTTATAACAACTTTTATGACATACATGTAGGTCCCTGTTCTTGTTCTTTTTGCATCACATGTAAACCTTGCTTCATATATGCAAAGAGTAAATATGACCAGGGTCCCGTAACACAAAGGTTAGCGATTAATCATACACTTGATTTTCACGATTGATTGTGTATTGTAGTCAATGGAATCAATCGTAAAAAAGTGTTTCTACGATCATTGCTAAGCTTTGTGTTAGGGGTCCTAGGTATTTCAATTTGATACTCCATAAATCAATGCTCATGTCTGGATGAGAGGATTTTTCTGACAACAATGCATTTTATTGTATAATCATTTTTTGTATTAGGTCAATATTTTTTTATATAATTCATAAATACTTTCAAAATATTAAATCATCGGACATGAGGAATTTCAGTAATTGATATTGATGATCATTACTAATTATTTTCATTTTATTTCTTTCCTTTCTATATATTTTTTGGGGGGGGGGGGGGTTGGGGTGTTAGGCTGAAATTTCAAATGTGATTCATGATTGTTATTCACAATTTTAGATCTGCTGTGAAACTTTTCGTGAATTTTCTTGTCTTTGCTTGCAGCAACTTCAAGCATCTGGGCTCCGGATGCAGGCAACGCTCCCCAGTGTGGCCGTAATCGCTCTTTCAAGTGCCGTATGCAGGTGAAACCGGAGAATGATGAATCGCTGGGGGCAGAGCGTTACGATACCATGATGTGCACTGCCATTTTGAAACCGGCCATCAACAAAGAGAGCAACTCCTCAAATAGTGATGCAGGTAATGCTTGAAACGAAGTTTGGACCTCGATTTGTTGTCAAAAGTTTTCATCTTTTGAAGATGATTGAAAGTTTAGAGAAAAATTAAAATCATAGCGAGCTATTAAAGGGAATGAAATTCTTTTTCGGTATATTTAGGAAAAATATAATGACAACAAAAATGGTCCAGTAAAAAGGATCACTTTTTGATTTCTCTATACCCTAAAGCCCCTGTCAATTGCTTGTACAGAAGTCCCCTCTCATTCTAAAATTGAAACAGGTTGTAATTGTGATAATCTAGTGTGAAGATCAATTTGTTGATCAAAGTTTCAATCAGGGTCTGTGTCTGCAGACTAGTGTTCTTATGTATTGGTGCTCGTGGATTTTTCTTTGACTTTTGTTTTTTACTTGGTGTTTTTGAAGAGGGTACAGTTCACCTATTCTGCATCGCAAGGCGGGCGTTGCCAGAGGAGCACAACTCCATATCAGACACCATGGAGGAGTTCACCACCAAGCTAAGTCGGGAGTATGTGATACAGTCGGTCGACCTGTCAAGGGTCAAAGGTCTTTCGTTCTCACAGGAGGAAATGCTGCAACAGACCATCTTCAAGTACTGCCACGCAAGCTCAAGAACGGAACTCAAGAACCGTATTGATGAAGGTGAGTGAGTGAGCTCAACAAACTGTAAAGCAAGTCTTTGGTGATAAGGGCATGGAGAGATTTTCATCAACATTTGTTGTGGTCTGAAGGTGAGATCTGACATCTTTCCATGATTTTGATTGGCTGAGGAACACTGTTGCTATAGTAGCTGTCAGATAAAACATCAGACAAGGCCTTTCTTACAAAATGCCTCCAAGGAATGTGCTTTGAATGTTTGATTTGAAGTCACATTCTAACTTCATCATTTTTTTGTTGACAAATTTTGGGAATCAAGTCGTACAGATTTCTTAGACTCCCTTTCTTTATATTTAGGTCAATCCAGTGGCAAGCAGTATGGTATTCATATTGATATTCCACACTTATTTGTAAATTTCAGTTGTAAATGATATATGGGAAATCGATCAATCATATTCAGCCATAAAATAATCAATATTACCATCTTTTCTAAAAATTAGGTGATCACTACAAGATTGATTTTGGGACCTCAGATTTACTTACAATCAATCAAATGTGTTATAGGTGGAATATTTAGTGTATTGGAAGTGGGGAACTCACTACTGTATTTCTTCAATCCATAAAGAGTGTTAGGTAAGGTTGATTGATAGATAATCCTTTATTTTTTTTCTTGAAGCTATGGAGAAAGGTAAAAGCCTGATGCCCATGTACAAATTTCAGCTGTCCAAAGACAACTGGGTTAATATTCAGACATCATTCTACACCACACACCATCATTCCGGTCAGCTGGAATATGTCGTCTGTGTCCACTCTGTCATGAGGTGAGTTCTGTGATTAGTTCCAGGGTCTTGTGGGGTTTCGTAAGATCTTTCTATTTTTCTTCAGTAGAAACCAAGAGATGTTTCCTAAAAGCTTCAATAGATGCAAGGTGATGATGATGATAGTAATGATAATAATAACAACAGCAATATTGAAAATGATTTTGATGATAATGATTTTGATAATAATTATAATGATGATGATGATAGACGACACATCTGATATGCATTTTACTTACGTCTTTACGTGTACAGAGATATGGACCCGAACCGTAACACGCCAGTGACTTCATTACCTTCAACAAATGTCAACCCTGCACCACACCCAACAAATATGAGCAACATGTCGAACATGAAGACGGAGCAGTTGTTGAAAGTGTTTACCAATCAGAGACAAGGGATGTCTCATCAGAAAATAATGCAACTCAAAAACTTAGTGCAGCAAAAGCAACAGCAACAACAACACCAGCAGCAGCAGTCCCAGGCCGGCATGTGGAACAGCAGTGGTGGGGGTGCCGTTGGGGTCGTTGCTGGTGGTGGGGGTCCAGCTGGACCTGTTTGTGGAGCTGGAGGTGTAGGAGGAGGAGGAGTGGGCGGAGTTGGTGGTAATGGAGGTGTCCTCAACCCTGGTGTAAACATGATGGGAAGGGGCAACATGGCCATGAATGGTGGACAAGGTGGGACAGGAGGAACTGCGGGAAACATGCTCGGTGGAAACATGAATTACAACTCAAATCAAATGGCCGGGATGGGCCCGGTCATGGGGGACAATGCACTCTATAACCGAGGCATGTCTGGGGGGACAAACCCCAACATGATGTTCAATCGCGGAGGTGCAGGTGGTGGTAGCGGTGGAGGTGCTGGCACCCCCGGCACCAACGGCGGTCCCGGTGACATGACTAAACGCAACAAGATGCCACCAGCAGCCACTGCTACCACGGGGAGCCTTCGAGGCAACCAGGATAGTACAGATGACGTGTTCTTGCCAGAAAATAATCAAGGGAATATGTACAAGATGATGAACAATGGTGGGCCAACAAGAGGGAATCAAGGGAATAACAGACTGGATGATTCCGGAAGCTTGAACCCTAGCCCTGATACCAATGAAAAAGATGGAGACAGCAAGGATGATAACATGCTGCAAGATCTCCTCAAAGAAAAAGATGGTAAGTTGTGCCATGTACATGTAATCATTACCTAAGCATGTGCAACATCTTTTAGTTATACCTCCTCCCCTCAGAAAAAAGGGAGTTCTGATGAAAACGAGACTGTCATGATTTTACTTGATATTGTCTATTTTAATGGATCATGCGGTTGCTGGGTAGGGTGGGGGGGGGAGCCATCTTGTTGTTTGTAAGTTATGCATGTCTGGAACATGTTCTTGTGTTAAGGGAGAAATCCAAGAGTTTTGATTGTGTTCCAAACTGGGACAGAATTTCAAATTTTGACAGACTTGCATTTATATACACTTCCTAACAACAAGAATATTAATCTGCAAGATCATATTTCACCTTAGTCTATTGGAATCAAAATGATACGGTACTTTACTACGCACTTAAGAACATGTTTTGTTCATCCACAGAGCTGTGATTATAGCTTAATTAGGTGGTCTGTCTATGACAGATCACCTATTGTTTTCGTCAGAATTTTCTTTCTTTATTTCTTTATTTCTTTCTTTATTCTTGGCACCTATGTTTGTCGCCAACTTTTCTCGAAATTGGCTGAATCAATTTTGCTGATTTTTTCGTCATATATAGAATTTATCATAGAGACCTCAAAATAAGCTTTTCAAGGTCATATGGTCATGATGACGTCATCTACGCGCCATTTTGTAAAATTCTTCATTTGATCATATCTTCATTATCAATTATCAAAAATTAACAATATTTACATGACATTAACTTCATGTCAAGGGTCAAATGGCAATGTCATCAAAGGTCATGTAGAGGTCATTACGCGCGCGTACGCGCGCGTCAAAGGTAAAAAAATCGTCTAAATGACCTATAAAATTTTTTGGGTACGTTTCAGGTCATTTTAAGCATTTCAAAAATTTGCGCGCGCGCACATATGCGCGCGCGTTTCCGCGCGTTACACCTTAACGCAACGCAGAAAAACCGTTTCTTTAATATCATTGCATTGCTAATAAAATTCTGAGCAATTTGATACCTTGATCAACCTTCTACAACCATTAATAACGAAATTAACACCCGTTAAACTTTGCAGCACGTGTGCGCGCGAGCTCTCACTATAGGCCATATATGGGCAAAAACATGCCTATTGTAAATTCACTGTAGCTCTTTAAAAAGTCCGTTGACCCCCAATTTTTTTTTCATATATCGATAGAGTATTAGTTGTAGATTTGATTTCATGTCACCATTGTCCCTAAATTATATCGTGACGTCATCAAATAGGCGCCCAAACTAAAAATTTCATTTTTTTCAAAAATGACGTCATCAAATTTATGCAAATTTGGCTGTAACTTCTCGAATATAGATCATTTTTCGCCCAGATTTCAATATGTTGTAGTTTATAATGTTCTCTTTCTCCTCAGTTAAGATGAATATTCGTTTTGAGAAACGCATCATTGCGTAAAACAGCGATGAAAAGAGGCATGTCATTTTTCCTCATTTTGCGTGTAATCTCTATGGGACATGACTTTTTCTCAAAACTAGAATCGACATTCCTCTATTTCGTGAGCCATATCTCCATTTTTTCTTGTCGGTTTTCCCTGAGCTTTTAGTATGTTGTAGCTGAGATCCTACGCTTTCGGAAGTGTGCCCTCCATTTTTTGATCAGATCCCGGGATCATGCCCGTTTTTCACTTGCAAAATTGGTATTGTAATTCTCAAAATTGCTTACGTGTAATCCCTATGGGGAATATCGTAGCTCAATGGATAACGCATTTGACTTGCTTTCTCGAGGGCGGAGGTTCGAGTCCTGGGGTGAACAAGATGATTTTTTTTTCCATTTTTTTTCTTTTTGCCACCTCTTACATGATCCTTTATGATAATTAAAAGGCACAAAAATTTAAATTTAGCAAGATAAAAGAGATTATAATTACTTTTTTCATATCACATGTATTGTCATACATCAAAGAGACCCTTTTCACAGTGCTTTATCATCTCCCGTCTTTCACAAGTATTCCATCCATAATGAGCATTCCATTGTCATCATGAAGATCATATTGATGTGCATGAACATGGTAATAGTGATCATGATGGAAATAATAGACAGACCACCTAATTCGTCCGCATGACGAATTAAATTCTAGTTTATAATTATAGTTTAATGTATATCGTAACTTACAAAGAGCTTTATGAAAAGGGACCATTGAGCTACTTTACATGTGTCTGGATCAAGAGTGGAAAGTCCTTCATCGTAGTGGTCAGATGTTCAATTTAGAGATCAGCTGTTAAGACAATAGTTCTCTTTTGGTCAATATCTGAGTAATAAGATATACTTATGAAGTCAGCTTGTTGGTTCATTTCATTCTATTTTATTTCATATTAACAGCTATGTATAAAAAGAAATGGACAGATACTCACATTATTTACCAAATCTTTCCCCTCACAGAAACCCAGGGTGATCCTGACAGTAGTAAAAACAGGTCATCAACTCCTGGCTCGCAGAAGAATGTCAAGCGCTTCCCAGAGAACGATGAAGTCCTGGACAACAATTCCCTACGCAACATGATGGAGAAGGCTGTCAAGGTGCCAGGTCAGAATCCCAAAGCTCTAGAAGATGGCGAGGAAGATGGTTCACAAACGAAAAAGACCCCAAAGATCCTTGGAGGGTTGTTGGAAGGAAACAAGAAGGTAATGTTTGGCACGGGACTCTTGCCCAAAGAGCAGCCAGAGTTTGTAAGTAGTACAGTGGTTTCCACAACGACTATATGGAAGAAAGGCGATGCAGAGCCAGAATCGAACAATAACAATGGACAGTGTACCAGCAGTAGTGGTAATGGAGGAAACGGCAGTAATGGCGGTAATGCTACCAACCAACAGAAGAAAAAGAAAGGGCAGTATGTGTTATTACAACAGCTCCTTATGGATGATGATTCCTCTGTGAATAACATTGTGAAGGGCATGAAAGGCGAGGATGATGGGAAGAGTTCGCAGGACTCCACGACAAGCCCGACGGTAACGACGACCAAACCCCACATGCCCTCATCACAGGATGGTGGCCTCGGTCTCGGTGTTGGAGGCGATATTGGGGATGGTTTGGAAGATCCTGATGCTATCATGAAGCAGTTGATCCAAGCCTTTGAGACCCTTGAAGACAATGACCCCAACAAGCATAGTGCCATGAATGAACTCTTGAGAGAAATTGAAAACTCTGGTAATGACACGCTCACAGGAAATGAATTGCAAGTGAAGCCCAATCTGCATGGTGGCTCTGGACCACCGTTCCAAACCAAGGATGGCAAAAGCAACCAGATGTCATCGAGTGGCTCTGGCATGCCCCCTCAGATGACTGGTCAACAGCAGCAGGGCATGCTGGGTGGCATGCCTGGTCAGGGTGGTAGACCTAATCAAAGGAACAACCAATCTGGGGTCCCTCAATCTCAGGTGCCCAAGTCAATGAACAACATGATGGCTCCTCCTAACCAGACTGCACCAGTAGATAGTGGGATGACAGCTGCTCAGAGCATGGCGGCGCAACAGATGTTGAGAGGTCAACAGCAACAACAGCAGCAGCAATCACAAAATTCCCAACAACAAGCTGTAAGTGAATATCTTTATATGTATTTCAATATGGAAAGTACTCATGCACACTTGGTAGTATTTTGAGGTCTTTTCTAGTTAAGCTCTTTTTAACAATTAGACTGAAACAATGATGGATGCTGTTACTTATAAAGCAGTTAGTGATTTTTAATGATTTAGAAATATATTATTGTATATTATTTTCATTTTTTTTACACTGATTGTCATCCGTGAAAATAGTATGAGTTTCTTGAATTGTTTTCCTGCTCTGTTTTTATATAGCTACATTCTCTTATATGAATGATTTTATATGAAAATTTTGATTTTACATTTATTTTTACTATGGAGTTGATTTTATGCTGATATTTCTCACAGAATTCAACACCAGAGCAACCCATGTCCGAAGATGATGTCAAGCTCCTTGAACAGTTTGAGCAGTTCTTGAAGAGCAGCAACATTCCGCTGCCAGAGATAGAGAGTGCCTTCGGTCTGAACAATGGAGGTACAGGTTCTACAGACTCAGCTGGAGGAATGCCACAACAACCGCAGCAGCAACAGCAACAGGGACCTACCCAGCTTCCAAATCGGCATGGGACACCAGGTCCACAAGGTCAGACTCCAGGAGGCAACGTGGACACCAGGGTGTCACCTATCACGGATTTGTTGACTCAGCCAGGTGTACCCCGTCCAGGCATGCCACAAGGGAACTTCCAGTCGGGGATGGGTGGCAGCAACCCGGGCATGCCAGGGTATCAGTCTCAGCAGCAACAGCCGGGCATGTCACAACAGCAGCAACAACAGCAGCAACAGCAGCAGCATCAAATGGGAATGCCTGGCCAGAACATGCCAGGGATGATGATGGGTGGGCCGCAGGGTCAAGGACCAAGGTACCCAACACCGACAAACATTCCGCACATGGGGCAAGGGTATGGAATGCCGCCGCAGCAAGGCCAGCAGCAGCATGCCATGGGGCAGGGCATGGGTGGGCCAGGTGGTGCTATGCAAGGACCAGGGATGTTCCCATCCAGGCAAAGACAATTAAGAGCTGCACTGATGCTCAAGCAGAACAAGAAGCAGCATCAGATGATGCAGCCCCAGCAGCCACAACAGCAACAGGTTAGTTTGATAGAGATGGTAATTTAGAAGTCATAATGTCCTCTTGCTGAAGGTCCATTAGTGATGCCTTTACACATAGATATTACAAAAAAAATCATGAGAGAACAGATTGCAAAGTAGAAATATGTTATTGATATTAATCCTAGAGTAACATCAAATATATTTCATGTTTCAAAGTTTATGTTCTGTGATGGCTCATTCTGGCAAAACTTAAGTTTTAACCCAGTGGTTTCATGTAATGAGCTATATTGGAAAAGATTCCATTATCAATGCTGCATTTCATAATTATGAATGAAAATTATATTTATCAATGATTAAATCTATGAATTTCAGTTTTGTAATTGGAACTCAACTCGTAAAATATACTCCTCTCCATCAGAAAAAAAACTGTGCATGAGAATACTTATCGAGAAAGAAAGCATCTGTGTGGATTTGAAGAGAAATGAGTTGCAAAACATTAAAGACTAGCTCAAATTTTTCTTCTTCTTGTTTTTATCAAGAGCCAATGCAAGATTTAACAGAGAGCAAAATCAAATACAGAAACGATACAAAAGAGCTCTGGTATGTTATCAGGGGCCTGTTTCATAAAGAGTTACAACTGTTGTAACTTTACCATATGGCAACTACCATGGCAGCAGGGCTCAGCAGCCAGTCAAAATCAAGGTTACCACCGTAGTTGCCATAATGGCAAAGTTACAACAGTTTTAACTCTTTATGAAACAGGCCCCAGATGATAATCCTAGGCATAGTTCCAGTGGCTCAGATAATAAAATGGCTAAAATGATACGAGTGTGCGCATAAACATTTTCTGTCTGTGTAGAATAGGGAGAGTCGCTGTGTGTATACGACTTCAAGCATCTGCAGATGAGTCAAGTTTCTGAATTGTTTTATTTTACATTGATCTCCTCATGCAGATGTGGAACTTGCAACAACAAAGGCAACAACAGATGCTACAGCAACAGCAAGCACAGCAGCAGCAGCAACAGCAAAGGATGTTGCAACAACAACAGCAGCAACAGCAGCAGCAGCAACAACAGCAACAGCAACAACAGAAGAATCTCATGATGCTCCACCAGCAATCTCAACAACAGACCTTTTCGGGACCACAGGTCGGTGTTGCGGGAAAAGTTGCAACCACCAACAAAAAAGTGATTATAATTGGCATTGAGAGATGCAAAGTTTCTGCCATATTCTGTCTAGTTCATGGGTGAAGGGCTTAATAGTTGAAGGACATATCTTCTATCAGAAAAAAGGAGCATTCATTCTTTCTCTCTATTTTGTTTTCTCTTCTTTTCCCCCTTTTTTGAACATTGCATCAAGTTGGAATTTGTATCGTATTGAAAAAATGCAGTGATTCGGTAAAAAGAAATGGCCCCTTGATTTTCCTAAGACGTGCGATTCTCTTTTTCATGTTTTCTGGTGGGCAACATACATGTACCTCTTCTACTTTTCACGGAAGTACCTCCCATATTGTTTGATCTACCCCCTCTCCATTTTCACTACTTTACATTGGTTTGGAAGCAATAATTATTTATTCTCCTTCAAGCCATTTATTCCTTCATTGTTTTTGTTATCTACGTTTATTAAAGACCCCTTGTATTTCCATCATCTGATTTTTTTTTCATTTTGTTCAGATGGATTCACAAGGCTACAATGAGTTCTCTGCATCAAACAACATTGTTCCACCTAATGTTAGCATACAGGTAACAGCCTCCATCCTTTGATTTTTTTTCCCCATTTGTGTTCTTTCTTGTAAAATTTTTCAATCTCAGTTTTATGATTATGTAGCAAGTTCCATCTATACTTCATCATGAATGTTTTCTCTGGGTTTTAGATAATTTGTGGAAACATATATAAAAAAGTCAATTATGGATCATTTGAATTATTAAACTATCCAAAGTGATTAAAAAAATTATTTTTATCGTCATTATGGGAACTGTTATTGCCTTGATTTTTTGTTTAAATTCTTACCAGCGATATTTATATATATTGTGATAATATTTGTAATTGGAAAACCAACATAACATACCTTAGTGTTAATTTCAGCCATGTAGCATTTTTGGTTATGTGGTATAAATTGAATGTTTATCTTTGCCCAAAGGGTGCCACATGAGTTATGTTATTACCAGTTTCACTTTGGATTTATGAAAGTGATTGTTCAGTTTTTATTCATTTCCCCCCTCCATATCTAGCCACCCAAACAGAAGATGATGTTCCCCAACCAGATGAACCACCCGATGGGTGGAGGGCCAGGAATGGGACAGCATCAAATGGGTGGTGGCCCCCAGCAGTATCCCCACAGAGCACCAGGTGCAGACTTCAGGCAACCTTCATTCGGCCAGATGATGCCACCTCAAAGCCAGCATATGGGCTACCAAGGGGGGCAGAACTACCCCCAGGACTTTGGAGGGATGGGAGGTATGGGTAACATGATGCCCCCGGGCCAGGGATCCATGGGTATGAACCCCAACCAGCATCCCGGTATGGGGGGCATGAGGCCGACTGGTATCAACCCCAACATTCCCCGCCCCAACCTGAGCCAGGGACACGGCATGGGTGCCATGGGCATGAAGCAGCACATGCTTAGCCGTAGCCTGAGCATGCCGCAGCAGATGACGCCGGGCAACATGGAACCCGAGCCGTATGGTCAACCCTTTCAACAGCCGCAACTCCAACGGGCAAACTCGATGGGGATGACTTCCGGTATGGGGAGCATGCAAGGTGGTCAGATGCCTGGTGGAAGTGGACAGATGCCGGTTTCTGCCGGTCCAGGGGCGGGGACGCCGGGTAACATGCGGTGGAACAATGGTCAGATGAACCCCAACCAAGGCACCGCCAGCAATCCGGGGATGGTACCTCCAGGGTTGAATCAGCAGCAGATGAGCGGTGCTGGAACCATGACACCAGGAAGCATGTCACAGGGTATGGGACAGAGCAGTATGGGACCTGACATGTTTGGTAGTATGCAACCCAACATGGACTTAACCAGCTCAGCAAGGAATCGGCGCACTCCAGTTGGAAACATGACCACAACTCAGGTGAGTGAGCACTGATTTATCTCCACTACATGCTTTTACTCACAGGCTGTTTGTTCTGACTGTTGTGCCATTTAGTATGTATGTTTATATCATGTATGTAGAATCATGGAACAAGCATTCTATTTGATATATTCAGGGCAAGGCCACTTTTCTATATTACAGGACAAATTGGGGAAGAAGATGAAAAAAGGTACAATATATCTCCAAGACCAATGAGAGGGGCATTTAGGCTAATAAAAAGGGCACCAGAGGCCTCTGATTGCCTTTGTTGGCCTTCGATTGATATAAGTCCTGAAGAACACATCGATCAAATAAAAATGCAAATATCCCCTTTATTCCTTTATGATTGAATACCAGGCTGGTGGTGGAATCCGACCTGGATTACCGATGCCCACCTCCATCCCCACTCCCATCAACCTGCCAAGCCTTGCAAGCATCAGCTACAACAGCAGCAACCCAAACCAACCCACCTCAACCACTACCACCACTCCACAGCAGCAAACACAGCAGCAGCAGATCCCCCAACCCACCTCCCAAAACCAGCAACAACCACCACCACAACAGCAGCAGCAACACCAGCAAGGGATGAAGACCATTACTGTAACATCGACGACCAGTGTCCCGTCAACTGCCAGTGCTCCTGGACAGGTACCTGTTTCTTCTCTTATGGAGTATTTTGATTTATAGTCATTATTTTCTTGTGGCCAAAGGCACCTCGTCAAAGTCTGTGCTTGAATTCCGTTGCAACTTTCCTCCATTCTCCCGTTATTTTGTCAATGATGAAATGTGATGATTTTTAATTAAAAGCTGCTTACAGGATTCCTGCAGGGAAGATGTGGCTCTGACTTTTAACAAGGTGCCTTAATAAGCAAACAAACTTGTCCATAAAAAAACTTACCATTAGTTTGATATTTAGAAAGTGCTCAGAGACCTTAAGTGCTCTTTAAACTCAGGATATTGTTATTATGAATTCGAGATATTCCTTGTAAAACAAATGCTTATCGAATTTCTGTGTATATTCATTGATAGTATATTCTTTTTTGATTTGTGATTCCCTCATATTTAAGAAATATTCTGCAGACTAATGGAAGGAAATAGTAAAAAAAGGGCAAGATTAAGAGAAAAATCTTGACCTACAGTTATTTGCTTGGTTTTTGTTACATTTTCTCCACCCTAACCCCCCTCTCTCTCTTTTTATTTCACCTTGTAGCAAAGTAGCCACATGGGTGGTTCAGCAGCTTACCGGGGTAACATGGGCAGACCCGGTGGACCAGGGGGTAACAACATGGCACCCCCTACACAGGATCTAGACATACTTGGGCTCACTATGGAACTTCTTGATCCCAGTAAGTAACACTTTGTTTTACAGATCTAAAGCGGGGTTCCAAGAAACTTGCGCTCATTTGAAATATCTATGTGGGGTATTGATAACCTATCTTGCACTTGATTTGCAAATATTTGCAACCCCCAAGCCTTAATTCTTTCCTTGCCAAAAAAACTTTTTTTTTTACTTTTTAAGAATACTCTTTGTATTGAAGAAGGTTGGCATCTACATGTATGCACATAATTCACCACTCAGCGCTTGTCTTGTTCTACTCTTATTCATTCAGCCTACAACAAAGATGAGAAGAACGTTGGATTGGAAGCAAGCAAGGGCATGGGACCAGGTCAGGCCAACAGCTATGTCAGTCAGCCGGATAGCACTGGACCTGTACGACCCGGCGGCACTTCGTCCTATGCAGAGAACCAGGCTAGGCAGGATGCAAGGAAAAGATATCAGGTAATGGAGGCAATGTGCTGACATTGAGACATATCATCGCAATAAGAGTATGAGATAATGAATTGTCTCTTGAATATAAAGTAGATTGATAATCTTGCAACACTTTAAATCTCTTTGCTTGATGTGCTTAAAGTTTCTTAATATGACTGGATATGTACTCTCTAAAACTAACTCATAGCTAGATTGAAACAGAACCTGCACAGTGACCTTAAAGTGGGGGTTTAACTCCCTACGTGCCAAGTGAATTGCAGTTCTTTGGGGGTATGCATGTTATTTTGTTGCAGTTAGTGATAGTGGCATGTAACAAGCAAACTTTTTTTTCCCGTAATCCCGCCATCTGTCTGCGCTTCGGAATAGTTTACTAGATAGATGGCGCATAATAACTGCTGTTTATTATTATTATTATTATTATGTAAGATAAAGTTAAAAGGTTTGAATAATCGCTAAGAAGCTTACGGTACACCACGTTTTGAGTCCTAGAAGGACTAAAAGTGGATAGAGGACAGAGGTAGAAGTGAAATGTAGAGACTGGAGACAGACAGTCAACCTGCCTGAGTCTTCTCTTCAACTCCACTCGCCTACTCAAGCCAGCCTTTTTGTCATCTCTCCAACTTCTCAAGTCTCTCATCTCTTCTGGTTTAGAGTCCTTTTTAGGACCTTCCAACCTTCTAATTTATTTCCTCTCCATTTCACTTCTACCTATATCCACATGTTTTGATTCATCAAGGACTCACCATGTAGTGTACCGTTAACCTCTTCCGCGATTAGCGTGTAAAGCGTTGAATGAGAATTAGAGATGGATATATTAAACACCATCGTATATCCCTGCAGGAGTTTGTGGAGATCTCCAATGCCAAGGAAGCACCGGATGCAACCACCCGCGCCTCCAACCTATTCCGTAACCAGCTGAAGCAGAGACCAGGGGGACCCGGAGGAGGGCCAGGGGGTATGATGCCTGGACAGGGACAAGGGGGTTTCCCACCAGGAGCTGATGAGGTAAGGTCATGTCCTTACGCCTTCAGTGGAGGGGAAAAAATACACAAGAACTTTGAGAAATATCCCCCCCCAAAAAAAAAAAATAAAAGTAAAAATGAAAATGAATGAATAAATAAATAAATGAATAAATAAATAAATAACAATGAATAAATAAAGTAAAATAAAAAATAAAAATGAAAATAGAAATAAATCAGTAAAAATTATAATAATAGTAATATGATATTGGTAAATATATAAATTAATGAATAAAAAAAATGAAAGAAAAGAAAAGAGAAGAGTCATAAAACACAAACAAAAAAAAAGAATGAAACAAACAAGAACAAATAAATAAACTAATAAATGATAATGAAACTAATGAGAGTCCCTCAAATTCATGTGATTATTATGGATGATCTTGTGATTGAAAAGGAGGTAAACAAGTTTTTTTTGTGTTTTCCCCCCATCTGTCTTCCCTACCTACCTATCTTTCTCTCTCTCTTTCCCTCTCCCTTTCTATCTATAGATGGGTGGCCACGAAGTTGAAGGAAAAGGCAGCAGCCTTCTTCAGAAACTGCTCTTGGACTGAGTCTCTCTGACTTGATATTTCCAGATGTAGTTTAATGGTCTTTGTAATTCCATTCATCAACACTTGCTGATCACAATCCACATTGACAGAAAATATTGTTTGGTGTGATGTTCATGTGAACTTCCATCGCAATTCACCAATTTGTGCGACCCACAAAAAAAGGATAATTTTTAAACTGAAGACGGCATCATTTCCTGTATGTGGGCTATATGCGCATATGATCATATTACACTGTAATTGCTTTGTGTTTGTTGATCCAGTGGTTCATCTAGCTGGTTCTCATCCACTTTCATGCAATTTGATTTTCACAAAAGACGAAATGGAGTCGATTTCTTTTCTATTAATGCTGCACTACATTCTCTTGTGCCAGAAAGGTGAATTATCTGTACAAATCACTGAATAACAGTGAGTGAACTAGCAAAGGGGATTGCATGGAATCTTTATCATAAGAGGCTTTGTGTAATGCTATATGCCGGGTAACATAGCATGCAGAATGTATAGCGGGTCACACCAAATGACGATGAACATCAAACTGATGCCTAGGTACATTACCACATTCATAGACTTTGAGAAGGAGGCTTGTTTTCACAAATGCCACGAGATGAATTGATGCTATATGCCATATGATATGTATCAACTTGTGTTTGATTGCATTTCAAGAAGTAGTTTTGTTTTTAAGTCATTTCATCAGCTACAAATCTGTTATTCACTCATAAAATTTGGTTCACCTTATACATACAATACACCAAGCACGGATGTGACATCACTTTAATAATTACATAATTCCAGTAGCTTGTAACAGCAATGTGTAACTTGATAACCAACTTTGTGCAACGGGAATCTATGTCATGTGTTACACAGCACCATTTGTAACATGAAGAAATCAATTTTTGTGAAGCACAGTGATGTCGAGAAATCTTGCAAGTCCGAATGTCCTTACTTTGTATTCACATCATGTGCGTGCTATCGGACAATACTATATTCAGTTTCCTCTTCTTTACAAACTTTTTCTTCTCTATACATAAGAAAAAAAATTGAAAAAAAAGAGACCTTTATTAACCATTTATTGGAAAAAAAGGATTATCCTTGCATGTTACACCAAGAGATGCAGTAATGAATATTTTTATGATGAGGGGTTTAGATAATCTCAGGGAACCTATAATTCCCCTCTATCTCATCTCGAAGACAAAAAAATACAGAGAGGATGTGAACAAGGTTTAAAGTGTTTTTCCTTTCTCCGAACGTTGTGAGACTTCTAGAACATGCACTTTCAAAATTGATTGAATTGAAAATATCATAATGGATTTGACTCTGTAATTTTGATGAATTATTGAAAGAGTTGCCCACCAAACACAAACAAAAAATGATTGTTGTCAGTTAATGCCATTCTTACTCTTGGAATGATATTTTTTTGTCTTTCTTGTATCCAGGATTAAAAGTTAAAATGAGATTTGCTTTTGGATTTGGCTAGTGTAATGTAAGTTCGTTTCTGAGATAGAAGCCAAATATCATTTCATATCATTGAGTTTTTGAAATTGATAAATTAAAATAGAGAGTGGTGGAGTAAACTCCCCTCTTTCTATCTTTCCTCTTTTCTTTTTCTCTTCTCTTATATTAAGATTGTATTGCACAGATGCCTGTACAGATGATGATATACATGGTTGTAAATATGAATATATGAATATATAATTATTTCAATGTTTTTATATGAGACTTATTATGAGTGAGCTTATGAATGAAAAAGAGAATTACTTATGTTGAGGTTGAGGGAGAGAGAGAAGAGAGAGAGAGAGAGAGACAATATGTTAATTGTAGTATACTGAGATTTTGAGTGACTCAAATGCTGAAACAAAATCATTGTTTTGCATATATGCTCCACCTGTTTGCTTCCCTGCATTATTTAGAAGATAATAAATGAATTTTTATTTAAAATTTTTATTTCTTCCTCTTTATTCTATTTTCTCTGTATTGCAAGATATTTTTGTGTTATATCTTCATTGTTGTTACTGTTATTATCACCCTATACTTTGTAAATATGCCAAAAACTGTGCCGAGTAGTAAAAAGATTTCTTGTATCATGGAATAAAATTCAAAGTTCATTTACGTTTTGTTTCTCCTAAAATTTTTCTTCAACTTCCATCAGAATTTAATGGTACAGTAAAAAATCTAAGTAGTTAAAAGAATTTGTTGAATTTCTACATCTCTGTCAGAATAATTCATTTTCATTTTAAATAATTTGTAACAAATGATTCGCATTCACTCACGGAGGGAAGAATGCTTATTATAAGATTTTGATACTTTTTTCGTAAAATAGTTCAATTAAGTATTTTTTAAAGCATTTGTGATGTTATAAAATCTCTTCTCTAGGTATTCAATTATGAATTTATTTTAATAGATATGGTTTCATTGGGAGCATGGCTCAGCTTTCCCCCTTTTTTCTTAAAAAAATGGGATTATATTTCTTTTAATTTCATGATGAGTAATACTCAAATAATTTTTTATATATATATAAAAAAAAAACAAATGTGAATTTTCATACCATTCATAGAAATTGCTGCATTAAATATTTTGTAAACAAATGCTCATGCTGAAAAATTTGATTAAAAAAAGATATTTTGAGCTGTTAAATACAGCAATTATTGTCAATATATGTGAAGTTTCCCACCAATTAAGACCAACTATCAAACACTCAAGATGAATTATGAAGTTGTATAAGGCATATCATGAGACATACACCATGTAATTTCTGTTCATTCATCCTTTTTCATGCACGCATCATACGTTTGATAAATATGGCTGTTTCAACAATTAGTGAAGTTCAAACAGGTTTTGAAGTAAATGTATCAAAGTTCTTGTAAGTTTTGTTCTCCAGACAGTAGTCAAAGTGTACAGTGATGTGTAGTCTGTGAATTCACTCTTACAAAGTTATAAGCCCACTATTTTTAATGAAATAATGTAGGTGTCAGGTGACATTATATAGGTGTCAGGTGACATTAAATAGGTGTCAGGTGACATTATATAGGTGTCCGGTGACATCATATAGGTGTCAGGTGACATCTGACAGCTTTTATTTTGCCAACCAAAAACAAAATCACTCTTACACTGCTGCATAGACTGGAAGCCTTGTAATGAATGATTGGCACTTGCGATCAGTCTTAGAGACAACTTTCAATCCGCTGACCAGGGCCCAGGAACACAAAGTGATGTTGGGACCAATTATACAATTGTGTCTATTGACTACAGTGTACAAACAGTCATAAAAATCAATCATACGATCAAACATAATGCCGTGTGATACTGGACCCAGATGACCTCTCCTTTTGTGTTAGGTTCCCACTGCTACTTAACGTGATAAGTGACAGATGGTGTAGTGGTTGGAGCATTGGACTCATGATTGTGAGGTTGTTAGTTCAAATCGCTGCTTGACTGTTGTCTCCACTTTGATAAAAAAAGAAGAAGTGATTAATGGTGGTCAAGATTATAGTGGTCCGAAGTACTTCATTAAATGCGTTTCCATTTCATATCATCCTGCGTATTTCAAGTGGTTTTACGAGACTCACACAAATACAAATATGGTAGATATTACAGGAATTATCCTTATTTTTAACCTTTAGAAATGGTTTGTCCTTGTTTCTTGGCTTAAATGAAGGGTAAAAATGAGATGATTGTGTCATCACAAAGATTAACCTTTAGATCATCGAAACAATTAATACAATCCCGAGAGTAGTGACGGCTGGTACCTTCCATACTCATGTACATAGACATAGTGACTAAGGATGTGCTTACAGATATCGCAGCATTCTGTTACAGTTACAACCCCTCAAACATGTTAGCTATAAGTATTAATATATAAAACAATAACAATTGTTGAGTTTGACATTCAATCTTTCATTTTTCCAGAATTTTTCATTGTCCAATCTAAATTTCTTCCTACTACAAATTCATTGTGATTCTTTAATGTCTTTTATTTTCCAAACTCAGATATGGATGTTGCATTCATATATATACACGGAGGAGTAAAAAAAAAGGCGCTTTTTAAAAGAAATTTACAGAATCGAAAAAGCATTTTGTTGCGTGTACATACATGTGTTTATTGCATATCATGTGTATTGATAGTCAGAGTAGCAGTATCAATCCATTTGCATATTGTGTTTTGGAAATTAAGTTTTCATCTTTATGTATTGCTAAAGCAGAAATATCTTGCTTATTTCATTTTTTTTATGATTGTTTATTTCCACAGAGGAAATTTATTATTTCGGAAACTTTTTTTTGTTCAGAGGCCACATATAAAAAAGAAACTTGTACAGAGAGAAACCTATGTGAATAATTATATGAAATATTTGTATCATACAGATTCTTTTTTTTCTTTTTGTTTGTTCATTGTTCCAATTTTCCAACACGTTTGTTTGAAACAAAAAACTTCTAACTCATTTTGTGAAATTTAATTCATGTCGATATGATTGTGTTGATTTCTTTATCCATTATTTCTTGTTTGTTTGCATTGTGCAGATTTTGAAGAAAAAAAAATGTTATGAAAAAAAAAGGGAAAATGGAATCTATGTTTGACACAAGAGATTGTCGCAGTGAATGCATTTTACTCTTGTTTTCTGTATGTATGTATGTATTATTAATATTATTAATGATATCTTGCTGTTACATTCTGTAATTTGGCAAGTAATGAAACAAATTAAAAAAAATGTTCCATCAAAATTGTATTGAGTCTTGATGTTTCCTGTTGGTGAGTCATGAGATATACTAATGTATCTTCATTGTATGGAAGTGAGAGCGACCTGGGGCCCTTTTCATAAAGAGTTACAACTGTTATAACTTTACGATCATAGCAACTACCATGGTAACAGGGCTCAGCAGCCAATCAAAATCAAGGTTTCCATGGTGGTTGCCATAATGGCAAAGTTACCATAGTTTTATCTCTTTATAAACAGGCCTCAGATCAACACTATGTGGTCTCTCAGTGACTGTGTTATAAGCTAGTCTTAACATATAATGTACCTTTTGAAATGGTCTATGAATTATACAGAGAATGAATTAGCCTTTAATTGTATTTAAGATTGTATTTGTTTTGAGAATCTTGAATGGTAACATAATTGTGTGAGCTTTGAAGGTTTGCATGTTGGCGAGACTAGATAATAGATTTTTTGGTCTCAGCATGTAAGGTAGTCATTACTTCTTTCAAGAACTTATATCCGGAAGACTACCAACACCGACCTGCCAACCAGTTCGTCTTAGGCGTATTTAGTACGTTTTCGCAACTAAAATATGGCAGTACACTTTTTCTTTAAAAAATATAATTTTTGTAATAAGAAAAATATATGTATATACCGTATGGGCACTAGTATTCAACCCGGCAGAATTCAAAGATTTTGACATATTCCCGAAAATATTTAGAACTTGGGAATTTATCTTTATTTCATACCTTTGATGTTTTCAGGGTAATCTGTTGTCAGTATTTTCTTTATCAATCTGTCAACTGTATGCGCGTAGGATCGAATTATGCGCCGATGGCCTTTTGCACTGAATTGCACTAGTATTCAACCTAGTGAGGATAGACAGCAAATCTCAAAAGGGCTTAGATTGCTAAATTAGATCTAGATCTATGTAAGTCTCTGGCTTTGATTAATTCCCTGTTTGGTCTCATCTCAAATGGTCTAGTCCATAGTCGGATAGGACAAGGGAAGATTGAGAGACAGGGCCATCTTTCATCGCTAGGTTGAATACTAGTGCAGACGGGTTGAATACTAGTGCCAAAAATCATCGCCGTGAAATTCGATCGCCCGCGCACACAGTCGACTGGTTGAAGAAAAAAATAACGGAAAAAGAATAATCAGCATTTTCTCTTCGAAATAAGACGGGTCTGAAATTCAGGTAAATTCTGTATTTCTATATATTTGAGGAAACCCTCCAAACGGGTTGAATACTAGTGCCCTTACTTTTTTTTACAAAATCGTAATTTATTGAGAAAAATCATCTCTATATGTCTCTATTTCATAAAACATACACAAAATATGGTTATTAGATCAATTTAATTTCAGGTAATTTTTTTTTCAATCATTTCTTAAACCAGGGTGAAGATATATACACATGTTTCAATGTTTTTTTTCATCTGCAAGAGCAGTGTGCATTTTAGCTTGCATTTTATTATGAAATACACTTTTTTTGGGAAAAATACATTTTTTTTAAACACAAAATACAGTTTTTCATTCCCAGAGGTTGGCAAGTCTGCCAACAGTCCTTATCAGGACTACTTTACATGGTGCATTATGGATTGTAAACCAGGCCAGGGGCCCGTTGCAGAAAGAGTTGCAATCAAACGCAACTCTAAAATTCATGCACAACTTGATTTTCAACCAATCAACAGCGCTCATATTTTACTTGCGATTGATTTTTTGACTTGCGTTTAAACGCAACTCTTTCGCATTCATTTCGGTTCATTTTTATTTTCCAGTCCTGGTTCAAAGCATACAAGTGCAAAGACTGCAGTGATGCTGATTTTCTAAGAATATCATCTAAAATTCAAGTGGTTGAGGATTTGGGATGGTGCCATAGAAGGCTACTAGTTCATATTCGCTTTAAAAGAAATTGAGATAGCACTTAATAAAGACTGATAAAAAAATTCATAGATGTCAAAGATTGAATACAGCTATGCTACAGTCCTGGTTCAAAGCATACAAGTGCAAAGACTGTGCAGTGATGCTGATTTTCTAAGAATATCATCTAAAATTCAAGTGGTTGAGGATTTGGGATGGTGCCATATAAGGCTACATATTCGCTTTAAAAGAAATTGAGATAGCACTTAATAAAGACTGATAAAAAAAAATCATAGATGTCAAAGATTGAATGCAGCTATACTACAGTCACACACTAAGGAAACCAACCAATACTGTATCTTTGGGAATAGGTTTGTTGGTCTGGAGTCGGTTTCACTGCTATAACTTTGCCATCAGAAAAGGAATGAATTTTTGATGAATGAATTAGATTGAAATTAAGATGAAAATAGGTAGAAAGAATTTACCCCCCCCCCCACTGCAAATGTTACTTTGATGCCTTTGATTTTTCTAGGAATGGTATTCTGAAAACGTTTTTATCCTGTATCATTGAAACAGGAAGATATAGAATCATAGTAAATGGGTATTCAAAATCTTAACACAATCTTATCTCTGTATTAAAAGGACCACCCCTTTCTTTAATTCAATAAGCCTGATATTTGGATATTACCAATCAAAACATACTTCACAGCGTTTCTTACAAAATAATGTTAACGGCACTCTAGATGGGTATAAATATTGAAATTACTATATTGTTTACATCCGTAAACTGCAATTCATTTTATACGATTGGGTGATATTTTATGCATTTTTCAATAACCTTGTGAAATAAAAATTTTAGACAAACTTTTGAAACAAAATGACATTTTAGCTATTTTAAGTGTTGGAGTAAATGGAATAGGAGTCTTGTCTTTGCCTTGCATCACTTTGACATCACCAATGTGCCAATTTGAAGTCTTCACGACTATACCGTATAGTGATTACCATTTTTTTTCAGTAAAAAAAATCATAATTTTCTTATTGTTTGCAAGATTCACCTATCTACTTGTCTGAGTTTTCATTTTCCTCTAAAAACAGCTTTTCATTTGGATTTTATTCCCCTTTAATGCATGAATTCTGAATAAGCCATGGCTAAAATCAAGGATTCAGAAACCACCTTGTGAAATGGAGCTTTTTCAGTGAATAAGATTCAAACTCTGGTAAATAAACACGAGAAAAATGAGACAGGTCATATAAATTACACAATACAGCATCATTTACAGTTTATTGATAGTTAATATCTCTCAAATTGAATGTACAGTCATTTTAAATATTCACAAAATAGACAGAATCACTTCTTTGACAAAGTGAACTGATAGGCTAATAGATATGAATAGATATATATTCTATGGAAACAAAAAGTGATGCATTAATAGTCACATGGGAAAATTTCTTTATTTCTGTACAATGTCTGTGAAAAACTGGATCACTTTTTACACCAGATGCTCAGATGCATAATAAGTTACAAAGTAAATAGCAAGTGTTTTCACATTTTATTTACAAATAGTACATGCTACATGCTATGGAAATGGTATTTCTTTTCCTCCCTATTTATTATTTTACGATGCATAACTACTCACTAGAAATAATTGCAAAAGGGTACAAAGAAAGATAACCAGGTGGGAGTTGCATAAAGCCGTTAGTAAAGGCCACCGCACACCTCACGACCCAACCGATCGCCAACTGGCTTGCGACTGAGTGAGGGGAGATGTGACGTAACACCTCTTGTAAGCTTGAGTGTCGCAGACCAGTCCCAGTCAGAGACAAGTCGCAAGGAAAATCGGAAGGATTTGACATGTCGAATCCTTATGACTGGATCGCAAGCTCAATCCAACCTCCAGCCAATCAGAAACCAGAGTTGCGTAACGCGTATTATGATAAACGCGCATACGCAGTAGTAAGTGCAATTGCTCAGATCCAATGCCAAAAAGCGCATGCGTGAGTCGCAGATCGGCTCGCAAGGTGTGCGGTGTCGAGGCTTATGACTGCCTTGCGATTCATCTCCCCTCACTCAGTCGCAAGCCAGTCGCCGACCAGTCGGGTTGTAAGGTGTGTTGTGGCCTTAAGTTACAAGCAACTGTATGAGCGAAAGGTGAATCTTTCTTTGTGGTAAATTGTGTGCACTGATTTTCATTGGTGTCCATTACGTTCCTGTGAAAAGATCACCCGTCGTTCATTAAAGTCGACTGTAACTTACAAACAGCTTTATGAAACATCCACCTGAATTACAATGTATTTCATGTTCATTCAGTATATTGAATTAAAGTTACACTGTATAATCTGATTTGTAAAGGGTGGGGGTTCATCTCTACTGCTGTTCATACATACAACTAAAAAGGTAAAAAGGAGAGTATTTTTTGCCTGTTGCTTTGCTGAATTTTGGGTATCTTTACCCCCAAAGAGAAAAAGTCTCACTGTTAGTTTGTGTCCTTTGCTTTGCTGCATTAAGGGAATACTTAGACCCATATTTCAGGGATTCACGAGGCACACCTCTTTCAAAATATAATTGGAGTGCCCAGGATCCAATATAAGTTGATTCGGGTTGATCCATCTTGGAAGGGGAGGGGGGGGGGGGTGGGATACCTTAACTAAAGTAGCATGTGCAGAGAACATGTCAATAAAGTACTAATCTGAAGATTAAATAAAACCCAAGGTTTGAAATCACATGGTCATGCACGTGTACAACAATAGGCCCCCTCCCACCCCAAAGATGCATTTCAATGCAGTTTTCTTATAAACAGCACAAATAGAAAATAAAAATACATATTGAATTAAAAATGGATGGAATTCATCAAGGCTAGCATAGTGTCTAATTCTGACACTTCAACGTTGCCAGTTATCACATTGCATCACAAGGGAAGATAATTATTGCTACACAACTACTGAGAATATGTCAAAGACACAATCTGTGATAGGACGGATTTTATTTCATGCAATAAAGAACACATTTTCAATTTCAGCATATATATATTGTACACTGTTAGTCAGCAGTGCAGATGCATCGTGTGATGATTAAGATGCAGATTCTAAAATTCATGAGCTTTAGGCAGCTCCAAAGAAAAACAGTTGCTGTGTGCTAGATGCTCCACAGATAAATTTTGGAAGGAATGAAACTGCACAAGAAGAAAATGAATTCATGTAGTACATAATAAACATGCAGCTAAAGTAAGACCACCTCCTTCCTATGTCTACATTTTTGTCTACACAGCTATTGTTTTTTAATTGTTCCCCATTATAGCATTTCAATCCAATTTCAACTTTTCTCTTTGCCAACGAACTTGAAAAAACATATTATAGAATAGGATTCGGGGAAATCCAGCTTTGGCTTTTCTGCTACCACAATATGAAGTGTTTCTCCTACGGATCAACCGTTTGAGATTTGCAAACAATCAGTCAAATCTGTTTTTTGTTCAGATTCAAGAATTGATTGACTTGTCTGGTTTGGGGCAAAATCAGTAGAGACTGGCGCATTTTCCGTCACTGCTTGTTATCCTTAGTCCCACGTTAAGAACTTCATGAATTCTGCATGGCTGATTCTACCATGTTCGTCACCACACTCTTCAATCAACTGTAAGAAAAGAAAAAAATAAAATACTTTGTAATCACCAACTAGAAACCACCACACATGAAAACATCATAATATCACACATTGAAAATGAGAGGTACAAGTCAAATAAAATCATCTTTGATAAAAGATGTTATTTAAAACATTTCCTCATATCAAAATATATAGTTTTCTATTAGAACACCTGACTTTGAAACAAGTAGATTTGTAAAAACCTGATGGACTGTACACAACATAATGCTGAGCTATATGTCATGTCATTTGTGAAAGCTTTGGGATCCAGATAAAAGAGATACTTACCGCTTGCATGACATCATCATCTAGGGGTAGATTCTGCTTGTGGCAGGCGGCCTTGAGCTCATTCACATCAATGTTTCCTGAACGGTCACGGTCGTACTGTAAGAAGGCTTCCGTCAAGGAGGTGAAGTTGATGTAGTTGTCCTTGCGGAGTTGAGACTTGACCTCTGCTAAGAGCTGTTTCAGGTCGTTTGGCCTGGTAAATGTGACATTCAGTAAATGCTGTTATAGTATTGGACATTTGGATAATGAACAGCTAAGCTCAATAAATGTTGCTTTATTTGGAAACTCCTATATAAATATTAAATAGTTTCTTACTTGAGAGACAAGATCAAACAATTGTAGGTTACCCAAAATTGCATTTGAGTCCTCATATTCCATTTTAAAATTGATGCGCCATTGCTCGTTTTGCACAAAAGAGGAAAATCATGCACTGAAACTACAATTTTTATAAGATTACAATTTTTCTTGATACCTTTATTGGCCAGACTTACAATGTATCCTAATGAAAAAAAAAAATTACAATAAACATTTATAATTTTCAATTGCTCTAGGCCAGATGATTACACATTTCCAATTTTCAACCCAACTCATTTCATATCAAGGTATAATTTTTGTGCACACAACTCTGCATTGGTATGTAGTAAGGATGTCACTTACGATCTCTTGACAGTCATGGGGGCGCCCTTCTGCGATGCTAACGTCGCTGGTTTGGAAGGCAGGCCCATGGACCTGGTGGCTTGGATGCTATGGATAGTCTTGTCACAGCCTGGAAAGTCTTGCTTATGGGCCTCCAGGTAGTGAAGTACGTAGTCATCGGCATCGGTTATGATGAACCGATGGCTGAACACCTCTAGACAAGAGCCAATGGTCAGGTCCTAAACAATGACAAGTAGAAAAGTTAGAAGACTTAGTTATATTTGGCAAGGAATCACACTCCACCAAGGTGCTTAATGGGTACCTGTGCTAGGGTACCCAAAGTCATTGTAGCTTGTACAGTATTGTGAAAATGAAATCTTTTAAAATTATTCATAGGCCCTAAAAATCATTATTCTTAATCTTGCTTGGAAAATATATACAAGGGTATTTCATCTCCCCCTACTTGATATGATTGATTTTTCAGAATTTCAATTAAAAAATCCAACAAATTTCGGAATCCACAATGCACACACACAAAAATCATGCTGTACATTGAACAAATAATGGCATATAAAATTTATAAAAAAAAAAATCAGGCTTAAAATTCAAACTCTATAGTCAAAATTTGTTGTTTGACTGTGGATAACCAATTGAGCTGAAAATGTTACATGGTAATGATTCTATTTGACAGCACATTTGGTGTTCACTTCATTCAAAACTGTTTGGGAATGATAAATAAAACAGTTTTCTTCACCATTTCAGCTTGGAAATAGAACGAAATGAAAAATTGTGCAACTTTCATATTTCTTACACTTCCAGCTTTCCATAACTGAAGCCCAGATTTAGACCATGGTTTCTAGTAAACCAGAGTTTAGAACATGGTTAGATAACTAGTACTAACCTGTGGGCCATAGAACAGTGGATTCTCAGGTGTTGAGCCAGGCTTGGTCACTCTCGTTCTCTCAAGGAATGTACCGCTGATGATTCCTGAGTTACGGACAGGGGGCTCAAAGATCTTGATCATATCATCTGCCAGACGATAACTGATGATGAACCGACGACCTTTGTCCTCAGGTCGCACAGAATCCTAAAAAAGGAGCAAAAGAAAAAAAAGTCAAAGATCATAATCAAACAGATCAAAAGATATCGCAAGAGAAGCTGGCAAAACAGATACAAACATTTAATATATATATTTTAATCTCTGAAGTATTTCCTAAAAATCTTGTCAATTACAAAGGAGTTTGAAATAATTTTTTTTACAACTGACAAGTTTGCATGAAAAAATAGGGTGAATTGATTCTCTGAAATGCATTATATGGAATAACTCTCAGACAGGTCAAAATATTGAAATTATTCCTTTTTCAAAACAATAATTGACTTCAAGATCATCACTCATAAAGGCTTCCCAGCCCACTTGGGAAATCAGGTGAAATTATGTTTCCCTTTTCCCGTCATGCAAAAGTCAGGGAATGTAATAAAAATGAAAAAAAAATCAGGGAAAGGTCATGGAATTTTGACTGGCCCAACAGTCAGAAGTAGAAGTAGCCAACAGTGTTTCATACTGCAATTAGTTTGCTGCAATATCAAAGAAAACATGTGAAACTGGAAAGGATTTGGAATAATTATGATGGAATTTGAGATGTCATCAAGGAAATTCATGGAAATTTTTGTTTTCTTGAAATACCCTGCCATGTCAAATCCTCTACACACTGTATTGATGGGATGATGAACTTACCATGACGGCTTCAAATCGAAGGATCTTATGATCGTTCTCCAGCATCTTGATGAAGTCTTTCTTGGGCGGCTGGGGAACCAGAGACAGGCAGGACTGCAGGGAGTCTTCATAGGAACCAAAGCCATTGTAAGGCGGCAAGTCCTGCGTGAAAGAATCAAAAGATAAAATATAAGATCAGCTCTTCTTTTGTGTCCATCATTGACAAGTACAACTGAATGTCAGATATTTGGCCAGAACTTGGTAATTGGCACAGCCTAGCACTTCAATGACAAGTGAATGTGCATTCATAAAAGTCTACCTACCACTGATATGTTTCTGTTTTTCATGTGTAATTCTGCAAAGACTTGTGAATGGAACCATTTGAGTAATTTGGCTATGATGTACAATGTGCAGACTATGATAAAAAATAAATTTGTAAGATCCTAGAAGTTGGTGCTCCAAGGACAATATGACCTCCAAGGAAAACTTGACCTCGATGGAAAACTTGACGCGGGAAATCAATTGGAATCGTGTCTCTCGCAAAGATGGCTACGTAGTTTACCGAATCAGAATGCTGAGTTAAACATTTGGATTAAGTACTGAATTGAATACCAGCCTTAGAAATATTTGAACATTTTCAGACTCTTACCATCTTGGCGAGCTTTCTGGCTTCCATAGAAACCTGAACTGGGCCTGACTGAGAGACACCAAGCTGTTCCATGTATTGCTTTGTGAAAGCATCGGCATCGTAGATGAGGAATGGCCTGTTGTAGATGTAAACCGTCTTGCCGATGCCAAAGTCTGGAGGGCTGTACCAGTTCTTGATTTCATGGTTCGAAAGCTCCATAACCACTGCACGGAAAGAGGCTGTGAGAGAAAATATGGAAGAGAATGAAAAATATTGAAGCATATGTATATCACAATTTATCATTTCTTAATTTAAAAATGCAGGCAAAATGAGAATGATTCATGTGCATTGCTACATCAACACATAAAGCTAAAACAGCTTTCTTAAGCCAAATAAATTACAAAAAAGTAATCACATGAGAATCAATATTTTCCTACCCACTTTCTCCCTATGCACCCAATCAATATGTAGCTTATGTTAGGATTTCAATACAGCTATAATTCCTCCTCACATCATTTGTTCTATCAGAATCAGGCATTGCTCTGAACCCAACTAAAAATCTAAAACAAAAAGAAATGCCAAGTCAGATTACTTGCATAAAAATTCTGCAAATTTCATTTCAAACTGAAACTGGGAGCAGTACATAATAGCAAATCTGACACAATGCACAGCTGACTTGAGTGAAACTTACAGTCAACATTGTCACGGTCTTTTGGAACTCTTTGTTTCTTGAGGAACAGCGGGAAAGGATCTCGGCCGTCGTTGGGTTCGTGGACCTCTCTGACCTCCACTGTATCGTCTACGAGGTAGTACTGTATGATGTAAGGTCGTTGCTCACCAAACATGCTGCTTCGATCATCCCAAACACAGAAAAACCGCAGAACCTGAGGATCAAGTATGAAAATTATCAAAGTTATCAATTTATAAGTTGAAGTGCTTACACCATTTCTGATAATTGGGGAAAACCTTGGTGTTTATAGAGTTGATCCAATTATTTCATATCTATTATTCTATCTATTTCTTTGGTAAAATTTTCATTTTGCTGAATGACACACTACCAATAACAATGATAATAATGATGAAGATGATGATAATAATAGTAATGATAATAATAATATTCATAAACATTCGGATAAGATCAAATGTGGCATTGAGACTTCCCACGCAGCGATACCGTACCTTCCGATCGAGTTCCAAGAACTGCTTGAGTTTGTCGAATGTACTGGGTGTGGTGAATGCCTCGATGGCAGACTTCTCCTTGCGAGACTCTGTATGGGGATCTGAAGGGGTAGGCGCAGGGGGATTCAGCTCAATCCCTTCCATTGCCATGTATTCCTACAATGAGAAGAAAACCCCAAAAACATTTAAGTGTAAAGAAGAAATCTCCATCAATATGCATACAGTAAATTGAATGGGATTGAGATTAGTTTCCCATCCAGAGCTGCCAACAATAATTGTGATAAGAAAAAACATTTTACAATTTCTTTTAATCCTATTTTTCTTTAAAATTTTGAAAAAACATACCAACACTCTCATTCTTACAAGTTTCAAATATTCAATAATATCCCTTTTTAGTGTCACTTCCCCCTTAAAAATCCTACTCAAAAAGATGATATAACTGGCATCTCTGCCCATCCCATTAAAAACAAAAAAAACAACCAAAAATTGTTTAGGGCTTGTTTTAATTTTTCAGGGCTCTATTCAAGTTTCCCAGGACACTTTTGGACATTTTAAGGGCAAATTAGGGGGTGTCCCATGTAATTTTATTCCTCGGTTGTGAACACTGATTAGCTGTCCATGAAACTGTGCTTGATTTTCCCCCCAATTGTGCTCAAAGACAAGTCTTGTGGAAGAGGCCCCATGTAGGACAATCAAGAGAAAGAGGGCTTACCGCTGTCCACTTATCACAGTCTGTGATCTGGAAAACCTTGCCGTAGAACGTGACCTGGATGTCAAGATTGAGGTCCTTCCAGTGCCAGTGGTCGCCCTGGTCGTTCTTGGGCAACCTCATGCGTTTGATCAGCTTGCCCTGGGGCATGCCACTGTTCTCTATGTGGGGTTCGATGACCGAGATGCTGTCGTCTTCCAGGTAGTAGTAGATGATGACGGGACGGACGCGGTAGTATTCGCTGGGTGACTCATGGACGGTCTGCTTGTAGAATGCGTTGAATTTCAGTACCTAGAAAAGAAATAATCCATGTGAATAGTGACCTCTCAGTTCTCACTTTCTTTTGAAGAGAAAAATGCTAACACAAAACAGTAAGATGAATTATTTTCTAAGAATTCTTCCCATCAAAAATACAATAGGAATATTTTGACTTCAAAGAGAGAAAAGGATTGCGGAACAGAGACAGAGATGAACAGATAAAGGGAGAAAGACATAAATGAGTGAAAGAGAGAGAAATAGAGTAAATGTTTAAGTGTTCCCAGTAATCAAAATCGAGGGCAACTCAAGACCAATGTAAAAAGTGCAAGTACCTCCCTTTTTTTTTTTTAATCAGCTGAGATACATGTAAACTGGTGACATAATATGAATAAATCCAATTGTTTACTGTCCACTGAATGAACTTTGTTCATTGTTTTTACTATGTTTTCTTAATATTCATCCAAATCCTTAACAGATTAATACCATGTAAATTATCCTAAAATATTGAGGTACATCAGCTGTATTTTTTAATAGTAACAAACTCATGGACATAGAACAACCTGATGACAATTCGTCGCACGCACCACGAACCATCCTTTCTGCGCACTTCGATGCGCACTGTATCTATTCCACGAACCGTCCTCTCTGTTACATTGCCCACTGTGGCGTAAATAATTAACTTCAAGAAAATATAAAGATACGGGATGAAACTTTGGAACCTGAACTTTTTAACGAAGACACTGGTAAATAATTTGCCCTCCTTGTAGGTGCACTTATTGCTGGTTAAAAAAAAAACTTTTCTTTAAATGCGTTTTCTGCAAAACTAACTTTCGCATCGAAGTGCGCAGAGAGGACGGTTCGTGGTGCGTGCGACGAATTGTCTTAAAAGTTGTAATGCCTGTAGGTATCAAACATTACATTCTGAAATTTGAACAAATTTGATAGTAGTTTCCATTCAATTTTGTTTGATCAAAAGAAAAAAGAATTCATCATATCATTTGATAAATGCAGGCTACATGTTCCAGTAACATGAGGACCCTCTTACAATAGCAATGAACAACAGAAATCATAGACCTGAGAAACAAAGGGATAACTATATAAAAATTCAACCTTGTTTAAAGGGGATGTTCATTCCAACAGAAAAGATGATTTGAATTTATGCTTGTTGAGGTGGACTTACTGTACATGTACCGTTTAATAACTCCAACAGTTTGACTTTATGGAACTTGTAAAAAAAACAATAATCAAGGTTTATCATTATTGATACAGCAGTATACAGCCAAACTAACCTTTTTATCAAAAGCTACGTGTGCAGGGATGAAATCTTCTGGTGGTGCTTGCTTAGCTTGTCCATATGTCAGTGTTGGTCTTTTGTTATTCAGTTCATCTAATTCTGAAAGAGTGAGTTGATTGACTTCCAATGGTTCGCCTCCGATGCCGACCTCCGGCCTTGCGGGCAGGGCATATCCATTTTTGTAGCCGAGGGATTGGGATCTGTGAAACTTCCGTTGCTGAAGGGATTAATGATAAGAATGATTATAATGATATGGCCGTGCCCCGGGGGGGCCACTTCCATTCACGAGTGGATACCATGCGCGACCATGGGGTCTCGAAAAGCACCCTAAACACGTAATTTCCATATTCTGAAAATGCACCCCTTAACAAGTATTGGCGTGTGAAACCCTACCCTTAACAAGTATTGGAACAAAACGATACTCTTGGCAAATATTCCCTGAAATGAACCCCTAAACAAGTACAGGAATGTTTTATTGTTACGGGTCCTTCGGTCGTCGGCTTTACCTTATTTGGTTTAGTACGACCCAACCTTCTACACCTCGCGCAAATAGGACTCTAAACACGTAGTGTTGGGGCAAAAAGGACACCTTTATAAAACATTTTAATTTTGTTTTATTATCCCCGCAAATTTGACCCTAAACACGTAATTTTCCTAGCGAAATAGATACCCTTTTTCATTATTTTTGTGTTTTTGACACCCTTATCACGTTACGTACGTAACGTGCCCTATTGTGAAAAGGACATCCTTTTTACGTGTTTTTTTGGTCGCGCATGGTATCCACTCGTCAATGTAAGTGGCCCCCCGAGGGCCGTGCACTGCCACTAGACTCGAATCACCATAGTAATCCGCATTAAGATTTATTACAGGCATTTTAATGGAAAGACAAGCAATCAATTGACATTCGTAGCAGGCCCCATGGCAAGATGGTTGGGCCGAATGGAATAAATAACACTAACTCAATCATTATCAGCCAAACATCCCAGCAGGGCTGCTCGTGCCTGGCCCTTGTTGTATATAAATTGTCAGGCATCAGACGTTATGCAGTGGTTTGACTAGCTTTGAGGACTCTGTGATATTTTTTTTTATTATGATTAAATGTAGATCCACACACAATTATGAATTAGAGCTAGAACCTCTAGAATCTAGGCATAACAGTTACAAATTTTTTTTGGTACAAATAAAATCCTTAGAGGCCTATTAAGTATGGTCAGTTCCCCATGTCTGCACGGTCTCCCAAGTCTGCGCACCCGAATATCTGCGCGATTCTAGTAAAAGAAGATACGCAACGAGCACGAACTTTTTACATAACAATACATAGATAGGTTTTCATAAAAAATCAGACTCAAAATGGTGGAAAAATAATGAATTCAGGGTATTTCATGTGACAGCCTCAAAATGCAGCCTTTGTCAGCAAAATCCCTGAATCGTGTGCAAAGTGAATGAGTGCGCAGACATGGGGTACAATTTTTTTTTCAATCTGAAAATGAATGCCCGAGGTTTTTCCCAAAAAAATCATACATTTCTTTCAAATTTTTATGAGATATTTGGCACACTAACTTGTAATGATGTAGGGGACCTAAGGAACTTATCAACTGAAAGATTTTGTGAAATGAGAATAAATTCATGTTAAATAATAACGGAAATTGTTAGGTGTGCAGACTTGGGGCCCACCATCATACTATCCCAAACAAAAGCCTTGTTCATTGAATGAGTGGTGACTGGGCCAACACCAGAGATGCCAAGTTAAAAAAAATGTTATGCGTGAGATTTTCATGACTCGACGTCTCTGTGCGCGTGCGGCCAGTACTTACACTCGTACGTTGCGAAAAGTCGCGCGCTCATGAGATATGGGCTTCAAAACCATGCGATGCACGCACGCAATTCATCGTATCACGTACTAGCTGTGCGCTGACTGCACTCTCGATTCGTCTCGCGTGCCGGGCTAGACGCGAAGGTGGTCGGCCAGTCGTATAATCTGGTGAATAATGCTATTTTTTCTCTTTTTTTTCTGTCGGGTCCCGATGCGTGAGAAAAATGGGTGCCATGCGTGAGATCGTGAGACGGACCCTGAATGCGTGAGTCTCACGCACAATGCGTGAGACTTGGTAGCTCTGCAACACACACACAAACAAGTCACGAAAACAAGAAGGCCAGGTTCTTTAAATTTTAGTGTCAGAATGCAGAATCTAGGCCTACTTGTTACTTTTATGAAGAATAAAACAAATTAGCATAAATGTAGATCTAACGTTAGTGTTCATGACTGCATTCAATCATCATATTCATGCATCAGTGACAGTGTTTTCAGACATTCCCGACTCTGTCTGACAAATGAAAGAGACACTGGTGACAATCTGACATTGACAATATTGTCTTGACTCGGTCCAACTCCAACTTTTTTTGTCATCAAATCCACATCTCTATTTTCGAGCTTCAAATGTTCAGCAAATTTGCACTTACCGTTGGGTCTGTAAAGGTATTTCCCGGTAGAAAAGGAAGAGCCATATTGATATTGTTTCACACTTTATCTCCAGTTGTTGCCTGTGTATATTATCAATCACGAAAAACACGAACCACACACGCGTAGCCTAGCCGGATAGTATTTTGATCAGGGAAGTCCTATAGGAGTATTGAACACAGTCATTTACACGCGTTGCTAACATCGGGGTCGAGCTTGGCAGCTGGGTTGCTATGTAAACAGGTATGGACGAATGTACAAGAACAAACTATAGATGGCGCTAAAGCAAAATTTTAGCGGTGGTCGGGTCCAAACATAGAGATGTATTAAGTATATATCTCTATGGGTCCAAACTTCTTTTTTTATCCACCTCTGGTTCGGGTCATGAGGGTTCATTGAACGTTGAATACTCTAAAAAAACACCGGGAAAAAACAACCCTAACGATATAAGATGGGGAGCGAAAAAAGGAAGAAAAAATTGATGTCAATTTTAGATCATTATTTCAAGTTTCAGGTGTCCAAATCGGTAGATCGAAGCCAACAAATTACACTGTAAAAAATGAAGTGCTAATTTAGCACTTACAGTGCAGCAGCTTGTATAGTGACTGCACTATACGAGTTTTTACGAGAGCTGATTTTCTCTTTTAAATTTGAACTAGAAAATCAGCACTCGTAGTATTTGTTTTAAAAATATTTTTTTAGTAAAAAAAAAATTATCATCATACTTCTCTCATATTTTGAGAGAAAAGCTAAGCCGGCGTTGGCGGTGTTCAAGGAAATTCTGTAAAAAAGGGTTATTGATTTTTGCTGATATTTTCTACCAAAATTGTTTGCAAATTTATGACCGGATTGTGAGAAGACTGTCGGAAAAGTCTAAATGACAATTCATCTGGACAAATCTTCTAATTTATGTCAATTTAACTTCTTGGACTTATTGCAATGGGTGTCGATCACGGGGGGGGGGGGCATTGGGGATATATCCTCTCAATATTTCTGGTAGGGGTGGTCTATGTTTTCACCGTCACCCAAATCTACCGTCGAGCATCATTATTATTTTATGATGAATCCTATTATGACAAGTATGATAATAATGATAAAGAGAAAGAACATGACGATCATCATCACGGGTGATTGCAGTATATACACCATGATGACCCGCTCATTTTTCCTAAATGTCCCTATGTTTAATGAATGAATACATTCCACATATTAAGTCTGTCACTCTAAACAAGTTGTTTTAACTTTTTATTGTTTAAACTTTTTAACAACTTGTTTAAAACTTAAAACAACAGTTGTTTGAGTGATAAACAACATGCTTAAAATTTTCAACAGCATTGATTTTACAGTGTCCTTTCAAAAATTGTTAAAAATAAATGGCTGGAGAAAGAAAGAAAATATCTAGGATGAAATAGAGTAACTTGTTCAAGTTTATGTTATACATGATGATAAAAAAATCCTCTCAGCCGGTGCATAGAGTGTCGACGGTTATTTTACCACCCTTTTCAATATCACTACAAGACTTTTTATTCTTGATCCAGATTTATGATATAAAGTAAATGGAGAATACACACAAATGTTGTACTTTTTAATATCATGGAAAAAAATTCTTACAAAATAAGATTTTAGAAGATTTTTTTGTGTGTTGACAAAGGTCTCAAAATTGTACTCGCTCGATTCGCTCGCTTACAGCTTGATATAAAGTTTGCCGTTAACGCCACTGACCCCAAGCGCCAATCTTGTATACACCGCGCCACCGGGTTCCCCAGGTCCCCCGAAATGAATAAAGGCATTCATAGAAATGAAACATTAATGTAACTTGTCAATGACAATCATGACATGCAACTGATCTGTATACCACATAAGTCATTTTGCATGGCATCAAACTTCAATAATGCAATGTGCTGGAATAAAAACTTGATCTCATAGGAAATTTGTTTTAATTCGACGAGTTCTCCCAACAGCACCTCTGCTCCATTTTGTGATGTGAAGACTAATAGTAATGATTAAAAAAATATGACAGTCAGAACAGACGCTAATCTGAATAATACCATTACATCAACAGGGCTTCGACGATTAACCTTTGGAAACAGATGAATAGATCACCGACCTTTTGATTGATTTATGTTGATGTATATACAGGGGAAATGAAGTATGATATTGTGACTTGGTCATGTAATTAATTTTACTTTCTCCTGAATGGATTTTGTTAACGAGCAGAATTACTGCTTAGTGCTGATAGCAGGATGATCGCATCTTTCATCTGGGGGGGGGGGGGGGGTGGTGATGCAAAAATGAATGAACGATATACCCTGATGTTTCATTATAGTCGTCGGCAAATAAAGTTGTCTGATCTAACGTTTTTCCTTGAATGTGATAGGCTGCGAAGCACATATCTGATCACTGTCGGATATTTACGTTAATTGTCGGATAAAACATCCGACAAGTTATTTCAGGCAACGCTTTCCGTTGGAGCCTATATTACGGTTTCGTCAACGGACAATTTGGGTTCGAATCAGAGTCGATGCTACCGCTCGCTTCCAATAATAATCAAACATGAAGTTCTAACATAATTGTCCAAAATTAATATTGCCTTTCTTTTAATCAAATGCTGAATGCTTACCAGAGGCTTGTAAGACATAGCAACAAATAATTTGGGCAACTGTTAGATGTTGTAGTCTTTTATCGAAAGTGTCGCCTGGTTCTCCAGGGAAGAAACAAGAAACAGTCAAGGAATTCGAACATCCATCGAGACAGAAGCAACTTATTGTTAACCGCATCATACAACATCGATCAAGTTATTGTTATCACAGATGGCCTTAATGAACATCTCCGCTTTTAAATCAAGTCCATGAATTAATGACTGTCAATAATATTTTAACCTAATCACGCCCCCGACCATGCCCCACGTTAATAGGTCTTAAATGTATCATTATTATCATGACCATCATGGCGAAGATGTCGCTATATACACATACTGTACCACAGAAGTTGCGAAAAAGGTCAGATGTAAAAGAACACATATATGCGAGACGGTGGACTGTACTGTTTCCAGAAGAAGAAGAAGAGAAAGAAATTTCTATCAATAATATCAGTGTTTGCAAATTTATAGTTGGTTCCCCCTCCGCCTTCCGCTTCATAACAGGTATTTTACGTAACTATGGTTGGTAGAGTGGACAGCGCAAGGTGGGTTACCCCCCCCCCCCCGCTTCTTCGGTCACGTCCATTTTCGGTGGTACTTCCATCATGAAAAGGGAGATCTGCATCTATTGTGAAAAATGTGGATTATTCTTGAAAAGGGTCAACGAACAATATACTGGTATGGAACTCTAAATTTTGTTAGGAACTAGACCTTCTATTCATGCATTCAAATTCTACCTCTATAATTCCTTGAGTCATCAAAGCCGTTTACATTCAGGGGTTATACACAATGATATTGGTGTTTCTGTCTGTTATCTGTACTAGGGCTGTTTATCTCACTTCTGCAGGTAAGCGAGACTGTGATTCTTCAAGGTATTTATTACAGGTTTGTGTTCCAACATGACATGCACTTTCTCCACTCCCTGCGTACCACTGATATCAGTACGGGCACTGAACAATCACGCGGATTTTGTAGGTCGTAGCCCCTATAACGGGAAGGGAAGCAAGGTGAGTTGCTTCTTCATTGGAGAGAAACCGAGAGAAACTGACAATGCCTTGCAATTTTGCAAATGTTAAATGGAATGCTATGTCAGGAATCATGTATTGCCGCTGGCCCCTGCATATTCGATCTACTTTGAACCGTTTCAAAAATCAACGGCAAGAATATCAACAAAACACAGTCAAGTGAGTAAATACTTCGATTGGAAAGATCATGATAAGATACTGATGAAATACATAGAAAATAGTCTGCGATGAACCATGCAAAATAATGCTGCAGTTATTTTCCCCTACGGCGGCCGTACGACAAATCGAAAACAGCTGTTCATTTTTATTCCAACCACAATGTAGCTGATACAAAAAAATGTTAAAACGGCTGTTTCCGACTCGCCTTTCGGCCGCCGTATAGGGGAAATATGACTGTGCCATATATATTCAGTGGCGTACCGTGAGTCAAGCATGGGGGGGGGGGGGGTCAGCAAAAAATTTGAGTCACTTAACAAAATGCAGGTATACTGACCTAATAGAAACATTTTAAGGACTATGCCTTTGGTATCTCATTGATCAAATAATGCGAGCGCGAAGAAAATTTGTGATTTTCAGACCCCCAAAAAGGACATTATAAGCAAATGTTTGTAATAATTTATTCGTGATACCTGTCTCACTAAACAAAATATGCGAGCACGAAGCGCGAGCTGAAATTTGTGAATATATTGACTCAAAACAGGGACATTTTAAGGACTATTTTTAAAAGGAATTCATGAAGAGCATACATATCTCACATTATAGTCATCTAATGCGAGAGCCAAGCACTTCCTGAGTTTGTTAGACTTACACGTAAATACATGAAGCATTTTTTGAAGTCATTGTAATCACTAACATGATACGTTTCTCACTAATCAATTATTACGAGCGCGAAGCACGAGCTGAAATTTTTTGAAATTCAGACTTGAAGAGGAGCAATTAATACGATTTAGGCTTGTTTGTAGGATGCACTTAGACCATACGTATTTCACTGACCAAATGATGCTAGTGCAAAGCGTGAGCTGAATTTTTTTTAATATTCAGGCCAGAAAAGGCGAAATTTTCGGAACAGTTTTTAGGAATTCATGAAAAGCAGACATATCTCACCAATCTACTAATGCGAAGGTAAGCACGGACTGGAAATCTTTTTATATTCAGACCTTAAAATGGGGGCAATCACTTTAAGTAGCCATGAAAAGGAAATCTATGTCGCTACATAAAATAATAACTCCAAGTGCGAGGAAATATATTTGGTGTAGATGTAGACCTATTTTGCTATTTTGACTTGAAAACGGATTGTTTTAGTAGAACAGGATTATAATCTCATTAAACAGACAAAGCGAACACCAGCAATAATGAACACACAGGAACTTAGCACATCATGCTTCATAAAGTTATTAGAATTTTAAGTATAGCATGTATCTAATATAATATAAATATAACATAAAATAATTTGTTCACCCACTACGTTTCTCTTTCTTTCTCTTTCTTTCTCCCTCTTTTTCTCCATTTCCACCGTTTTTTTTTTGACAGCCGATGGGGGCTCCCGTAGTTACGCCACTGGCCATAATGCATGTGCAATCGCCAAGAGCAAATATCCGGACCGGGTCATCATGGTCATGGAGTTATACAACCATTTCTCACTTTTTTAAAAATAGAAATTATTTTTTCTTTTCATTTCTTTTTCATTTTTTTTATCCCCTTTCTCCTCTCCCCATTTTGGTTCAGTACTTGAAAAATCAGAGCCGGAAGAGGGTTGGGGGGGGGGGGGGGAGAATCGTCCTTGGCTTTACTTGCTAACAAGGTGCAATATATTTTGAGGGAGGAATGTGGCTGCCCTATGTGGTTCAGGGGGGGGGGGTGCTGATCCAACCTTTAATGAGGAGTATGTGAGTGAGGGTTTGTATGGATGAAAGTGTGTTTGACAGAGAGAGAGAGAGAGAGAGAGGGGGTGGGGTGGGGGGATAGAGAAAGAGATGGAGAGAGGGAGGGAGGGGGAGAGAGAGAGAATGTGGGATGCTATTGGTGATACAGCTGTGTGGCCATGATTTGGTTGAAAAAATCTCCTAATCCTATTAGCACAGTCGTACGGTGTGAACGCCAACACAGCGACCTTGCACGTGCTAATACTTCCATCCATCTATTAATATTTCCCCATCAAGCGTTAATAACTAAAAGTCATATTTCAAGACGATCTATTTCAATGAAGATCTTCTTTCTACGTACTGCCCTTAATTTGATTTATTACCAGTACCATGAATGCCAGTGATTGCTTGACACAGTAATTAGGATATCGAAGCATATTTTGCTCTGGCCTTGTAGAATCTGTTGGCTACTGAGCGATGAAACTGTGAAGAATATCATAAGATATAGGAGAAAAAAAAATCGATGGGCATAAATGCCCCTTGTATTTCAAGGTCGTATCTTAGCTAGCAAACTTAATTTATTTTATTCGGTATTGTTGTAGAAAATAATGTCACCATCAGTAGTCATTTTTTGAATGCACTGAGCGCTTGAGCTCAAGTAGGGGTGAATTAAGTTGCGCCCTGTATAGGCCTGTGGACTAAAACTCATGTGATGTAAATTGATGTTTTTATTTTTTTTTTATTTTGCCATTTCCTAGGTTTCACTAAGAAGATGGCGGGATATAACTAATATAGGCCTATATTCAGCTGACCATATCTGGGTCGATGAAAAATGAACTTTTCCTTTGATTTGAGTTATCGGTTTATTCAATTTCCTTATCAATTTCCAACATCTAAACACATCAATGATAAACCAAAAAATAAAATGATATTGAATTCAGGACTAAGATAATCACGAAAGGGAATGGTGTTGGCGCGAATAATCTGGCTAAACTGAAGAGCGCCATTATATTCCAATAGTGCCATACTTGGACAGAAAACATGCTCTATGAAAAAGTGTATTTTTGACTAATATCATGAATTAATCAGCTTTGAGGAACCACATCATTTGTGATCATTTCAATCGCTAAAATACATTGACGAAAAAAATAAGGAAAGTAACAATAAAATAAACAATATTAGCAGTAATAATGAAAATACTGACAATAAGAATTATATTATTAATATTAATAATAATAACGATAACAATATTGTTAATAATAATCATAACGAAAACAATAATAATAATAATAATGAAAATAATAATAATAATTATAATAATAATAATGAACAATAATATATGATAATAATAATAAAGAAGAAATGGTGATAAAAATAATAATTATAATTATAGTAAGTCTATTAATACTTGTAATGAATACAGATATATGTTTACTGAACATTATAAAGCATTTTACCACTTATTTTACTGATACCTAAACAAACAGTCAATTTCCATGATAATAGGAATGCTGGAGGGATGAAGACAAACTATACGAACATCTTGCAAGAAGTTCACAATCATTTTATTTGAAAAAGCCAAGACGGTTTAGCCCCTAGTAAAGATTTATGCGCTTCATTGAGAAAGTAAAAAGAAAAGAAAAAAAAAAGAAGACGCGGCAGCGATTGCGCCAAACTCCGCGATGGTGTTTGGAGATGCATTCACCTAAGGAGTTATTGCTTTTACCGAATATTTCACAGTACATGCATGGACGCATCATTAGACAAGCAAAACAGATGACAATTATAGATTCTCACCGTATATTTTTCCCGCCCTTTTGTTTTTTTTAAGGGGTATGTTTTGAGGTGTCAGACAGAACATGTCCTCTCCGTATATCATCACCGAATCGGGGGAACAGGTACGGCTGGAAGACAATTTTCATTTCACCGCATTTGATTTGGTGGGTAAACAGATATTTTCTTCTTCCAATCTCCTTAATGTTTGCAAACTTAATTTTGTGTTTTCGACCCGTTTTTATTTTTTCGCTGCGTTTGTCCTACGCCGCGTTCGATTGGATTTGCAAGGGAGGGTGAAGGATATGGCGCCTCGAGAAAATGTCGCTTTACACCGACTTTGATGGGTTAGCAATTTCAAAGTGAAGAAACTTCTTTTCTTATTTTCCTCTTCTTGTTCAATATTGACAAGATTAATCAATCTGCCCTATGTTTTACCGTGTGTCTTTATTTATCGACTTTTTGAAATGGGTGACTTGTTTCTTTCCCTTAATTCGCTTTGAATGTTTGCTGACTATTAAATCGAGTCATTTTAGCTTCATAACATCAAAATTTTTCTCCCTAACTTTACTCTTATAAACTTTACTTCTAGACTCTAAGCAGTAAAATGCACGTAAGGTCCTGATAGCGTTAGAAAAAATTAAATCTTTAATATTAGGATAAAAATCTAAATCTAAATTATGATCTATGAATTCTGAACTATGCACTATTAATTGAAATTGATAATAACAATTAAAATGTATAGATGACTTTCGAAAAATTTTCAGAAAATGAATGAAAGCAGTATGATAATCAATTTGCGTTGGGTATAATTTTTTCCTCATTTTGATTATGATTGCATTTCATAAAGTTTAAATCACTCTCTATGAAGTTGCCATTGTTTAAACTTCTGGAACAGCAACGCTTCTATTGCGGCTTCTATTGATCTCAAAATGCAAATAGGTACCTCCCGAATGACATTGATCATTTAGATATTTGTATCGATCCAATCTCAGTTTCTCCTTCATGAAAACAGAGAAAGAACCCAGAGAATGTCCCATTCAAATTTAATCAATAATGGATACGGTATAGCGAACCATCTCTTTGCCATATTCCAAGGCTTTATCGTTGAACACAGAATTAAAAAAAAAATAGAAAAGAAAAATAAAGCTCAACTTCAACGTAAATAGAACACCTAATACTAATATTAAATAGTAATGGATGCAAGATGTGCATGCTCAAAACAAGAACTAGAGATATTGATATTTCATTCGTCCTTTGCCTCTCAATGACCGTCAACCATCACGAACGAGCTTCAATCACCCCCCAAAAATCAATCGTTTAAAAATCAATTGGAATACAATTCCGTTTCCCGCCCTTTGTAATTGTCGTGTCAAATGACTGAAACTTTGTCGCCAATTTGATGTCACATGAGCGTTTCCTTCCGTCTTTTGACGATGTGTATATTTCGAAATTATAGTATGACATCTTTATACCTGTGGCATTTGGAATATGTCTTTGTTTGTTTCGTTCTTAAATTCTTTAATAATTCGATGTTTGTTGAATTTAGAACTGACATGCTGAAGAAAAAATGGATGGTGATTAAAAAAAAGAAATCAATGATAGTAGTTCGTAATGGTCTTATCGTTTACAGACAGAAATATTGTAAAGATAAAAAAATACGTTTTCTCAAAGTCCTGATAAAAATTTGTGGTTTAAAAAAAACATATTCTGTGTTCGTGTCTTGATGTCAATTACCAAAGATGGAACAGGGTCATACAGAAATATTGTAATGACGTTTTGATAGTAGATTTTTATCCGACATGTCCGACAAATAGAAAGAAAAAGTAATAAACAACGAATTGTTGCAAACGCAAAAAGAAGAAAAAAAAAACAGATAACCATGGTCTCTTCGTATTAGGAGCTGTGATTAATTTTAATTGACTACACTTTATTCTTCTCGGTATATAGGATAATTTCTAGGAGAGAAAGAGAAATAGCATCTCTAAACCATGTATCTCCGAAACAAATGTTAATGAGTCTACTTTGAATTCGTGAGAAACACCATTAATTACAAGTCGTCACCGATCACCTATGCATGCTGTTTTCTCCGACACCACGCGACGTGTCCAAAATGAAAATAATATAATTAGTGACCCTCGTTTCTACCATTTCATGGAAATGAGGGGTAATATTTTGCTCGCTTTTATTGCTAATGCATTTCTTTATTTAGCGCGGACAAACTAATGTTTTATATTGAATTTTAAGTTATCACCGATTAGCATGTGTGATTCTCCATGACAATACCTCTAACACTCTTGTTTATTCTCTCTTGAAAGTGTAGTGGCGAGAGGTTCATAATGGACATCCCTTTCCCTCTAGTAATATATATAAATATATATATGCTGTGAAAGAATTAGTGAAGAGAACAATAGTAGGCGTAGCTTAAATCAAGGTTCCCCAGAGCTACCTACACTTTGGAAAAATTGTTCTCATTCATTTCTTTTACAGCATATTTAAATAAAAAGAGTTGCCTAAGCTGTTGTACATGTATAACTCTCTCTTGAAAGTGTAATGGCGAGAAGTTCATATAAATGGACACCCCTTTCCTTCCCTCTAGTAATATATATAAATATATATATATGCTGTGAAAGAAATTAGTGAAGAGAACAATGGTATATATATATATATAGGCGTAGCTTAAATCAAGGTTCCCAGAGCCACCTACCCTTTTGAAGAAATGTTCTCTTCGTTAATTTTTTCACAGCATGTTTAGATAAAAAGAGTTGCCTAAGCTGTTGTACAGTTATAATTTCTCTCAAATATATGAATATAAATACATGAATAAATAAATATATACATGTATATATATATATGTAATAATGGTGATGGGCTGGTTCTACACCGGAGTGAGGAGATAAACCCCCTATAGTTTCTATCTTTTCAACCTTACTCCATTCTTTCCCTTTTCGAGGAATCCCTTACTTGCTACATTTTGCCACCCCTCCCAGTATGGTTTCACGGTGCCTGCCCCTTGGTATGGTCTAAAATTCTATGATGTTGTGGGGCTACATCACACAAATCCCTATCGCGAGGTATGGGTGCAGGTAAAGGGTTCTAATTTCTCTTCCATTTCTCTATTAATGCTCGCATGTGGCTCCTAGTAGCTGTCTGTATGCAACAGCGACCACACCCCTTTAATATTAGGGCAGATCCCATCTAGATTTGGAAAAGGACTCAATAGAAAAAAAAATCAGGCAGCATACTACGGTTTGGAAACGATCCCTTTATACAGAGGAAAAGAGAATCAAGAAAAATCTCTTGAGATGACACCTCTCATCTTAGGCGCATGCATGAAATGTTCACATTTTCCAAGACCGTACCGGCACAGACTGACCCGAGAGGAGGACACGTTGCTAGATAGTTTGTAAGTCACAAGGTACAAATTTCCGTCCTTAGCCAATACTTCTTTGCAGATGAAGGTCAATTTTGGGAGGTACTGCAGGCTACTCACCACCTTGGATCCGACGCCGACAAGATACGAAGCAAGAATTCATAAATACAACCGCCGAGTCAACAAACTAGCTACTCACCAAGGGTATCAACGATCGCCCAATGACTGTTCAATTTTCACAACCAAGTTAGTGGTAAGCCACTTTGATCATCGCCTCTTCAGGCCTTCATCCACTATAAACGATGAAAGCAAGGTTTTTCGAGGACATGCAAGCGAACATTTACGCTGAACAGATACGTTTGTCATCCTAGGATGGACTCGGCAAATGCCATTAATCTCAAAGCTCAGCATCAGAATTTAGCCACCCAGGTGCTCACAGGGAAAGAAGGCACCAAAATGTCTGAATGTATCAAAACTGAAGAAGAATTCGACAACAAACTGTAACCACAGACATTTTGCGCACATGATATTGAGTTCCTTTCGTGATATTGTCTCTGCTGTTGCATCTGATGAGTTCCACCACACGTACGCACAAGGACATGATCTTCTCGGCATGACCAATCCAAGATTCTGGTCTCTAATGGCCTAGGGGTAGAGAAATCAGGTTTACCGTGCAGTCGCTCTGCTCTCTCTGCTGTGTGCCAGGGAAACCTTGACAGTGTAAAGCCTGTATGCCAGTCAGCTGATCTCCTTCCACATAAGATGCCTCAGAAACTTATTCTACATCAAATGAAAGGACAAAGGGCCCGAAGTTCTGCAAAGAGCTAGAATGGAGAGCAATTCATGTAACAATCACATGCTCCCGGCTCAGATGGACAGGACATGTCCACAGAATGCCAGACGAGCCTTTGCCTAAATAATAGACTGCTCTAAGGTGAGCAGAAAGAAAGAAGGCTCTCTCTCAAGAATTTCAGAAGAAACGCTTCATCAAGTAGACTCTCAGTTTCCCTGCAATACTGTGGCATCTACCCGCACACCTTGGAAGAAACAATACATGGTCGTTAAGCCTGGCGCACAGTGGTGAGGGCTGCTATGTCGGGTAACGATTTGAGACGTGTGGGCGAGAAAGATAGAAACGCCAGTGTCAAAAAAGTCGGAACAAGCTATATCTCTCAGCCTGCTCCACTACCAGCATTTGCTTGTCCACATTGCACAATACTTCTTTTAGACGAACATTGGTTTAATTAGCCAATTGTGGGCGTGTCCTTCAGGAACATGATTGTGATGCTAAAGTTGTGGCCAAATTTTGAAACGTTAAGATTCTGAGTCAATATTTGAGAACGATTTAATTCTTTTATGTTTAAACTCGGTCATTTATAACGACTTTTCCGATTTCCCAAGTGGTAGACTTTCATTAAAGATAACCTTGTTACCACAATTTCGTCATGTATTTCGTAATTTTGAAAGGCCATTCTAAAAGTCTCAAATTCTGACATACGTCTTTGTAAACGACGTGTAACGGATCGCTTTCATTTTTTCTCTTGGGGTCAGGCTTTTATTCGAAATATGAGTCTATTCTTCTGTTCTTTGTTTTCAATTTCCCTTGTTGTAATTTTATGTTCACAGTGTTTCCCTATGTCTCAGTTATTGAATGCCGAAAATAAAACTTGCTCGCAACTGGAATGAGGGGAACATGAAGCAAACTATTCTCTATAGGAAGAACAATGATTTGAAAGCTTATTTCATTTTGCGAAATCTTCCAAGACCACGATTGCAGATTGTTTTCGGATAAACGATACCGTGGTGTCCGATTTAACGCAATTACAATGCGATAATCATACTTTTCATGTTTTGAGGCATAACATGGAACGAGAAAAGCGTTCATAACTTGGCTTCAGTAATTGCGCAGCAATTCGATATAATGCATGTTCTTTTTGTACCGCGAATGACGAAATAAACTTAATATTAGACGTAGCTTTATTGTCAAACGTGTAAGTTATGCAATTGTTTCTTTCGTTAAGTATCTTAAATCATTTGAAAGCTTTGACGCTTTGTAGATTTGCTTTACATTAAGGCTCTTATTGTGTATTTTTATGATAGGAAAGTATGATGTTTATGATATATTTTATGACATTCATTGATCACAAACAAAATTTTATTTTTATGTATCTCCAAATATCGAGACTATTGTTCTGCTTGATCCTGATAGACGACACTGGTCGTGTGGTCCAGTGGTTAGAGCTTTGGAATCACAGTCGCAAGGTTGTAAGTTCGAATTCCCACTCTGCCATTGTCTCCATTTTGATAAAAAAGGCCCCAGAGTAATATCTGTCCTCTATAAGGTCAGCCATTATGACTGATTATCCTAAACGTAAAATGTTTTATAAGTAATTGGTTATATACCAGCTTGACGTTTACCAGCAAAATGCTACACTCAAATAGGAATTTTTTGTTTTTCCATTTACTATCAATGTACTGTACTTCAGAAGGCCCTATGAATGAAACTGATTGGATATTATTTTACCAATTCATTCATACTCTCTAATCAGAGGATTTAAGTATAGATTTAATGACACAGTACATCTTTTAGATGCGACTTTTTCGGAACAGGATTTCTTTTCGATCAGAGTAAATTGACATTATTAATATCTGATAATCTCATTGAAGTATTGTTTTCTGTCTTCACGCGGTTAGGGGTTCTGCTCAAGACACTGTTGATCTTGTTAAAATTTCTGTCCAATCATTACCATTGATTACGCTAATCCAACTCTTAAGTTATTCTCAAATCTTCAAAAATACACAGGGGTTTTAGTTTCTGCACACCCTGGTACCGTTCTCTGAAATGATCTGCCTCTGGTTTTCCGAGAGTGTATACTCTCGACACATTCAAAAGTTACCTGAAGAAGCGCCTACCGTAATCAATAGCCTCGTTCAGACGTGTGTTCCTAGTCGAAGTAAATTTTATTATGAATGGATATTATAAAAAACTTCCAAAGATTTTTCTCTTATCACGACTCCGAGTAGGCTATTTTGGTAGGAGGAATGGTCGGAGTAAAGGTCGGAGTACTACTGCCCCATCAGGATATAGTTACTCAGACCAAGATACTCCTGGTTCTTTCCAGGAGTATCTCGCTATCACGACTAGCCGGTTGGAGTAAATTGCCCGCGTGGACAGCACTCAGAGTATCTCCTTACGACCTCGCGTAAAACACTTCCGGGATCAAAGTGCCATGTTGATATTTCGCTTAGTACATGAGTGAGGTGCAGTTCAAAGTAGAAAGCTCGGTTGTGTAATACTTACAAGAAAATGGAGATGAAAACTAGTGATGGAAAGAAACGCGGGGCGTATTGGGGAGATAGGGATATCATGGCTTTAATAGCTGGCGAGAGCCTAAAACCACTCCAGAAGTTACTCCTTTCCCCTGTATGCGTGGTCTTGGTAAGATAAATATCTTTAGAATTATCCATGCCCAATAGAATTTTACTCCGACTAGGAACCTGTACGTCTGAACGAATTGGTCGGAGTAAGGTCGGAGTAACTCTGTCCACACCGGCTCTACTCCGCCCTTTCCTCCGACCTTACTCCGACCAAAACAGCCTTCGTCTGAACGAAAAAATGTTTCCTATTCTTATTTGTCGTTCACTCATTTTTTGTTCTTTTTCTTCTTCCTCTGCCCTTTCTTTCATTGCGCCTCGAGCAGTCTGCAGAGAGGATTGAAGCGCATTATGAATTATATATAATTCAAGCCCAATGAGACCTGCATCATCTGTAGTGGATTTCAGTATTACCTAGCTCAAATTTAATCAATTTTGAATTTGAGAATGAATTTTAATTAGTATTATATAGAAAATACAGACAAAGAACCAGGAAAAACATATGAGTTATTGCAAGTCGTAACAATCAATCGTCATTTAAGGTCATCATACCTCTCCTAACACTTCACCCATTTTCTACATATTTAGACAGTTTTAATAACCGTGATGAGCCTGTCTGGCGCGACTAAATTTCCCATTGTGTAATGCTTATAATGATAGCAGTATTTTTTTTCTTCTGTTTTTCATCAATTAACCACATGACATTGACAAATAGCAAGAGTCTGAATTACAATCGTACATCTGACCATTTGTTATGTATATCGATGAAATATGCAATTAAGGTGTTGAACTCTTTACTGCGTTAAATGCAATCAAGGCTGTCTGTTTTTACCTTCAAGTGGTACAGACACTATCATTTCGAACATGTTACATTGAATCCACATAGGTCTGTGTTCAACGATATGAGATTTAAAGCAGTGAGGTTTGAGTAATGATATTTCTGTTTCAATTTAGGAATAAATCAACATGGAACATGACGTTTGAAAAAGAATATCTCTTAATACATTTTTTAAAATAATTTTTATGATGGCTTATAATAGTAAAGTGCTGCATCCGGAGAAGGGTGTGGGAGGAGGGGGGGGGGGAGGGGGTGCATGGCAGGCAACCACCTCTGGAGGATGCAAACATTTATTTACTACACAAACGATCCGTTGAGACGTTTGTTTTTTGCGTTTCTTTATTTCCTCGGCGATAATGACATCTTTTCTTGTCAACTTTTCTCTCAAAATGGGCGCCTCATCTGTTCCTCCACCTATGATCAATGCATCTGGATAAAGTCTATGGACCAATTTCATCAACGGAAGCCTCTTGCAAAGAAAAAAAAAAACAATCTAAATATCGATTTTCAAGACAGCTGACGTTGACCCTCCATTCAACAGAAGTCGCTGTCACCAGTGTGCTAGCATTAATCTAGGGATGAAACAGATCATTATTATGTCTGGATAATTCTTCTTTATGTTATGCATGTGTGCATCAAAGTCCAGAACTAATTACACTTTTCCTTCCCTAGATATTTTGATCAATTTCATCATTAGTAATTCAGGTTCACTTCTAACCATTTTATGACAGAGCCGTGGCTCTGTTTCGCTAAGAACCTTGTCCATAATGGCAAGTGTCAATTGCCATTAATGATTGATCGAGAGCACAATCATATAGCATTTGCTAATCTTAATATTTTTTGTGAAACCAAACCCACATCCTAAATGAAGACAGGATCTGTTTTTCGAATTTTCATTAGAATATGATCCTATGAAGAGGAGTATGATCAAATTGGCGACATAAATCATGGAGATATACTTTTTAGATAACCTCCATCTATCGGGAGTCAGCTTACTGGGATTCATGGAACGTGCTTAGAGATAATAGGGAGTTTTCGCATTTACTACGAAGACACTCTCTATACAACACATCGATTCCTTTGAAAATGCAATTAAAAATCACAATGGAGAGCTGAGAGGCTTTTGTCGAAAGTTGGTTGACTGGGACAGCCGATCATCCGAAGATTTGCACTGGACGAACAATTGCACTTATGTCGCTGTCCAGAGTCAAGATATTCCGAATCCGTCCCGGTCCACCAACTTTTGACAAAAGTCTCTCAGCTCTCAATTGTGATTTGACTTGCATTTTTAAAGGAATTATTGCGTTGTAGAGAGTGTCTCCTTAGAAAATGCGAAAGGTCCAGAAGTGCTAGTTGTGGTACGATTTCAAAATGAGTTCCCATAGAATCCATAAAATTATACATTACCCAAGTGTCTGTACGCAAACAACAAAGAATTTTGAAGAAGTTGTGTAATTTGATATGTAAGTGATGAATTATTGAACGAAATATTAAGTGTCATTAACAGAGTTGAATAAGCGCCATGCTTTTATTTTTTCTTTGAAGAATGGGGAGTATTTTAAACAGCACTGTGTATTAATTAATAGTCCTTAACGATCAATGAAATAAATAAAATCCATAAAATAAATCCTCGACGCACGACGGTTTCAAGAACATAGAAGACTAACAATGAAGACAAAAAATGCTCTTCAAACGACAAAAAACAGCTGGGAGGTCTTTGACGAAAATAGATGAATCGGAATAGAAGTTTCATTCTAAGTTTCGGAGCTGACAAAGAAGTGCAAATATGTCCAGAGTCCAGAACGAAACTGCAGTTTTGACTCACCAATTTTCGACAAAGACTTCTTAGTTGTTTCCTATCATGAATAACACTTTGACGTTACATTTTCTATGATCTTGAATCTGTCGTGCGCTGTGGAACGAAAACTCGTTATTCATGGACATCCCCGACCTTGACAAGAGGATACATTTACATTTACATTTAGTTTGTCATTGCATATGGTTTTATTGTAGCATCGTATTTCGTTCTTTAATGGATGGAATTGTCTGCGTAAGGATATTGATTCTAATGCCCATCTAAGGCAGATATCCGCTACCATAAATGTGCCATGCGATATTGTATTATGGTGTTATCACAGGTCTCCATGGTTGTTTTCGCAACCATAGTATATAATTCCTTATGATTGTATACAGGAATAAAGGGGATGCTTGATCTTCCCTCGATGCTCATAAAACAATACATAAAGAGAACAGTTTTGCGTTTGTGAACATGACGGGAAAACAAAACGAAAATCTCAGTGAGACAGAGAGGTAGATAGATAGATAGATAGATAGAGAGAGAGGGAGATGAAGGAAGATAGGGCCTAGGAGGGGAAGTAGACGGGGGGGGGGTGGATAGAGTCCTTGGTTGCTTGGGAGTAGAAAGCGAAAATATTAAGGAACACCAGGAAAAGATGACATGATGTGCAATCCGCATGATTTAATTTTAATTAGAAATAGTTTGGTACATGAAATGCGCGTATTTTTTTTTTGACATGTCGAACATTATTTCAAATCAAGAAAATATTGTTAAGTTTATGGGTCGACGCCACCTTATCCTTAAACCTCGTTCCAGTAAAAAAAAATCGTGACACCGTAAACAGGAAAAGGATAAAGAAGAAGGATGCCTTAAACAAATTTCACCTGTTTTGGGAGATCAATGGGTATATCTCTGTGGATTACATTTTGGAGACCGCCAGATGTCCACATCTTTCTCGCAGCTTATCTACAAAATGATCGTAAGATCGTGAAAACCCAACTGCATACATCCAAAATGTTTTATAAAATCAGTCGTTGCTCGAACAATAAGAAAGGAAAACATGCCTAGATTTTCTGGATATAGGCGGTAATGTTTAACCAAGTCTAAACCTGCATAATAATAATGTCCCCGATCTCATTTAGTGTTTTTATACTGCGACTGTGCAACAGGCGTAATGAAGAAAAACAAAGTGACAAATATTTTTTTTCTTCATTTTTTTTTGGGTTAAAGAGTAGCCTTGATATCTAACTAGATATTGCACCTTGTACACTAAGCCATAGTCCAACTCTCTTCTATAGTTATGGGAAGTCAAAATCGATGAGATTTGTTTTACATTGTATTTTTCTTATGTTCATGTCCCTATCCATAAGTGCTTTTTTTTTAAAGAATTATATTTTATTAATTATTCCAAGTTAATCATGTACAATTGAGGTGTTAAATGAGCTGATAATTCGAGCCGGTTTCATGAGAGATTTACTTAACATCTAGCAATATTCATAGTTTAAGCCGCAACAGTAGACCAGAGTTTACATTAAACCTGAGTATAGAATACGGGCAGGATCTAACTAAGATGTGAACATAGTATTAATTCGGCATATGAGGTGTATCAAGTCTACTCTCACACATATATTATGATGTAAAAATGGTAGAAGAGCTTACATTATCATCTAATTGTGGCAAGGCATGTCCACACTCACACACTGTCGCATAGAGCATTATGTATCGATATCTGAATTGATCTGTATAAGATCATATAAACGAAGTTCTTTCGAAAATTAAACTTTTTAAACGGCTGTACTATGAAATGTCATATGTAATCAACTTTGAGTTATCGGGACGCTTGGCAAAGTAGACCAGAGAGCCGTTTCATGCAGATCTTACAACTGACATTGCGGTAAATACCGGTGATTCTAATTTACAATCACACAGCTGTCACTAAAGCTCAGCTATACCACACTTAGGCGTAACAAGGCTGGGAGTTCAACATTAGTTTTAGCGTACATCCATGCTCTGAGGCGAAGCACTCTCATAAAAATTATTGGACGCGATAGAAACAAAATATATACACCCCAAAACGAATCTTTGAGAGCTAGCCGGTCCTAAATGGAAGAATAGATAAGACAAGCGACCATCGCGAGCATCATCATAACGTTCGCCCGCAATCGTTCAGTTGTCACGCTATCCTAGCGAGCCGTGCGCCAATCCAGTAAGGGTGAAAAACTTGGTCAAGTGGGGAACTGCATAGCATCGTTCCATTCAGAATTTGTATGTCATCCATCAACTGTTGAAACTCTCCACAAGCTTTTAGCAGGGTGATACGGGGTTGATCACTAAAAACCTTCTTCATTTACCTCCTCTTTCTCCTCTTTCACAGCTTGAGCTTCGTTCGTCCATTGGCCTGCACTGCTGAACTTTGTGACTCGCGCGGTATAAAGTTTTGCATGTATTTCTTCTTCTGGACTGTCTTTATCGACCTGTTGCAGTTTTGAGACAAGTAGGACAGTCCGCAGTCCGAAAGCAAGTTTTGAATTACTCATAGACTGGAGGAAACTTGAGTATAGAGACACTCAATCATTTCAAGGTAGGTCGTATCAATCATCTAAAGGATTCATATGTTTAACATGTTAGTAATGCTGATAACATAACCACGTTTCTACATCTTACTTCATGATAATTATCTTCTTTTGTGTCCATTACATGCTCTCAAAATGTAAAAGCAAGTTTGCCTTTCTTAATATTGGCCTACATGTACTCTGTTCGAAAACTCGGTTATTATGCTTATACTCTCTTGCAGGGGTGAATATATGACTGAAAAGGGTAGTCGAGGACGAAATCATATAATTTGAATTAAATGACAGAGAAGTAAAACGTGCAAACCGTTGAAAGTGTCATAGAAATAATTAGGGATATACATCATCTTTGTGAAACGATTTTATGCATCGATGCTGTCATGAATATAAAAATTTTGAGTTTTCTCACCGAGACGCAGAACCAATTCACGAACGCAGTAAATTATTGAAATGCAAGTCAAATCAAAATAGACAGCTCGGAGGTCTTTGTCGAAAATTGGTGAACCGAAACAGCAGTTTCGTCCTAAGTTTCGGGGCTGACGAAAACTTGCAAATATGTTGTTGGTTGCTCTTTGCCAGGAAGGGCATTTGACAAGACATTTTTCTATGTTCCGCTGGCATGTGTGGATTTTTGTCTTGTTCTCAAAATGAAGGAAGAAATTGTATTTTTACAGTTTAAATCAAACGGTTTAGACTTTGTATTTTTAATTTTTGTGAAAAGTCTATGTCAAAATCTAATTCTGCTTTTTTTTTTTAATTTTTATTGTATAGTACTTTCGAACATACTCCTCAAAATGAAAGTGGTTTCGAAGAGAAATGTTTATAATATAAACAACTCTTTTTTTGGCGCCGTCGTAATTCCAATTTGCAAGCTCAAAGTTAAAACTTATGTAATGACGTGATTAAAGTTTACATTTGAATGATGATAATTTGAATGATGAGGGTGATATCAGTGACTTTTTGCTTTGCGATGTACAGAGAGTTATAGAAAAGAGTAATGCATTGTCAATTTCCCTTCATGCCAAAGGACAAAACCATGAAGTCCTTTACTTTGGACAATAACATAATACAATATCTCGTCAGCTCCGATATCTAAGACGAAAATGCTGTCCCGGTTGGTTCACCATTTTCGACAAAGCCCACCCAGCTATTCTTTGTCATTTGGCGGGCATTTTCAATACATTTACCTTGCTTTTGAACCCTTCGTACGTTGGAGAGCGAAAACTACCTTATGACAACGACGACGACAACAACAATGTTACCAAGAATGGTAATGATGATGGAGACAATGATGACGAAGATGATGATGATAGTGATAGCGGTGGTGATAGTAATAGTGGAATTAATGATAACAATTACGTATGGGTCGTGATAAATTTCAGGTGAGCGTTTCATGAAGGATTTTTTATCTGACAGTTACCATGGTAACAGTACCTCTTAGCCAATCAGGTTCAAGGAAAGTTGTCAGATGTATACAAGTGACTCGCTTATGGATAACTTAATAGGCTGGAGAATTCATGCAGAGAAATACACAGTGATCTTTTAGCGAGCATGTACTTACTGTAGGCTAGCTTATAGTCGTTTATTAACTGAGCTAATAGCTAGTCGCTAGCTGACTCACATTTAGGAGTGTGCTGTGTTTGTGTAAAAACCTAAATGGTAGAGTGATTCCTTCTTAAGGAGACCCTTTCTCTTTATCTCAAATGCTACAGCAATCACACATGGAATATGATTTGGAAAATGGAAAAAGAAACAAATTGTATTGAAAAAAAATCAGTGTAGTAAATTATGGAATTCTTATTTAGTTATTTTGCAAAATTTACTTTCTTTATCAGTTCAAAAAAAAATGGGCTCGATATCCTCATCAGCCAAAGTGGCTAGTCTTCTGAAGGGTTCAGAATTATATGGGAAAGGCATATAGTTATCTAAATTTGCATACCATGGAAAATGCCTTGAATTATTAGAAAATGGAAAGCAGTGCCAATATGAGAATACACAAGCAGATTATCTGGACCTCAGGAAAGTTGTCTGTATGGGTCGAGACTGGTTTACCATGCAACAAGCCCCCCTCTCAAGTCCGTGGCCCATCACAGTCTCTGGTCTCATAAAATCACAAAGCATAAATTGTGTGCCTTTATTGTAGTGTTAATTTGGGACGTTATACCATCATCCGCATCATTAAAACATGCATTTGAAAGTGGGCCAAATTAATTCTGATTGTCATATCGTATACAAACACCCACTTCAATGCAAATTGAGACTGAATTGGATATTCCGAACGGTAAATGGGCATGGCGTAGCGAACTGTTGAATAAAAAACACGCCACACAAAAGTGAGAGTTGCCTGCTTTATTGATGTAATCAATAAAATTAACTCTGTTCGTTTTGTTCTTTTGAAGAAAGGAGGTTTTCCCCGGTCGCACCTCTTCCGGCGTGCATGTAAGGGGAGAAAAAGAACAACAAACAGAATATATGAATGTTATTAAGAAGTTAATGACATCACCACTATATTCATGTTCAACCTTCTGCATGTAGTAAAAATAACCAAGTTGATGTGTATCGAGCCTGGCTAAACCGAATGATGTTTATAACCCGAGCAGTATTATGAGAATCATCTAATATTAAGGTAGATTTTACCTGCTTGATCAGTCGATAAAGAGTCTGCCTGTCGAACTAAAAGTCGTAGGTTCGAGTCCACCCCGGGCGGATGAATGATAGATATGATTAGATATGGTGAAGTCCAAGGGATATTAAAGTCGTATACATCCATAAAAAATCAAAGGGCCACGACCATAGAGAGATGATTAGTATACATCTCTATGGCCACGACTTAACAAACTTATGGAGTATGGAGCGCCATCTGGATTTCTAATAATTATCTCAATTTCAGTTGATTTTTATCAACATTATATCAGTGTGAATTTATGGAATTTTACAAATCTTAAGAGGCCTGATTGAAAATATTTTTTCACAACATGAGAAAGGAAATGTAGGGTTTTACATTGGAGTTTTATATTCTAGGAATCGAAGGTTTTCCAAATGGGGGGAGGGGCATTTTTGTACAGAAAAAAAATCTTCACTCCCAATTAATGGTGATTTATGTCAGGAAAAATATGGCAAACTGGCAAATATTTGTGTGACTCTCAAAGGAGGGGGGGGGGGGTGATGTACGGGCAGGATGTGCCCCTTCCTGGATCATCAACTGATTTTAATGTAAATTATAGTGTAACTTTATATACAATTTCCCATACAAAAATATCCCTGGCCCAGTTTCACCGACCATTTCCCCTTAACCGTTTCTGTTATGTACTCCATTATGTGTGCCAAAGCTATCTCACTTTCACATGATAGAAGATCTTTAGCCATCTACTGCTTCGTATAAAACGTTCACTTTCGATGCACAATTTGATAAAACAAATCCATCATTAGCAACAGAGACGGCCAAGATATGTTTCCCTTTCGGTGTGAAAATAGAATAAAGACACTCAGAATTCTCGGTCGTAAACAATGTCAAGCGGCACATTTTGAGGAATATGTAAGACCGCGACATGAACCCTTCTCCTTTAAAAAAATCCATCTTTCGAGGAATTCATCTCTCGAGGATACGTCTGTTTGGTTTTTCGATATGGAAACCGGAGAAGGTGAGCAGTTTACCCAGTTGAATCCGAGACCTGAGTTTACAAAGAACGCGAAATAATGTTGTTGCAGCACTCTGTCAGGATTCGTTCCTTTCTTAAAAAAAGAATATTTTGAGTTTGGGAAAGATGGATGCTAGTGGCGGGCAGGATGACAACTTTATGGATAGACTAAAGAAGAATCTTATCGAAAGATTCAGTTGTTGTTCACTTTGCTGAGATATGTGTGTGTGTGTGTGTGTGTGTGAGGGTGTGTGTGTGGAGGTGCCGTGGCCGAGTGGTCTAAGAAGCCTGGCTATACAGGTCAGGGGTTCGATCCCCGGCCGCGGCTCCTATGCCCTTGAGCAAGGCATTTAATCTACAATGCTCTTTTATCCTGCTTTCAAATAAATGGAAATGCTGTATGCATTATTTGTAACTTGGTGTGCACTTGTTTTTTTTTTAAAGTGTGATGGTGTGTGCGGGTGTGTGTGTATACATGGCGCCTTACTGTGTAGTCTCGACACAGGCGCTATATAGGTCCGTTTACAAGCTTCGAGACGCTTGTACGCGGACCAAGTGCCTGTGGTTTAGTGGTTCTGACTCTACATGTATTGTAGTCACAGGGTCGAGTATTCGAATCCCACTGCAGTGTCTTCAGCTCCCTTTGGCAATCGTCAATCCACATGGCCCAGGTGGTCGGTGGGTACCCGGGACGATGCGATCCGGGATGTCAATGTTGCTTAGCAATCGAGTTTGGAAACTCAAGCTGGGATGGTCTCCAGGGGGTGGAGCAGAACAAACATTGCGTGCTGAGAAAGCATAATCCATTCACTAGCGTAATGCCGTATCTGCAAACCGGATAGAGAGGTTGCTCTGGGCCTCGTCTTACAAAGAGTTACGATTGATCTGATCAACCTCAGGTACATGGAAATCCATCAGTGTCATAATTTTTTCTTCAGCAAATTTGCACAATGTCGTTTGTAAACAAAGAGGATCACACTGAATTTTCAATAAAAATATCAATAAATGAATATACATTATAATTATATCTAAAAAATATTCTAAATAAACATGTATGTTAGATGTTGACGTTGCTGGTTTTCCATAGTTGTGGTTGATTGGATCATCGTTACTCTTTGTAACTTTGATGTATGAAGTGCTGTATATGAAAGGGCAAAAGTATTCTTAATTGTTCATGAAATATGCAATCGGATGACAGTGGTAACAATACCGTTCAAAATTGACTTTTATTTCAGCTCCAAATTAAGACTAATTAAACAACATTCAAATGAATAGGTAGATACATTTAGACACTCTTCACTTTAGTAATACAGTCTTTTATGGCGACAGAGAGTCTGAGGGAGACTGACAAATTTGAAATCGTATCCCACATGTCGAAAAATATCGGAAGAGAAATCAATCTTTAAATAACTTGAGAAACCTACACCCCCTTAAAAAATAATAACCTGCATGATATTTAATTACTAGTATGCTGTTCAAAAGTTATGCATCAATTTACACGCGGCTCGCAGCATGTACTCGCGCTTATAATATAATTACATCCCAAAGTTTTCATTTTTTTCATCAGAGTGGGACTGAACTAGAATCCTAAATCGAGTTTTGTTTAAAAAAGAAATCCTTAAAAAATGATACACAGATGCTTGCTCACGAGAGTTTTTATGTACAAAGGTCTGACTGTGACTCACACTGACTGGAATTGACATGATTAAATCTGATCTGGGGTTGTTACTTAAGCTGTTTGTAAGTTAAGGGTGACTTTAAGAACGACTGATGAACCTTTCTTACGCTCTAAACCATCGCCAATGAACATATTGGTGTATACCATTTACCACAAGAAAGGATCACCAGTCGTCGCTCTTAACTTACGAATAGCTCTATGAAACGGCCTCCAGTTATTGATCAAGACTAGGCCACCGGTCTGTGCTGCAGTCACACTAAACGAAACCGACCGATGGTATGTCATTGGAAATGCCGTAGAATATGTGGTCGGACTGGAGTCGGTTAATCTGGGCTCCGTAACACAAAGGTTTGCGATGAATTGCAAATATGGAAGAACCGCACTGATTGGTTGCTGGCCAGTATTTTAAACCTAATGCGCGTGTAACATTTATTTTGATCGGTTAGTTCATTTAGCGATTGATCGCCAACCTTTGTGTTACGGAGCCCAGATGTGACTGTAGCATTACGAGTGAGTTTTCGCTCCGCGAAGCACGACAGATTCAAGAATGCAATAAATGTATTGAGACAATGAGCAGCTGGCTTGTCTTTACTGAAAATTGGTAAACCGGAAGAGCAGTTTCGCCGTAAGTTTCGGAGCTGATGAAAATTGCAAACATGTTGTTTGCCCATATACAGAGTCCAGGACGAGACTGCCGATTTGATTTACCTATTTTCGACAAAGACCACATGCTTGTTCATTGTCATGAATGGCATTTTGACAATACACTGTCTATGTTGTTGAATACGTTGCGCGTCGTGGAACGGAAACTCGTTCCACAACCCGAAATCGATCCGCCCACAAATGATAGAACAAAGACTTTCTCATGAAATCAGTGTTTACTGCAACTACTGGCATTTCTCTTTAAGGAAACAGAGAAAAGGAAGGAAAACAAACAACAAACAACAAAACCTTGGCATTTAGATCAATTTCAGTAGGCGTATATGATATCCGCCCAACCTGTACACCACACCTTCTTGCAGAGCTGCCAATAGTAGGATTTTAGCTTATTTCTTATAATTGTTTTAAGGGGAAAGCAAAACCACATGTGCGTATCAATAAAAAGTTTGCACTTTGAAAAAGTTCTGGGAATTGAAAAAAAAGACAACCTGGGGATATTTTTTTTTTTCATATATATTCTTGAGTTTGAGTCTCATCTTTCAAATGAAAGTAAACTTTTTGGTGGATTGTTACACTTGAGCGAGCAATGTTCATTTTGGTAGAGCTCGTAGAAATCGGTTTGCGCAGAAATGCCCATCTTCACGCTGTTTCAATGAAAAAACCCGAAAACAAACTGACCATGTGGTTCGTTTATCACATTTTTCTTTGGTTTTTCACGCAATTATAAAACAGATACATTTGAACATTCTGCAAAAAATATGCCACCCAAATTAACATTTTCACCAGAGGTAAGCACAACCATACCCCTTTATTGTGCCAACTGGATCTGAGGACATAACTGAATGTAAACAAAAGTTTATTTTAGTAATTTCCAGGATCTTTTTAATTCGTTTTTATCATTTAAAGTTAGTTTCATTTTTGATACTCCCTTTTTACACTCTTCTAAACACAACAATGATTAACAAAGAAAATCACTGCTCTGTGTAAGTAAGATATCATCACGATGGTCTCGGTGTGTGGGGATGGGGGGGGGGTGCATTGGCGTTCGATGAAGTGTTTTCTGACAAGAAAATGGGTTAAAAAGGTAAAAGATACATTCGAAGCATTCTTCTTAGCCAAACTCCGTGTGATCTTCATGATTAACGTTTACTTTTATCAAAATAATTATTTCCGATTTCGGCGCAAATTATATTTGACAACCTTTTCAAAAGTGAGTGCATGGTGGTTACTCAAACGGAAAGGTTTTTCAACAATTATATCGTCATTCGATTTTATTCGATTCGATTTTATACGCACTATATATGATCCCCCCTAAAAATATGATTATTGGAACTTGTAAGAGTGATGTTTTTAGGTATTTTTCAAATTTAAAGAAAAGCAGCATTTTAGGCTTGAACATTGGAAAAATAGAAAAAAAAAGAATATGCACAATTGAGGTTGGCGGCTCTGTATTTGAAACCGAAACCGCCCCCATACTAAGCTCCATTGATTTTCTTCTTCGCAAGTATCTGTTCTCGACATGTAGGTCTCTGTATTTTGGCCCCGCAACACTATGAAAGAGTAATAATTGTAAAAAAGAAATATAGTAATTGACTTTTAATGAATTAATTCAGTTGCGTTAATTGATCAGTGCTCTCCCTCATTTGAGTTTTATTCAACAGTAGAAATTTGATTTTTTTTTAATACAGGTAATTCATGTCACCATGAGTAACCATTCTACACTGTTTAAAAACCCTGATTTTACAGGGGAAAAAGAAGAAATTTCAAAAAGGACATTTTCTGCAATTTAACAGAACAGGTCTGTTTAAAAAGGGGGAAAAGGGTGTTTTTTATTAAAGGAAATTTGTAAGGTTCCATACGCCAAATACCAATTTCCTGTAAGATTACGCAATCTGGTAAGATTACAGGTGTTCTCGAGGCACTGCTGCAGGAACTTCTTTTATTTTAAGAATAAATTTTCTAACAGTGTAAACGTTCTACTAACATTCAGAAAAATGTGCGTTTTTAACCAAATCGGGTTTTAATTTTTACAGGATGACTTCACAGTTCATGTATCGCCAGATTTTTAAAATCTTGTTAATAACACATATGAGATATTAACAATTAATTATATTGTCCAATTTTTCTCTAACCTTATATTGGAAATGCTTCTCTTATGACTCTAAGAATTTTGAATAGGTTTATACATTTAAGTTGTCACTCCAAATCTCTGTTTGAAACCAGTCATTGACGTCAAGATATGGATTCGAATGGGTCAGGGACTTGAATTTACCCATAGCCCAATTCATCAAGAATGTGAATATTCTTTTACAAATCTTTTGAGCCTCCACCATCCACTTTCGGCCATGGAAAGACAGAAATCAGATTTGGATGTTTTCTTTGTGGTCGTGCGATTACTATTGTTTCATCACGCGATACATTTCTCCAACTTCCAAAGTAATCCCTCTTGCGTGTGCGCGAAAAACGAATGACGGATGTCCGTATCAGACAACGACCATGCCAATGATGATGATGTCAGGATTAAATAACTATGATTATTCATTCACAAACACGGTAAATTGTACACGTAAAAACACCTTTAATACGCTTAATCGAAATTATTTGACACTCACTGGTGAATAGTGGAATATAGATTTATTTTCGGTTTAGATATTATGCAAACATAATGTATTTCGGTCTCTGCCTTTGAACTGCCTTCGACATGTATTGTTTCAGGAAAAGGTATATAAATATATCATGAGCGCATAAAATGTGTAGAAGGGGAAGAAGAGGGTGAGTGAGAAGTAGGAAAAGATGACGTAGTAGAAGAAGAAGCAGAAAGAGAAATAAGGAGAGGGAGAAGAAGAAAAAGCCGAAGGAGGAGTAGCAGAAGAAGACGGAGAAGTAGAAGAAAAATAAGAAAAAGTCTAAGGAGAAGAAGAAGAAGACGGAGAAGTAGAAGAAGACGACGACGAAGAAGAAGTAGAATAAAAGAAGAAAGAGAAGTGAGGAGAGAGAGAAAGAGAAATTGAGGAATTGAGGAACAATGGTAAACAGAAGCAGAATATTAAAGAACAATTATAATTTCATTAAAAACGAGAATAAAGAAGTAACAAGAATAAATTGTTAACGACTTGTGATGAGGGGGGGGGGGGTGATATGCTATTAAATAAACCTGACAATTTGATATATTGGTTTATAAACAGCCACACTATCATACACCTACACACCGCGTGCCTAGATCCACTCTGCTATGCCCCTGCCTCATTTTGAATACAGTAATTATGCTGATTCGGATGTTCAGATCCATAACTTTGATTTGGTTCCCCCCGGATGAGGTAACGAGGGGAGGAAATTGGACGAAATCGTGACGTTTATAGAGAGTCATCGAGACGATGCATCCAATTGACGGCAAGATATCACATTTCAAGTGTAAATGAGACCATTACTCCTCATTATATGGCGGCAAACATTCTGGTAAATTTGTGACGAACTCCTAGGTTCAAAGTAGAAGAAAAAGAAGGCGTCTGCAGTATACCTTGACGTAGCGCTTCAAATGAATATTGCTCATTTTCTCTTTTAAAATGTTTTGTATTGCTTTTTTTGACTATTAATGCAAGGCACTTATCATCATCATCTTTAGAATACTATTTTTACCCGTTTCCTTTCAATGGGGCGGCAACCGGGGTATGGGGGGGGGGGGTGGATGGGAGACTTCTTTTTCGCAGCCGAATTACAGATGGAACATAGAGTTAAACGACCTTCACCCCTCTTTTCATACTGTTTACCTTGCTACAGCCGAAGTAATAATATGATATCAAGTTTAAACCGCAGTAGAGAATATGCAATTAAAGTAGCTGCGCTATAGAAATGGAACATATATTATTATTATGTAGTGACATTAAAACAATAATAAGTTGTCCTCGAATATATTTGGATATCGTCACTCGCTAATAACCGTACATTTCGAATAAAAAGTCTGCCCCTTAAGCACCTCACAGCAGTATTACGAATACAGTTATTTGCTGTTCATCTGTTGATTATGCTGCACCCAACAGTTTAATATGTTTTATACGCGATCATTCTATGTTGAATTAGTTATATGTAAGTGGTAATTACGTGTTGCTGTCATGCCATTCAATCATCATTCAAAGCGTGAATGTAGTTCATAAACGGGCTGAATTGAAAAGCTTCGACTCCCAGCAGTACTCTGACTGCCAATGATAGTTAAGTAAAGTACATTAGCATTTAGAATGTCAAAACCTATCATTAATATCCTTGATTTTGTTGATGTTATTGTTATTACTATGATTATTGTTATTATTATTATCATCATTATTATTGTTTTTATTATTATCATTTCTTTTATTGTTGTTGTTAATTATTATGATTATCATCAGTATCTTTCTTACTCATCCACGTGACTATATTGATGATTACTGAGGCAAATCCAATAAGAGAAATGTCCCTGGGGGGGGGGGGGAGGGCCACTTACATTGACGAGTGGATACCATGCGCGACCAAAAAAACACGTAAAAAGGATGTCTTTTTCACGATAGGGCACGTTACGTACGTAACGTGATAAGGGTGTCAAAAACACAAAAATAATGAAAAAAGGGTATCTATTTCAATAGGAAAATTACGTGTTTAGGGTCGATTTTGCGGGGATGATAAAACAAAATTAAAATGTTTTATAAAGGATGTCGTTTTTGCCCCAACACTTCGTGTTTAGAGTCCGATTTGAGCGAGATGTAGAAGGTGGGGTCGTACTAAACCAAATAAGGTAAAGCCGACGACCGAAGGACCCGTAACAATAAAACATTCATCTACTTGTTTAGGGGTTCATTTCAGGGAATATTTGCCTAGAGTATCGTTTTGTTTCCAATACTTGTTTAAGGTAGGGTTTCACACACCAATACTTGTTAAGGGGTGCATTTTCAGAATATGGAAATTACGTGTTTAGGGTGCTTTTCGAGACCCCATGGTCGCGCATGGTATCCACTCGTGAATGGAAGTGGCCCCCCCGGGAGAAATGTATTTATAGAATTATGAATTCCTTAAATGTGGTGAGCAAAAATCAGGGAGAGGAATTCACTTACATTCTTAACTATCTTACAAGCTAAATTTGGCAAATGGGCTCTCTCATTAAGAGCCCTATATCGCATCCGCTTACACATCAAAATGAATTCTTAAACTCTCTTTTGAAACTTTTTCTTAATCGTAATTTAGGTTATTTCTAAATAATTTCGTCGATGAACTATTTTTTTTCTCGTACGTTTTCATTTCCGATGAAAGATACCATATCGAAAATTTTAAAAGGGTATGTCGATGGTGTTTATAAAGTCCCTACAAGAAATGCAACACCATTTCCCTTCCGTCGCAGCAGTAAGACAAAACCTCGAAAATAAGGCGATTTTTTTTCTCGTTTAAATTAACGCAAAACATAGCAGTTCGCACCATCTTTCTCATCGTTCTCATGTCTCGCGTTACGAGAGAGAGAGAGACGTAGAGAACGTGATCCATAAAATAATTACCAAAAAAAAAAAAAAATCCGAAGGAATCGATAGCTTGGTAAACATATCAAATATCAAAAATATTCCTTAGATACATACTAATTTGGTTAAATAACGGTGGTTTGCGATTCAGGGGCAGGTTTCACGAATATGTCACAGGTCTAACATTTTTGGACACACCTTAGTGTCATTTCAGGGGAACGTTTCGTGAAAGGGTTTGTCGGAGGAAGTTTGATTTCATTCGAGAGTTACCATAGTTACAATGCTCCTCAGTCAATCTTAATCAATGAAGTTGCCAGATCTGACAGGTTGTCGGACGAAAATGTTGATGAAGCATCACCCTGATGCCCACAAACATATATAGACATGAATAGTCGACCGCTTGTCCCATTCGTAATACAATATCTTCACATCATTTTGACCGCATTCGACAAGAGAAGACCACTAGGTTCACTGACGCGTAACTTAGAGGTGAGGTTTACCACATTTCCTTAACAAAGCAAGGAACGTTGAAGGAACATTTTCCATCAGCTTCCGGGCCTTTTGTGTATTCTGCAACTAACAAATCATGATTATGAACTATGAAAATTATGCTTTAAAAATTCCTATTGAAATTAATAATTTAACATGCCAAACAAAAAAACCGTTATCACAGAAAGGAAACTGTATTGAAACACTTATTTTACGTGTACTTCGACCCAGTAGACAATACACCACATTAATTGAATGATCTATTTCCCTTTAAAGAATCAAAAGGAAAGGGTGAAATTACTCTAATTACTTGAACCCCCATTAACCGTTGTACTCATTATCATTAATTATTATGATCAAATCAATGGGGCGTAGGTGGAATCGCTGCCCATGGTACGCCAGGGAACCGTTCCATAATACTTTGTTATAATAACAAATCACTCACTTTGATTACCTTTTTTTGCGTAAACTTTTTATAAACTTAATAAAGCATTAAACTTGTATAAAAAGTCCGAAAAAAAAATCATGTGGGAAATATCGAACGTTAAACAAAATAGTTTATAATTATATTGAAACTGGAAGCTTTCTTTGGGTCGTCCGCTGTGATTATTTTGATTATTAACAAAAAGTTAAATCGGATGTTCTCGACTCGCCGTAAGTTCACCGTAGAGCAAATGTGACTGAGGTATTACTCCCACAATTATGACACTTGTAAAAAATAACTCCTTTTATGGGGATAGCTGTACCATCGTCATCGGAGGAGCAGGGAACTGTAGGCGGACTAACAGTATCCAAACAATGACCTGAAACTGGGAATCTCTTGATGATTAACGAAACCATAGTAGACTTTACCTAATATTCGAAATCAAGACCTCGTTGCTACCCGGGCTTTGCCATCCAACCAGAAGAAAGACTACACGGGGAAACAGCATTAAACCTTAGCTTCAAAATCATCAAACGAGACTTCCATAATTAAAGCCTCTTCCCGAGCATTACCAAGGCTAACAATATCGCCGTGGTCACTTTAAGCAAGAATATCTTTTAAAAAAGAAGAAAAAAAAGAACGTAGTAATCTGTTTACGCGATGACCCCACATTTCATCCAAGTTGCAGAGTATAGCTTGAATACCTGCAAATGTCGCCTGAACTGAAAAAAACAAACAAACACGTGAACTCAGTAATAATATTAATAAATTGTCTTAATTATAAATGGCGATAGGTCAGGATTGGCCTTTGGCTCCTTTAAACAAGACGATTTTCGTGTGGTTTGTGGATATCACATGGATCCTATTCCATATTTGTTTTCGTTAGATTCCAAAATAATTTGGACCTCTGATTGTGTGAGAATCTCTTTTTTCCCACGCTGCAAGGAAAATGAACACCATTTCAAACCTGAAAATGTTTCCTTGAGGTTGTTGTGTCGGAGGTAGAATGTGAGGAGGAGGCTACACACAGGCTTAAATAAATTTACCAAAACGAGGACGACAATGCTCTTGAGTACGCGATTTCAATGACTGAAACCAATAATGTATACCCCGAGCAAAAGTATTACGTTTCAGATTAAAATGAAAGCTTGAGGGAACTATGCACAAAGAAATGATAATGAAATTGGGAGTTAGAAAAAGAAGATGGAACATACATTGCGTCCCAGAAAAGCTATACACTTAATGTAAATATACGTTAGCTTATTTTGTTTAGATGTCTTAAAAGTAAGTAAACATTCAAGTATATATTATTTTCTCTTTGGGGACCTTGCGTTAACAAGCCCAGCTTCTTTAAGGTCTCCTCCTTTCTTTCATGACTTTAATATTAGTAACAGGTTATGAACCTTACTTTGTAACACTTAATTTGTTAATGACAAGATGTGTCATCTATACTGACTTATTTTGTTTCTTTAATAATTATGTTATTTTGTTATTATTTCCTTTGTTAAAATTTACCATGTTACTCACTTAATGCCCTGTTTGTACCAATGTATATATGTGAAGAAAGGAAATCAATAAACTTGAACTTGAACTTTTGAAATGGCTGCCAAAAAAATATATATCACTCTGGGGGAAAACACCTACATATATGGAAGCCAATAAGGTCAACTTTCAACTGACACAAAAAAGTTGAAAAACTATTCATGCTTGAGCGAGCACTGCCCACTGAAACAAAGGGTATGAAAATTGGGCCGGGCCGGAATAAGCCTTCCTATTTACGTCAGTTTTTGACAGGCTCCTTTGGAACTTGCAAAGTTAAGGGTGTTGTGATAAATTAATGATCAACCGTGACCAGCACTAAATTGAACTTTAATGCAGGAGTGAACACAAAATACGCTTTTGGGGTAGCATTTTAACTTAATCATGGGGATCTTAGCAATGTGTTCATGGCAGTGGGGAGAATACGGGTGAGATAGGGCTTAAGTGGGAGAAGTCGGTTGATGGAATATAAGGGTCAAGAGAACAAAAATTTAGCCCCCTCCCTCTCTCCCACCTCCATCCCGTTGAGAGACTGATTGCCATTTCATGTACGCATGAAGTCCAGAGCAGAATGTTGATCTGAATTGGGGCATCAACTTTTACCTATCAATCATTAATCAACAATTTATCAATAAATCAACTCATTCAATGTGCAACGTTATCAATCAGACATTCAGTGTATTGAATAAATTATTTCATAAAACATCATAATCAGTCAATTTCTTGGTAATCATTCGATAAAGAAAATGACAATCAGACACCGATCACTTGGCAGTTAAAGGTATTGTTTAACTTTGTGAGCAGCCGATTTAAAAAATTCTCAAACCAAGATGAAACTTGTGTATCAGTGCATGTATTAGAACTAATAAACCCTAAAAACAACCATTATTGAGAATGAAAAGCTAAAACTACAAGGGAAAGCCCGATTTTGTAAATAGGCGTCTTGTAGACGCCTAAATAGTACACATAAGTGTATGGGATGAAATTAAGATGGTGTTTCCGGTCACTTTATATTTCAATTTTTGAAGCACTAAATAATTATTTTCGAATGCAATTTTTTCTGGGCTTTATTTTTGTAACATATCCTAGACACAGGTGACAAGTGTGACCTTCTAGCTCAGATTTTTTAAAAGTCACACCAATGTTAAACAATCACTTTAAGTTTTGAATAGGCTCAAGGAGTTATCCTTGATAGGCTGCAATCCAGGATGTGAGAGAGAGAGAGAGAGGGAGAGAGAGAGAGAGTGAGCCGGGGAAATAGAAGTGGGTGGGTCCATATGACTTGTAATTTGTAAAAGGACACAAAGAAGAGGAATGCCCTTTTCTCTTACCATATCTCGCCTTCTTGCTAGTACTATCGCATTACTCTGACTCTTACGAAACTCTCTGCTGAGGTCTACAAGAAAGACTTAAAATAAAGTCCTATCTTCCCCCTATTATCCTGACTCTCATGAACACATTCCTGAGATCCACATGATAAAGTCAGGATGCTGCACTAAATTTGAAATTCATGACCAATCATTTCACGAATTTTAATTTAATAACTCATGAAATTTTCTCAAACAACAAACTGATCACAATTTAAAATTAATTCATCACAAAACCCTCAACTTTGCACGTTAAAAGAGGAAAAGACCCGAAAGAAATGGGAAGGCTGATTCCTGCCCAGAGTCATTTTCATTCTCCTGGTTTAAGTGGGCAGTGTTCACTAAAGCGTGAATAAATTTCCAACTTGTTGGTGTCATTTGAAAGTTTAGTTTATTGGCTTTCAATATATATAAGTATTTTCCCCCAGAGTGACATATTTTGTTTATGTGGTAGCCATTTCAAAAGTGTATAGTTGGGACGCACTGTAGAAAGAGATGGGGAGGAGAGCTACAGATTTAGAAATCAATGAAAGAAAATGTTAAGGTGCATATAGCATGTAATGAAAATGATCTTGGACATTACACCGTAACATAGTCCATGTCTCAATGTTAGCATCAAAACCGGGTTGCAGACCATTTGCAGATTGTGCGGTGGCCTAAACATGAACATCATGAAACATTTCGGATTGGTAAACATGGTAAAGGTAGACAGTTGTTCCGACACACAACACACACATACACACCCACCCACCAACATTTACACACACACTCACTCCCCACAGACACAACTGCTTGCAGCGTTACTCTCACACCCACTCACTCCACACATTCTCACAAATACACACCCTCACAGCCTTTCACGCACACACGCGCGCGCACCCTCACACACACATCCTTACACAATGCACACGCCCTCGCTATCACATCCACCCACACTATCACTGTATTTCATTTAATTTCATATATTTCCATATCCAACAAACTAATTAATTCATATAACAGTATGCATTTTAAATCATTACATAAATCATTGAATTTGATCAAACAGTAGTAACGTACGAAAGGTAGATTACATAACAGATTGGATATGGAGGGGACTACTAAACAACCAGGCTCGTAGATTGCAATCCTCTATCACTATATAAACTCACAAATTTCCCCACAGATTCGACGTTCGTCCATTAAGAATTCATGAATGAAGGAAGAGACATGTGTTTTCTTTTACTCAATGACTGATATAAATCTATTTCATTTTATAATTCAATAACATTATTATTACACAATACCTTAATATGATAATCGTGCAATGGGAAGGGAACTTCCCAAATGGAAGGATCTATGATCACATGAAGGTGAGTGGGTGAGACAGAGGAAGAATGAAAGATAAATAGATAGATAGATGGATAGATGAAAACTAAAAAAACAGATTGAGATAGGGTGGCGTTTGACAAAGAAGACGCATAGGTTTGAAAAAAAGAAGAAGAGATGAAGGACAAGAAAGAAAGTGGTGAGAAGAGAGGAATGGGTAGTATATAGGAGCAGTAAACGCCATAGATAGATATCAATGGAAAGGTATAAGACGTGAAGCACATTTCACTCCTCCAGTCCACACCGAGAGTCTTTTTGAGACCTCATCCTTTCGCTGTTATGACCGAAAATGCTTCTATTTGCAGAGGGAAAACAGATATCTACCCCAGCTAGAATTCCACTTATCCATTCTTTGTGACTTGCGGTATACGAGGACTTGTCTCCTTGTGTGACACCAGCCAGGTTTCTGGAAAAAAGAGGGTTCCGAATGGGAAAGATCACAGTGAATGGTGATCCTTTCTTGTGGTAAATAATATTCATCAATAAATGTTAGTTGGTAATTATTCAACGCGTCAGAAAGGTTTGCCAGTCGTTCTTTACAAAAATTTATTTTAACCTGTTAAACTTATGAACAGCTTAATGTACATGTAACACCTACTTGGTTTAATGAAAACCACATTAGTAACATCTCTCACACTTTTCTTTGAGTGGGAAGGGTTGCATTAGAGCTCCTTCTGGAGTAAACTATGCATTTGATTAAGTCACTTACTCCTGTAATCTCGGATACTCGATTGCGTTTTAGGAAGTTTATTGTATTGTCCCTGATAAATATGATTTGTTACGATTGCTAACATGCGCTACCGGTTTCTATTCTCTGTTTCTTCCGGTCTTTTTTGACACAGAAAAGAATCCGCATATACGTTTGAATTGTTTTCATGAAAGTGAGTAACCTTAACTGCTTGAACATGTTGATTTATTTTTTCTTTTTTCTTGGCGAGGACAAGAAACAATGCGCATCTCCAATAATACTGCATAATTAAAAGATAAAATGTCCCAAAACCTTTCAGTTTTTCCACCCTTTTAAATTTTATCTCCATCTTGTCTACCAAGAAAGAGTGAAAGAGCTCTAATGTCACTAAACCTTTAATAACATTTGCTTTTAAGGAAATTTGACAGCGGTGAGAATCCCGAAGAGACAAGGTTATAAAGGTGGAGATATTGATCTTTTAACATGTTTGAAGTGTATTTTTCCATTCATTACATCTAGTGTAGAAGGCCTTTCGAGTCTTCTTGATGAAAAGCTTTGCTTTGCTTAGTATTTTCTTGATAACATTTATTTTAACATTTATTAAAGGGGCATTTTGTGCTGAAAAAGGGGTGTTTTAGAGAGATTAAGTAAAATCAGACATAAAAAGATCATGACAAAAGAGGAAAGAAAACAGACCAATAGCATTTGCATCATCGAGTTGAAATGGTGCTATGCATATCCATTCTCATTTCTATGCATATAATAACTGATGATATCATGTTTCCACTTTTTCTTTTGTATTTTATTTTATGATGATTTTCGTCTGAGAATGTTAAGATAGGATTGACTTATCAATTAATTGTTAAGGATAATCGTTGCTGAAAAAAAAATATTTGGTTACAAGAGAGACCTGCTATGAAAGTACATGTATGAAATAAAAGCCATAGGAATATTAAATAAATGGGGACATGATGTAATCAGACAATCTCTTGCATCTAATGACGACATGCATATATAGCTGTTTTCAATAATTCTTTCTATTTTTTTTTAAAAATACAACAGCGTAATTATTTTATAAAAGATTTTGATGACATTTTAGCATTTCCAGGATTAATCTTATTCTGTCTATTCAAACATTATTATTAGCCTGTTATACTCATTCATCCAAATTCATATATTCCCTCATGTATAAATAACATTTTTTTTTTGGGGAAATATTTAAAAAGCTATTGGTTACTTTTTACTTGAAGTCTCATTTTCAATAAACAAACATGCATCGCCATTCTCCATCCTTCGTATACACGTACAAGAGTTTCCCTAATTCCCTTACTTGTATAAATTTTACTGGTCGATCCGGATACTACCTTCATATCTTGCAGATATGGAACCCAATTTCTTACTACTAAATCCTCTTGATTGAGTAAAATATAATGAAGCCTTGATCTTCACCCAGCGGCAGACAAAATGATATTGGTCTTTGAAAGAAAATGCCTTGTAATTCGTGATCAGAATATTTCCCCTTACCCGTGGTATTATGAAGTGCATCGTTCGGAAATATTGAAATATTTTGATTGGGGTTTTCGGTGGTGAAAATGTACCCGAAGATAACGCTCGTTTAGGATTTAACCTGAATTGCCTTGAATTCACATTCAATTGAATATATCTCACCAAGGATTCTAGCATTATTTTATGGGCAATTCTAAAAACTTGCATTTAATTTGATATGATTAATTAGGTAGAGAATACATGTACAATTTCGAATCCAAATTGTAATCATCTATTTTTTTTTTCTTTGAGTATGTTATAGTCCGCGATTTAGTCTTACATTTTCGTTTCTTTTATCAAAGATAAAATCTGATTTAGTGTTTTCACCAGTCCATCCAAAAGAAAAACTGTTGAAATGTGAATAACGGTGTGTGTGTGTGTGTGTGTTTGTGTGTTGTGTGTAAACATACAAACGACACGGTTTCTTAAACATTTAAAAGAGTTTGCATTCGGATTAAAATGAATAGAACAACTTCACAGAAAAAACTTGATTATGAATGTAATCGGTCCTGTCCTATTTGGACCGTAACCGTGGTGATCAGGAAGGTAGAAGCATTGTGGAAAGGAAAAAAAATCATTAAAAAACGGGGATGACATTATTTGTCTAATCCTGTATTTTGTTGCATGTCAGTGTATAAAACATAATATTTGTGAGGAGTGCTCGACTTCCTTTAAAATAAGGCAACAAAAAACGCAGCGCCCTCACCATGGCAAGTCTTTTAACCTTCCTCGCATTCCTCATGTCCCTTTGGCGTAATACACATGACATTGTAATGTTCTCTACAGGGTTTATTTCATCTCATCTTATGCCAGTCTGTCTGTCTGTCTTCTTATTTCGATTTCTCTTTCTCTTGGCCCCAGGGATAAGTCCCCTAACTGTTTAGCCACTCATCTTGATACGTAGGCGGGAGGTGGAGAAAAATTGAAATTGATAGGGAGTGCATAATGATGAAGAAGAATAGAGATTACTCGAAAACAATGGGGCGTAATTGGTGCTAAGTCCGTATTCAGCGGGGATTTGTAGTCTTCTATTTCATTTTAAAAGCCTTTACGCAGTGGCTCTTACGGTCATCCATTTTCCCTCTCGTCGCTAAAAATCTTTTAAAGGCGCGTGTTGGTCCAGTATTCTACACGGACATGACGGATATCATGATTTATTCTGCACATACCTTAAGACCTTGAATCAATCGAAAGCTTAACGTTTAGTACGTTTTCTGAACATAATGTTAGTTGAAATTAATCATGAGAAGAAAAAGAAAATTTAGCATATAATCTTACAGTTTCATAAATATGATGGATGTTAAAAAAAAAGAAAACCCATTATTACCATACGTGATGCAAATAGAAACATTTCGGATCCTGCAATTTCTAAATTAACAATACTCTGTAAAGTGATTAGTTAACATTAATTTGATTTTTTTTAAAATCTGAGCTAGAAGGTCATACTTGTCACCCGTGTCTGTGATATGTTACAAAACTGAAGCCCAGAAAAAATTGCGTTCGAAAATAATTATTTAGTGCTTCAAAATTGAAATATAAAGTGACCGGAAACACCATCTTAATTTCATCCCATTCACTTATGTGTACTATTAAGGCGTCTACAAGACGCCTATTTACAAAATCGGGGTTTGCCTTGTAGTTTTAGTTTTTCATTCTAAATAATGGCTGTTTTCAGGGTTTTTTTTTAGTTCTAATACATGCACTTGTACACATGTTTCATATATGTTTGAGCATTTTTTAAACCGGCTGCTCACAAAGTTAAAAAATACCTTTAAGGAAGGGGCTGATTCGCATTTTTTGCTTCCAACTCTATTGCAGCCTTCAAAATACCTTAACAAATGCATTTTAGAATTCCTTGGATATGATCGATTCCAAAATGTGTACCTTTGCACCTTCTTCACGTAGAACTCTTGTTACTGTTTGGCAAAATAAACCTTTAATTCTATCAAAGTGATATGATAAAATCCTTTATTTCACGGTAGTTCAAATGAATTCTCTTCTTTGTTTCGATCACAGTAGATAAAGCGATTATACTTGCACAGCAGATGTTATAATGATTGTCTTACTTGTCAATGTGCAGTGTTAAAGTTACTCTGTTTTAACATTAGAAACACACGATTGTTTATTAAATACCCTTAAAGGTTGCCCTTAAATTACCCTTAAAAATCCTAACAAAATTTCGAAGTTCTCATGATAAGTTGATATCCTCTTGTCTCTTACTGAGTATTTTCCTTTAAGATGCTCTTTTACAATTTATTGAATTGATCACTGTTTGCTGGCAACCGTTCAATTTATTGCGAAGCGAATTACAATCTGGCTTGAACATTCGTAACAGAGAACCTACCTTTTTGTGAGAGGTTTCATTGCAAATCTGATTCTTCCCCTTTATGACTTACATATAAATGATCTTTCTCTTTAAACGCCAAGTTGCGTGCCTCTTTATCACCTGTTGTGTTTGCTCATCCCACGTCGCGACGATTGACTTCGAAATTTCTCTCATTTCGCGCTAATGTCATCGGCCCCGCGAGCACAGTAAAGAGAAATAGATACAGGGTTTTCACCAATTTGCACTCTTTTTCTACAGGGTATTCTCAAAAGAGGTTAGCCTTTCAAGAAGCGTCGGGGTATTTGTGTGTATGTGGGTGTCTTTGTGGATGAAAATGAGATGTTAACTTCTATCTCATCGTAAATAGCTTTGCTTTTGTGTTTTTTCTATTCAAATTTAGTGTTCATGTTATACTATTTCTTACAGCATGACGCGGTATTCCGTTTTCATATTTATGACCGTATTGTTACGTGGACGAAAATAATGTACATGTTTTTGTTGAGTGTAAACTAAATAACAGATTCTTTTCTTATTTGACAACAGTGGCTAAGTTTGAATACAATGTAGACCTTCAAATAACAGAATTACATTTACTTAAAGCCCACAAAGAAACCGGAATAGATTCATTTATTACAATTGCTTTTTGGTGCATTTATAAATGTATTCTTATCATGCTTATAAGAAGCAAAACAGGAAAAGATTGTCGAGAATTTAATTTCGAATATTTGTTTGAAAAAGAAATATGTAAACATGTGATGTGATTTTGAATGTTCAATTATGTATATAGTAAATGCCCATGGTGGGTTTAAAATAATAATAAAAAAATATTTATGGCCAGATTATCATAACATCGGCTTGTTTTTGTTATGTACCAAAGACTTTTTATTGCTAAAGCCAAATGCGTCATGGATGTTGTGCATGTTTTTTGTAGCAGCAAAGGGACCACATATGCAGAATAAAATCGGTAGCATATAGACAACGTCAGAGGACGTGGTGAAGCTGTTTAAAGCACCTGACTTATAACACTTTAACCAGATATACGCCACAAGGATCATGGATATTGCGCATTGTTTGTAGCAAAGGGACAACACAGATAAGCTGATAGATAGATAGATGGATAGATAGATAGGTAGATTAACTGATAAATTGTTTATTTGATAAAAATCATATATCATGACGGCCAACCCAAATTGTGATGCATTTACATATGAATAAGACTAAATCATTATATTAAAATGAAATACATAGCATTGAAATAAATAAAATTTATTAAGCTCAAATATTGTGGAATATAGATATCAAATATGATTAAAATATTATATATAATTATGATTTTTTTTTCAAACTGAGAGCATTATATAATATAAAATCGTGCACTCTACAGCTTGTTATTGAATTGTAGGCCTTTGTACATGAATGATACTCTTTGTTTGTTTGTTACATTATTCCCAAATTCATAAAAGCACAATACAACACAATGATTAAGTTATATAACAATAAGAAATTGATACCAATCGATGTCCCATCAGAGATGTGAAGGGGAAGAACTAGTTCTTCCATGGGGTTCAATAAATAAACAAATAAATCAAATAAATTAAATAAATAATTGTATAAATGAAATAATGAATGAATGAAATAATTAATTCCGTGTCTTGTCAGTGAGGCTTTAAGCTACTGAACCTCACTCCTGATTGACTGAGAGCAACTTTGTGTGAGAAAAACAGATTACTGACTAGATATTTGATGAAACACCCCACTGATTAGTTTAGATCAAAAGCGTATTTTAGCATCCACTTCTAAGACGCTTTCTGGAACGCTCGGAATCTATTGAAAATACCCGTCACATCAACAATGGACAGATTAGAGGTCATTGTCGAAAGTTAGTAGACCTAGACAGCATAACGTCTTCAGACTCGGTCCGGACGAAGAATCGCAAATATGCGGTTTATCCAGGGTCCTTGGGCCTGTCTTACAAAGACTTGCGATTGATCCGACCAATCGCAACTATGGAAAGCCAGTCAACATACAAAATGCATGTTTGCTCAACATTTTTTTCTAGATATGAATGTATATCAATAAATTCATTGATTTATTGACAATTCGGTGCGTTCTCCTTTGTTTACAAAGGACATTTTGCAAATTTTCTGTAGACAAAATTATGACACTGATGGATTTCCATAGAGTTGCGATTGATCGGATCAATCGTAACTCTTTGTAAGACGGGGCCCAGGACGACACTCCAGTTCTGATTCACCGACTTTTGAAAAAGGCTGCTTTGTTTAGGAAAAATATTATTTGCGTCATATAAGTATCTGCAAGGCGATTGCTCATTAGCATAAAATCTGTAGCATCTAAACAAAATGGATGTGACATGGTAAAGTGGTTCTAGGCACCTGACTTAACCACTTAAACCAGTTGCGGAAAAAAGGTCGCATGCTTGATACTATCTATTCCCTTGAGTACTGTACATTATTATCAGGAGCGTGGAGTTCAATTGAACTGTTACCATGCAATGTCAAAAGATAGGGACACAAACGATCATTTTTTTTAAGATCAGGGCTTCGCCATGTTGCTCTTAAAGGGATGCTCCTGTCTGGTGATGAAATTATTTGAACAGATAAATAAAGATCTGACAAACAAAACACTGAAAATCAGATCAAAGTTGGACAAGTAATAACAAAGTTATGGCATTTGAATATTTGCATTGTCCCGGTGAAACAGTTCATGAATATTTAATGAGCAAACTGATAATGTCATATCCTCAGTTATTTTATCCACTTTAATATTTTATTATATGACATAATAATGATACTGATAATAGGAATTTATATAGTGCCATCTATCTAGAAATATTCTATTTCGACGCGCGTTGTTATTATTATTAACCCCGGCTTTAGCTCGAGCTGCCTTTCAGCGCTCATGCAATCAAGGAATAAATCCTGCCGGGTACCCATTCACCTTACCTGGGTCGAGTGCACCACAATGTGGATAAAGTTCTTGCTGAAAGAAATGACGCCATGGCTGGGATTCAGTCGAACCCACGACCCTCTGTTTCAAAGTCAGAAGACTTATCCACTGGGCCACAACGCTCCACAAATAAGGTTTATTCAAATTTGTTTCTTCCAAGAATCAAAACAATTGATTCACAATCAGTCCCACACGCATGGAAAAAATGAAGCAATTATGATTTTTTATAATAACATAAGAAAAGGAAAGTGGGAATGTGATATCATCAGCCCATCTAATGAATATTCATGACGACATGCACATAACTTTTTTCATAGTATGTTGCTAAATTTTAAAATTCAATAACTCCGGTATTAGTTATTACATTCTGAAGAAATTTTCAGCGTTTTACTCTTTGAATTTTCCTCTTTTTATGTACATACAATTAATTTCAGCCGAGAGTACCCCTTTTTAGAATGTCAACATAGACATGAACTTATGACGGGATCTTATTGGGTTAGCTGTTGTTTGGTAAAGGGTGGCTGGTGATTTTCAAACACATTATCACATGTCTGGTGTTAACTACAGCACATCGCACACTGCACGAACCGATAAGACGCGATTATAAAAAAAATCACATTTTGCATTAAATCTGAAGGTTCCTAAAGTAAAGTTATTGCATTTAAAGATCGACATACAATTACGAATAATAAACTTAGGATTTTGCTTTGCGCCAAGCCCTGTGTTCGGATTAAAGTCCAAATCGACCTTAAGTCGCAGTCGATGATGACTCTATTACGATTTGGAATTGATTTTTTTTTCTTACAAGGAGGCTCTAACTAGACTGACTTCCGATTTCACTGGTCCTACCACTATTCTCAACTCCAATTGCTATGATTGTATATTGGTTGGATCGTTAATATCAAATGTTATTACAAAGTTTCTTCGAAATTTGGATCACAAAGAATCATTTAGGGTGTGCCGGACTTAAGATGTATGAGCTATCTTGAGGCTAACATTGAAGAAAAGAAGCATGACTGTGCTTGTAACCATGGATACTTAATTGAGGTTATTTACCGCTGCTATTTCAGTTTCAATCTTGGGAGTGATAGGTTAACGAATTATGGAATAGAAGATTGAGAGAGAGAAACGATGCACTCTCGTCGCCAAGAGGCAAAACAAGGCGAAGATGTGACGAATTTATTCATACCTGTAAGATGAGCAAAACATCTGACAGTTTTCATGAGTAAATTCTGTCAAAGGCCCAATGCTATGTGTATAGTATTATTTAGTTAGTTGTTCATCTAACATTCTACTACCTATTGCCCGTACTGTATTGCTCGTCTAGAAACAACAGATCTCGGGCAATACTTACCCAAACTGAGGCAATTAACTTCGTTGAATTGAAACGGAGAGGAACCTCCTTGATCCACTCCACGATAAAAATTACAAGTCTGATATTAAATGATAAAATATTAAATTCTCATGGTAATAATGATAATAATAGGCATTTATATAGCGCCATCTATCTAGAAATATTCTATTCTGAGGCGCGTTGTTATTATTATTACCCCGGCTTTAGCTCGAGCTGCCTTTCAGCGCTCATACATTCAAGGAATTAATCCTGCCGGGTACCCATTCACCTCACCTGGTCGAGTGCTGCACGATGTGGATAAATTTCTTGCTGAAGGAAATTACGCCATGGCTGGGATTCGAACCCACGACCCTCTGTTTCAAAGTCAGAAAATTTATCCACTGGGCCACCACGCTCCGCTGTTTATCGATATTTTGTTAGAACAGTTATATACACGCCCTCATATTAAACAGATGGACTAGTGATTATGTCATGTCCCCACGTACGTACGTTTTCTTACATTATTTCGCAAAATATTTTTTTTGCTACAAACTAGGTTAGAGCAATAATTATCGTACACATTACATCAATTATTTTTTCTTTTTACTTTTTTTTATTCCCGTCGGACAAAATTTCAATAAAAATAATTTCTTAACATAAACTGAAAAAAGAATGACATCAAAAGCTTAGTCATTTTATAATCATAATACATAAAAAGAATTTCCCCCCAAAATAGTGCAAAGATTGAAAATATAAGAACTTTATCATTCCTTGTCTGATTTTGATAAATTTTCCGGTGTTTTGCTGGTGTGATTAAATTTAATGTGGCCAAATTATATCATATTCAACATTGGGTACCCCTTTCAGTCCAATTCTCACAGTCTCCAGGATGTAATCACATTTTAACATCTGTTTTCTTTTTCTTTTTGATTTAAAAAAATGTAGCAAAGGACCTAGAAGGTGTGTAATGTTCTCATTTCCTAATCCCATCGGTCAACACATTTGACGCTTGGGGCGATGAAGCGACCCGGGGGGGGGGGGGGGCAACTCAAAACATCATGAATATAGTGGGGGAACCTGATATCATAATATTACATACTTATAAGCAGAGAAAAATAAAATATAATATAGATGATCCTTGGAATAAAACAAGGTATTTATTACATGTATATCAGTTAAATGGGATTTTCCCCATGTCCTCCAGCAACGTATAGGTATACTTCATATAAGTATACTTAACAATTATGCTCAGTAATTGGGGATCCCCCTTCATACCCTTAAAAAAAGAGGGGGTGTAAGAAATATGCATAAAGCTCACGGGTTTTGTGCGAAAGAATCGTTAAATAGGTAGAGCTTAAAGGGAAATCAACCGAAGTTCAACTTTGTTTTAATAAAATGATATACAGATATCACTAATTTTGAGCAAAACTAGAGAAACGATTAAAACGCGAATATTTTTCAAAAGTTGTAAAATGCATTTATCACTTTCCCTTCATAGGCTTCTATATGGTCACAAATGTCATTGCATTATAGGGTAGGTGCAACTTTTTAATTTGCCTTAATTATTCACTAAATGATTTGTATCAGATATCAGATGTCACTCTTTTAAAATGAGGACATTTAAAAACATGTTTTATATTATATTTTTATTATTACCCCGATGGGAAAGAACACCACAAATTACACAAAGTACACGACAAAATGGTCGAATTGCAAAATATATTAACCAAGTTGCCGATTTGAATTTTACCTCGTCTTAGTGATGCCATTTTGTAAGCATTCACATCTTTCAAATTCCTTGTCTGATTTCTTAAAATGTTTCCATTCTGCTTGCCTTATTATGTTCATCTTTTCACACACGTATTGTATTACCAGCTTGAGATTCCCCTTTAACATTCAAATTGATGGAGACCTAAAAGTGGAATAAATATGCATATTTCACACCAACAAAATAAAACATTATTCGGGAGTTAGGTTAAGAATCCCCCCACCCACACGCACACACAGCATTAAGAATTGATGACTGTAAGAAATGCATCACGCTTTCTTCATTAGATATAAACCAAGTGTAATGTTTCTTTGAATATAAGCTTTCGGTGGAAATATTAACGTAAAAAGGTCGACGGGTTGCTCCCAGGTGCAACCACATGTGAATATTTAGACCAATGAAATAAACAACATATCAGGAGAAAGGATTAGTACAATCAAGACAGCATTAAGAAAGGGGAAAATGTATCTTGCTTTCGTCATTAGATATAAACCCACTGTAATGCTTCTTTATATAAGCTCTACGTGAAGGACGTGGAAATTCTACCATCAATAGGTCAACGGAATATGGATATATTTAGACCAATAGAATAAAATATCAGGAGAAAGGTTGAGAAAAATCACAGCATTAATAAGGGAAACGGAAGAAATTGTATCATGTTTTCTTCATTATATTAACTCACTGTAATCTTTATTTGTGTAAGCTCTACGTCGAAACCCATGAATTTTTTTCACCGTCAATATAGGTAATGGATTATGCATATTCAGAGCAATGAAATAAAATGTCAAAAAGGCTTGGAAAAATAAAATTATTAATAAGGGAAACGGAAAGAATTGTATCGTGCTTTCTTCATTCGATATAACCTCACTGTAACCTTTCTTTGTAAAAGCATTACGTTTAAAACGTGGAAATTTTACCATCATTAAGTCAACGGGATACCGTTTAGTGTATTGGAATATGAACATTCAGACTAATAAAATCAAATATTATGAGAATCGTTTAGAAAAAAATACCCACAGTATTAACAAGGGGAACTGACATCACTATTTCATACTTTCTTCATCAGATATAAACTAACTGTAATGATTTTTTTATTAATTATCAACATTTTACTGACAATAGATTAACGAGATTTCCCATGTGCAACCGAATATGGATATTTGGCCTTATAAGATAAGATTGATATCAGGAGAAAGGTTTAGAAAAATGACCACAGCATTAAGAAGGGAAAAACTGAACAAAAAAATCGTATCTTGCTTTCTTCGTTAGATGTTCACTGTAACATCATTTGTAAAACTTGGATATGAACTTTTGACTAAGAGTAGGTCAACGGGAAACTCCCAGGTGAATATATTCGAGTTCAGCAACAGAGCTCAAATAAATGAATAGATATGTAATACTCTGGGTAGCACAAGGTGTTATTTAGTTCTAGATATTGCCCTTGCTACATCACTTATTCAATCCCTTTGGTATTTAAGCAAATTTAAATAGATCATACTTTGAGTTAGACCGCATTGCACCATTGTTCATGATTTGTTTATGTCATCTGGGTGAAAGTATTCGAAATTATGGTTCCTTATTTATGCTCCTCACAGGGGCGGCGATGGGGCGCCTCTGTGCTTTTTCCAAGCAGTGAAAAGAGAAAAAGAACGAAAATAGGAAGAAAAAGGAAGAGAGGTTAAAAAAAGAAGAAGCCCATTACGAAGAGAGAGTCTAGGTTCTTTAACTGTATATCAACCCTGTAATTTAATTGAGAAAATACGCCATTTTGCCCCGCGCCCCCTCGCCTATTAAAATACCATGGCGCTGCCCCCTGCTCCACACTGTCAAATGATGAATTGTTGAACACCAGCTCATATCAAGCACGCATGAGTTCTGCTACATGTAATTCTTATGCATTCATTGATTAATAAAAGTTGCAATCATTTATTAAAAAACAAAACTTCAGTCGCATGCACACCGAATACGATGTGTGCTTGTGAGTTCGTACGTGTGTGTTCACCGTTTACCCAAGTGAGTGCGTGAAGGTGTGCGTGCGAGCGTGTGTGTGTGTGCGCGTGTAAGACACGGATATATTAGTTTACGAATGATTTTAATTCTTACACGGACCATTGAACCAACAGCCCATGGAGACAGGATTATCGGTAGTAGACCGTGACTAATATTAATCACATGACCGGTTTTCGAAACTTAATGCAGCAAGCCATTTTGAAAGGATTTTTGGATGTCTTTTCTAGGTTGCTTTACAACTAGAATGTGACACAATGTTTTATTTTTCTTGTCATTATAAACTAATCAACAATAAAGGCAGCCCGTCTGGTCTCAGGAATGACTAGGATGAATTAGCATACTTAACTTTGTCTAATTTTGATGAGTTGAGATTAGGCCTGTGTGTTCAATATGGTTCGCTCATTACAAAATCTCAATTAACATGATTAACCAAAGTGATAGTTTCAATGATAAGAGTCTCATCTGGAACGTTTGACTCCGAACAAAATACACAATGCTCTAATGTATATTTTATTGTTTTTCCTCAAATCTTACAAAATTTTGTTTTATACAAGCAGCTATTCTGTAACAATTTTATGATACTTTTCGGGAAGAAGAAATGGTAAGCCAGCCTTAACTGTAGGTGGGGAAACTTAAAGAATATGCCGATTTATGAAGGGAAACAGCTTTAAAATAAAGGCCCAAGAAGGGCAATTCCAAACTTTTCAACAAAAAGTCGGACAAATGCAATTCATCTAAGCGAATCATGTGCCAAGTCACGGCCTGATCTAATAATCCATCCATAGTGAACAATAAGGTTGTCTGCATCAAGATTACCGTTGAAATGGTTCTCGATGTTTTTAAAAGGGTTTTCTGCCTCAAGTCATAGACAGTTACATTCCCATTTTCAACAAAAATGAATTTCAATTCGTGGTTTGATGGTCATTTTCTGTGGGAGGTTTTTTTTTATTAAGAAGATCATAATTCTTATATGAATTTCAGTCAAGGGTTGGCAAATTTCCGTTGTCATGGTAATGAAAGTTCGTTTGCTCTGTTTTGCGGATCCCTCCTCTTTCTCGGCGACCCAGGGTCACGTAATACAAAGGTTAGCGATTGATTGCTAATTTGAAAGAACAATTCTGGTTGGTTCCTCATCAGCCTACAGAGTAAAATGCGTATGCATTACTGATCTTGATATCCCGTTTCATTTAGCGATTGATCGCTAACCTTTGTGCAACGGGCCCCAGATGTGCGACAGATCAGGGGACTGTTGCATAAAAAGTTGCGAACAAACACAACTCACAAACAATGAAATGCTCGTATTAGGGACTTGCAAAGACCTCTACACGCCTTACGACTTGTCTTTATATAACGAGCTCCAGAACGTTCATTGAACTCTAAAGCTGAGTCCAGGGTGCGTGTCATTAGAGTAAGTTCACATCAGCATTAGATTCGCCTGACTCTGAATCTCCAAGGCGCACACTCTTGAAATGTGATCCCGTGTGAGTGTTGGTATAAAGTCTTCGCACTTAGTTGTTCTAGTAACATGACACTAGATGATCTGCACAGTATCCACTGTCATTTATTTTTATTCGTGTAGGACTCAAGAGTACTGGTTGGTGAACTAAGACGCCACAGAGAGAGAGAGAGAGACGGGGACAATGGGATTATAAATAAGATAATATCTTCTACGAAGAAGATTTTTTTTTTACGAAAAATCACCAACGTTCGCCTATGCTTTATGAAACGATTAACCTCATCGTTCAATTTTTAAATTGCAAAGTGTTCTTTCATCTCCCCCGATATCTATCGTTTTTTCAAAACTATAATTATCACTGACATACAGCTTTCATTTTATTCTTTAGTTAGATGAATTTATGCTATTCTTGGAAGAAGGGTGTGCCCACTTGCCTGAAATGTCATAGGATTCAGTCTGAATCTGATCGAATAAAGAGAGTGACGTGTATTACCATGATTATATTAATATGAATACAATCTTGGATTGGCAAACCAAATTTTCACTCACATTGTTATGGGGGGGGGGGATCACCCAATTTTAAAGCAATCGTTCTAGGTGTTTGCCACAACGGTACAATGACTATTTACATATGGAAAGCAAAGCGTGAATAATTAAAGGACATTAAGCTTTGTTTTTGCAAAATGTTCGTAATATTTTCAAAAGAATGAATACTGTAGTTTTTGGTTCGTTGCTCTGTACAAAGTACCGGTGATCCACCGCACAATCATAATTTAGAGGAAAAGACGTTCGTACTGCCACCCTTTAGTCATGCTGTTCAGTAACTTCGTAATAGATGCGTGAAATACACCTTTTTAGTCCGATTGTCTTGAGAAGGGTAAAACTTCGTATTTGACAACCCCTAATCACCACATGTAACAGAACTCGATATCTCGACGCATTTATTGAACGCTTACACGATCAGAACTATTAAATTGTGTGTCTTCGGGCTACATCTTAATTGCAGCCCTGAATGTGCAATGGGTCATTTTTCGGGATGACGAGAGATAAAAAGAGGTAGATAAGGAGGGAGGGAGAGAGAGAGAGAGCCTAGGGACTGAGGAGGATGTTCATGACCTTATTTCTTACGTTTCATGAGTTGAGAACAAGCTTGGTGTGGTGCATAAGCTGACACGCGGTGCTATCAAGAGTATCGATCTCGCGCCTTTTTCGAGATTCGATTCCTCTTGTTACATAATTATCACGGGCCTCGCTGTATCGATCTCCCAGGCTCATCCGTATTTTGGTTTACATTTTTTTCCCTCTTCCGCCTTTCTTCCTTTTGTACCTTGCAATATATTTCCTTTGCATTGTTGCTTGCATATGATCTACTTCATTCATGATTATATCAACAAAATGAGATCGATCATTCCCTGTTATTCCCTCTGCTTCCATGTGTTTTCTGACTCTTCTGACTACATGTAAAAACAACACCATGGCCATGTCAAGTGAATGTCACGTAATTTCCACAGCGTTTTGAGCTGCAGCTCTCATATTTTTTGTCCTTAGTACAATGTTCTGCTTATTGTATCATTTGAGAAATACAGACATCTTAGTCTTTGTTTTTACGGTTTCTAGGTTCATTACATCGTTACAATTTGTTATCCCAAATAGCTAAGTCAAACACCCACCTTCTTCTCCTTTCTTCTTCTCCCTCTTCTTCTTCTTCTTCTTCTCCCTCTTCTTCGTAGGAGTGTAAACCAGAGTACAAGAACCATACATTCCAATTACACACCTTCGTGCGTTCATCCTACAGCTTACTATCTCTTACTCTGTCTAATTTACTATATCCATTTCCTCCTCTCTCTCCTCACTATCTCTTTACCAGCCTCTTCCAGTATATCCCCTGGATGTGTTTACCAGATTGTGTTACAGAGCCATACGTGCCCCTCTCATACTGCCGTGCCGCCTTTCTTCATCGTTTGCCACTACGCATTAATGTGCTCGTCTTAAGGCACAATTCATTTAAAGTCCCCTTCCCTTCGATAATGGAAGACAGACAAACTGCCATTGCCAATGCCAATCAGTGCCAATCAATCAAGAATATCCTTACTTAGACTATGGTCTAGAACATCTCTTGAGTCAGTAAAACGTAAACTTACGAGGATGATCGGGTCGAAATAACTATAATCTGTGCTTGAATTTGTCCCTAACTAAAATAATGGACAAACGTAAATCTAAGTGTATGTTAGGTTCTAAGCAATGATTAAGTTGACTTTTACCTCTTTACAGATTTCATTAGATGTTAATTGATTAAATCATCAATTAACTTATTTATATGTATCATTTGATTTGATTCAATTTAATTGATTAATTAATTTTTCCATTATTAGAATTATTTTTATTATTGTCATCATCGTTATTATCATCATCACTTTTTTTTGTTTGGGTGTGGGGAGCTGAAGTCGAAATTTTTTTAACGACATATGTGTTCTATTCACGAAAGTCGTATTCAAACTTTATTTATTCCTTAAACATAATTATGGACATGATGGTGAAAATGAAGACTTTTTTGCCTCAAACTTTGCTGCATGATACTACCTACAAGAGAACAGTACAAAATTACGTGTATTTTAAAAGGAAGGCATGCAAACTAGATGGCGCCTAGAAAAGTGTCGGGTGCACCCGCATGCAAGCATGCTCTAAAAGTCACGTGATTTCAAGAACCGTTCGCCTTTTCTTGGTGAGCGCCATTAATCATCGATCATTTCAAACGAACAGATTGTCGACAGATTCGTCATGGTTGAGAGAAGAAGTGCCCGGTCTGTCACCATCCATAACTAAGTCCCATTTATTTGGAATCACTCTATGATGTTTACTCCACGTGCTATAGGAATGAAATACCCAAACATCAAAACATTTTGGGATTCTTTCTTGATACTTTAAGTACCCGCCGATGAGTACCTTACTTCACTTTATATAAAGCAAGAATGACTTAGTGGGGGCAGCATAGAGAGTTCTGATTCAGTTAGGAATCTAACTGAATCCATTGTAAAGCGCATTGGCAAGAAAAAAACTCACTATTTTTAATCCATATCTTACAATTTACTATAAGTATAAAACTAATTTTAAAATTTTGATTTTATTTCAATGAATTCCAACTAAAAATCTTTGTGTTTATCGTGCTTCTAATTCCCAAGATATCCTGAGTTTCTGCATTAATTTGATATTTTTTATTACCAAATATCACTGTCAGGTACAATTACAAGGCATAGTACGTCATATAAACAAAGCATTTGGTAATTAGAGCTAACATAATAGCAAGATGCTAATAGAGGTTAGCCCCAAATAATGTCATTATCATAGTTTAAACAATGAATTTAACTAAATCTAAATATTGTACATCAAATTCAGTACTAATTCTACTTATTACTGTTGCAGAAAATTTCGATCATTTTCAGTGAACATATTTACACTATTTACAAGAATTATTCATAAAATATATTTATATAGAATTATTTGTTTTCAGGCAGTATTTTACCATACCAAATTAATTATAACCTTCCAGTAGAATTAATTTTAATGATTTGCTAAATATCTACGACTTGGCAGATGATTCCATAAAGTAGGACCAGAAAATGGAATTGATTGTTTTCCCAAATTGGTATTATATTTGTCAAGATTAACATTTCGCTTTTCTCTATTTCTTGTATTGTAAGGATGGTCTTTAAATGAAAAATAATCAATAAAACTATGCGGCAACTGATTATTAATTAAATCGTGCATAAATGGAAGTATTGGTATTATTTGAAAATATCGAGAATTAATCTCACTTTGACTTCCTTTTTAGAATAAAAAATATCCAAAAGTATGAGTAAATATATATTTTTCTTTGAGGTGGAGGTAAAGTTACATCTTGTTCCCCAATGAGTTTATTTTTATATGCAATTTAGTAATTCACGTGTATATTATATTTAGGAGGGGGCGGTTTAATCCCCAAAGTTCCCCTCTTGGATCATGATGACCTATTGAGCGAATATCTTATGAGAAATGCATATTTGTTTGATTTTTCTAGTCCTCATTGCCTCTTAATCCCTCCATTTCTAAAGTCAGAAATCGAGGTATTACGTTTCGTGTGGTGAGAGAGGAGGCGACACTCGAGTCGCTGTTAAAATCTTAAGGATTTACAAGTAGATTGCATGGGGAAGGCATCCCCAAAACACGGAGATGAATACACAAAGCAATGAACAAGAACAAGACATTTCCGAAATAGATTTTTAAAGATAGATATATTTATCTTTAACGGTATATTCGTTGAAAGTTCTATATATGGCTTCAGTATGCTGATGTATTGGGGCCCATACCATACCATTGCATGCCATATATATATATATACACACACATGTGCATATTTCACATTCATGGAAGATGAATGATTTCATTAACAGTGATAATTTTGTTGACGAATATACTATAACCATTACCAACATTACCTCAATTGATAGCAATTAATTAAGGTAGATCCCATCAGGCTCAAATTCAAACATTTATGTTCAACGCAATCACTTTAAATTGAAAAATTGATGCAAAATACAGTAACCATTCATTTGTCGTTTAAGACACGTAAGTCATTCACGTTTGAAAAATCAAACATTCACGTCAATCAATCAATCAATCAATCAATCAAACAATCAATCACCCTATATAATGACATGACTACATATTTTTGGTAAGGGTAAAGCTTATACCCAGGAATATTTCATTTAAAATGGAGTATTAGGACTAGGTTCTTTTAAGTGAGTCAAGTGCAACTGTCTGATCCCTTCGCCTTTTTACCTTGCATAGCTCTGACTACCCTTTTTGTTCCTACTTTTTTTTTATTCCCCCTGCTCTCTCACACTATCTCTTCAGATTTCACCTTGTTTTATCTCTCCCCTCTCTCTATTAATTTTCTCCCGACTCTCTTTCGCCATTCTTTTGTTTTCCCCTCTCTATTTATTTTTCAAGTGCACATTCCAGTGATACTTTTTAATATTTAATTATAATACGTATTTGGAAATTGTTACAGGCCACCTATTGTGTAAACATTGTTACTACAATTCAGAATTTCTGCTATCGTAATAATGTTTTGTATTTTAATCATTTTATATAGTACTCTAAATCATTTTGTATCTGCTTGCTTGAGAATACGATGGATATATACCATGATTATTATAAGTGGTTAAGTAAACAATACACCAGTTAAAATTAGATTACCAGCAAGGGTCATCTCTTTTCTGGATATCTTTCAAAGAGAAACGCGCTCACTTCTTATACAGTATATATCTTACACGATGGAGGGGGGGGGGGGGGGGGTTGATAGGCAGGTACCATGTAGAAATTATATGACGCACAAAAATGATAAGAAGAAAGAACCTTGGGGGCAGACACATCTTATAGTAAGATCCGTAAGAAAGAGGCAGAAGAACAAATCTAAGCAGGATAAGTTAGGAGTAAAAGTTGAGGAAAAGGGAAGTTAAAAAGTTACCTGGAGAGAAAGGAGAAAGAGGGAGAGAGGAGGTCGTATTGGTGTCAAGATAGATGAATAGAGAAAAATAGAGAGAGAAATAGATAGGGATGCGTGCTTGTGTAAATGTATGTGTGTGTGAGGTAAGGGTGCTTGAGTGTGTACGGGCGTGTTCTTGTGTGAGAGAGCGCGAGAAGATCAATACAAACTCAAAAGCTTGTACATCCTCGGGAAACAAGAACTTAGAATGGCATTATTAGGCATGCTTGTATCTTACACAATAATACAGTCTCACACCCTTCAGCTTTCGATTCTGATGAATAAAAGATAGTGAAGATAGACAAGTCGCCTACGAGTTTCGTCACCTCAACCCGAAATTGTACTAGGAGTGAATTGATTTGATTTTCCGCTTGAATGGTATTTTGAGAGCTTGAGAAGAAACAGTTAATGACTAACGTCCGTGCCATTGAAAAATTAGGGGATTATGCAAAAACAATTGTCGTGTTTTGAAAATCTCATCTGACAACCTCCTCGCTTCATTAATTGTCGAATTGTCACTCGAAATACAGTAAAATAAGAAGCATTCTTTTCTATAATGATGTTAATACAAAAACAATTTGCCTGTAAAAGGGTGTAAAATGGGAATCGTTTTCGAATGAGAAAATAACGAAAACATAAGCTTTTGGGAAACGTCCTAGGTTTTGCCCTTTATTCCTATCTTTTTCGTGACAGTTGTGACCAGGGGCGTCGATCCATTTTTTCAGATTGGGGGGGGGGGGCAAAATCATGAATCAGCGTTCTAATTGCGCTCGATGACACAAAAGGAAAAACTCCCCCCACATACAAAGGTGTATATCTATATATATATCATGAGAAAGAGTCACATATCTCACCTACAAATTAATGCGAGCGCGAAGCGCGAGCTGGAATTTTTTTAGTATACTGACGTGAAAACAGGAAAAAGGTTCCTGTTTAGGACTGTTTGTTGTAACTCATTAGGAGGATAGATGCATGTATCTCACTACACAGATAATGCAAGTGTCGAGAACGAGCTGAAATTTCTTTATATTCTGACCTGAAAGCTTGATATTCTAAGCATTTTTGGTACCAATTACTAAGATGGGTATCTAAAAGAACAGTACATGCGAGCGCGGAGCACGAGCTGTTAATTTTGATATTTCGATCTGAAAAAAAGACAGTTTAATGGACTTTTTTAAAAAATAAGATATATACCCAACAAAAGATTATTGCAAATCGAAGCGGGAGTTCTGTTGACGTTTAGAACTGAAAACGGGACATTCTATTCACCTATTTAATCATGACAAGTACGGGTTTTTGCTAAATAAATGATGCGAGCGCGAAGCGCGAGCTGAAAATTTTTAAATTCTATCTCAATCACGCTTGCTTATTTCTGCGTAACATTACAATCTTATTTTATTTTTACACATCAGCGGAATTATTGGTGGGGTGATCACCCCCTGCCCCCCAGGATCGACGCCTCTGGTTGTGACAGCGAGTATGGAAGGAAAGTCAAGAAAGTTTAGGGGAAAATTATCTCGAAAGGTTTTCCTTTTCAATATTGCCCAACAGAACTCACTGCTGTTTTTTCTTAAACAAATTGAGTACTACATCTATGCCTTTTAAACATAAGTAAACGACGATTTGATATCAACGATGGATGAGCACTAAATAAAGGCAAGTAAGCTGGGATATATCATTTAGGTATTAAACATTATCTAATGTTTAAGAGTATAATTATACATTAGATAGAAAATACGCTAAAATGACACATATGTCCGTATTCTTAAATCTGTTCTAACGCAAGGCATGGTCTAATGTGTGTACTAAAATTATGGGAAGACGAGAGTGTCGACATTTTGTTTATAATGTATACTTTTATATTTACTGTGGATTTTTTCCCGTGCTCCAATGATGTAGAAAATTTAGTCATTATTTACAAATAGTTATGAATGATTTGAGTGTCAAATGAGCTGATAATTCGAACATGTCCCGACAGGTATTCGTGTCACAATTGGCCATCCATATCCACATCTTTAAACCAGAGTTTGAATTGAACCCGAGATTAGAATACGCCCATAAGGTTATCTTTTCAATTCTCTTACATGTCTTACACATTATTGAACTCATGAATATGCAATGTCTATATGTCGTCATTGCTCATAGCGAACAATATTGCTTGAATCGTGAGAAAAAAGTGATACATAGATATTAATAATGATGATGATAATAATAGTAACAATCATAGTGATAACCACAACCGCAACGACAACAACAATAATAATAGTAATGATAATAACAATAACGAAAATAACAATAATAATAATAATAACAATAATAATAATAATGAGCATAGAGCATTTATTTATCGCACATATCCACCTTCTTGGGCAATCGAGGCAAGGATCTTCTGTATTCTGGGATGTGCGATGGAGTCATCTATTGTCGATCGAAAGATCACGTTAAAACGAATTCAATCCTTTGGAAATTTGGCGCCTATTCGGTCCCGTGAAATAAGATAACAAATGTACGATGCATTCATTATACTGGTATGCTGCTAACCGCATTACGAGGAAGCGGTTTACCGCGAATCCCAACCGTATCAATCCATAGGCCAGGTGAAGAGCACCGCTAACAATCTGTAAACTGGGATACACCACTGGAGGTAAGTAGTCAGGGTGACTGGCCGCGGCTTCGTAAAATTTGTGATTTAGCCGAAGAGGTTGCGGGGGGGGTGCGAAACGACATTTTCCGATACGTTGCTGTATCCCTACATTAATAGCTGATCTTTTTAAAATCTCTTTACAGTACTCATGAAGCCTTGGAATCATCAGACTACGAATCCATTTCCCATGCACACCTCTCTGTCACTAAGATTGATATAAAGGTGAGTTTAATTCATATTTCAGTGATTATAAAAGGCTCTTAAATCAAACTAATAAGAGCCCAATATTTTGATAAAGGTAAATTCTTTAAAAAGTAATGTAAAAAGGGAGAACTGATATTTCGTCATCACCGTCTGGTCTTTCGCTTTCTTTTATCATTTCCATCAATTCATAAACAGTTCATTTAGGGTTTCTCGAGATTACACTTAAATGTCATTTTGTCAGCATGCTGTACATGTTCATCTCCCGACACTCATCAGTCGGATTGAAATTCACTAGCAAATTATTTTGACACATGTGGATATAAACACAAATTATATCGATCTTTAGGGGTAACGAATTATATAGTCTTTGCAATTTATAATAATTCAAGGGTTTTTTTTTAGAAAAATACAGCTAGTACCAGAAATGAAGTTCTTTTAAACATGTCTCAAGTCCCACGGAGAAGCAATGCCAGGCATGGAGTTTCGTGCTTTATATTTATTACGAATGAGTTGACAAAAAATACCCACATTTGTCTGTGTGTGTGTGTGGTTGTGTGTGGGGGTGTGTCTGGGTGGATGGGTGTAGGTGTTTTTTTCGTAGGGGTATAATTGATTTTTCACAGTCGTTTACCAATAACATATGATTATTTATGTCTGAGGTCACAATTTCCCCTTAAACAGTACTCAAAGTAGACGAGGATTATATTTTCCTGTTGTTTTACCAAACAAGCGAGAAATTAACCCATTAAAATGTGGTTGACAATTGTTGTTACACTAATACCTTGGTCACAGTTGCTCTACGGCGGCCATACGGCGAGTCGAAAACAGCCGTTTTATTCAATTTCATTCAAACCACCTATATTTAGCTGGTACAAAAATGTTAAAACGGCTGTTTTCGACTCGCCGTACGGCCGCCGTAGAACAAATGTGACCATGGTATAAATTGTATTTAATTCATATTTACGTGAATGTGCATGTTAATAGGTGTGCATATACTGGGGCGTTCTCGCAATTGCAACGGGAACGGATTTTGCAACGTGGTAAATCTATTGAAAATTCGAGTCAAATCACAATGAACAGCTGAGAGGTTTTTGTCGAAAATTGGTCCACCGGGAGAGCAGGTCGTCGTAAAAATTCGGAGCGGACGAAAAAAATGGTAAAATATGTCGTTTTTACCAGAGTCCTCTAAGACACTGCTGTTTTGATTTACTCATTTCGACAAAGACTGCTTTGTCATGAAAGGAGTTTGATAGGTGATTCTCTGCGTTCCAGGAGGCGTCTGTGAAGTGCTGCAAATACTCCCTTAACTATATGGTAACATCCGCATTTGTGACTTTGGCCTTGCCGGGAGCAATCACAAAAGAGTCAAAATCTGCATTTCGACATTGTTCAAATTTTTACTTTTATCATAAATGAAAAACGATATGACATAATCGGGCCAGATTCATTTGTACTCGTTTGATCATTCGCAAAGCAAGAACAAAAAATACATGACAAAAGTATTTCCTCATGTCCCTTTATTATGTAGCTTGAGACATGCATCATGTTCCTCTTTCTTAAAGAGTTGCGACTTTTTTTTATAAAACTGTGGCACCAAGACTTCTAACATGCCACAAGCACTTACGGTGTTTTAATTCTTCTCGACTTCAAGTGCTTTTAGAATAGATAGCTCGAAGAATCGTGTCATCAATCTCTTCATTACAGCGACCTGTTGTCCTCTATCTGTGGTGACCCAGCGCGAGAGTGGAGAAGGACACGCTAAAACAGTTAAGGGATGGGAATGAGCACGGAGAGGTCTGCCGTGCCCCTGGTCCAGCCTTAGGGTGGGACGAGAGAAGCTAAGAAGAAAGAACTGACGAGAATAAGCATGAAAGAAGGATCAGTTTGAAAGAAAGGCAGGGTTAAATATGACAATTCGATCATAATACACCATTTTGAAGTGAACAAATTGAGAAATTCACTGGAAATGCGTCATGGGTCACTTTCTCAGCCCTAAGTATTTGCATTCAGTTTTCTCGACACCCAAAAGATCATATTAGTGCTCCAGTCATACTAAAGTTACCAACTCCCAACAAATCGATGGGATACGCCATTGGAAACGACGTTATAGCCTTGGTTTGTCTTGAAACAGCTTCACCGGACGGATGTGACTGCGCCATAACTAAATCAATTATTCAGAAATGGAAAGCTCATAAATCACACACGACAAAGACGTGGGTTACACAATATTTCATCACCTGTCAGAAAAGAAAAGATATCTGAATGATTGATATCAGAGGGATGGTATAATCGTAGATGTTGACTTAAAAATTCTATGAATATGGTGATGTCATGATATCGGGGTATGAATAATTCAGAATAACCTACCATAAATTGTACCAGTCTGTGCCTTGGCCACGGCTCATTTGATAATAATTGCACAAGATATTCCAGCACCGCAGCACCGTATTGAAAAGAAAGTGAAAATTTGCTGCTTAAATATCTTTGGTGCAATAATGAAGAAAAAACACTTCATTCGAAAGTTTTAAAAGAAATTCCAATATCCCAAAGATAAAAGACGATATTTTCACTGCAATGTTTTACTCATTGTGGATGACCGGGTGATTTCAGCTTGCGCTTCGCGGTCGCATATTTTGTTATTTATTCATTTTTCACTGTTTGTACCCAATGGAGGGGTCAGTTGTACATCATTTTTAACCAGTGTACCCTCCTCTGTGTTTTATCAATTGTAATAATAATGATTAAAAAATATTGCAGTTAGACAGAACATGTAGCAAAAGAATGTAAAAGAAATAGAAGAAAAAAAGAAAAAGCTCTTTCATAAAACAAGTCAAGATTTTGACTGACCGTCATCCTGTTTTTTTCGGCATTGCGATAAGAAACCTGGGCTTCTTCTTAGAAAGAGTTGCAATTGATCCAACTATGGAAAGCAAGCAACGTCATCATCTATTATGCATGTTTGTGCAATATATTTTATAACTATGATGTATATTCCGGACATGGTGGCTCAGTGGTAGAGCTTCCGCCTCATGAACGGAAGGTCGTGGGTTCGATCCTCGGCCGAGTCATACCAAAGACTTATAAAAATGGGACCTTCTGCCTTCTTGCTAGGCGCTCAGCATTTAGATTGGAGAAGGGTAATAAAAACATATAATGTTATGCAGGGCCCGCTCGTAGAGCAGTTTCCTAACTGAAGTGGCTACCCTGGGTAAATAAAACGTTATTATTATTATAATTATATTCATACATTTCTCGAAGATTCAGTGTGATACAGTGAAGGAAAAAAGGAAATGGGATGTGCAATAAGTTTGTTTATATTCTATCCCCTTCCTAACTTTTTCCTTTACCCGAAGAACTCTTCTATGTCCAGCAATGTTCAGAAAATATTGTCTGGAATCTCTATGAAACATTGAGCTGTTTGGTTTCGAATTATGCAACAATTAACAAGTCACTTCAATGTTCATCAACAATATTATTATGAGGAAAAACATCATAAAAGTGTTGCCATGTTAGTAACAAAAAGTCTTTATACTCCAGGGGCGTAGATAGCGGGGGGATGGTGTGTACAATCATCCCCCAGGTTTCTGTGGGGGAAGAAGCAAAACTATACAGTAATAAAGCAATGAATGCTAGTTAAAATCAATCAATAATAATAGCAGTAATAATCATAACGTACAGCAATGACAAACATGATCAAAATTGGACTTTTATTCAGAGTCAATCATCTTATATGCATTTACAACTTGCAAGTTTTAAGTAATAACAACTGTCTTGCGTCGTCATATACATTTAAGGATCGTTAGGCTGTTTTTCCTTCATGTTGGGCATTATAATCCTTTACTGTTAAGGACTGTTTTGCATAACTATATTGGGTGAAAATAAACGTCTTCCAGTTTCAAGAAGAAGTAAGTCGAGGCGCAATGTATTTTGGAATTACTTATACCAGTGATTTCTGTACGTGCGCAGTCTTCTAGGTTTGAAGGTTATAAACTGTTACATTTCCTTACCTATGTTTTTATCATAATCATCATAACAAGGTACATAATAAGAAATGAATCGAAATTATAACAAGTTACTATCTATACAGTTTACTTCCGACAACCCGGTGAGGTTTTTTAATTTCCATACTTAATTCAATCAAGCCTTTGTAATCATGGTAATTTTAAACAGAGTGTGCTTATCATTTTAGTGTCCGCATATCTGCACGTGGATAAGAAATATAATGTTGAGCTTTTTTTATTTTACCCCTATTACTATAATTGTAATTGATATTTTTTAGTTATTTGGCTGTTTATTTGTTTATTCCTTTAGTTGTTGATTCATTCGTTTGATCATTAACAATATTGCTACTTTTAAAAGAGTATACTACTATACTAGTAAAATAAGGAATACTAGTTATTCTAGATCATGTTTAGCAGGACTGTCATGACCAAGATGATAACTATAGACATCCGACAAATGACATTTCTCTTATGATCATCTTTACTCATTGTCATTAATCAAACAAAAGATTACTGCCATGAAAAATGTGCAAGGAAGTTTGTTTATTACTGGATGCCCTGTTTATTGCTGAAAGCAAAGTGATTAAAAGACACACGAGATAATCCATGAGGCAGATCGTGTTATTTTGTTATCTTTAACTCGTCTGCTTTGGCCCATGATATTTTGTTTTTATCGAGTACGTTATCTCCTTCATTCTTTATATTTATATATTAATTATATATATATATATATATATCTTAAAGTTTCACGTATTGGCTTCTCTAATAGTAACAAAATATAAAACTTTAAGATGTTTGGACCACGGATTAATGCACCATGTCTTCACGCCCGACGCGCTTGTGAATATATTTTTATATATATATATATATATATATAAAGTATGACCCAGCTAGGGATCATCCCCCCAGGTCTAAGGACCTGTCTACGCCACTGTTATACTCACATTCACTTAAGAATGTAAAAGGAATGAAGTAGATATCATAGAATCTGGGAATGAGTGAGAAAATCTTTGCAAAAAAAATGCGCTGCTGAAAGGACTACTCATATCCCTTTCTTTCTACTCAATTTTACATCATTGTTTTGAAAATGCTGAGCTATCCAGCCTCATGAATATGGCTAAATGCAAGAATAATAAATGCCAATCTGCGAGCATTGATGCTCATGAGTCGAAACGTGTAAAGACAGCTGCGTAGCGTCGTGATTGGAGTTAAAATGTCATGGACTTGGTAGTTGTTACCTCCAATGATGTCAATGAATTAAAGAAGAAATAGAGCATCCATTGGCATTATCTACAAAATAAAGAAACGGATAGACATACATACAAACATACAGATGTAGATAAAATAGAGAGGAAGGTAGGAATAAAGAGAAAAATGACTGTGTGGGCGGATGAGGGATATAAATTGAGGCAGATTTGGTTTGTACTGTCAGCATAAGCTGTTTCATATTGTCCTCTTTCTATGTTCATCATTTATTTTGTTTATCTACCTTGCCTTTTAGGTAATTGGTATACTCCTCCTTCTATCTCTTCCATGCACTTTGGAAATTCCGTTGTTTCGATTTTTTCCATCTCTTTTTCCTGTCTAATACTTGCCTATATCATCCAAAGGCAAATGCCTCAAATTTATCATTCAACATTACCACAGAAACCGACGCCATGTTTCAACCCCATGGGTAATCTCGGCCCCAGACAACATCATCACCATTTACCTTCGCCCCACATGTTTTCGTCAGTCCCCATGGAATGCGTAAAGCTTGAGCTTCGCTTCAATTATTCCAACCAGGTCCCCCTAACAATTATACGATGCTAAAGTGATGGGAATAAAATGGGAATTCCAACTCTTTAAGCCACCAAATGATTAAGTACATGCAACTGCTTCAGGTGCCCCATCAATGTCCTTAGTTAAGAAAGCTTTCGCCAAAATACATTATTTTGTTAGAAAGTTGAGACAGATTCAAGAGTAGACATTTCAGCGGTTGATGCCCCCTTTTATCGCTCTCTCAAGTTCTCTTCTACATTCATCTTTTCCTGCTCTATGCCTTTGAAGTATCTCTCCATTGGAAAATCGATTACCTCCTAATCGACAAGAGAGTTACATTATAAAACACACTCTTATCATGCGCACGAGTAACTGTGATAATGTAATTGACATTATACCACGGATGCTCGAATCTAATTGGTCAGATTCGTCTATAAATTGAGTAAGAATAAAACATACACTTGTAAGGAGTATCCCGGCTTCCCTACTACACCTAAATGCGAATGAAATGATGCGTAAGTCTGGCATCGCCCATATTCTCTCTCACGCGTGAGAAGGTATTACGCTATCAGATTTTCTACTTTCGAGAGGAACGATTTTGTGTTTCCTTTTGAGAAACCAATTAACGGATCCGACAGCGGTAGATTGTTGCATCCCTCGATCCTCCCATCGCTGTATTCCGGGGGATTCCATGGATAGAAACATGAATTGTTGGAATAACCTAGACCGAGAAATACAAAACACTATGATGAGATATAGGAAAATATGCCGGAAATAAGCATTCACGTGACCAAAATATCCTTAAAGCTAGGTGGTATAACCAATGAATAGGTTAGGGTATCCAGAAGAGTTTATGACCTTTCGATAACGTCAATCTTCGCCAAGCAAACTCTTTTAAGAAGTTCAATGCTTTGGGGGAATTTGTTACAAAAGACTATACCCCCTCAAAAAAAAACCATATACTGATTACTTCCTTGTTTCGATGAAGAAAATGAAGTTGCTTCTACGATAGATAAAAGGAGATAGGGAACCAAAAAGACACTTTCAATTTCGAATATTTTTTTCTTCTTTTGCAACCGTCATCTGAAGCGTTTCGCTGCTATAAAGATATTATCGCTATTAGTCACATCTACACTATTGTGAGGACATCAGTAGTTCACTGAAAATATAAAGTTTATTTATCCTACTACTATTTTTACTACTACTACTACTACTACTACTACTACTACTACTACTACTACTACTACTATTAGTACTACTAATTCTACAACTACTACAACTACTTCTACTGCTGCTGCTACTACTACTACTACTTCTACTACTTCTACTACTTCTACTACTACTACTACTACTACTACTACTACTACTACTACTACTACTACTACTACTACTACCACTCCACTACCACTATTACTACTACCACTACCACTATTACTAATATTACTAGAACAAGAAACAAATGTTTAGTTGTAATTATCTGCATTGAGTCAAGAGCAAAACAAATGCATAGTTATCGAGAGCTACAAGAGACTTATTTCTGGATCCCATTCTCAAAGAATATTTCCACACACCATCTTCATCCTTCCTCCAATCGTTTATTTATTACCCCACCTGATAGTAATTCGTTTCAAAATATAATTGGTACCGCGGACAGTCGCTTTTTGATGTCCTATATTCAAGATATAGGGGGATCCAGTTACAAGATGTGGTGTTGCTAAAAATTACCAATGGGATAATCATTAGGGTACATGATGGTGATACCAGAAACGGTTTGGCGTCGAGACCGACGTGGGTAATTGACTGCGCCCCTCTTCCACCGTGACCAGAAGGATGATTAAAGGGCTGATGGTTTTAACGTTAACCCATTCGTTAAGTAGATAGTGTATAATTATGACTATAGAGCCATGCGTAACAAAAACAAACGTGATTCTACTGTGAAATATGGATAGTTATTGCATGACCGTGTGTAGAGGTCAACGCTGATCGCGATATTGGAGTTCAGCCTCTTATGAATGACAAAAATACGTGTTCTGAATGACGGAAAATGTACTGTTTGATCTGTAATAATCATGTAACGTTGATGTGTAGCGCAGGAATGAATGGGGGTATGGTATGTGAATTTATGATCCATGGTCAATGATTTAGCTGGAATCAAAAGTGACATTGATTAGAAAATTCAGAAGCGTATCCGTTCAATTCCCTGACCTCAATATGCCTCGAAGTCTCCTGTTTTGCACCACATTAGAACATCATCTTCCATCGCTTTACCCATGGACATACGAGGTCCTTACTTTACCCGAAGAAATTACTCCACTTCCGCGGTTAGGAAATGATGGAATGGAATCAACTTAATGTAGTGAATATATCTCTTTGCCATTGTGTAATAGATTGTGATATAATTATGTTGTAAATGAATTACGTGCATGTACGAAATAATATTAAGATGTTTTACAATTCAGACCTTGTCCAAACGTCGTACCATCGGGCACGTGATATGTAATAATAATCGTTTTTTATGTTTAAACTGTTGCTGATAATTAATTAATTATAACCCCCCAAAAAAAAATGGAGAGAAGGGACAAAATATACACCTTTAGCGTCCTGTCAATGTTGTACTTTTCAAAACAAACACTTCAGCCACTATACCTACCCTAAAAATGAACCCATCAAATCAATTGGTTTTCAATTTGAGATTTCTTTAGAGTCATAACAAGAAAAGTAAGTTAAGCCTACCCCATCCCATTATCACCAACTTGACACTCTGTGTACGCGTGCCATTATGCCGATTCGCCGCAATTATACGTGTCCGATGCCCGCTTGATATTGAAACAAAACCCGGGTTTTCTTCCCAGTTATCGACGTGAGCCGTCGTTGGGAGTGGAATTGCTGTTTCTATTTGATCAAGTGAGGCAAATGTATACCCCAGAAGTGACGCGGAATATTGTCTCTTCTTTTTGACAGACGTGGTTTCGTCTCGTATTTAGCACGCTCCGATGAGTGAGAGAGTATCCTCGACCCGACCGATGGCGTGAAAAGGGGGGAAGCAACTATGAATTTTCAGTGATAAGAACGATTTTTTTGCTGCTAATATATAGGCTGATGTTTGCTGATAGGGAGGTATCTTCCGGTCATGTTTTCATTTGTTTTAATTTTTTTACGTCAAAATGACGAGTGCCCATGCCGCTTTGCGTATTTGGCGAGATGGACGAATCGCATTGTCATTTGGAAGAGGTGTCAGTCAAAGATGGCAGGGCAAAACAGAGATATGACATTAATCGCTCAATGACGTATATACGGCGGATTCAAGAAAAGTTATTGTCAAAAGTTCTTAATAACGAAGAGCAACCAGGAAATAATTGTCGAAAATTGGTGAATCAAAACAGCATTTTCGTCCTGGATTATGTCATGTTTGCAATTTGTTGTTAGCTCCGAAACTATGGACGAAACTACTGTTCCGGTTCGCAAATTTTCCAAAAAGAAGATATTCCTTATGTTTCATGGTAAAAAAAATGACCAGAAATAAGATCCGAAGTGACTATTCCTGGGTCAGATTTGACGTTTATTGTGTCCTACCGGATTCTATTCTTCTGATCTTGCCGTAGCGAAAAAAAGCGTGACCAGAATACGTGTGTAAGAAATGTAGCCAAAGGCATGAAAGGGGTTAGAGATCCGGTCATATGGCCTTGCTTGATATGCCACTTGGAAGATGGAATGAGGAAAGTGCACTCTCTTGAAATTCCTGGCACTATTGTAATACTTGCTTCTCCCCCAATAAATAAGATCCCCAGCGAGTGTTTCATAAAATACCATTTTAAATAAATCGACGACGAGGGCAACGTTTAAAGGTATCGATTTGTTTATGCATTTATGTGTGAGGGTGTGTGCGTGTTGGGATTGGGGATGGGTATGGGTATGCAATTAGGAAAATAAGTCATTATACTTTTCCACAAAATACCCTTCGTTTTCCCATTTTGATCATGTTTATTTCTACATCCATAATGAGCATTGTGCAAGTATGCAATTGAATGGGATCAAACGCAAAGCCCTCTTGAGCTCTGAGACGCCAAGCATCCGAGGATTCGCAGGAGTCACTTGAAGTGCTCGAGATGGCTCCACCGCTGAGAATGGTGGCGCTGGGGCATGATCAGCCGCTGGGATCGGACGTTGAAGTGGTAGTTGATTACGTGAGGTGATGTCCCCCTTTGCGTGGTGATCGACGTCCGCTGTGCGGAAACGGGATTAGAATGTTGGGGATTAAAAGCAAAGAATGGCGGTGATGGGTTACGAGGAGATGGGGGTAAATAAGTAAAAGGATGAGAGGAAATGCCGGTGAGTCAAGAAAAAAAGAAGACTAGGAAAAACAGAATAAAGCTGATATAATATTGAATAAAATACAGATGGATTAAAGAAATTGAGGAGAGATGTAGAAAAAGTAATTACGGATACACTTAATCTAATTAATAATTTAATAGGAGTAGGGAAAGGAGGGTAGACAATAGGATAAGAAGGGTGAGGGTATAAAGATCACTGTTTAAATGATTGATAGACAATTTATCACGTATTGAAAGCTCTGCGCTATGTTTCTTTTTGTACCTGATGTAAATATAAAACTAAATGAAGAATGGACTTCAGTCAGGATATCGGGAATGTTGAAAGTACATTAGTATATATCGTAAAATTACTGTATAGATAGAGAAAGAGGGGGAGAGGGTAATAGAAATAGGGTGAAGAAATATGACAAATTTCAAAGAATCATTATTCTGAATTAAAAAAAATATACATCATGTTGACACGCAAAAACATATAATTTACCTTAGTCGATTTACGCATATACAAAAACATCCCTCCTCGTTCGGGTAATGGGTGGATGGTATCATTTGCGCGTAACCTTTGTCAACAGCAAACTCATCACAGTGACAGTCATTGCAGCTTTGTATTTATTATCTTCGGGTACTTGAACCGGTGAGGGTGTTTTTAGTATCAGCTTACGATGCTCGTAAAGGAGCGGTTCTATTTTGCATTTTCTTTTATCCATTTTACAGCCCTCAAGATATTCATGGGCAAAAACACGCCGTAAAGATATATGTAAATGCCAAGATGGCATTTAAAAAACGCTTGTTTTCAACATAGCATACTAAACATTAAACTGCAATGCGATCGAGTGTGACATTCTCCGGATGGCTTGATATAAAATTATTCAGAAAATTTGATGAGGCTCTTTGATCAAGCCATAGGGATTGAAAAATATACACTGTCATTGTAAGTGAGCATGGTTTTTCCTAAACATAAACTATTTTTCCCTACACAAAAAGTATTAAAGAAAAATAAAGGAACAAAGAAAATTAATCATTTTTTTACTCATAACATTCGGGCCCGATTTCTATAAGATATGATTGAAAGAGAAATCCAGGTGTAGGCCTAGGTATTATGTTTTAATAGAATCAATAGGGACTTCTACATAATACCACCACAAAAGCAATAGCCACCGGTACACGAAATATTCTACCATATCAGTGTCATAAATTATTGAGATGTAGGAAAATCTGTTATGTGGCTTTTACTGACTTAAAATCTCCAGTCTTAAATTTCAAATGCCGTAGACGACTGAGAATAAGTAGTCGCTTGTGGCTTGCATTATCACCGCTCCGTGTTTCAATTAACCCTTATCCCCAGTGCGATATACCAAATCCCACGCATTCTACTCCTGATTTTTGCCTATTGCCCTCAAAGACTTGGTAACATGAAGTTAAGCATGTATACCCGGCATTTACAGAAGCCATTGGTGTTCGATTTCTCATTAAAATGGTCTATTGCTCTTTTGCGAACATGGGGAATTTTGCGAAAAAGGTATATCATTGTTTGAAATGAATTTCTTTTTTTCCTGCATACCTGTCCTTAGTCTTAGAATGAATAATTTATGTTTTGCACGACATTGTTCTATGCACAGTATGTTTACACGATCAATACTCTAAATAGAAATGATATAAACCCAGAATTGCATGTCACGAACGAGGTATGAAATCGGTGGATTGCCCCTTCACGCATGAGAGATCCTTCCATGCCTTTCCGTTTTATAATAATAATGATAGTATATAAGATTTTTAATGCCCAAAGTCCACTCGGCAGAGTGCCCAAGGCGCAGTGAAAGAAAGAAATCCACCAATTTCATGCATGTACGTAAGTCTCTAATCCCAATCTGTCAAAAAGAAGAGAAAAATTGTGATCCTGTTCACTTATCTATAGCTGTGTGGTGAGATGAAATCGATATGAGTGTGTTGTTTATCAAATTCAGGTAATATGTGACGTGGCCAATCAAAAGTATTCTACGTGCAATCACTTCACATCAGAGTTAGATAACCCCACTGGAAAGTCTACAGTGTGCTAATGATTAAACAGTGTGAAAACCTCATCACTACGTGAAATATTGATAGTTATAGTCATCACGTAAAAAATATCCATTTTAAAACAGTCATTACGTTGACTCTCATCATTCTATAGTGTGTTAACACTGCTTCACACTATGGTCTATCGAGTAGGGTTGTCTAATGCTGATATGAAGTTAGTATTTTCTGCTTGAAAGAACACAGTCTCTCACAGTGTGTACACAGTGTGGGCTATGTGAAAGTACTATTCACACTGTTAAAATGCACAAATTCAACAGTGTGAAGACTATTCCACACTGTGGACATCTTGACAATGTGACTGTTCAGAGTGTGTTCACATGGTCGACTATGTGAAAACACTGTCATCACACTAGGCGACACTATTCTGTCCAGCATGGATATTATCTTCATATCAGCATTAGATAATCCTACTCGATAGAAAAATGTGTGTAGAAATAAGTGTGAAGGTGATTCCAAATTGTGTTCCACACTATGGCACTCACTGTTTGACACTCATGCTCTCATGAGATAGGGGATAAGAATACGAGATATGGGACATTTTTCACCAAATCTGAAGATACGCTTGCATGTCTTCATTTATTTCTCTTATCTACGTTATTACATATTCATATCTGTTTTGAAAACATTGAGACAGGAAAAAATAGAAATAAGGACCATTAACAGTAAAAAATAATGTTTTATCCATTTATATACATATACTTAATTAAGAACACTTCAGATGCATAAGAGAAATGATCAATGCGACAGAGTAATAGCCTACAAAAATAGAATAAAGGGGAAACGAAAGATATAAAGATAGAGAGAAGTACAGAGAGAGAAAGATAACTAGAAAGAGAGAAATAAGTAAAGAAAGGAAAGGGGATAAACTGTTACCAAGGGACATACACAGTAATGCACCGACTTCCGTAATGTAGCTCCCGTGGTTTCTTAAATAGGATGAAAACAATATCATGTAACACAACAATCTCTCAGGATAATTACCAAATAAACAGCTTAGGGAGACTTGATTCTAATGCCGATCGCTACTGGAGAGTATTATTTTGATCTCTGGAGAGATGTATATTTTTGTCAAGTGTTTTACATGCTTACCATACACTGTCATTAATTGACCAAGTAGACCAGTCATTATGCTATATTAATTATTCTAAAAAAGATGGAATTTCAAAGGAAGTACTATTGTAAACTTTTCGATGCTTTTAATACACTTTTCCCTCAATCTCATAGGACATACTGGTCGGAGTTTACCTTTGACGTAATTCATATTTTTAATGAGAAGGGACGTTTCCTTGAGCTATTTGCATTAAGTTTCAGAATTTTTTGTGGCTATTGGGGGTATCCACTCTTTAGTGACGTCGAATCAGTCAAAGTGCCCTTTTAAAATGTCACGAACTCTGAAAGTTACCTGCCAGAGAGAGAGTGTGTGAGAGAAGGAGAGACAGCAAATCTGAAGACTGAAATGGAGTTAAAAGAAAGTTAAGAAACATTCAGATACACACCATCACACACAAGAACACCATCGCTCAATAAACAATATGATGCTGACCCTATATTGCGCCAAAAAATTTCAAATTTGTTAATACGTATGAAAGTGTACAGTTTACTTACTGTAAAACTATCTGGTATATATTTACATGTATATAAAAGAGAATCGTAAAAACCCACAAGACTTCGAAATGATGATAAATGGAAAATCTGTAAAATCATTTTTCTCCCCAAAAGGAACCTTTTCAAAGAATCTGCGTCCGCTTGCTTGTCAATTGGAATCGAAGTTTGTTCCTGATATCATAATTGTGGGAACTATGATCGTAAATATGCTTAGATATATGTAGAAGGAAGAATAAGAATAATATGAAGAAGAATAAAAAAGGAGAAGAAGAAGAAAAAGAAGAAGAAGAAGAAAAAGAAGAAGGAGGTGGTGGAGGAGAAGAAGGAGGAGGAGGAAAAGGAGAAGAACGAACTTGAAAAATAGGCAGAGAGAGAGGAGTAGAAGGAAGAAATAAAGATAAGACGAAGAAGAAGAGGAGGGAGGGAGAGGGAGAAAACAGACAGAAAAAAAGAGAAAGCTGGCCATACTTGGGTCCACCAATCCTACATTTTGTACTACTCCGATTGAGATGAAGTTGTTGGTAATCCTATTTCCAGCATCCATTTGCAATATTGGGTCTTACACCTGCGATGGTACATCACGTGACTTGTTCCGCGAAAGAACAGGTGCATATTTCCTGGTAAGATTATAGTTTGTTTCCTGAGACTCAAAAAACTTACGAATTGATTCAAAGCAACATCACGACTCCATGCATGGATGGACGCTCATGGTGTGGAAATTGATATCTTACTCTCCGTAGCCCCCCTCCCCCCATTTTTTTTTTGCTAGATTTATAATAACATTCTTAATAGATGCAATGCCTGTTACTATGTCGGGCAAAGAATTAAATTTTTAGAAAATATTTGCAGTATCTCCTTAAAATATTATTTTATATTTGCATTTAATTACATTAAAGATTTCATTGAATAACATTTTCAATTGATTAATTGCGTTTCTTTAATAATTTTTTTAGTCTCCTTTTTTATATCAAATGAATCAATTCTAAGTCTAAATAAATCAGTAGTGAAAAAATGTGATCACGTCTCACATTGTGGGCAATTTAACTGATACTGAATCGAATTGGAATTCATGTTTTAAGAGATGAGAAAAAACGTGACAGATATTCCTTTATTCAAAGGACATTCATGTACCTTGACACACTTTAAGAATAGCCTATGTCTATATTGGGATACATTTGTTCTTTTTGAAAAAGACAGTGGAGTCAAATTACGACTATCCCTATATCAAAGCCTCTTATAATAATACGAAACGACAATGAAAGAAACCTGATATACATATATTCTTATTCTGATGAAGAAAATCACGGTTGACCGTCATGCAAACATTACGCCGAAAATGCTTTTACAGGATGAAATCAAAGCCTTGACAAAATATGCGATTCTTCCCACAGGGTACTCTTTTCCTTTTGCAGACAAAATCATCACTACCCAGGCCTGCAAAAACGCTCGGAAATTATATATGTCAGTAGATCAAGGATACCCATGGGGTGTCTCCTAAGAATATTGTTTATTTAGAAACGAATAAACGTTTTAGAAGAAAAGGAAATTCAATCCAGTCATATATTTTTTTCGTATTCATTCCAGTCCTATTTTTTTTTTTTTACTTCGTATGTACAGGTCCCCAAAACATAGAGTCTCATTAAGACAAATTTTTAGTCTTTTTCGGGTCTGGATATTTTACGTGTTGAGCATTCGGCATAAAGTACATATTTATATATTAAAAAAACAAGGTGAAAACACCTTCCATGATTAATTTTACTCTTTTTAATATATTCTTTACGTCATCCTTATGATGACTTTATTTGCACTTGGTTCTGTACTAAAACCTTACACGATGATTTCGTTACGGATTTAAAAAGGGGGAAAAACAAGTATTGTGGCCTTAATCATATTTGGAAATCAAATTTATATACTAAAAATCATGTAGTATCTGAAAAATGAGTTCGATATTGTATCAATGTGTCCTTCATTCCAAACTCTTCACTAGTTTGAGATTTGAGACTTTGGAATCGTATTGATATATTGACCACCCATCTCCATAAAAAAAATCTTCTCCGATCTGTTTTCTATCATTCAGACCCTCTTTTTTTGTCAAGATTATCCCTGAAGGCTTTCAGTGTTAACTGCTAATGACGGCGACACGTGCGAGTCTCGATTTTGTCCCCCTCATAGGTACCTGGCGGCAGTGACGATTGATGACAATCTGCAGGATATAACAAGTGCTAGTGACCCTTTAAAAGCATTCCATCCATTTCACCGCGATGAAAATCGGTTATAGTGTATACTTTTACCACAACTATCGATAAAGGCCATTACAAAATAGTGCCTTCACATGCGCTATGATTGCTTTAATGGCCCGTATTCTGATAGCGTGGTTTAACTTAACCCTGGTCTAAGTGTGGTAATAAACTGCCATATTTAAACCTAGGTTTAAGTTTCGTATTCCGATAGCAAGGTTTAATTTAACCCTGGTCTAAGTGTGGTAATAAATCCTCCAAAAGTTAAACTCGCGCAGGGGGTAGTTTAAGCCTGGTTTAAATCCAACAAATCATGGCCAATAAATTTTTAGAATGTATGACTATATTGTATTTTGAGCTACTTCCTCAGTTTTTAACCGATTCTCTTGAAATTTGGAACACACATTGGTCTTGAGGTAAGGTGTAAGAATTTTTTTGGGGGTGCTTTTTCGCAAATTGTGTTGCCATGGTAACAGTATATTATGGCCAAAATTTTGCCGTTTAAGATACTGTCATCAGTTTCGGACCAATTCTCAAGAAAGTTGGCTCACACATTGGTTTTGTGTTGCCATGGCAACGGTATATTATGGCAAAAATTATGTATAAATCTTGCTGTTCCAAATACTTCCTCAGTTTTTAACAAATTCTCATGAAATATGGCACATACATTAATCTTTTTGTGAAGATGTGCAAAACATATTCTTTGCCTAAAGTATATAATTGCGTTGCCATGGTAAAAACATATTAAATATCGAAAATTAGGTGAAAAAGTTGTGGTTTCAATTACTTTATAATTTTTAAACTTAAATTTCTCATGATATTTGGCACATTTATAAGTCTTGAGGTGAAGATTTGGAAGACACATTTTCGCATGTGTCGGAAATTGTGTTGCCATGGTAACGGTATATTATGGCAAAAACTTTGTATAAATCTTGCTGTTCCAAATACTTCCTCAGTTTTTAACCAATTCTCATGAAATATGTCACATACATTAGTCTTATTGTGAAGATGTGCAAAATATATTTTATGAGTTATATTTCAAAAATCATTTTGCCATGGTAACAAATCAAATATCAAAGTAAGATGAAAATCTAGTGATTTGAACTACTTTATCATTTTCCAACTGGTCAATTCTCTTAAAAATTTGGCGCATACATTAATGTTGAGGTGAGGATGTCTAAGTCATATTTTTGCCTGTATCAGAAATTGTGTTGCCAAGGTAACAACATATCAAATAATGAAAATAAGGTGAAAATTCTGTGGTTCGAACTCCTTCATCTTTTTTCAACCAATGCTCATAAAATTTGGCACACAAATTAGTCTTGAGTTGAAGATGTGCAAGACATATTTTTGTACGTATCAGAAATCGTGTTACCATGGTAACAACATATTACATAATGAAATTAGGTGAAAATCTGAACTTCTTCATTAGTTTTCAACCAATTCTTATAAAAGTTGGCTCACACATTGGTTTTGAGGTATAAATCCGCAAGACATACATATTTGTGTTGGAAACTGTGTTGCCATGGTGACAGCATATTGAATTAATAAATGCGTAAAAACATCTAATGGATTGAACTAATTCTTCATTTTGTAACATAGGCCTATGCTCGTGAAATTTAAAACAATTTTGACTTGAGGTAAAATAATCTGCAAGACGCATTTTCTCATTCATCAAAATATGTGTTTGTATTTAACTACATACACAAAAATAAGATTAAGACAATGGTCAATACTAATTGTTGTTGGCTACACAGAGAACTTCATGTAGCTATAAGCTTTGTTCTAGTTTTAAGGGGGTGCTAGACCTCTAGATCTCGAACTACAGTCCCTAGCTTTAGATTTAGGCCTAGATCTAGATAATTTAGATCTATAGTAATAGAAATAATCCAACGTTAGATCTCTAACCTACTTCCTTTAAAGGCCAATGAGTAGATCGATCTACTGTACACTAGCCTACATTTACTTTTTTTTTAGTTAGATATAGTTAGTTATCTACATTGAGCATGTTGACAGTCTACAAATCTCTAGATCTAGACCTATTACATGTAGACCTAGATTGATACAGATTCTAGTTCAAGGTCTACATAGGGTCTAACTTTTAGTCTAAGTTATTTTTTAGTCTAGATCTAGGCCAGCGTTAGGGATTCTAGATCATACAGACACGGTAGACTAGATCAACCAGTCCTAACGTTAGGGCTACCGGCTAGGCTAGAAATAGAATCTAGAATGAATAGATAGCACAGACTAAACTAATGTTAGGCCTAGATCTAAATTTTTACATAAATCTAGGCCAGGCCTATTCTAGTCAAGACTGAGCTGTTGGTCTAGGTTTAGGTCTGTTTTCTAGTCCTGGACCCGGAAACCTAAACGAGTCCCCAAAAATGTTTAAATAAAAAACTCTTCAAAGGAACAGATATGGACCTAAAACAGGAGTAGAGAGATGTCTAGGACTAATTCCAAATCTTGCCACGCCTATACTTGGCAAGCAATGCAGCGATAGTCAGCTCAGATCTAACACTGCAGACAGGAATAACCGTTGTTTCTGGGGATTTATTTTAAAAATTCTGACATTTTACTGTCATATCACATTGCCTTGGTGAGACTGAGAGAGGTCAACGTAGACCGTCATAATTCAGCGGAATAACCAATAGTCAAGACAGAGACTAAAGCTTTAGTTTTTGTCTAAGACAATCCACTATACCACTAGATCTAAGGTTAGAATAATAATCTATATCTATCCCTGTCCCAAGGCTAAGCCAGTCTAGCCTAAGACCTGAATGTTGTTGTAGGCCTAGACCAATATATAGCTTCAGTCCCAGTTGCTCCACTAACTGTTACATAAGGCACCAGCCTACGTCTACGTTTTGCTTCAGGAAAGTGAAAGTCAAAACAATGTTCGATTCTCCTCGAAACAATTGGGCCTAGCCTAGGCAGCCATAGGCTAGATCTAATGTTAGACCCAAGACTACTCTCAAAAGTTACAAAATTTTCCCTTACTTAAAGTTAGAATAAAGATGTCGACCTCTTAACTTATTGTTTTAGATCTAGGACTAGAGACTACAGTACAGTCTAGACTCTCTAGTCTAGAGAGTAGAGTAGAGAGACTAGCGTAGAGTGCGTGAGGGGAATCTATTCAATTTAGATTTTGACAAACAAGAAAAGCAATAAATGGGACTGATACACAAAAAAATGTGCAAGTCATTCGGTTTAGGGTTAAAATGTTTTAGTAATTAACAAAAAATAAAGGTAATCTAAAATAACATTTCTTACCATATATGGGTGATGAATGCCTTTCTTTCACTACAATAGTTGTAATTAGTTTCCATAAAAGTCAAATTTTTACGAAAAAACAACTTTAGTGACATTTTTCAACTTTGTTGCAGTCATCCCTGCAGCAGCAATTTACCAAAAAGCTGCTAGTCTTGGTTCAAAGAGGGTTATTATTTAAAAAAAAAGAATTTTAAACCCGGGTTTAACCCAGGTTTAGTTAAATACCAAAATAATTAAACTACACTTAGACCAGAGGTGAGGTTTAGAGGAGGTTTTGTTAAACCAGGGTTAACTTTAGACTAGGGTTAAATTAAACCTGCTATCAGAATACGGGCCATTGTGTTTTAAAATAATGATCACAATCTGACATAGCAACACATATGGACATTTGTGCGACGATGTATTATTTACTCTTGGACTATCTCTGCATTGTGCATCTTACATTGTATAAGATTCAGCCAGTTCATGGAGTAATTTTCTTCTTTTTCATAATTTTTTTGAGTTCCATTGTTAAATTATTGGTATCTAATTTAATTAAGACGATAAGTTAAAAACAACGCAGATGCACGCACACTGGCTATTAGCATGATGAGGGGAGCTCCTGAAGTTACTTTTAAATATTCATTTCTTTGAAACCAAACAAAATACTAAAGGCTTGACTTTCCGATATGTGCCAAATTTACGCGCGGTTTATTTTCTAACAAAACCTATTCATTATTGAATATACACATTTGCACAAATGTATCGATTGTGCGATTCTCTTTATCTTTCATGCCACAAAGACTAGATCACAGACGAGGTTATTTGAATTCACTGAAAATATTGTATCAGTAAAGATCATACACAATCCTCAATTATAAAACGAGAATGATAAGAGAAAATTAATTTGGTTCCGTGTTGAGCTATGAAAGGGTATAGATGTTTTTGTATCAACATAAACAATCCAGGAAGAAAACAATGAGGATCCTTATGATTGAATATGCTTCTGTGAAATAATCATATATGTTACATGCGCTAGAAGATAGCGAGATTGACCAATTCTACACATTCCATTCAGATAAGACAGTATATTATCATTGCTTTAGAAGAAACACTGATAATGATGTTGACCAATTTCTCTTCCGGATCAAGAAGGGATATCTTCTCTAGGATTAATTCGCACCTGCCAAGGAGATTCCACTCCTCTGTAATTGGTAATCCTAGATTCTGTAATGTCAGACGATAATTGGCTAAGCTTTCACTAGTTGTGCGCTATCGACAAGGAAACGCCCTGTATTCTTCGAGTAATTGAGGACTCATAATTTGTGACATGAAGCCTGATTAACATCATTCCGAAATGTTTGCATCAAAGCGAATCGGGGCAACAGGGAGTAAAAGAAAAGTGGTTCGTCAACTCACCATATTTAATTTGATTACAGATAACGTATCTTCTTCAAACTTAAAAAGGAAATAGTTCAACATGAAAGAGTAGTTCTTGGATTATGAAAAAAATTACAATATGTTGTATTTTGAACCAGACAAAAGGAAATGGACCGATATCAGCTCCTTACGGAACTCTTTTAACTTTTTACATGGTAACCTAATTCGAACATAATCTTGCAGATAAAACATGCGTAATGGTTTATTCTGATCTGTTAAAAAAGGAACCTTATCAAAGATCTGCAAATGAAATTAGTTTGCAATCGATATTGGAATTAAGACAGAGGATCTATCATCAAAACATACCATCATAAGAAACTGCAATATCTTTATTCAAAGTAGTTATGAAAGATTTCATACTAAAAAAATTAAACCGTTGAATATTTAGTTTTAATGGACTCCAGTGAGCATGCCGTGTAATCTGTCGTATTTTGTAGAGTTTATCCTTGATATTGTCTGACGAGGATGGCAAACATTTCAATACCCGCAATGAAAACTAATGTATACTCGTAAATTCTCCCGAAAACCAGGCTAGGAAAATACATGAAAATGGAACATGATGATAGACTTATGTTAAACTTAATTGGTATCCCCAAGATTTGTTTTTATTGAATCCGCTTGATCTGCAAGCCTTCGTTAAAATTCCTTACCAGGGCCCAGTAACACAAATCTTTTCGATGAATAGCAAATACGAAAGAACACTTCTGATTGGTTACTGGTCAGTATATTGAGCCAAATGCGCGTGTAACAAAGATCTTGATTGGTCGGTTCATTTAGCGATTGATCGCTAATCTTTGTGTCACGTTCTCTGGGTCTACATTATCGTACAAGAAGGAGGGAGAGGGAGGTGAAAGCAGACTAACAGATAGAGCTGAATGACATAGCAGGAAAATCACCATATAATCAGGGTGAGTGGTGAGACAGGGATTGCAGACCATTTCCGACGGGGAAATGTGGCTATATATCGTTAGAGAAGAAAAACAAGACACACAAAAAAGATCCTGCTTGAATTATGTTCCCGATTATCAAATCATGGTTACCAGATGTAACTATGTAGCATTGACAATGTGGTCCATGCATTCTTGGACCTAGATAGACAAAATGGAACATACATGTGAATTTGCACATGTATCTTATCTTTTTTTACCGGATGGTATAGAAAAACTTTATGAAAACACTTGCACAAAATCATTAAAGTACCAATGACAAGAAACAAATGTAAAAAAAAGATAAGTAATGAGAGTATGCTAAGAAGATTAAGCCCGATCGCTGTCATGATGATACTGAGGACGATACACACTTATAATAATAATAATAATTATGGCTGGTCTTGAGGGAAACATCAAATATATTGCCTGCAAAAGAATCATATTGGCCCGAGTCTTAAGACGAGGGCAATATGGGTCTTTTAAGGGCAATATCTTTGATGTTCCCCGAATGAAGAGCCAGTCAATAATTGTATTATCATCCAAATCAGATGTCTAGGGCAAAATCATGATACTACTATTAATTAAACATATTACTTGTAAAACTCTTGCAGTGTGTTGAAATTAACCCAGATCGGTTGCGGCTCGTGACAAATAGAAATCTAAATTTGATGTGAATTATCAAAATTAATTTTTTAAGCTCAAAGACTTTTGAACTCAAATCCTGAATAGTGAATTTAAATTCAAATGCTATCTCTGGATTTAATCCAGTTTTTATATGTTCTATAACGATAGCCGATTCGGATTTATCAAGAAAATCTGTAGATTGTAAAAAGTATATAGATCCATAGAAGGTATAAGGCACCTACAAAGTAAGCCTAGTTACCATGGCATAACTAAACTAATCCATAGAATAGATCTATACATACAAATCGATCAGATTGAGTATTTACTTTTTTTTTCTTAATAACACAGTGGTTTCTTTTACTGCGATGTCCGCTATGGTATTTATAATATCGAAGAGAAATCTACTGAAGATGTAAGGATTAATATTCATACCCGACACCCTAGATGATGAATCGGGTATCAAGCTGATGACAGAGACATCAAAATGGCTTTGGAGTATCACGAGAAGAGAAACCAAAGAGCCCTGTAGCCACAGCGATGAACCCTGACACCCGTCGGGTGGAGCGATCGGGAATTTTTCCGCCCAGCGTGCGGCCAGCCTTCGGTGCGTTGCGATCGTGCATTAACCGCAATCTTAGCAATTAAAACCGCGTTGTGGTGTCTCTAAATACCTTTCGAGAATTTATTTGGATTGAAGAAGATCGTAGTACTGCTTCTTGTATTTCGATTGCCTATCAAAAACAGAAGAAATACATTGATGTATGAAAATTACATGTGATATCGTTTTTTTTTTGTTGTTGCTTGGTTTGAATAAGTTTCGTGAGAATACCTTTCGTCCCTTTGATAGTTTGATGTGGCTAAGCGATTGAATTTTACTCTCAAAATATAATTTAATTACTTGAAGAATGCATGGAGCGTGTGGCCCAGTGGATTAGTCTTTGGACTTTGAAACAGAGGGTCGTTGGTTCGAATCCCAGCCATGGCGTAATTTCCTTCGGCCAGAAATTTATCCACATTGTGCCGCACTCGACCCATGTGAGATGAATGGGTACCCGGTAGTATTTATTCCTTGAATGCTATAGCGCCTATTAATATGGCGGCTCAGCTACATGGACATATTATTATTATATGCTGTGCTCTGAGTTCCTATAATTATGGATCTCTCTGTAACACATATAGTACTAGTGATATCGATCCCATATCCCCCTTTCACTGTGTAGTAAATATATAATCTGGAGCAATACTTGGTACAATGATTGTTGTCCATTGATATTTTTCAGTAATCACGATTCCCTCAAACTTGAATATTCTTAAGGTCTTGTTAACATAAAAAGGCCATTTTAGAATGATATAACATGAAATTCAAAATTTCTAGTACAGGCATTCTTACAATGAAACCCATGAATTGCGGTGTAGTATTTTTGTGATTTAATCGAGTATTACACAGTGATAATAATTTTTTTAATCATTGAATAGAAGGAAATATAATATATATCGGCTCTTGAAATTAACGAAATTATTTTTTTCTGTATTGTGAACTCCGAGATAATCTAAACCATGGTCTAAAGTTGTAGATTGTAACCTAATTCCTGACACTTCCAGCTTTCCACAATTTCAGTCAAGACTATTACCATGGTTCAAGTTAAACCGGGCTTCACTTCATTGGACCCTTCCTCCAGACCTAAAGGGAACCAAGCAAGTTCTAATAATTATCATTTAGTTTCTCGATACCGTGGTCATTAATCATGGCCCCATATCCCCAACAAGTAATGAGGGAGAATAATACCTCAGTCACATTTGCTCTACGGCGGCCGTACGACGAGTTCGAAAACAGCCGTTTTCTTCATATTTATTCAAACCACCTATGGTAAAACGGCTGTATTCGACTCGCCGTATGGCCGCCGTAGACATGGTAGGGCAAATGTGACTGAGGTATAGTCACCCTGTAATGACGGCACATTACCACTCTCTTTATCGAGTCATAACAGCAGACACATCACCAGTTATCGTCAGAATGATCTCATTTAGTCAGATGTATTGACTGGAATAGATAGTAGAGGAGATTATGAAATAGGAAAATTAGATCTGTACACCGTATACTAATTCAGAAAATATTTCTTGTAGTTCAAGAGCTTATGGTAGAAAAGACATTAACAACAACAACAACAACAGCAACAGTACTATTTGTTCCAGAACTAAAGCAGAATAGAATTAAATATGAAATGCGATCTTGTTTCCAGAGATCTATACTAAGACGGATTAAAGGTTTTAGATGTACTTAATCACCAATGCTCTAATAGGCAGACAGTGTGAATTTCTTCCAGAATCCTTTGGCACATATGTTTTATTTATACAAACATACACTTTGGTGGTCATTTCATTGAATTCTGTACGAACTCATTTTGATATCGTTACCACAACTGGCATTTACCTCCAATAGGTGTTGCATATGCTCAGTGTGAAAGTATCTTGCGATGATTTTGCTCCACCAATATCTTGTCGAGTTTTCGCTTCGCAACGTACGGAGGATTCAAGAACACAGAAAACGCATTGTCTAACGCCGTTCATGACAAAAAAGAAAACAGAAAGTCATTGTCGAAAAGAGGTAAATCAAAACACCAGTTTCATCTTTGACACTGTACAAAAATAGAGCTATTATATTAATAGCTCTATGGTACAAACGACATAATTTGCAATTATTCGTTAGCTTCGTAACTCAGCTAGGAGGAATCTGCTGATCCGGTTCAACAATTTCGACAAATACTCCCAGCTGTTCATTGTCTCTTACCGGGTCTAATCAATACATTAACTGGTTCTTTAATTCGTTCAACATGGCGGTGCGAAGACACGTTAGTGGCACATAGAAGTTGTCGACAACACCCAAACACTCTCAACTGTCCCAAGAACGACATTTTGTATTTCATATGATATGGCCATACAACGATGCTGAATTCATAAAAGCTGTACATCATTTTGTTTCTTCGATAATCTAACATTTTATTGCGCATTCTTCTCGAATACTAATTTTCATATTTGGCTTTGTGCAATTCCGTAGAATATTGCCCTCTTCCTAATATCAGAACTTGATTTGGTTAAGGTCAATTGAGATTCAGGTGCGAGGTCGATGCACTTTGTCCCTTCAATCCATGCGTGCTAAATAGAAGCATAACCGTTCAAATACTAACATCAATTTTTCATATTTTTTGCAAACTTCACGTAAATACACCTGCCTACCATATTTGGGGCTATTTTTCATCCAATCAGCCATAACAAAAATACAGCCATATTAAGATGTCAATCAGATCAGGCGAGTGCAAGTTGGCTCTAGAAAAAACAAAAGGACCCCAGATATTTTCCACCTCGTCTCATTACAATTGAAAGATAGAATTTGTCCATCATAGCATTTCCTTAAGCAATTGAAATTTCTCGAATTCAGGTCGAGATCTCTCCTGCAAAGCCTCCCTCAAAATAAGAGAAGCAAAAAGGGGTATTATTTGACTTAAATCAACATAGCTCCCCGTGGTTGTTCGAGCAAGAGATATTTAAGTGATTTCTTCAGTCTATCTTTTGTTGTTTGTTCTAAGTTTTTCTGGGCTGTGGTTCGCTGACACAAGCTGAAGGACTTCACGTGTTCATGAGCGAAGGAGATGGCAGGTGATTTTTACTTGCACTTGGATGATGAAAAAGTTATTTGGCTCCAAGCGAGGCTTTCCTTTTGTTCGGAACCTGATCGCAGATTTTCTCGGATATCTGTTTTTCCAGATTGCCCAGTCGAGCAGTATACCAGAAGATCAAATAAGAACAAATATGTACCTGGTAGATTGTTCTCAATTGGATATGTTATAAAGGAAATGTAACAAAATGAAATAAGCAAATAATCACCGTTGGTGAAGGTGATGGGAAAACTATCACATTCGAGACATGCTGGATGTAGCTATCTTTCCGAAGCAAAGCTAGTATCCAGCTTGCCGAGGAAGTCATAGTTTGCCTCGTCACCTCAAATTACGAGGTGATTATATGGTTATATTCCACATCGGGAACCACTATAAACGAAGAAACCGATATAAATACGTCTCTATAAGAAAAAAAAATGATTTAAACAATAATCAAGGTTTCATTTGAAAACAAACTCCATCGAGATTATAATGCTTGTTTTAATGCTAGCGACTATATGTAAACTGTGCGCAAGCATCTGAGGTCTTGCTCCAGCAAGATTTATTACGACCTCACAAAGGAAGTTTGCCGTCACAACAAAGCAATCGAGAGGCAATGCACTTTTGCACTTATTTTGCGCAAAGTTTTACTACTAGCGCATACTGTGCGCGCGCTTCTAGATCTTGCGTGATCGTCACTGCAGGGGAGCGTTTCATGAAAGGACTTGTTGGACATTTCATCTGACAAGTCCTTCTTTATCTGACAGTTACCATAGTAACTGTGTTTCTCAGCCAATCAAATTAAAGGAAAGTTGTCAGATCTGAAAAGTTGTTGGGCAAAAACGTTGATGAAATGCTCCCAAGGTGAAGCAGAATGATGGTCCAAAAATCGAGAGCCAATAACTTTTTCATTTCGCCCACCGCGAGTGATGATTAATGGAGAAACTACCCTTTATCACGTGATCGACTTCTCACCAATCCTATAGCAAGGTTCTTAGTTTGAACACAATGAATAATAAGAATATTTATTATGTTCCATTTATGTAGCGCAGCTACTATATTTACATACACTCTTCTGCGCTTGAGACTTGGTATCACATTATTACCCCGGCCTTAGGCGCTAAAGCATTCAAAAAATAAATTTTATCTTTAAAATCATGATTTGATAACACCCCTTTACACCAACGCTACGTCCATGCAGTTCTCGCTGCGCCAAAGTTACATGGCCATGACGCAGTGGGAACTGCTACAGCGCAATGAGAGCGTATATAGCAAGAACTAATACCCCCATTACACCAACGCTACGTCCATGCAGTTCTCGCTACGTCAAAGAAAAATTGCCATGACGCAGTGGGAACTGCTGCAGCGTACTGAGAGCTTAGAGAGAACTGTTATTGACGTGGCAAAGTCTGCATGATCTCCCAAAACAAATTTTCCGCTACGTGGACTTTGAACATGTTCAAAGTCCGCGTAGCGGAAGCGCCGTCTAAACCGAGCGTAGTAATGACGCAGTAAAGACCTACCAACAGCTTCATAGACGTAGCGGACACCGAAAGAACGTGGCAACAACTCTGTCCATGTCTACTGTACTGCCACTACGCGGCCACCACGTAAACTCGGTTGGCTCTACGTCCAAATAGACGAAGGTACAGAAAGTCGCGCAATCTGCTGGATGTAGTCGGAACGTAGCGGGAACCGTTTCGACGCAGCATGGACCGGCTCTGCGCGCAGAATGAACTTTGTGGGCACACTACACACGCAGCATAAACGTCACATTAACGTGATGCGGACGTAGCACGCACGTGACAATTTCACATCTTTCGAGAAATTCAAACAAAGCTGGCGCCACGTCCCAGGGTTTCTTCTGAACTTCAAGAACGTATCGGGAACTTCGTCTGGTGTAAAGGGGGTATTATATTGACGTGGCATGATCTGTGGAGACCCATTTTCCGCTACACGGACTGTAAACATGTCCAAAGTTTACGTAACGTGGGCGCCATCTGTACAGTGCGTATTATTGACGCAGTCAGGACCATCTACTAACAGCTCCATCGACGTAGCATAAACATAGCGGACAAGGAAAGAACGTAGCAACGACTCTGTCATATCTCCTGTACTGCCACTACACGACCACTACGCGGCCTCAACGCATACGCAGTTGGCGCTACGTCAAAATAGACAAAGGTACAAAAAGTCGCAATCGGCGGGATATACATTGTATAGCGGGAAACTTGTCGACGCAGCATGGATCACTTAGGCGCCCAAAATAAACTTAGTGGGAACACCACACACGCAACATGAACTTCACACGGACTTGGCGCGGACGTAGCATGCACGTGACATGTTCACATTTTTGAGCAAATCAAACGAAGTTGGCGACGCATCCTAGGTTTTCTCCTGTATTCCAAATAGCTTTTGGCAGGCCTGAAGTTTGGTTCAGTTTCTGTAACATTGCTGGGGATTTATCGGATGAAATGTGAGCATTACGCCGTGGTTTATTTCAATTGTCTCTAACAACCCTCTGCATGTTTCAGTTGTTCTCTGTGCTCCCATGTTGTCGCCATGGCTAGATGTGGAGCTAATGCACACATCTTTTGCTACACTCACACGGTCACACCAACGAATCTGACTCCACTCCGATGAATGGTCTTACATTGGATTTAACATTATATCCCTTCCCGGTATGGAATCGGGTTCATCAGTGTGACTGCAGCAGCAGATAAGGTAAGAAGACACTACCAAAGTGGGCCGTTAACACGAATAGAAAGGAAATAGACTCCAGTGTGATCTGATCGATTCTCTGATTAGGAAACTTATCCCTTCTTTGCTCGCATGCAGGGTGGATTACTGTTCCCATTTTAAAACGGGATAATTGGGTGGGACCGAATTATGTGGAATGGGTGCGAATTGAATGCAACGAGATCTGTACTTGATATGGAGGCTAAGTTGGCCTAGGGTTTATGATGAAATCTTGTAGTGAAATGTAGGATGCAAAATAACTGTTAAAAGGACAGAATGTATACGTATCATCAATTAACAACAACCATCTATCAATTATAAAAAAAAAGACATTATCTTTTAGCTTGATCGTTCTAACTTTCTATACCTTTCTTATTTTTATCTTTAACTTACACGTGTGCATATCAACCTGCACAACAAGAACAACATTTTAGATAACAAGAAATGATATGGAAAAATCTCCACACGCACACACTTACAGCCAGTGCCCTTATAATTTTAGAACCTTGAAACAACACTTTCACCAGAAAAAACAGAAATAGTAGTAGTAGTAGTAGTAGTAGTAGTAGAAGAAGAAGCAGAAGCAAGCTCTATGAGGCTCTATGACAACTGATGAGCCAATGTTGAGAAAGACACAGAGGTCTGTTCTGCGATGGATCAATTCCAGTCCCCTGTGGCAGTCCTGGGTTTTTTTCAATCTTGTTCGATCCCCATCATGATCATGAGGAGTGTTCTGAAGTAAGTGAACTATAATGTCATGACATACTTTACAACAAAGCAATATCCGCAGTCATAGGGATAGTCTTATTCCAGCGCCTTGTCTCACTTGAAATTGAAATTGATCTGATCCATCACAACTATTGGAAACCAGAAACCTTAATAACCTTAATGTAATGTCAATTCAAAACGTTTTTTAGTGTGATATAAACTCGTACATACATCACCGTCTTGACAGTGCAGTGTGCTCCTCTTGTTCCTGCAAGAATTACATTGGCGGGCTTTCATATTTGAATTTGAATGGATTAATCACAATTTCTTGTTCAAGATTTCTGGTAATACTCAAGGGAAAGAACGAATGATCTACGGTCTCTTGACCATGCAATTATAAAAAAAAATGTAAGCAATAGCTGACCAAGATGTATTTCAACTTCTCCGTACTATAAAGAAATCACGTTACCTGGCAAAGAAATAAGACATCGAAACGGGTGCTTGAATTTCAATTTTACTCGAGAATATGAATAGCAAAATGAGCGAGTTTAAGTATGGCTGCTGAAAATTAATGATTTTTTTTTATTTATTTATTATTTTTCTATTTTGTAATGCGTAGTAAATCAACAATTTCTACTTATTCAATTCATTTCAATTCAGCATTTATTTCCAATTCATTAAAAAAAAAGTTGATTTCATGATTATGTACAAACAAAGAGACAATAAAGATGAAAACATATCACTGAAACATAGATAAACACAGACGAAAGTGACAACCAATGTATTATTGCCAAATCATTGAAACAGTATAAAAACAAGACAAAAGATAAATGAATGGGAAACAGAAGTGTACTAAAAAGCCAGGAGAAGGCTTGTTAAAACGCACACACCCCAAATAAATAAATTCTTGAAATAATTGTAATGTATGGATGCGGCAAGTACCAAAAGAACAATTTGCTTGTCACAAATAATAATTCGTAATATTCTGATTAAAATCGAAAAAAAAAATTCTTTTCAAATTTCATCTGATAGCATTATTGTAACCTTTAATGAAATATAGTTATCATCCCACTATCAATAATATTTAACATCAATATTTTTTTACATTCGGCTTTTAAATCGGGCCAACCAACAGGTATTAGTTTTTAGAAAGTTAAGGATACATGTCGACTTCTAGCATAGTTCTATCGATATGTCCAAGTGTACTTGTATTGATTGATCAAAATTACACCTGTTTCAAAGAGATGCAGGTGTCTTTGTATGTATTATATGGCGTAAACAATTTCTCATGAAAGAAAGCGTCCTTAAGACCTATTCTTCAGGAACACCACCCAACCTCGTTTCTTTGTTTGACAGGTGGTCGTACTTGAATAGCTTGAGTTATTAATTTTCTTTTTACATCTTCCGGGCTGATTAACTTCGAAATAAACTTCGAACTGTATTACCTTACTATATATCATGATATGTATAAAACTAGAAAGCAAAAATGGGCTTAAATTCGCCAAACTCTGTCCTGAATTTTGAAGTCTAGCGCATTGAGTACCACAAATATATTTTATATAAAAAAAAAACACTTTTAAAGTTGGGCAGCATACTGTCCACTGTGTTTGGTAGTGTTTGTCGGTAATACACACACATATATATATATTCTGGGCAATTACTATCCATTTGAGCCAATTTATTACCCATTATTAGTTTTATTACCTAATTTGAGCAGATTTTAACCAATAGATTTGTGGACACTATGTTGCCTTGGGTTGTAAAAAAGTTGGACATTTTCTGCCCAACTATTTGAAGAGTGCAGATTGCAGAATAGATATCACATTATGTCTTTTAAGTTTTAGTAAATCTCCCACAAAAGTGCATGTCAGCATTTACCGACATTGTTATATTGTAGATAGTATGAATACGTATGTCCTAAAACAATTATAATGCGGAGGATAAATTTTGGAGATGTACAGATAAATTATTTGAATCAGATGCTCGATGTAGAGAAAATGTTTGCGGATTTTTTTTCAATGGAAAACTCCTACCTAAAAACAGGATCACGAAAATCAAAATATTTACAAAGATTAAATTTTGTCATTTCACTTTTGTAACGTTGGAATATTAGATGATACTCCATCGTAATTCATATTTTTTCCCCATTTACTAAAGTTTTAGGCGGGACTTATGTTGTAAGCCTTACATTCTAGACCATAAACGTTGGATCAGTACGTTATTTTTCTTTATTTTAGTGCGCTAAGTGAATTAGCATCACCTTTACAAAAGTACCCCCAGCTATCGTTACTGTATCCTGTGTATGATGTCGATCCTATCTTTATGAAGTTGTTTTTGTCCGGAGATGGCTTTTGTTAATACGTTAAATAGACAGTTTTGACACAACTTCTAAATTCAGTTATTCAATAATGAACCTAGCAGGAAAACCATTCTCGGGTCCTCAAGTTTGGGGAATCGTTTTACGGTGGAGAGAAGATTGATTTAGGAAGTGCATCATCCCGGGTGCATCACACACTACTTGTCCAGATGCAGTACCTGGATATCCAATGATTATATACCCCCTCTTTCAATCGAAGAATCAAAATCATGCATTTTAATGGAAAGCAATTAGCATGAAGTTTATACATTTTGCACGATCCACATATACTCTGTGTATGACCAGTAATTATAACTATCAAATGTGAACTAATATACATTGTAAGAGGACATAATTTATTGTATGAGAATGTTTTATTGGTATTGATTCCTGTAAGCGGGTTTTAGACAGGGAAATGGTGGATTTTTGGGGGTCTGAATTACACACATTTACCCCCATACGGACACACAATATTTAGCGAATATGACTTTAGTATATATACATTAGGTGGTGTTTACATAACGGCAATGGTGTTCATTCCGCCAAACAAAAACAATTTGTGCGTTAGGAGGGCATTATACACAATGAGTATGAACAAACTTACAAAATAATCTATACATCATAATCATCTTCACATTTCTACCTTGAACTCAATGAAGCAGCTCTTTAAGATATTTTTTTCAGAATAAGACTTTCTTCCCTTAGCGTAATGATTTGACGACCCAATTTCACGTCTGTCAAATCCGTTGCACTTTCTTATTATGAAGTCTTGACTTTTCATCTTTAGTTATGCCTTTTTCCCTGCCATCAATCAGATACAAACACAGCTGCTTTTCTTCTCTATTGACTTCACTGTGTATGCCCGTCTGGAGAATTTATTTCTATTTGTTGTCGGTTTCTTTGACGTTACCGTGTGTAGGAGACGCAAGGTGCAGGTTTGCAACACTCGTTGGCCCAATTTTGTAACCTATTTTGTAGGCCTAACTCTTAGATATTATTAAAGATTTAGATGGAGCTATGCTATTTTTTCTGGATTTTAACTTATAAATCGAAATCATTGATCAACAAGGACAAACCTGATCAGTATCGATATACAAAATAATAACACAACGTGATATAATTATGTTTTAGTTTTTAATTGAACAATATTCTTTTGCAATAGGGAACTTTAGAGAAACAATATAATTACAGATATATAAGAAAATCAAATGAGTGCAATATTTCCTAATTATATGGAATATTGCAGATTCGCAGACATTGGTAAAGCAGCTTGAACGAATTTTATTTTAGGAAATTAAATCAAAGAAGAAACCTTTGGAATGTGAAATCCATCTGAAGTATGGTTTTGATAGAAACAGGAAGATACATCAAACGCCAGAAAAGAAGCAAAGCCTTCTTAAAAGCTGGCCCCTCTCACAATTGGATAATAACCGAACTTAGTTTGAAAGAAAATTGTACAAATATAATAACAAAAACTCTTAAAAATTCAAGTGTTGAAAAACATTAGAAAATATGCGAAACTATTTCGTAGCCAGTAAGCCAGGTTTTAAGGAACAAAACATACACCTATTCCGAAGCAGAACACATAAAACAACTGATAAAAAGGATTTCAGACGAGGATAAAGTAGATTACTTTGTTAATTGTTTTTCCCAAGGCTCTTATAAGGATAAATTCATCCATGTGAAAATGTAATTTTAAAGAAAGTGAAAGGGAATGGAGATGGGGCATTTGCCTTTTCTCCAAACGTGCTGAAGTCCCGATGTGTTCTATTTACAGCTTATCTACGTCGAAACATCACCCTTTCTAAATGAGGTACCACCTGGGAATACTCAAAGCAGGCACGGAACAGGTATTATTATTAACCTCGATGCATCATCTCGTACCGTTTAAAAACTCCTTACACTTCTTACCTAGAAACTACGTAAATGAGGTGGGATTAAAGAATTTTGAAAGTATCCAGAGCAGTGAGAAATGCGACTTCTTTGAAAGCCCGCCATTGATGTTCTGATGGGATGACCTGTTTTCGAACTTAGATGTGTGTTTTACTTTTCATCCTGCCCTAATTAGTGAAATGACCTCATCAAATGATGCCATTAAACTATAAACCATACACCGTTCTTACATCTCCCGGAACCAGGAGGTCAAGAATGCAATGAACTAACTATCATTGAATTAAAAGGTGACGCCCTCTCAGAGTATCCAGGTGTAACTGAGATGAATTATTACCCATACAGAAATAAGAGACTGTGGTATTTTAACTGAAGAGTAACGTGACTTATTTTTGTGTACGTTAATCTATTATTTGCTTCAAAATGTTGGATAAAGATGCAAATGTAAAAAAAAATGATGAAAACATTCATTCTGAAGAAGAGGCCACAATATTAAAACCTCACAAAGGTTAAACAGAGCAAGCTGATTTGTTGTCATGAACAGGGGCGTAGATAGCGGGGGGATGCATCCCCCCAGAATTTTAGGTGGGGGATGGTGTGTACAATCATCCCCCAGGTTTCTGTGGGGGAAGAAGCAAAACTATACAGTAATAAAGCAATGAATGCTAGTTAAAATCAATCAATGATAATAGCAGTAATAATCATAACGTACAGCAATGACAAACATGATCAAAATTGGACTTTTATTCAGAGTCAATCATCTTATATGCATTTACAACTTGCAAGTTTTAAGTAATAACAACTGTCTTGCGTCGTCATATACATTTAAGGATCGTTATTCAGAGTTTCACCAAGTACATTTCCTTATAATAATTATGTATTTGCAAAGGAGATAAGTTCAAAATAATTCGTTACTGCCATATGAAGCATTAGTATGCCTGTTTTTCCTTCATGTTGGGCATTATAATCCTTTACTGTTAAGGACTGTTTTGCATAACTATATTGGGTGAAAATAAACGTCTTCCAGTTTCAAGAAGAAGTAAGTCGAGGCGCAATGTATTTTGGAATTACTTATACCAGTGATTTCTGTACGTGCGCAGTCTTCTAGGTTTGAAGGTTATAAACTGTTACATTTCCTTACCTATGTTTTTATCATAATCATCATAACAAGGTACATAATAAGAAATGAATCGAAATTATAACAAGTTACTATCTATACAGTTTACTTCCGACAACCCGGTGAGGTTTATTTCATTTCCATACTTAATTCAATCAAGCCTTTGTAATCATGGTAATTTTAAACAGAGTGTACTTATCATTTTAGTGTCCGCATATCTGCACGTGGATAAGAAATATAATGTTGAGCTTTTTTTTATTTTACCCCTATTACTATAATTGTAATTGATATTTTTTTAGTTATTTGGCTGTTTATTTGTTTATTCCTTTAGTTGTTGATTCATTCGTTTGATCATTAACAATATCGCTACTTTTAAGAGTATACTACTATACTAGTAAAATAAGGAATACTAGTTATTCTAGATCATGTTTAGCAGGACTGTCATGACCAAGATGATAACTAGACATCCGACAAATGACATTTCTCTTATGATCATCTTTACTCATTGTCATTAATCAAACAAAAGATTACTGCCATGAAAAATGTGCAAGGAAGTTTGTTTATTACTGGATGCCCTGTTTATTGCTGAAAGCAAAGTGATTAAAAGACACACGAGATAATCCATGAGGCAGATCGTGTTATTTTGTTATCTTTAACTCGTCTGCTTTGGCCCATGATATTTTGTTTTTATCGAGTACGTTATCTCCTTCATTCTTTATATTTATATATTCATTATATATATATATATATATATATATACATGTTGTACATGTAAAGCTTTACACACACACACAAACACACATATATATATATATATATAAATATATATAGTATATATATATATATATAAAGTATGACCCAGCTAGGGATCATCCCCCCAGGTCTAAGGACCTGTCTACGCCACTGGTCATGAATGTATGAATAACGAAAGTTGATTATGATGATTATAGATCAGTCAACAACGAAGAAATCAGTACAGAAATATGTTCGTTAGTTTCTAGCATTGACAGGCCAGGGAACACTTATATAGAAAAAGTGGTAATTTAGCACTTACAGTGCTTGTATAGGAATTGCACTACGAGTGCTGATTTTTTAGTTCAAATTTAAACTAGCGGAAAATCGGCACTCGTACAAGCACTGTAAGTGCTAAATTAGCACTTAATTTTTTTCAGTGTAATACACCAAGAACACACATTTTAAGAAAAAAAATCAAATACAAAATACAATATTCGGCAAGGTTTTGACAAGAGTCAATTGGGACCAAAGTATCACGTCTATTTAATAAAAAAGAGCTGTGCCGGATCAATATCTCCTAATTAACTGCTTGCCTTTTTTTCTATTTTGCTTTGAATTTCTCTTAATTTCTAAGATTAACTGGATATTACAAGTATTGTGAAGATGATATATATGTATATATGTAATCAGCTACGTAATGAACCAACAATTTTGAAGGGAGAACATTTGAAGTGTGAGGCAATATTTATAAGAACTTGCAAGTAAGCGAACAAAGATTTCGACATTTTTACTACAAAAATCAAATTTTGTGATAGATTTTGACGTAATATTCACAAAAAATATTGTATTTCACCATTCTCTCTTTCCTTTTTCTTGGTCGTGTATTTTTTTTTTTTGGGGGGGGAAGTGCCCCAAGCCCCCCATCGTATTAAAGCAAGCATGAATCTAACAATATCCCTTTCGCTTTTTCATTGTACTTTGCCTTTGATCACCCGTCCACCGTTTGTGGCATATAGTCAATTTTTGTGATATAAAACAAAATTATGAAAGATACTATAGTGGGGAATTTAGGCTCCTAAAGACAAATAGAGAGAAAGATAGACATATAGATAGATTGCAATAGATATTTGGCCGGGTATATATAGAGGGAGATAGATAGACAAAGAGGGAGAGATAAAGAGAGAAATGGTGGGGAGAGGGAGAGAGAAAAAGAAACGGCAGAAGATGGGGGTTACATAGTAAGTCATGTAAGTGAATACTTCCTAGCCAATCTATATCTCCACACACACACAAACGATATTATATTCAACCACATCGTGTATCATTTTACTTCCCACAAGATTCATAGGCAGAAGTGGACCCTTACATTTCCAGGCAAAAATTATTCAATTCTCTCAACAAATTGTGAAATGGGAGACTTGGAACGGATTGCATGTATGTGTTGGTTTTCATTGGTAAACTTTGCTTTCACGGTGCCTTGAACGATGTCTTGAATGTTGTTTAAAAGATGAGGAATTAAAAAAAATCAATTTCACCAGTGCGAAAATCCAGATCATCTTTCATGAAACAATCGCCTTCCAAATTTCAATTCACAAACAGCTTTTAACCAATCAGAACGAATCGTATTGCATTTATTTTTTGGCAACTCGTCATCGATAGGTTTTATGGCATCGATTGAACGACAACGAAATAAACTGAACGACACCTTTTCCTGTTTCATAATGGAATAACATTGGTTGTGTAATAGTTTTCAAATAATCAACTCAGAGAATAGGTTCATCAACCTCGAAATGTATTGCATGCTATCGACCAATATGATACGAATGGTACTTCATTTCGAGATAAAATTTTGAATCAATACTTGGTGGTAGTGCTACATTTGCTGAGTATTTCTCATTCATGTCATTTGAAATAACGTTTGAAGCCGTCACTTTCCTTCAATTTACCATTTTGCTTTCCCTCCAAATATAAATTCACTTCTGAACCCCCCCCCCTTGTCATGCCTGCTACGCCAAACAGTCACACTTGCATGCCAAAATGTCTTAACGAGTCTATCTCATTTTTGATGGGGGATGCTAAGACCTATCAGAATGGTATATGATTCTCACTACTTTTCGCTCATCCCCGTGGGGCAGGCACGTTTTACACAGCTGTAAAGATCTCATTGCCATACCCCAGTGTCGATTTCATAAGTACAAATGGAGATCATAATAACTTCAGCGGCCACTGGAATTTCATATGTTAGATTTTGATTTTGGTATACCCCATATACCACTTCAAGGACTTGGTTCAAAATTTCTAAATAAAAAAATAATAACACACCTTTCACGAAAATTGCACTAAAAGTGCCTTACGAAATCACAATAAAATGTTTATTTTCTAAAAAATAAATTGAATTTTCCTTATGAATCTCTTATCTCCTGTCTCAATTCAGTCAAGCACAATCATGGTCACATATCTTCAACAGTGTCTTGTCACATGAAGCACATCGGAAATCTTTATCAGTCAAGATTGTACATCAAAGATGTCTGTTTCCACTATACATGTATGTGGTTGATACATTGATAAGCATTGATTAACACAAAACATTAAAAAAGTCGGGGAAAACTGTCCAAGTACTTAACCTTCAAAAGCTTTCGCATTTTTGAAATGTAAAATTGTCACACGAATTACATTTGTGAAAATGGAAAACTAATGTCTGTACTTCCCCCTATTATAAAGTACTCAATCTCATGGAGGTTTATGATATTAAGCATATAAAATAGTGTGTGTGAGGGTGTGTGCGGGTGCAACCTCGCTTTATGAGGGGGGGGGGGGGTTGAGGTAGTTGTTGGCTGAGTAGGGGTCTAGACATAAAGACTTACAAGTACTTAGTTTTTCAATGGCCTCCGAAAATTTCCTTTGCAGGGGTTCGTAGTTCTTCTTCGTCTCGAGGAGACTCTTTAAAAAAGGCCTGGGTTTTAATCCCTTCAGAGACCGAAAACTTGAAAAGTGTCCTTACTTTTGATTGCATCTTAAAAATATATCCCGAACTCCACAGACTGAGATGAAATTAGTTCAAACTTCACCAAAGCTCACTTGTTTCCTTGGTTACCACACGAATATTTGACATATTATCACAAAAAAACACATTGGTTTGCTTTTCTACGCTCGGTCATACTGGTAGGCTAACCCTAAGAGGATTTTTGAATTATTTGCTGGGCTCTGGTGTGAACACACTATAAAGAAATGTTTCAGTTCTACCTACGATTCAGCATTTCCCCATCTCCTTTCTTCTCTCTCTTTTCGCAATTTCACGATCCAGATCCAGATCATAATTGCGATTATTGATGATGGGAATAAGTTACTTTTGAGTGAAAAAAACCCCGAACGTAATCTCTTTCGTCCTTACTCCTAGGCTTTAGTCACAATGCGCCTGTCCATATTCATATGTTAATTGGTAATCACTGCTCTAGGTGTTGAAGCACATTCGTGAGTAACATGTCTCAACAAGTACATTTCCTCATCTTTTATTTATACAATATGTCTTTGGTCAGGAAGGTGTTGACGGATGAGGCTTGCCATCACGCTGCCTTCTCACTGGTGTTGTGCCCTCTCCCAATTATCTAATAATTAATATTAGTATCTCGGACATAGACAGATTTCAGCAAATTCAGAATCATACAATTCGTATCATTTCAATGGTCAGAAAATATGACCACGTCTCACTTCTTACCGGTCACAAAAATAAAAATAAAGATTGCTTTGTTTACATGTGCACAAAATAACACCACAATTCATCTTATGTCTGATTTATTCAGTCTTACAATTCTTTACTTTCTAGAAAAGGCCCTTTTAGTTTACACTTGTCCCAGTTTTTTGATAGTCTGCAGTCATCTCAACTAATCCGAATCCAAAACGACCCACGGTATGCCATTGAAAATGACGAAATAGTTCATCAACGAGCCCCGGGGGCCCTTGCAGAAAGGGACCCTTGCAATCAACCCGAAATATCATACGCAACTTAATTTTCAACCATCCAAAAGTCAGCATTCGTGACTCATGCATGATTTTTTTCTAGTTTGTGTTTAATCGCAACTTTTTCTGCAACCCGGAGAGGGTTTCGCTGGTGTAACCAAGGAGTTAACACCTTGGTCTGACTGTTGCATTATGTGGAGCATTGGTCAAGGAGTTATCACTTTATGAAGTGATAAATCCTCGATTTGTACAAGCAACGATACATAAGTACAGGAATGAATAAGAAAATCTGTTAGTACCCGGTACTATCATTTTGTTTGGAAAAGCCAGGGTCCAATATCTTGCGGTAATGATAGTATCTTTCAGTGGCGTAACTACGTGCCCCCCCAATCGGCTGGCAAAAAAAAAAAAACGGGGAAAAGGAGAAAAAGAGGGAAAAGGGAAGAGAAACGTAGTGGGGAAAGAAAAAAATATTGTTCATTATAATGTTATATTATGTTATGTTATATGTTATGTTAAATAAGAAGCATTTTTTCATAGCTTTATAAAACATTATTTGCTTCATTGTGTCTTCATTGTTCATGTTGTTCCTGGTGTTTGCATAGACTGTTTAACTATATATATATAATCCCGTTGTACTAAAACCTCCGTTTTCAAATCAATATACAATAAATATATTTCCTCGCAATTCGAGTTATTATTGTTTTATGTAGTGACATATTCTTCGTTTTCATGACTACTTAAAGTGATTGCCCTATTTTAAGGTCTTGATATAAAACATTTCCTGTCCGTGCTAACGTTCGCATAAGTAGATTGGTGAGATTTCTGCTCTTCATTAACTTAAATCAGTCCTTAAAACGTCAATTTTTCGGATCTGAATATAAAAAATGTTCAGCTCGCGCTTCGCGCTCGCATCACTTGGTTAGTGAAATACGTAGGGTCTTAGTGAATTTCTACAAACAAGCCTTATAATGCCCCTCTTCAGGTCTGAATTTCCTACATAATTTTAAGATCGCGCTTCGCGCTCGCAGTATTTGATTAGTGAGATGCATATGATAATCATGATTACAAATACTTCAAAAAGTACTTCATGTGTTTAGATGTAATTCTAACAAAATCAGCAAGCGCTTGGCACTTGCATTAGATGTCTATGGTGTGATAATTATGTATACCCTTAATGAATTCCTGAAAAACATAGTCCTTAAAATATCCATGTTTGGGGTCAATATATACAAAAAATTTAGCTCGCGCTTCGCGCTCGCATCATTTGGTTAGTGAAATATGTACGGTCTTAGGGAATTCCTACAAACACGCCTTAGAATATCTCTCTTCATGTCTGAATTTCCTAAATTTTCAGCAGTATTTGATTAGTAAGATGCGTTTGATAATCATGATTACAATGACTACCAAAGGTGCTTCATGACTGTGTTTAGATGTAATTCTGACAAAATCAGCAAAGGATTGCACTAGCATTAGATGACTATGGTGAGATATTTATACTCCTAATGGATTCTGAAATATAGTCCTTAAAATTTCCCTGTTTAGGGTCAATATATACAAAATTTTTAGCTCGCGCTTCGCGCTCGCATTGTTTGTTTAGCGAGACAGTTACGTATCATGATTAAAACAAAATTGCTTATTATGTCCCTTTTTAGCTCTGAATATCAAAATTCGCGCTCGCATTATTCAATCAGTGAGATACATATCCGTTTAATGGCACTGCATGTCCATAAAATATCTCTATTAGGTCAGTATACCTGACAAATGAGCTCGCTTCGTGCGCTCCCTAAGTGACTCAAATTTTTGCTGGTGCCCCCCCAATGCCGTGACCCACGGTACGCCACTGGTATCTTTGACTGATACTGATTATTGCATTGGAAGTATTCTTCAACATTGGCAATCTGTCGAGACAGTAGGCCTATTCAATCTCGCCTCATTTAATTCGACCCTGTCGATAGGCCAGTAATTTTTATTTATGGTCATTAGTGATCCAGAACATAGATTTCTGACCCTTCCGACAATCTAATTAAATCTGGTATTTTATATAATTATACCGAACACCCTGCTTGCCAAGCTCGCTTCACACCTTGGTCTGCATGTTGCATTATGTGGAGCATTTGTCAAGGAGTTATCACTTTATGAAGTGATAAATCCTCGATTTGTCCAAAGAACGATACATAAGTACAGGAATGAATAAGAAAACAAATCTGTTAGTACCCGGTACTATCATTTTGTTTGGAAAAGCCAGGGTCCAATATCTTGCAGTAATGATAGTATCTTTGACTGATACTGATTATCACATTGGAAGTATTTTTCAACGTTGGCAATCTGTCGAGACAGTAGGCCTATTCAATCTCTCTTCATTTAATTCGACCCTGTCCATAGGTCAGTAATTTTTATTTATGGTCATCAGTGATCCAGAACATATATTTCTGACCCTTCCGACAATTTAATTGAAATCTGGTATTCTATATAATTATACCGAAACACTCTGCTAGCCAAGCTCGCTTCTTCATTGTTCTTTCAGAGGGGGTGGGGGGTTGGGGATATTACACGTACAAAAATTGGGAAAATACAAATAAACATTATTGTCATGTGCATAGACAAAATATAAGTAGTTCGAAAAGTAAATAAAGAATACGGTTATAGAGGTGACAGGAATTTTGAATTGCAAAGTTGTTCTCATAGTTAGCATTCGATGTTTGTGTGGTTTAAATCTACTAATCAATGAATGAGAATCGACGACAGATCATATGTGTTTCTTGTTCTGATGAATTTATAGCATCGTTTAGAAACACGCTATTATGTATGGATTCGATCGAGAGGTTTTAACCTCTCATATTATGATATTTATGATAATCAGGTGAGAAATTATACACTTTTAAAATCGAATAAGTTGGATGACTGTTAAATGCGTAAACGACAGAATGAAGAAAGTCTTTAGTGTAGATGTGTGTGCGTGAAGACAAAAGCGCGTGAACTGAGTGGTGTGCGTGGTTTGCGTGTGTTAGTGAAAAAGTGCGTGCGTGCATGTGTGTTTTTCATCCCCGATGGAAAGTTTGGTCGTCGCGCGGCAATATCCCTTCGTGATATCATTAACTTCTGGGATACCGTGAGCTCATGTCCCTCCGTGGAAGTGCCGCCATCCATCAACTTCACAGTCGCTGAAACGTTCAATGCTTCAGATTCGCTACGTGTTTCACAACTCGCTCACATTAGGAGTTAACGAACTACTGGACACCAGAGCCACATACCGCCAAGTGCTTTTTTGAGAAACAACTCGTCCTTCGTTTGATCAAGGGTTATTCTAATCACATTAATGACCACATCTTCATACTTCTTAGGCCAACTTTGGACGGTTAGCACTCCTCTCTACTTGCTATCACGGGCCTTGGTCTTATAATTATTCCGGTATACAACACAGTTTTGACGACGGAAATCCGACCCTCTTGAAGAAGTGAAGAAATTGCAATATGATAGTTTGATGTCTTTTTTGTTCGTTGCAGAGAACCTATTACCTGATGAAGTGCGTCGATACGTTTGAAATTCTATCAACGATTCGTGATCTTAAGTAACATTTTCCCAGCGCAAAGGGGTTATCAACGAATTTTATCTTTTTTGATAAATGTCGGGTAAGTGTTTTTATGTCTCCACCTGTGTCGTTAGAAAAGTTCACATAGGGTTTTCAGCTCAAGTCTATTAATTGTTTCAATAATAATTATCTATATTTTTGCGTTCATGGTTATGTTAGTCAATGTTATCAGAAAGATGAATATAGTAACTGAAAGCTTAACTAAATGCCAATCATTTTTATGAAATTTTATGTCATGAACCATACCGTCATTGCTTGTTCAGTGGTTGGGGATTAAAGGAGCTTTTGCAATAATAAGAAACATAAGAAATGATTTATGGAATAGTAAAAATCTGTAGATATACATACTGTTCCCTCAAATCTTTTAAACGAAAGGATACGTTGAAGGCATTGGTTATTTGATTTGACTTAATAGTTCTCAGCTACAAGGTCTCATTTTTCAACTGTGTCTGTGATGTGTTGTAAAAACACAAGCTCAGAACAAAATGAACCTGAAAATCATCGTTTAGTGTTTCAAAAAAGTGAAAGATGAAGTGACAGAAAGCACCCTCCCCATTATATTTCCTAAACTACATATGTTACAATTAGACTCTTCGGCAGATAAATTTAACGATGATTTCTCAGTCTATATTATTTTGAATATATCTGTAAGAATTTTCTTTTTTTCTCTCTTCCTGGGTGTTGTTATTGATATCAACAATGTTTGATTCAACACATCAACTATTGTAAATGTTCAGGATTTTTTTGGTCAGACCTTTGTAATATTAACCAATGTCTTTCATAATACTTGATATTTTGAAATTGAAACAATCTACAACACAATGAAAAGTGCATGAGCTCCAATACTGTCAGAGCGACCAAGCATCAATTATTGTCTGTAGATTGTGGGCCCTCGAATCATTATTATAATCATAATAGTTTTCGCTCTCATAACCTCCTAAACTAAAATTAAATATGAGAAAAAAATGAAATAAAATAAATTGTATCACTGATATTAATTACATTCCGTGTTTTAACTTGTTTCTTACGAATGTGTATATTACACACGTAATTTAAATTGATAAATTTTTTACATTCATATTCATCTATTTATTCTTTTAGGTTGATATCACTGGTTTAATTATCTTAAACCACCTAAATGATTTCATTTGTAATATCAATAATATACCCTTTAATATTCATATCTAAAGGAGATATTACAAAAATTGTATATTCGAAGAATGTCAATTCAAAATATAAAAGGTTAAATTAAAAAAGAAGATATTGCCGGTTGTCCGTACCTGCTCTGGGGGAAAATCTGTACCATTGTATCTAAAAGATAAAGTAATGATATCAATATTAATGTCTTATCCAGGAAGCCCAATAAGCCTTCTTTGATCCATTGACGTATATGGATATAATACGGAGTTACATCCTTGTTACAGAATCAAGCTAAAGCAGCGGGTAGAGAATAGTGTTTATTATCTACCTAAAGTGGCATGACATGCAGATACAAATCAAGAATGAATTTATTGTGGACCGTAGCCATGGTAATTGAACTTGATGTTACCTCATGTTCTATTTATGTTGTATGATTATGACGGCGAGAGAGAGGAAATGTCAGCAAGGTTGATGATCATTTAGAAATAATCTTTTATTCTAGAAGAAGCAATCGATCCCTAAAACATTTGAAAACAACATTATGCAGGAAGAGGCTCAAATAACGATTGTATTTCACATTTGCCTTTGTTGTTGACTTTAATTTGAAGAGTTATCATGGTAACTGAACATTGCTTAAAGAAAAACAATAAGGACATTCAAAGATCCCTGATAGATAAAGTTTTATCGAATTTTCCCCAGAAACATATTTATCTATAATGTTGCTGAATATTTGGTTGGATTAATTGATGGTATATTTCTTTTAAGAGTTCTTAGAGTTATCATGGTTATTGCAACTACAATGTGCGTTTGAAATATTCACATCAGGTGTGTATTGTTAAAGCGTTATTAATTGATATCTGCTTTATTTATCCCACTAATGTAAGAACAGACAATTAGAATCACTGATAGAGAATGTGGTTAATTTCACCTGCAGAAAATACTTTATGAAATATTATTTGCAAACGATAATGGCCATGATATGTCAACTGCTTAAAATGCATATATCTTTATAAAGATATTATTAAATATTCGATCGCGAACTTGAAACTCTTGATAAATATTTTGGTCAGGGCAGTTATGGACGATCCCTGATAGATAAAGTTTTATCGATTTTTCCTCTGAAACATATTTATCTAAAATGTGGCTGAATAATTGGTTGGGTTAATTGATAGCATATTTCTTTGTATAGTTCTTAAAGTTATTGCAACTACGATGTGCGTTTCAAATCTTCACATCAGATGTGTAGTGTTAATCCGTTTGTAATTGATATATGCTGAAAATGCATATATCTTTATAAAGATATTATTAAGTATTCGATCGCGAACTTGAAACTCTGAACATTTTGGTCAAGTGAAGTGGCAGTTATGGACGTTTCTTTGGTTCATTGTTATTGATTTCGGTTTTCTAGCATGTTTGTTTCTGATGGTTGTGTGGGTATGGAATAATGTGTGTTTGTGCGTCTATGTATGTGTCATTTCACATTAAATAAGTTTTCAGTTGTCTAGTTTTATATTTCATCAAAGGCTTAGTCTTGGGAATTTAGGATTAGGTAATGGCAACAGTAATAGGTCAATCGCCTGGGGAAGTTGATTCGCCACATCCATTTTAATTACTTCAGTTTTATCTTCTCTTTTTATGTTGGCATGTATTCTAGGTTTTTAATATTCTCGGGTGTTTACAAAACTTTGATAAAGATAAATCTCTTCAAATGATGGCAAATTTTGTGTATTTTTTTCGCCACAATGTCCCTACAGTTACTTGTCAGGTTTTCTAGAGTCTACTAAAAGTTTGAATGTCCTTATCCTATTAAAAAAGAAGAAGTGTGAATTATGAAAATCTTGAAGGGTGTTTATCCTCATCCAAGTCAATGTTTTCATGAATCTGGACATTTTCAGTTATTAAGTATGATCCACCCGGGAGCGGTGTATTTGTTAAAGGTAACGTATTTTTTACTTCACTTTTTGTTGTTTTCCCAAACCCCAGGTGTGTTAATGTTTTTCGTAACCTAGAATTAAGATGAAGAAGTTTCCCTCCTCCAAGTACTTTTTTTAATACTTTTTTTTTAATTCCACATCCTGCAATTAAGCGACAATGCCCAGCAGTTCGTATTGTGTATATTTAGAACGCTGAATCATGAAGGCCTATATGTTCGTGTTCCTCGTGGGTTTTTGACTGGATTAATCCAGCCTCGAAGTCTTGAATTTCCATCATTTCGTTCTTCTTTAGATTTTCAATCATTTCCATTTCCTTCCGGTATTACCGTTGAATAGAACCAATTGGCCATTTAAATCTTTTATATACGTGGTGCACGAAAACGTGATTTTTATTCAGGCAAGAGATAAAGAGAGAGAGAGAGAAAGAGAGAGGGAGAATAAAGACATGCGCCTTTTCCTGTATTAAATCTAATAACCTTGGAGTTAATGTCATTTGTTTGGGAATCTTTAATGGTATTATAGTAAAACTACAGAGACAGAATAAATCTGTGCGGAAACATTTGAATATTGAATGAGAGCTTTTAAAGCTAGAGGGAATGTCTTCCTCGTTTTGTTTTTAAATAGAAGAACGCTATCTTGAACGAACCAATGTTTAGAGTTCATTCAAATATTGATCTCTTGATTTTGTTTTCCTCACATCCAAGAAGATTTATGTTTTTCCTGTTCGACATGGGATAATTGTGTAAGCCCAAGACCAATTTCGTGTAGACTTCTGATGACATTACAATATTATGCATTTGGCAGCTAATTAGAGGATTTCTTTAAATACAGATAAATATGATACATTATGGGAGATCTTAAGGGGTGACTGCCATTTGGAAGCGTCGTAGTGTGAAATGTTCTGACTCTCGTCTTGTAATTAGAGGGTCGTGTGTTCGATTCTAACCTCGGCCTAGCAGCGTCCTTAATACACACTTTGTCACTCTCCACCTAAATGGTAGGATGCGAAATGATATGTAGTATGGTTGGCAATTGAATCTTGGAACTCTTCGTAAAAGCGGAGAAAGTGCATTCATTGTGTGCAGGCATGCCATGATCCGATGAGCGGAACAGTAATATAATATGTAAATATCTATATTTTTCTTTACGTTGTATTAAAATCATAACAAGATATGAAAATTGATCAATGAATGAATGAATGAATGAATGAATGAATCAATCAATCAATCAATCAATCAATCAATCAATCAATCAATCAATCAATCAATCAATCAATCAATCAATCAATCAATCAATCAATCAATCAATCAATCAATCAATCAATCAATCAATCAATCAATCAATCAATCAATCAACCAATCAATCGATACATTATGTTAGCTGTAAAGAAATATATCATCTACATGATAACGTCTCCGGTATTTTTTGAATACTCAAGGCATGTTTCAAAGATTGTTTTGTAAGTTGCCCTTACTTCATTTTCCATGCATAACATTCCTTATTAGCGTATTTTTGGAAACCTTAGTTCATTGCAGGAGTATACTTTGGTCATCTAATCTATATAGCAAGATAATCTCACTACCCACATCTAAATGGGGACAAACCTAGAGCGGGTAATTACTTCCACTTATTCAAACAAATTGCGATATTTAGATTGATTTGCGCTTTGCTGAAAATAGAGAATGATCTCACAGTTTGGACTCTTGTGAGAGTTTTCAGTCAATCAAAACTCTTAAGTGTCAGAGGCCCCATCCCTGATGTTGACTCCCAGTAGTAACGGGAGACAGAAAGTCCCCTTTATAAGGAAAGGAGGATGTTTTAAACGCCGATTCTGTCACAAATGATGGAAACAATCCTAATCTTTGACGTCACTTATCATGACCACATTCGAAGTAGGAAAGTCCCTTATTCCTAATTATCACATTTCATTTAGAGACAGATCCCGAAAGACAGTATAACCTGCTCTAGTAGTTTGATACACGAGAATGGAATTTCACATTTTGAGGGGTGAAATTCACATTTGCAGTAGATGAAAAGGGCAATAAACCTGAATTGAATATTTTTTTCCCTTGCAAAATACTGCTCCATCACATCTTTGAATAAAGGAGATATTTCAAATCCTAACCAGGATTGTTCAGTGGCGGCATCAAGGTATTTTTCATAATGGAGTTGGGGTGGGAGGGGGCAAGTCAACCAAGAGGTGACGTTATTTTGTCCTCAATTAAATAGCAGGGATAATACATAGTTTCTCGACTATCTCTTCTTTTCTTTCTGGTAAATTGCCGATTAGTCTACAACCGCTTCGTTCTCCGTTTCGTCTTATCCATCATGGTCTAATCCACTACACCTAATTCGAATACTAACCATTTCGTCTATTTGCCAGTTTGTCCGCTTCCCATTTTATTTAATTTCAAGCATTATTCCATCCATTTCTTGTAATGTTCACATTTCTTTATGATTTATAGATAAAACTGTTTATGAACCAATTTTTTTAAGACAACCCCTCGGCCCCAAGAGAATATTAGCAGCCGATGTGGAAATTAGACAAAACGGGCATTTGGCTAAATGAGAATTAGATCAAGTAGGTATTAGCCCAAATGTAGTGTAGAAAAAAACTACATTCACTCTAAAAAGGTTTACTCAATATTGGGTAAAATGGGAACATGCATGTTGGTTGTGTAAAAAGATACCCAATATTTTTTAAATTTTAAGAAATGATGCGTTAAAATAGCCCAATATGGGGTAAAATAAATAATAAGTAAACATGCATTGTTCCTTTTCTACTTAATGTTGATTAAAATTTTACTCAGAGTTTTTAGAGTGTTGATAGTAGACCGAATTGCCCCATGGAGCATTAGACTAAATCTGTAAAGTATAGACCTATACTGCGTGTAGACTAATGTAGTCAAAGTAAATCCCATTTCTTTAATATCCTTCTTATTTCTTTATTTCTTCTTTTCACCCCTTTCTTCTCCTCCCTTTATTTGCTCAACTTGGAAAATAATGTGGAAGGGGATGAGGGTAGGTGAAGACTAGCCCATCGTTGGTTCACTTATTCCAACATTCCTTTTGATAGATTTGAGTGTTCACTTAAGACCTTAAAGAGAGTTGTTTTCTTTTCAGAATTACATGCAATACAAGGCTTCATTCACGGTTAAGGTTCAATAAATCCTCTTTGTAATATTATCATTGTTATTATGATTATCATTGCATCATCGCCGTTGTCATCATCATCATCATCATCACTATTTTCTGGAAGCTTCTGTGCACTTTTTAAATTACATTGGATTGTTCTAACTGAAGTCCGATTGTGGATTTACTGTTCATATCTTGTTTTTTATCTTTTATGTTTCGTTTTTACATTGAATTCTTTACATTGGTGAACTTTGGGAATCATGGCAAAATCGTTGATCGCTTTGACTGGCTTCCTATTCAGATTTACGGATGGTACACTGATACATAGACATTTTATATAATAAGCTCTATATAGAGTGGTGAAAAGGAAAGATCAGACAAAGAGAGGACACCTCGCGATGCGATTTAAGGCTGTATCCCCGTAATCCATGCTTTTTATTCTTAAAGGATTAATGAGCTGAAGTGTGCGCTAGCGGGGATGATCCTAATGGTAATGAAATGTCAATGTCCCAAACTCATGATATTGAGATCGGAATCCGAGTTTAATCCTCGCCTGGATGTTTCCATGACAACATGATTGGCTGCTTCTTATCTTCATCTTAGGAGACGGTTTTGTTACAGACGTA